>NC_090661.1:65368715-65994325 GCF_013368605.1 Nyctibius grandis
TGCACGTACAATTCACTCTTTACTAAATTAATCATCATCATAGAATCATCATACAATGGTTTGGGTTGGAAGGGACCTTAAAGATCATCTAGTTTCAACCCCCCTGCCACAGGCAGGGACACCTTTCCACTAGACCAGGTTGCTCAAAGCCCCATCCAGCCTGGCCTTAAACACTGCCAGGGAGGGGGCAGCCACAGCTTCTCTGGGCAACCTGTTCCTGTGTCTCACCACCCTCACAGGAAAAAATTTCTTCCTAATATCTAATCTAAATCTGCCTTTTTTCAGTTTAAAACCATTCCCCCTCGTCCTGTCACTACTTGCCCTTGTAAAAAGTCCCTCTCCAGCTTTCTTGTAGGCCCTTCAGGTACTGGAAGGCTGCTAGAAGGTCTCCCCAGAGCCTTCTCTTCTCCAGGCTGAACAGCCTCAACTCTCTCAGCCTCTCTCCATAGGAGAGGTGCTCCAGCCCTCTCATCATCTTCATGGCCCTCCTCTGGACTCGTTCCAACAGCTCCATGTCCTTCTTATGTTGGGGGCCCCAGAGCTGAACACAGTACTGCAGGTGGGGTCTCACGAGAGCGGAGTAAAGGGGCAGAATCACCTCCCTCGACCTGCTGGCCACGCTTCTTTTGATGCAGCCCAGGATATGATTGGCCTTCTGGGCTGCAAGCACACATTGGTGGGTCATGTTGAGATTCTCATCAACCATCACCCCCAAGTCCTCCTCAGGGCTGCTCTCAATCCATTCTCCGCCCAGCCTGTATTTGTGCTTGGGATTGCCCCGACCCACATGCAGGACCCTGCACTTGGCCTTGTTGAACTTCATGCGGTTTGCACAGGCCCAGCTCTCAAGCCTGTCAAGGTCCCTCTGGATGGCATCCCTTCCCTCCAGCGTGTCGACCGCACTGCACAGCTTGGTGTCGTCGGCAAACTTGCTGAGGGCGCACTGAATTCCACTGTCCATGTCGTCAACAAAGATGTTAAACAGGACCGGTCCCAATACCGACCCCTGAGGAACGCCACTCATCACTGGTGTCCACTTGGACATTGAGCCGTTGACCGTAACTCTTTGAGTGCGACCATCCAGCCAATTCTTTATCCACCAAGTAGTCCATCCATCAAGTCCATGTCTCACCAATTTAGAGACAAGGATGTCATGCGGGACAGTGTCAAATGCTTTGCACAAGTCCAGGTAGATGACATCAGTTGCTCTTCCCCTATCCACCAGCGCTGTAACACCATTGTAGAAGGCCACCAAATTTGTCAGGCATGTTTTGCCCTTAGTGAAGCCATGTTGGCTGTCACCAATCACCTCCTTGATTTCCGTGTGCCTCAGTATAGTTTCCAGGAGGATCTGCTCCATGATCTTGCCAGGCACAGAGCATGCTGTAGCTTTTCTTAATAATTGTCTTTAGAGTCATTCCCATTTAGAAGAACATCTTCAAAAGCATGCCAGGCTAGCTGAACACGCAGCAAGCGTTCAGCACTTTTGTAAACACTGTCCTTAGAGAATACTGTCTTCAAAGGATTCCAGCTAGGCTGTATCCCTAGTGCTACCGACTTCAAGTAAATAACCTGCTTTGTGGGGTATTGCAAAGTATTTACATAGTCGCATGTAAATTTGTAACAAAGCACAACACAACTGAAAAAAAAAGAAGTAGAAAAAATACATTTCTTGTCCCCAAATGCTTGTACAGTCAATTCTCAATTATTCAGGATACCAGATGGATAAAATATGCAAAGAATATCTGTACTAAGCTACTGAAAGATAATCTAGTTAGCATATTTACTTCAGGAAAATAAAATTTAGGCATAGAATGAAAATGTAAATATTAATTTAAAAGTTTTGAGAGACATGAGGTTAATCTTCAATTTGGATTATGTGACCATGTATAAATAACAGTTCGCTATTTTCAAACAACAAAAGGACTCCAAACGAGAGAGAGAGAGAGACCCCGTCCCCTGCACAGTAAATTGAATGAGCGCTGGTGAGGGAAAACAAGAGAGGTTGCTAGGAGAAGCAAGGTTTAAGGAAGAACTTAAAAGAAGAGCGGGGCTGGCAGACAAGAATGGGGGAGAGGCACCAGGAAAGGAGCAAAGCTCAGGCTGCAAGGGAAAAAGAAACAAGAGGAAATAGTAAAATCCCTGCAGAAGACATCCTGTGTCTGAAAAGAGTTAACACACATAAGCAGGTATGAAATTGCACAGTCCAAAAATCTGCACAGAATGACCATTTGATAATAAAGGGGGCATAAAAAAAAGCTGTTGGGAAGGAGGACACTAATAGTAAAGATTTACGTAAATGTGAAGGAGTTCAGTTCTGTAAAGGTTATGACTCTTGTACCAACAGCGGAAGAAAAGTTTAGTGAAACTCAGAGGGGCAGATTTGGATGAACCATTCTGAGATGACAATCAGGGATTCAGCACAGCAGCAACACACGCACTTGGAAATGTGAAGCAGCTCACTGAGACAGAGAAACAGCAGAAACGAGGAGAAAAAAATCACTGCCTGCTCAGAGGTGGCAAAGTCAAACCAGCACTGTCAGGAGCCTGACATGCTGCTTTTCAGAAAACTCCAAATGGAAGAGTTTGGAAAGATGCAGATAAATAAAAAAAATTTTTTTTAAAAAAATATATTAGCACTATAGTTTGCCTGGCACTTTACACCAAAATGAATGAACAGGATAATCTCAGCCTGCCCCAAACTGGCTTGATTCTAGCCCATCACCACCCCCTTCCCTGGGCTGCTATTTGTGCAGCAACATGGCAAACCAGCCTAGGGAACTGTCTGAAATAAATATTTCTTCCTCCCCCCTGCCCTGTTTTCAACTGGATTAACTCCCCAGTTCACATGCAACTGCACAAACACCTGGGCTGATAGAAGCTGGGGACGGACTGGGGGAGGACTGGGCAGGCAAGGGCAAAGCAAGCTGACTTCTTTCTGAAGCCGCGCCAGCTCACGCTGGCTTAAAGCATTCATCAAAACTAGAGCCTGAGACAATCTCTCAGTCACCCATCCCACCTGCTCAAATTTCTCTTTAAAGTAACACTGTTTGCAGAGTTCTCCCCAGCTCGCTCCAAAACACAAAGCCCTCCCTTATCTGAAAGAGAAACCTTAAAACAAATAGGAGCAAAAGCCTGCAGAGTAAGTGCTTTATAGTAAACCAAAACCTTATAAAACTGATAACACCTTCCTTGTTTTAAGTATATACATAGTTCCTGTGTGAAAACTCATCATAGTACTGCTCTGGTTTACCCACAGTAAACACCCAGCTATACTTTTAGAAAAGTACCATTACAATCCTCAATTAAACCAGAACAAAACCAAATTCTGTAGATACAGAATGTTTTACATTTTCCATGCTAGAAGCCAAATGTTACATCTTTGCTTTCATGCCCATACTGATCTAATGCGCTGGTATTAAGTGCTCCTTGGAGAATTATCTCAAGAGACCTTTGCTGGGGTGGGAGCGCAGCAGCTGCCGTACCCAGCGCTGGGGCACGGCGGAGTTTGCACAGAAACTCAGACGCTGCTTTCTGCCAGTATCGGTGAACTTGATTTATCCATGCATAGGCATTATTTAATATCTTACATGTAAAACAGTGCCACTGATTAAGCAGAAAGTTTCTGACACTAGAGATTGGTTGTTAAAAAAAGTACTGCTTCAAAAAGAAATGAATCGCATCCCTGCCATTCCGAGGCTGCTGACTCCTTCATGGCCTTTGGTGGGAAGTCCAACCATCGGATGTGTTAAGTTTCCCATTCTCAAAGGCCTTTAAGAAAATCATATCAGCATATGTCACGTAACACAATGACAGAATAAGCCCTTCTGTATCAGATGCCTGTAGGCACATACCTGTAGAAACCTCTTTCGTTATTTGAACTGGATACTCGCTGCCATGCAGCAAAGGGAGCCCTCGTATTCAGAAAGCGGGCAGCACACGAATGCCTTTCCCCCTAATGGTGTATTCCCATTGATCAGAAAACCTCACCTCAGCAGGTGGGAGAACTCTCTGCATCCCCCCTCCCTCCCACCCACAGCACTCCGTGGGAAACGCCAGGCGTAATGGCTTCGTGGATGTGGGGCAACTGAGCAACACTTTCACAAATGCTACCAAACCGTTAATTACAAGTCTTGTAGTAATCAAAGCAAGTTTGATTAAAGGCATTACAGCAACTCACGGTAACTTCCCCAATCACTTGTCTTCGTTACAGAACTTAAAACGCCGCATGGAGCTGAAAACTGGGAGCTTAAGACTAAGTTTATCAGCAGCACTTGGAAATCAGTACAACACACCACTTTTACACTGGCTGAACTCCTCAAAGCAGTCTGGTTGAGTCATTTTCAATAAAATAAATAGGAAAACACGGAGCTAAACTGATGCGCTGCATCAGTGGGCTGAAAAATCCTCACCCCATGCTTTTACTTTAAGAAATACCTACACTAAATATACAAAATAATTTCTACGTGTTCACTGTAGCAGAAACCTACATAAGTCATAAAAGCACAGAGGCATACACAATTTGATTTTTATTAAAGTTATATTTTCTAAATTGTGCTTGCCTTATGGTTCATAAATATCAGCTTATCCCAAATCAGTTACTAATAAAGCATTTTACCAAATAAAGAATAATTCATCTTGCACAGGTTACGCTTTAGAGTACTGCTGTAAGAGTATTCAGAGGAGGTTTATTTAGCAGTACAGGAGCAGAAAACTCACATTACCTCCCTGGACAGTTAGCCAGGTATCTTGGGGTACAGTAACAAACACAAACACTGAGTTAGCACGTCTGTATTTACCAACCTGAGGACAAAATGCAATATGCAACCATGTCTTCACTTCTACTTCACAGCAATACACAAAGGAGAGATTCCCTTTAGCTGTCCCTGGCAGGGTGAGAAGATACCTTCCCTTCCCGAGAGCCCAACTGAACAGGGCTCAAGAAGAACATAAAAAAAAAAAAAAAAAAAAAAGAAAAAGAAAAAGAACTGCAGTAGCTTTTCTAACTTTAAAAATATCAAATACCAATATTAAATTCCTGTCATGGCTACAGACAAGTGATGCATCATACTTTGAAATGGATACAATTCTCAACATGACACATTCCCCTCCAAGGACATAATATACGGGATTTTAAATTTAAACCAAATTTATGTCTTGAAAAGTTGCCCCTATAAAAAGATTAAATTTGGTCCTTGAACAAGTATCATACAGCAGGTAGAGGGAGGAGTTCATACGGCAGGGAAGAAAGACAACATATCTGAGATTTTAAGGTAGCTAAATTTTCAGAGAGTTCAGTTATTAGAATAAGTCTTCGAGATGATCTATTGAGTAGGGAAAATACAGTCTTGGCCATTTGATACACTTTGTATTTTATCTAGATGAAAAGGTGGGAAATAAGTGCTTCTCCTTTGGAATCAGTTTTCCCCAAGAAAATGTACACTACGCTGTGCCTCGGGACACGGTGTTTCTGTTTCCATTTTTGCCTCTGCCCTGCAAAAAACATTTCATCTTTCTTCATTGTGTTTTTATAATGAAGACAAGTTTCCCCTTCCTTGGTAAAACGCTCTAAAATCTTCTGATTATCTTACTATTATAATACACATTTTGACTCTGGGGTTCCCAAGTCTCTCCAAAGGGCCAGTGAAACAAGCTTTCAAATGTGCTTCTGCTATAATCTCCCTGTAGTTAAATAACTTTATGGTCGATAATTATTTTTCAGACCATGTCCTCACCTTTGAAACACCTAAGCTACATCCTGTCTTAATGCAATGTCCTGATATAACTAGTGGTTTTATGATACGCAAATCAACATAGAACTTTGCCCACCTGCCCAAAACATGCAAAAAGGGCTTAAGAGCCGAGTGACATCCTGAGCTCCTTACAATGAAAACAGAGGCAATGCATATCCCAGATTCAGCTCCCCCTTTCAAGTATGCTAGTCCTAATTTTCATGCCTCTATTATCCAAAAGCTAAGAAGCTCCTACAATAACTTTAAAATAATTTATTCAGTTTAATATTTAATTTGATTTTGCACCAATTTGCTCTAAGAACACTTTGTAAATATACATATCAATTCTCAGTGTTAAAAAAGATAAAGCAAGTGTCAACTCCTTGTTTATTGGGTACTCGAAGGGATCCTTAAGGAGCAAAAGGAAACCCTTTACTGGGGTGAGGAGTGTGGGAGGAGAGGAGGGTAGGAAGGGGCCAGAATACACACACAGCTATCCTACTGAAAACTCAGCTCTTCAGTGAGCGACCTGCTGCAGTTCTCCACTTGTCATGGATACTGCAATTCTGTTGGCATTACTGTCAATATTTACTTCACCTAAGCAGGAACTCCCAAAGCATCCCAAGACAATGTTGCACAGCATCAGTTACGGAACACGCTGAAGTTAATTTACTTGCAAACGGCATTTCTCACGTTCTCAAAAGTTAACAACCTTCATTAAATGGTTTTAATCCAGATGGAAAACGAGGAATATTTTCCTGAAGTGTCATTTTAAACTTTTATCCCTGTATTATCTTCTTTTGAATGCTGTAGCAATGGCAAGCACTTATCTTGTGTCTTAGAGCACAGAGTCTACTCTTTCATTATCAGTTTTTAAGAAGCTGCAAACTTATCTCAGCTGCTGGAATTCTTCATGAGAGAGAAAAAAAAAATCAGTAATGATGTACATATCATCTGCCCCTGGGAAAATCAAAATTGCCAGTGATATGCTGGGAAAGATCTCCTTAGACTCTTTTCACACAGTCTTGCAGCAGTTTTATTGTAACCAAGCAGTGTCATTTCAAGTAACATTCTACAGTGCGCTGATGGCAAGCTCCTACAATACAGCTCTGCTCTGAACAACATCTGAGACTGCTATTGTGAGTCTCGTGTTTACAGCTGCTCACTGATTGTGTCATACTTGCAAAGCTTTCAAGAAAAATGATAACTTTCTTCCCCCTACCACCGAGACTTACAAATTCAGCCTAGGATTTTGATAACAAGCTCGGTACAATACCAGAGCTAGTGAGCCTGCAAAACTTGCTCATCTGCACAATTTTGGCTAAAAATGCCACGTGTTTTAGCCAATACCTTGGAAAAGTATATTCCAGGGTCTTAGCAAAATGAAATAGGAGAGTAATATGCAGAACAGGTCTCCTATATTGTGGGAGGCAGCGTACTACTGTATGAGGTATAGATACACACGGGGGACAAACATATCTACATCATATTACTGCCCTGATGAGCAAGTCATTTTTCTTCCCTTCTGTGCCTCAGTTTCTCCAACCAGAAGATGGGGATTGTAATACTGACCTTCTCCATAAAATGCTATAATTCTACACCTCTATCACCAGGACCCTCTGCTAGGATGGAGCAAACTGGAGTTACAGTTCTGCTGCCAGAACTGTTTCCATATTAGGTCATTAAAATAATATAGTTTTTTTACTAATGAATTTATTATAAAGAAACACACAGAAATAACCTGAGAGAAAGAAGCTGAACTAGGTATACACCCTCTCAAAGCCTGGCCATTCACCTACAAAGGTTTCCACTTGTTTGCTCTTCTCCTGGCCCCACAATTCTTGCATTTCAGATTGCACAGCAGTAACAGCTTCAAAAGGAGAACAGGCAGGGTTCGGCCCTGACTACTCTCTCGGCTTTTAACTCCCCTTACAGAAGCAAATCTGTGTTTTCTGCAAGTCAGGAAGAGGCTTTAGACACCAGCCCTAAAAAAAATAATTTAAAAAAAAAAAAAATATCAATGAGTGCCTGTCATTGCATTGCCCATTAGAAGATGTATCGCTCTGGACTCTGAACAAAGAGAAATTCTCCGTACAGAGCGCTAGCCAAACAAACTGCCGAGTCAAAAGACAGTTCAGCTGCACGCCTGAGCAAAGTGTCACCTACCCATCAGTTTTACACGGCACCCTAAGCGACAGGCTCAAGGAAAACTGGCACAGCGGTGGATGCTGCTTACACCTCGACTTCAGCAAAGCTGAAGACCTGGGTCTGCCATGGTGTTCTTAAAGCCAAATTTTTGAGACATCATGGTTTGGCTAGCTGGCCTAGAAGGTAAGCATAACATTGGCTGGACTGCCAAGTTTGAAGGGCTGTGATTAATAGTCCAAAGTCCAACTAGCAGACAGGTACTACAGGGATCCCTCAGGGGCAATGCTGTCTCGATTAGCAATGAGACAGCAAGGCAGAAGGCACCCCGGGCAGGTATGCAGATGACACCAAGCTGGGGGAGCAGCCAATACATCAGAAGGTGGGGCTGCCATTCAGAGGGATCTTAGCAAGTTGGAAAACCGGGCTGACAGGAGCTGCATCTGTCTTTGAAGCTCTTAAAAAGTTTCACACCCAAGACAGAGTAACCCCTTGCTACAGTACAGGCTGGAACTGACCAGCTAAGGAACGGCTTGCACAAAACAAGCTGGAGGTCCCCATGAACAAGTTGAGCAGGACTCAGCAGCATGCTCCTGCATCAAGAAAGGCCAAGCACGTACTGAGTTGTATTAGAAGTGCAGCCAGCAGTTGAGGGAAGTGGTGGTTCCCCTGTGTTCAGTACCTACAAGGCTGCATCTGGAGAGCCATGTTCAGGTCTAGGTTCTTAAGTACAACTTCAATACTCTGGAGTGACCACAGTGGAGGGCCACAGAGATGGTTGAGGGGCTGAAGCATGTGACATACGAGGAAAAGCTGAGAGAGCTGGGCTTGTGCAGCCTGGAGAAGAGAAGGCTTAAGGGGAGACCTAATGCTGTCTGAACTAGCTATTGAGGGGGTATGAAGAATATGGAGCCAAATTCTTCTCAGACACACACAGAACAAAAGGCAACAGATGCAAGTGGCAGCAAGAGAAAAATCTGATTAGATATTAAGAAAAAAAAAAATCTTTGCCATGAATGTAGTAAAACTCAGAGAGAATATGACATGTCCATTGCTAGAGACAACCAACACTCAACCGAGTAAGGCTTCAGCAATCTACTGAGGGCGTGAGCGGGGAATTGGAAAGATGACTTCCAGAGGCCTCTTCCAATCTAAATTATTGTACAATCCTACGTAGGGCACAGGCTTTCTGGATTGTCTCCTCTGTATTTCATCACCTTCAGATACACTGTCTATATAAACATTTCCCCATATGTACACCTTCCCTGACTGCTGGAGAGCTGGTGGAAAATGCTCTGTATTCTTTCCTCCCATCCTAGAACCTGTCAGTAGGAAGGACTGTTGTGATGAAACACTTCTGTCAAGCTAACTTTTTTTTGTGCAGCTTCTTTTTTTCATGCTGTCCTCATGTTCTGGATACTACCTCTCAGCCAACGTTCTTGGCTCCCGATGGCGCTCCCAACTTCTCCAGTTGCAACAGGAGGAAAGCGACAGGTTTACAGCTCTGCTGGGAGAGCTGCCAACATTATCAGCAAAAACCAAGAACTGGAGCATTCTCTTGTTTCATCATCAAATGACTATGAGAAACAGCGGAGACACTGAAGCCACCAGTTCAAAGACTAAGGAATGAGTACAGCAGCAACCAATACTTTCCTTTGCCACAGTAAGAGCTTAGAGCCTAGGTGGAAGATATAAATATTAAACTGAACATTGAGGAGAATATTTTTCAACTGAAAAACTATAACCTGAGTATGTGCTGGAAATAATTATTGGCAATGAACTGGGTCCTCCAGATGTGACAAGAATGCAGTGATTTGGGAGTCCCTCAGAGACAGCAGCACAGATGCAGTCCATCTGTTGCATTCTCTAGAAGACTGATCCTTTAAGGACCAGAAATTTTCATATAGAAAAGAAAATTCAACTTAGATTCTGCAGAGGTTAACAGCACTCGTGGGAAAAACAAACATTCAACTCCAGATAAGTACAGAATAGAGCGTTCTCTGATTTCAGGTACCAACTGAGATGCAGCAGCTGAAACCTCCAGATGTTTCTTTAAAAGGAGACTTCTTCAGTAATGACTTACAATTATTTTACATTTCTTTCCTCATTTCCCTGGAGATCAAGGATGGTCCACTGGTGATTTCAATGGCAAATTTCAAAAGAAATATTCTCAATTCAGACAGCCCAGCTCTTTTGCCCAACAGGAAAAGTCACAGAAAAGCATCTATAATCTCACAACCTTTGGAGCTGAACAGGCAGAACTTCATTACTCTGAAGCCATGGCATCATTGGGGGGGGGGGGGAAGTGTATTTTTAATGCAATTTAGCTAGAAGGGGACAAAATCCTTGCAAAGCAAGGACACAGTGGTGCTTTCTCAGAAACTAGAAAGTTCAGGTAACCTCTCAAATTTTCTGCAGTCTAACTTGAAACACCAGCTCTTTGTTTGTCCTAGAATTGTGCTGCACATCACAGTACCTGAAATGACAATAACACCTTTGTTTCCCATTGGAAACTGCAAGGCCAAAAGGCTCTCTACAAGCACCACAAAAAGTTAAAAGGACCAATTACAAAAGGAAAAATCTTGTGAAACAGATAAGGTGAGAAATTCTCCTGACAGTAAGACAGAGGCAATGTTTGGAGTTCTGTTTTTTATGTAATAGACTTTCACATTTCATTTAGTACGTGTCATGTTGCTGAATACGCATTTTTACTGCACAATTTTCTCTTCATATTAAAAAGAGAAAAAGCATATTAAAAAGATTATAGCATATTATAAGTTAGACACATTTTTTTGTCTACACTAAAAGGATTTTTTTTTATTCTATACATTTCCCCTCTTTCAAAATTTGCTTTCCATCATAAGTAGTTCATATACGATAACATAAAATATATTGTTCACCATTCCTCCCTGCTTACCAATACAAAAGAATCTGAAGAGCACTCTGATTTCTACTCCCTGTCAAGGCATAAGCTAAGACTTTATTTTTGGCAGACAAGCTGCTCCTTCATTGAAGAAACAGTTATATATCTCCATTTAAAAATACTGATTAGCAAATCTCATAGCACTTTACCAACACATACAGTCAAAACATCACTGAGACTACTGCGTTTCTTCCAAACTGGAAGGATGTTGAAAACTTAAATGATTCACTTACAGCTGATCTAAAGATGAGAGCTCTGCAATTTATGTTTTATTGTCAAATGTTTAAAGGATTAAATCTAAATAAAATAGACAATACACAAGCTTCAAAGCATACGTTATCTTCAACATCTTATTTCCAATTAGCAAGTCAAAATAAAGAAGGCATAGGGAACATTTGGCTTCAAAAGCAGAGCTCTGGAAGAAATCAAGGTTTTGGTTGTTCTGGGTCTCATTTAAGGCTGCTATTTTCCCAAACTGCTGAAACTGGATAAGATGGAAAGATTATTCTCTCTCTCAAAGGGGGGAAAATGGCAGACATACCACCATGTGATTGAGTATTACATCATTCGTACTTACAACAATACTGAGCCAGTCTGGCAGTTAAACTTAAAAGACATTTTCTTCTGCCTTCGAGGAAGGGCATGGACTTGCTATAAAGGCAAGCAACAGTAAAAAGGTTAGAAAAGGCTCAGCTCACAATTTTACTTGGCATGAGATTACAAAATGCTAAAAATCTTTCTTGAGAAGCTTTTCCAGTATGAAGTTTGTGTCTGAAGTATGAAGACTATGTCATGCAACCAAAATCCTAGTGACAAACAGCTGAAGAAATAAGACAGCTCTTGAGAAGTACTTTTAACAATTTTTAAAAAGCTTATACCACTTTCAAGATATGAGGACAGGCCAGGTATGAGAATGAATCTTGTTTTTCCAAAACAAATTTGAAAGGTAATATTGTTTCTCTGATATTCCTTCACTTTGTTCTTATAACACCAAAAAGTGCAAGATAAAAAAAGCTGTGTAAGACTTAAGGAATATGATGAAAGTGGACACTGTTTTAGAAATAAATAAAAATAAATAAAAAATAAAGCTTAAATAATATTTGCAGATAGCAAGCACAGAAGTGCTTATAGGTCTCAACGCTTTTATCCATCCTATTTTGTATTACTGATCTTAATTAAACTATTTAATAATATGAATTTGTCTTCTAAGGCATCATTCTTACTGCATTAAAATGCAAATACACAATCTTCAAAATTATTTTAATGAAGGAGAGCATTTAGTTCTCTAATTGACTTCTAAAGTATTAAAATGCAGAAAACATTAGTGATGGCTACAACCAGAAATATTTTTCAGTGACCGGATCAAAAACATCAATCGTAATTCATCATGTTTGCTACCAGGATTTATTTAAACAAAGCATCAGGGAACACTTTTTTTTTTTTTCTTCTTTTTCTTTTTTTTCTTTTCTTAAGCGGGGGTGGGTGTGCAGGGAAGGAAGGGGAAGTGTCTCCTCCACATCCCACACCACATCCAGCATATCCTCTGACAAAAGCAAGAATGTGCTCCACAATGACCGGCTGTACCACACTGTTTTTTATTTAGCTGGTGTTTGCAACATATTAGCTCCCATCGGGTCAAAACACCACCCAGTTATAATGCTGGTTTTGCTGACATAAGCACCAAAATTCAGACACAGATATAAACTTCTGATTGAAGCAGAGAGCCAACCTAATAATTTCCTCTTTTAAACAAGCCTTAAGAAGATTGTTAAATATTTATTTTCACAAGCATGCAAGGATCGCTGAAGGTCAAAGACATCAGAGGTGTGATCCCCTTCCTTATCGCCCCTCCTTTGTATTTATTTCACTGGAAGGAGGCCTCTCTGCCATCGCATTTCCCTCCCCTCATCCATCACCCAGAACTCGTCCTGCCTTCGTTCCCCTCATTAGTTCCCATGTCTCTGCCACCATGTTTCAAAGCATCGCGCCCTCTCAGTGCTGCTGGTCAGAGAGGGCTGCCCCTCGTATTTTTATCCTGGTATTACTGATGCCTTCATAGCTTTTTTGTTCCTTGCTTCTGTTTCTTACCTTGTTTCACCTTTACCATGAGAATGTCTCATCAGTTCAGAAACCCCAAACTGGAACCTAATTACGAAGAGGACAGGCCACACAATGAATTTTATTAATTATTTTTATGCACGCAATAACAGACCACTATTACATGCACTAAAAATTCCGCTCAGATGCTCCTGCTCTAAGTATTTCTGCGTTACACAAGGCCCAACATGGCGACAGGGCACAGGACTGCCAAACAACAAACCCTTCTTCTACCTGCCCATAATGGGATTCAAGCCCACAGTGACCAGGGCTCCAGTGGACCTAATCCAGAAGCCTACAGACTAAAGCCTGTCCCTTCCTTTCAAAGAGAGGCCGTAATGACTGGTTTTGTCCCAACACAGAAAGGTATGATGGGCAAGGGCAAAGGATCTCCAAAATTAAAACAATCTTGGTGCAACAGCTCTACTGAGCACAAATCCCATGGTCTTCAGCAGTCATACCCATCAATGTGCTTTGAGAAAGAACTGCCTAGAGAGAGACTTGAAACACTCTGCTCTGTAAAGCAATGAATTATTTCTGTAGTCAGATTTCAGAAGAGGATTATTTCGACCTTTACCGTTCAAAATTTCCCTTAAATGAGGAAAACAAACAACAAAGCCATCAAAACCAGCCAAAATCTGTAATCTTGATAGGCCATCTTGTGACCCTGTCCCCCTCTCTATCTCTGCAGATACTTTGTTTAATGCTGCATTATGGAAAAGCTGACAATTTGAATCACCTGCTGGGTACCAACATCCTGAAGGGAAAAAAAGCTGGTCACTCCTCTACACAAAAGCTGGTCAGAATTTCGTCAGCGAATTCAATGGGGCAGGATCAGGTCTCTCCTTGCCAGCTCCAGAGATCAAATACTTTTTTTATCCTGAGTTAGTAACAAGTTAACAGAAAAGCAGATTTTCAGAGTGTGCAATTCTTAAACAAAACATCAGCCTGAACACACACACACACACAAGCAAAATTATAGTCCTCCTGCTTCTTTTGGATGATATATTTAGAAATCCTATTAGCTGGAGAGATCAGCATTCTTATCTGAATTTCCAGGATGCTGTAACATGCAAAATTAGAGCAGCTCTCTTAAGTGGGTCAATTATGACTACTGCACTTACAGCAGCTTTTCCCCTCCCTCCCTCTCTGCAGCATCCATAATGGGCATTTAGCACAAGGATTTAAACAGTAAGATGTTGAGTTGACACACTCCACAATGTAAAGTTCCTTTCCCCTTTCACATTTTCAGAATCTTAAAGGAACAAAGGAAATCACCCAAGTACAGAATCTTTACATTAAAATTACAGTCTCCCTGCGGAAAGCTTCGAGGACTTTCAGTGACAGGGCACCCTGCAGAATAATGCTTGTCAGAATTCACACTCACTATTTTCCTGCCATGTCTGAGTCATGCACAAGTATGGTTTATGGCTTTCCCCTCGTCAAAGGACAAGAGGAGAACGTGAGGGCCACTAACCATCTCCCCAACCCTGTCCCCCAGGTGCAGGACCGTACAACCAGTTTGAAATATTCCAGGTTATTTTCTTCTCAAGAGGGACATCTCTTTAAAAGACACTGCAAATCACCAGATACAAGTAGAACAATTCAAGTACCCAGCATCACTTCAGATACTACAAAGACATCCAGAGAGGACTGACTGAGATGACACAGGACCTAGGGAACCACAGGCTCTTCTGCAGTACAGCTGGAGGCAAGATATCTGAGTTATGCAGCCCCATCTCCTCCTGCCTCGCTGCCCCACTGCCACCCAACCGCAGGCGCAGGGTGACAGCCAGGAGCAGCCCCTGCAGTGAGAGGATGCAGCGGGGAAGAGAACGGGGCCACAACGGAGCGTACAACGTCAACAAGCACATGGAGAGGAAAATTTTACTTTCCTACCGACGGGAATCACGAAACACCTCATTTTCTCTGCAATATACTTCCTTTATACATATAACTCTGTATGGCAAAAAAGTGCAAGGCAGTACTGCGAGTGCAAAATCATATGATTCTCCTTCACTCCATGGAAAAGGAGACTGGATATGCTGGCTTCACGTCATGAGCCCTGCTGTTGAAATTCAGCAGTCCCAACCCTGGCTGGAGGAGAGGGTGACGGGGAGAAATTAAGGTGCAGAAATTAAGTTTCTATTGGTGCCTCTGGCTGCCCTCTTCCCTACATCTCCAGCTTTTTCTCCTGGGGTACCGAACAGGAATGATCACACAAGCCAAGCATTACCAAACACATGAACTATTTGGAAATAGATGCAAATAACATGGGGCAACAATAGCCGCACCCTATGTAAGGGGGCAATTCTTCATTAATAGGTTGAAATTCTCCCAGCGAAAATCCACCCACTCAAAAGCATGCTAATTTTAAAACTTTATTTTGAAATGAAGTGGACAAGCCTTTTCCAAGACTTCAACTCCAAGCAAATGCTTCATTAGGAAGCGTTTCTTTACTGAGACGGTAGTCAAACACTGGAACAGGCTTCCTAGAGAGGTGGTCGATACCCCAAGCCTGTCAGTGTTTAAGGGGCATTTGGACAATTCCATCAATACCATGCTTTAACTTTTGGTCAGCCCTGAAATGGTCAGGCAGTGGGACTAGGTGATCACTGTAGGTCCCTTCCAACTGAAAATACTCTATTCAACTTTCTACAAAGTAGATCACAGAATCACAGAATCAACCAGGTTGGAAGAGACCTCTGGGATCATCGAGTCCAACCATTGCCCTGACACCACCACGTCAACTAGACCAAGATCTTGGTGCTCTTCACCACACACTCCCCCCCAAAAAAATCTAATGAAATGAAACAAAGTCATTTGGTTTCGTAAATATTATGTGTATTTTTAACCATGCAATTTAAAATCCATTTTTATCTCTTATGTCCTTATCACATTCAACACTTGAGCAAAACACATTTCGAATGCAACTGTATTTAATCAAAAGTAAAAGGTCAGTTACTAAAAAGAAAGTCCTTAACCAAAAAGAAATAGAAACTGGTTTTATTAACTTGCTTAACTAGAGCTCTTAAATTTTGTTGATTAAAGCCTAATTTCAAAAGTTAACTTTTTAATTGGGAACACTAGGGCCTGCTGGCTCCAGGAAGTTTCAGTAGAGGTCAAAAGATTGCTGGAGATCTAATTTTTCATTTCTAATAAAAAAGGAAGTCTTGCCCTTTTCCTTGCAAAGATAGACCTTGAAGTGTTAGTAGAGAAACAAAGAACGTCTCCATCAAAGGCTCTCATGGCGAGGTTATACAAAGCTTCCCCAGACAGTATGGAAGCACAGAGCCTGATAATGCTCCAGAGGAAATTAGCTGAACTTCTCTTGCAAAGATCAACAAGGCAGAAAGGCTCAGAAGCTGATGCCTAATCTAGGATTAAAGAGACCAATTCCTTACTCCACCACAGATTTTCTGGGTAACTTTGAATGTGTCACTTAGCCTCAGTTCTGCACCTGGAAATGAAGATAAACACTCTCAACTTCCCTTACTTTGACATGAAAATAAACACATTAAACCAGGAGGCATTCAAATAGCTTGGCAATAAAGTGCAAGTACTGCAGACAAATAGGAAATAACAAAGTACTGCCCCATTCAGCGAGGAGATGCCCATTTTTTTTTCCAAATCCTTCTTGCCTGCTGGGATCCTGCAATGCCTTTGTGATCTTCCCTCAAACAAAAGGGAGGTTCACAGAGCAGAGGAAGCAGGGGAGGAAAAGCGCCTTACACTTTCCCACCCAGCACAAGTTGACACGTAAAAGACACCAAGGCACTAAACTTTCTCCTCTCAGCCTTCTGCTCCCAACGCTCAATTTTAAGAGGTTATTTTTCTTAGACATTTAGTAGAAAGGTTCTTCTGCAAACAACTGAGCGACTTCACTTGGCTGCCTTGGACTGACCCCAGGAGGAGCCCATCTCTTTCCTCTGACTACACACAAAGCCGCTGAAGACCACCTGAATAACCTGGGCAACCTCAAGCTCAGCAAGCTGCCCCAGCCCCCGGGGAACGAGACTGATCAGCCTCACCGGAGGGGGGAAAACCTGCCCCGAATTTACCTCCAGAGGCAAACAGAGGGATATTTACACAAGATAGCTGGTGAGGTAACTTTGCAAGGACTCTTCTCATGTGGAAAAGGTTTTATTTACTAAGCTCTAACAAGACAGGATTAGGTTTACAACTAAGGGTGCATTTTCCAGAGAGCTTCAAAGGAAAAGAATAAATAAATAAAATAAAAAAGGTGCAGGGGGGGCGGGGGGATAAGAGACATTTACCATGTCAAATGTTGCCATAAAAAAACCCAGGTGGTAGCGCTGGAAAATATTACAAACAAAATAGTGGACAGTTGTGCAGATTTTCTAACAGTTGTGTACAGTAAAAAGGATTACAAACAGAACGAAACCTTCCTTGATTAAAACAAACTGATATCCCACCTGGAAAATCCTGGCCAGGCTCTCATTGTTCCCGAGTGACCCTAGGGCAGCCACGGGTTACAGCCGAGCCCATAAGTCACTCAGACACCTTGCCCAGCTCTTCCCAAGTTCTCTCTCTCAGGAACAGCAGGACCAGCTAAAGAGCCCTTTGTTTCCATTCAGGCATATGTAGGGGTGGAAAAGCTGTTCAAAACATTAAAAGAGAAACAACTGAGGACTGTTACTATTCCAAGAAACAAATTAAGAGCCAGAGTCTGAAATGTCTGGAGTGGTGGCAGTGCCAGCTGAAGTCAGATGTCACTGGAAACGCTCAGCATCACTCAGCCCCTGGGAGGGGGAGAACTGGTCCCATCAAACCCGAGGATTTAAAAATCACTATCTCCTCCAGAAGTATTTTTTGCATTATACCTTTACTTCTGTCACTGATAACATACACATTTTATAAAGAGAATAATAAATTAAAGTTTTTATAGGTAGCTCATCAAAAGGATGAAACGCCTCCCAAATTCAGCTAATAGCTCGTAAGCCATCTTCCCTTTAAAGCACTAACGCTGACAAGTAATACAAGCAAGGCAAATGAAAAGCTATGTCCAAGTTGCTGCATTGTGGGGTTTTGTGTCAAATAAGCTAATAAAAACCATAAACTGATGTAAAATCAATTCAGATCTCAAATAATATATTAAACTTTTTAAAGAACTAGAAATAAAAGCTGCACTTTAGATAAAGAAACTTTTATGTTCTCGTTAAGTTTTAGAAATATTTTTTCAAATTAAAAAATTTTGTGTTACTGGAATATTTTACATTTTTGCATTAATTAAACAACACATAAGAACCAAGGAGAATTTAATGTTTTCCTGTTTCAGGATGACGTTTATTCAGGCATAATTCAGACTGCATCAGTAGACTTGGCTACAGTTTTCTTCCCATTTTCACAGAGGCTGGCTGGCGACATGTACATTATGAAAAAAGAAGAATAAGCAGATATCTATGTCAGATAAATACATTCCATTCCCTCAAACTGAACTCAGTGCAGACACAATTAAATTCTGTTTTCCCTCTCCAAACACTTCCCACTCCTTTGGTTCTGCCACTGGAGAGAACATGATGTTTCTTGCTACTTCAGGCCCTGACTACCTCTCACTGTACCTCCCCAGGTCACATACATACTTCGTTCCTTCTACCATAATATTTTTTAAGAAATACACTGCCTTCTATTTCACAGACTAATCTGTTCCCAACTAATCTCTCTTGCCTCTACAACTCCTGAGTCACTCCATCAATTCACTTGTGCCACCCAAAACCAAGGTGCTGTCTCTGAGCTCTGACGATGCTCCTGCCCATCACTACTTTTTCCATATCATCTCTTTCCTCTAAAATACGTTCACCAATCTTCAGTCTTCAGCTTCCTTTTCTAAATTTCTCCCACATTTCTTCATAAGAGTTCTATAACCAACACAATGATAATCACAGAATCACAGAATGTTAGGGATTGGAAGAGACCTCAAAAGATTGTCTAGTCCAATCCCCCTGCCAGAGCAGGATTACCTAGATCATGTCACACAGGAACGCGTCCAGGCGGGTTTTGAATGTCTCCAGAGAAGGAGACTCCACAATCTCTCTGGGCAGCCTGTTCCAGTGTTCAGTTACCCTCACTGTAAAGAAGTTTTTCCTCATATTTATGCGGAGCCTCCTGTGTTCCAGCTTGCACCCGTTGCCCCTTGTCCTGTCAAGGGATGTCACTGAGAAGAGCCTGGTTCCATCGTCATGTCACTTGCCCTTTACATATTTATAAACATTAATGAGGTCACCCCTCAGTCTCCTCTTCTCCAAGCTAAAGAGTCCCAGCTCCCTCAGCCTCTCCTCGTAAGGGAGATGTTCCACCCCCTTAATCATCTTCGTGGCTCTGCGCTGGACTCTCTCTAGCAGTTCCCTGTCCTTCTTGAACTGAGGGGCCCACAACTGGACACAATATTCCAGATGCGGCCTCACCAGGGCAGAGTAGAGGGGGAGGAGAACCTCTCTTGACCTGCTAACCACACCCCTTCTAATACACCCCAGGATGCCATTGGCCTTCTTGGCCACAAGGGCACATTGCTGGCTCATAGTCATCTGCTGTCCACTAGGACCCCCAGGTCCCTTTCCCCAGCGCTGGTCTCCAACAGGTCTGTCCCCAACTTGTACTCATACATGGGGTTGTTCTTGCCCAGATGCAGGACTCTACACTTGCCCTTGTTATATTTCATCAAATTTCTCCCCGCCCAGCTCTCCAGCCTGTCTGAACACTTTAAACTTAGTAAATCTACTTAGCAGTGTTACATAAATCTTGAAGTGTTACAAATACTGTATGTCCTTTGTACAGCCTATTTCGTCTCTTCGCATGTCATCCTCTCCCAGCTTCTCCAGAAGACCAAAACCAACTGCAGGCTTATTACCCCAAAGGCACATCCTCATTCTTGCTAAAGCATCTCATGACACGGCCATCCTCTACACCTGCTCTTGGTCTCTCTGGACCACAGGCCCTGGGAACACGCCTGCCTCCTGTAGCACATTTCTATATTGCCAGATCCAGGCTAGAAACAAATATAACATGCTGATAATGATCATCATAATTAATCTATGGAGTCTGGAATGTATTTTCATTTCAAAGATCAGCAATATGCACCTGTGGTTCTCAGGTTTTCAAGTTTCTAATGAAAGGATAAGATACCAGAAAAGGAACTTATATTTCAGTGTTCAGAATCCATAATTTATTTGGGGTTTGTTTTTCAAACTACACTGGATTTTAAATACTAAGAAACAAAACAAAAACCAAACAGCAGAACACAGGCAGAAGCTGAACTCATTCTCCCAAAGTAACACAGTTAAATTCTTAATTACCAACTACAAAATTAAGTTTGTCTAATGTTTTTTTTTAAAAAAATCAACACCAACAAAATTAAGCCATACAGTCATGCACTACTACTTCTTGATTCCCCAGTGGCACAGTAACCGTGCAAATGGAGTACTTTGTGATATTGATACAGAAAGACAGAGCCCATCTTTGCAGTCTTATTCATACTCTGGTCCCAGTATGTTACATGAAATATCACACAGGATATTATCTCAATTTAATGAAAAAAGTGGGAAAATTAATTTAGGTATTTATGAAGTGTCAACCAGACGGATACATCTTGCACATGCTGAAATATTTTAAAGAAGGATATGTCAAATAAGCAAAGGATTTTTTTGTTTGTTTGCTAGAAAAGTTAGCCACTCTTGCTGCACAGATGGCTGCTACATTACAACGTACCTGCTTGCCTATTACAGCTCATACTGCTTCAAATGTTTTTTTATCACTACCAGTGAGGAAAAATGGATTTGCATATTACGGCTAGCTATCATTCAGCAGTATCAAATAACGACTGTAAACAAATTAGGTTAAAAATGTGACATGGGCATAAAAAATATTGGCAATGCTTTTAAATCAACACTGGCTTTATGGTAACAATACAGCTATACTCTTCAAAGTTCACACAGAGATTTTACATTAGAAGAGACTAGTGGAATAGGCAAGCCTTCCTTTCAATTCCATTATTCCTTCAAAACCACATCTTTTTTTAAACATGCAAATGCAATGACCACAACACTATCAGAAAGCACTAATTTTAAATTACTGAAGTAGTTTCTGAAACTAAAAAAAAAATCATCTCAATTTTAAAGGGAAAGCTGAACTGTTCAACTGCTAAAATACAGAATGAAAACATCAATCTAGAAAAAGGATCAAAACAAATAGAATACTGGTGACATGCACATACTGCTTTAAAGTAGAAAAGAACTAAAATAACACAGAAGAAATTGTTTGATACTAAACTCCAAATTCCAGCAACTAAAACACAACATAAGTAAAAATATATAAAACAAATAAATTTGGATGGCCATCAGTATTTCAAGCTTACCTGAATTTTAATGGAGTTCTACAAGACAAAAATAGGGATGGGTCTAGAGGCAAGGGGTACTCACTTGCAATTCTGGCCTGTGTGCTGTCCCACCTCCAGCCACTGATTTCCTGTATGATCTTTGAGCAAATTTCAGAATTTATCAAATGCCTTTTTCCCCAAAACTAAAATGGGAGTGACACTGGCCTTCCCATAAGCATTAAAAGAAGGAAATCCAAGTATGTTATGGAAAACCCACTGGAACTCTAATCTTTTCTTTAATGCTGACACTAGGAGGCTTGGGGTTAATTTTCATTTGTTTTAAAAAAGAAAACCAAAATAACGACAAAAAAATCCCCACACCATAAACAAATAATCCCTAGCAAAGCATAGGAAAAGTACAATCTTATACTAGAAGAAAATGTTGAGAAAGAAGAAATTTAGAGTTATTGATGGGAGGCAGCGTGACATTTATAGTTCCAAGTATTGTACATTTAGAAAGGGAAAAATTTTACTTGAACCACAGGAAAACTCCCATTCACTTCATTATATAAAACCACAGTGACAAAATTAGCTCTTAAACACTTACCTTTGCAAATTTTGAAACAAGGTCTAACTGGAATAGTTGCCTTGCTAAAAGTATGTCTTTCATTTATGTATTTTTTCAATGTGAAAGGATACGAGGAGTTCCTTCTGTCCTACACACCAGGTAGAGACATGCAGCAATTACGTGGGTCATCTTTCTCCCCCGGGTTAGGTGCTTGCTCACAGCCATCTTGAAGAAATTAAAGGCAGTATCCAGACAATGTTGATTGAGTTGAAGCTGGTTTCCCAAGTGGTGAATCTGACGTTTCCCTAGAAAAATTAACAAGGAAAAAAAATAATGCTTAACAACTTTGTAGTTAATGTGCTTTTGGGTTGGGGTTTTTTTGGTGGGTTTTTTTAAAGATAAAATTGAGGGGGTGGATTTTGGATTTCATCTCTGGGTGAAATACAATAACCTCTCAAGTTTCGGGAACTATATGTCCTCAGCTACTCAGGACAAAAAAATGCCTCGTTTTGGACTGCTAGAATTGAAATACATGCAATCAATGAACCCTGGAAAATGAAGCCACAAACATCAGCCCCAGAGAGGATCCCAAACACAGCCAAGACTTCTCAGGCAAAAGATTATGCCCGCTGCTCCAAACATCATCTGACAATTAGCACTCGCTAGCTGTAGCGATGAACTTCTGAAAACCAGAGGTCATGGCATGTTTGACATTGACGTGCAAACAGAGGAGAAGTTTTGCTGCAACTCTCCAAGAAGTGGTGAAGTTTGCAGTTCCTCTGACCACAACCGAAGGCCACAAGGAAAGGAGCTCTGCTCCGGGCTCGCCCGTGATCACCACCGACAGGAGGCACTTCCTTCCTCTGAACACTTTTTGCACCAGAGCCTTCATTTAAGGCTTGTCTGCCAGACTGCAGAGATCAGTTTGTGGCTTCAGGAAAACAAATGTGCCTTCACCCTTAAATAATAATTAAAAAAAAGTGTGCTTTGTATGATTCATGGCAGGAAGCGGTACAGCTGCTGGGACAGATGCGGGAAGCGAGGTCTGGTCCATCCTCACAGCTCCAGCTGCGGAAGAGTGTGTCGAAAAGACAGCTTAAGGAAAAGGTGGGGGAAGTCATGAGGGAAACAGAGCACTGGAGTTCCTCAGCATACAGGGTCAGACAGCACATCAAGAAAAATCCTTTAATTCAATGTGCCGGGCAGACGTTTCCAGTATGTGTGTTTACAGGAAACGCTCATCTGTTCCCATCAGAGATGTCACGAGTGGCTTTGCTGAAGAGGGCACAACAACTGCCATGCGGCTCAGCCACCACTGCTCACAGAAAGTGACAGCGACCACGAGATGCTTACCAGAAGACCACCAGAACAGCACCTGCACAGACCGCACGTCTTAATTTTATGGAAATCCCTACACTATCATCGCTAACAACATGGTAAAAATGCTTAACCTCCCAACAACTTTCTGCAAAAGATGCTGCTTCAATTCGGCTTTAATAAAAAGCGACTCCAGACACACAGCCAGGGTCAGCAAGACTCCATCCAAACAGAAGCTGCCAAAAAGTGGCAGCTTCTCCTTCCTGCACAAGCGGCAATTAGTGCACTCACCAACGAGATCTCCTTTAAGGCACGTTGGTCAACCAGGTGTAACACATTTGGATGAAGAAGTAACAGAGGAAGGATATGTCACCTTCCACAGGAGGTGTGGGTACAATAAGCTACTCAAGAATAATCCAAAGCCCATTAAGTGAATAGTTTTTCCACTGCCATCAGCAGGCCCTGCACTAGTGCTCACCAGCCTCAAATACAAATACTACATCTTCCCAAAACTAAGATACTAACCAGCACTTGCCCTCCCCTGAATTTTATTTCATACTCCACAACCTGTATGCTGAAGCAGGATCAAGACTTTTATGCCCCTAGGAAAGAATCGGTTTGTATTCGTCTGTGGACAAAAAAAATGCACTTACCCTTGAGAACTAAAACTCACTTTTGCAGTGGCAGCAAAGCAGCTTCTCTGATTGCTCCCCTCCCTCAGCAAGTCCACAGTGGAGCCCAGCATGGATCAGCAAGGCTATGGAAAGCCGCCTCTTTATCACCTAACCTTCCTATTTTATCTGGTTGCATTTTGCCATGTGTGGCTGCTGAGATGAAGATGCAAAGAACTGTCATCTGTAGAGATTTTAGGCACTACCTGCAGATGTACGACCAAAAAAAAAAAAAAATAGACACGACCAAGCCCATATGCCTCTCCCTCAGCTGCAGGGAGATCCAGGCTGGGATCACTGCAGCAGCAAGTGCGCAGCATTCCCTTTAAGTAAGATGGTCCAATTCAATGTCCTCAAAGTCACAAAGGCAGCTCATAACAAGAAACAATTTCAGCAGTTTTAAGTGTTGTCTGAATTTTGCTTTTTAAGTAAAACTTTTGTAAAAACCTAAAAAGAACAGTGGCTCCTATGCCAAGGAAGAGCCACACGCACTCCTGAGTGTTTCTTGGGCTAATGGTGAAACTGGGATGCGTATTCTGCCTGGCTCCACAAGGACCAGGACGGTGCAGGCCACCAAGAAAGAGTTGATGAGGAAACTTCCCATGCCACCACCATGGCAGCAGCTGATGTGGTCCTCAGAACACACCAGAGAACAGCCCAAATGAGCTGTAGATGCAGAGTAAGAACAGAACAAGCATCCATGAGACTTCTCCTGCAGCACTGGCCTGTCCTGGCCCCACTACGAGGTGATCCTTCTCCCAAGAACAGCACTCTCATACAGGGCTCCACACCTCGCAGGGCACTTCAGAAACAAAGAACATACCAGAAGAGAAAAAAATAACATTGAGAAAGACATTTGAAATTCATTTCTTTCATAAGCTATTTTTCCCACTGAGCTGGTCCCACCCCCAACCTACCATTAATATTCTCTGAGTATTTAACCTTTTCTTACATTTCAAATGTTGAAATATAATTCATCATAATCCATCCTAGGTAAACATTATGCTTGTTTGAGTAATATATACTTTTCTTAGCTGAGCTCTTCATCCAGCATCAATATTTTAAAATGCAATTACTTTAGGGGTGACCAGTCCTTATCTCCTGCAAATACTAAAGATATCTAAGAACACAGGAAGGTACTTGTCCACTTAGGAAATGCTATTTCATTGAATGTTTTACTCAACCTTCACCAGACCAGTGAAGGCCTTTAATTCTATGTGCTAGTACTCCCTCAAGCTGCTTTGTAGTATTATGTCAGTCATATAGTTTGTGGAAAAATAAGACAACTGTTACACTGTTATTGATCCCCAAAATGAACAACTTAACACAGGACAAGAAGCATCTTAGAAATTATGTGCATCTTGATGACTAACTTGGTTTTGTCCTTATCTGTTACAAGAGAGTAAGAGAAGTACTGCTTATAGCATCATCTATGATAAATATTTACATTCTGTAACCAGTCTCCTATTTAGTAAAGAAAGATCAAAAGCTTTGCTGTTCCCCCACCACCCCCGCCCCTTGAATTTAACATGACAACAAAATTCTATTTTTCTGGTGTCTTATATAACGCTAACAAAAAAAAAAAAAAAAAAAAAAAAAAAGCTGGAGAAGTTAGCATTAGGAATCGTGCTTGTAGATTTCTCCACAGGGAACACAAGATACCTTGTACTCCTTCTGGTTCCTTCACAGATTTAAGAAGCATCTCCATTAAAAAAAGGTAACTCCAAAAAAAGGCAGGTATCGGCTAAATGGCCATCACCCCAGTACTGCAGTACAGTACCAAACTGTTGTACAGTGCCCTCATCCCAGTCAGATGACCACCAAAAGTATGTAATTTTGTGATTTCCAACCTTTTCTGCCAATCTCACCAAGCTGACATTGCCACAGCTGAAAAATGCATCTCCATAATATTGTATTTAACTATAAATACAGTGATTTAATCTGTTGGTATCTGAAGAGCAGATGTTCATACTTAGAGGAACGGAGCAAAAGAAAATAACTGATCAAAATAAATTCTCTATCCAATGCTCCAATTACTGTTGACAAAGACCAACATGAACAGAGACCAAATACCCATTCATACTGTCAGTCCTCAACGTGAAAAGTCCTCATAACTGTGCAATGGTAGACACAAACCTTTCTGAGCATTCAGATACCTTATTAGGTGAGTGACTGCTCCCCCAGCAATACAGTCAGCACAGGGAGGAGCTGCAGAGTAGCTGCAAGCTACAGGGCTGGGAAGATGAGCAATTCCCTCCAGCAAACCTACAAGACTGCGTTATGTCTATCAGCACTTGAACTTACTCCCACTCCCACTGCTCCTCACTAGCTGGGTGGCATTTTATAACCTTCCATTTGTTGTTTATCTCCTGATTGTCTCTGTTGTTTGCTCTGGACTACAAGCATGGCTTCCATCAGCCCCAACAGCTGGCTAATGCCCTTTGCGCCAGTTTGACCATATGGTCCCAGTGTGCAGTGAGTTGGTCCAGCTATCTGCAAGAAGGCAACAAGCCTTGTGATCTCAGCCAAAACAGTGGGAGCATCCAGCATTACAATGCAATTTATTAGCAGTCTGCTCAACTCAGTATTCACCAGATGACATCGCAGTGTTACAAACTCATCAAATGAGCTGAACTGCTCTCCTGGATGGAAAAGAACTGCTACACCTTTAAACCCTGCCATGCTCTGGGTTATAAAACAAAACTCAAAACAACAGCTTCCTGGCTTTCTTATCCATTTTATCCAGTAGAACATTTTTTTAAAAAATTTCAGTGAGACACTACTCTAAAAACTTGCAACTACAGGGGGGTTGGAACTAGACGATCTTTAAGGTCCCTCCCAACCCAAACCATTTTATGATTCTATGATCATCATGTGGAACAGTCAGAAATAAGTATTGCATTTTTTTCTAAATTGCTAGGCAAGAGTACAACATATAAGATAAAATATACAGGGGTAAAACAAGTCCCCTAGTACATGCAGCTTTTACTAGTAACTTGCAATACGAGTTGCCTCTTTTTGGGCCTTGTAGGTTTTTGACAGATCCTGGGATTTTTTTTTTTTAAACCAAAAGAAATAGAGCCTTTAAGGTCAAAACTTACACTTAATGCTGCCCTTGCAATTTAGTGATGGCATTAAAGTGGCGTCTAAGTATCTTTGGGAAAAGGACCAGGAACAGTGTCTTTTTAAAGCCAGGACAAGCTCATCAGCAAGGTTACAAAAATCCTCCCCCTGCCCTCACCAATAAAACAGTAAAATTATTCTCCTTTAAAGAGCAAAAGAACAAAAGTCTAGAAACTACAGCATTTTTGTGACATACAGGACACATATCAGGCAGCTCCCATTTATTTCTCAAAGGTTCACCGTACCATCAGTGTGGAGGGAGGCCGGGGAAGGAGAGAGAGAGAGAGCAAAGCCCGCACTGCCGTAAGCAACACACAAAATCAAGTTCCCAGGCTACCAAGTAGTAAAGTTTATCACGCTCTTCAATCTGCACCAAAAAACAAAAGGCCCTTTTCAGTTTTTAGTGTCAAGCCTACTAAAAAAGTGTTTCTACCCAGCACGCTGAAAGAAACACCATCATCGTCTCAACCAATGCCAACCTCAATGCTTTGAACTGGCACATGAGATCTGAACTGACAAGTTCAGATAGGACTGCTGAATGCTGCCACCCCTTTATTTCAGAAAATGCCTGTTCTTTTGATGGAGGAAACAGTGGTTATTGTAAATGTGTAGGCTAGAAATCACTGTCACAAAAACAGATTTGCAGAAAACCTTGGTAATATTAAATGCTTACACGAGAGGCAGTTGACAGCAAAACTGCAGCTTAAGTTATAATAGGAGCAAAATAGAAAAGGGGGGAAATCAGACCCATTCTTTAAGAAGCAATTTTCTTTCTTTTATGGTCTCGTTACTACAGAAACGTCTTGTTCTCTTCCACTATTCAAGAGGAATCATACCTTTTTTTGGATCCCTTAAAAGTCAGTGATGTCAAGCAGCTACAGCTATATATTACCCTCATCTGGCTTCTGCCTGCTCATCTGCAACCCTTCCCTCAGACTGACAGAGACTGTAATGCTGCTATTTCAAAGTAGTACTTTTCAGTACAAAGCATAAGTTTCCAGGGAAATAACAGGCAGTACAGAGCCAGAGCTTAAACGAATTGTTATTATGATACTAAACTGCATCATCAGAATCCAGGCATACAGATTTCCCCCCCTTTCTGCCATTTGCTCGAGGGGCCCTGGAAACTAGAAGCACCTGAATTGGGCAATGGAGTCATGTTAACAGCATTAATCCTTTTTTTTGCAAAAAGCATTGTTATGGTAACAAACACTAGATTCTATTAAAGGAAACGTTTTGGATGGGTTTTGCTTGGGTATTCATTTCCAGAATTTGAATTACTTTACTGACTAAATTTGATGTGCAGATTTTATTCTGTATTTAGTTTTTCACTCGTTTTCTTTCTTTTAAAAGGCTCCCCAAAAGAACTCCCGAAAAGGGGAAAAAAGAGCAGGTTTTATGTGTGGGCATCCCTGCGTGCTTTGTCATATCTTTCAATTTCAGCAAGTCCCAGCTCAAAGCCTGAATGAATTTCCTGCTCTTTGCTCCATGCCAGGTTTCTATGTTATTTGTATCACAAGTAAGTAAAACAAACAAACAAAGCCACAACAGGGAAAGTCCAGGAACATCAGTAGGGTGACTCTTACAAGGGCTGGTCCCAGGAGCCTAATCAAGGGTAGAGTCCCAGGATCAACAACAAGACATTTAAAGCCCAAACAACAGGGGTAGTCAGGGAGGAAACCGAGGTGATGGCTGCAGCGATCGCACCAAGCACGTCCAGCAACACGCACAACACCGTGAGCTTTATCTCTGCGAGCCTGTGATGAAAAAGGCCAAGAAACAGGAGAAGTAGCAGCACACCAAGGCATTACAACACTGCTGACCCAGCACAATAACAACTTTATTAAAGCTAAGAGTTATTCCCAGTAACACCTAATTGGCTATGAGGAAAGTGAGGAACATGCTGGCCTCATTCCCACACTCTGCCTAACTTCAGCCTAGCCCCAAATCCCCACTTTGCCACCATCTAGTTGTGGGTGCACCCCACGTCCCCAGACCCGTGCTCTTCCACACAAGAACTGCCCAGTTCCTTCACGGGATATGTCAGTCCCAGGGCTGAGCAACCTGGAGTCCGTGCTCGCTTGGCTCCGCTCTGACTGATGCATCCCTGTGCCTGTGTCACCTGGCAGACCTGCTTGGGGGACTGCCCAAGGGTACAATCTGTTCCTGTTATCTCAGCAGAGTAAAACAGTTCCTGGCCCTTTCCCTATGATATTCCACCAGCTGTGCCAGCACAAGTGTTTGTGGGGATGCACAGAAAACCAAACCAGTAAACTGATCCTTGTTAAAAATAACCTTGTGAAATAAAAAAAGACTTAATCCAGACCTGTTTACTGAAGGATTGATGCCTCCACTTTATCTTCTCAGGGCCAGAAGCAGACTGTCTCATCACAGAGACCTGTATTCAATTTCTCTGCCTGCTGACAACAATCCAACCCATCCATTTTGCCTCCCACGAGAGCACCCCAACTACCAGGTACAGCTCCCTGTCTCTCCCAGTAAAGCCCTTCCATTGCATGTCAAATGTTCATTCATTCATTCAGCTAAAGAGAACTAGCATGCACCTTTAAGATTAATGGCTTAAAAATCCAGATAATGGTCACTACTCCAACCACTTCTTAAATATTTGATACTACGTTACTTTTCTTTCACCTAGAAAATCTGCTGTTAACATCTCTTCCCAGCACTTACGTGTACTTCTTTAAGTATTCATTCCCTCAAAACTGGCCCTTGTATTCCATTAATGCCAAAGCAGGCGTGCAAAGCGCCCACATAACTTCCCCCACCCCCCTCCTCAAGCACTTTTTCCATTCCCCGATTATATGACACTACTCCCACATGGGCAGCCTCTTTGCATATACAGCAACTGGACATTTGAATTAATTTGCCTTACCCATTCTGAAATATTTGGCATCGTAAGCAGTTCCTCTGACTTTTTGCATTCAGTTCCTGGAATTCTGCTTCCCTCGCAGGTGGCACTTCTATACTGCTGCCTTCATTCCCATTATCCATCTAACTGCCACCCCTGCTTCAACAAGAACAGAGTAGAAGCCGTACGGTTTATTCATGGGCTGCACCTAACCTCTTGGTAGTCTTGTCCCATTGTCCTTAGACAGTGGCTTGCTTGCTTCTTACCCCTGCTTAATTTTTGTTTTTAGCACAGCTAAAGAACTTCTTGCTCATGAAGTCCTTATTGAACTTCATTTCTGGTGTCAAGCTGGAAAACCATAAGCAATGCTGACATCAAAAAAAACCCAAACCCAACAAAACCCCAGTCTGTTGATTCACTAGCATCTGATGGTATTGGATCACGACTGGTTTAAGTCAAGCTAAAGCCCAAGCTATTGCTGCAAACAGCATTCCCACATCTGGCATGACATTTACATGGCTGCATGCTGATACAGATGAGGGAACTTGCTCTGCTGAAAATCAGAGCAAACAACAAAGTTAAAAGTTTCATTTGGACCAGTTCCCTCCTATAACTCAACAAGCAGCCTCCCAAGCCCTAACACCATCAAAATGTGGCTGAGGTGAGGAGAAATGCTGTCAGCAGCAGCGTACACGTGGAGCGACTTAAAGCAAATGTGAGACTGCAGCCTAAATGGGTCAAAGAGAAAAGTACACACTATCCCTCTGCTTCCTCCTGCTTCCCTGCTACTGCTCCCAGCCCTCGCCACTCCGCTCGTACAAGTGAGCTGACACAAAAGTCTGACTTACCACAGTTTAAACAAATGATAACATCTTCATTAGTTGTTTGTATATTAGAATGCTTCAGGTCATTCAAGACTAATTTTGGAAGCAAGCAAATCTGGAATTTAAAAAGTCCTTAAGTTTTGTCAACTGCATTTTTTCCTTACGTAAGATTTGCAGCTGTTTCAAAGTTGAAACAGCTGGAAGGCTGCACTACTGGCAAGAACTGTGAGCACATGTATGATTAATGTAGCATCGTCCTTACCTACCTGACATTAAGGGAATTAGAAAAATTTAAGATACTAACAACTTTTAGGTAGTGGTAGCTTTTGAGCATGCAAGATTTCCTTCTGAAAGCACCATCAGTTAGGCTTTGCTTTAATCTTCTTCTGTTTTGTTTGGACAGTGATTTTTTTTTTTTTTAAATTACATTTTAAATGACAGTTATTCTTAGAGATTTTTCTATATCTATATACATGTAAAGCTTTTCCCCCACACTTATCAATTACCAATTGTTACTCTTGTCACAACAAGAAATGAAACGTTTCTGCTGTCACACAGCATTACTGCTGATCCAAGCACTACCTTCAACCATCCAAAATCATTTCTACACAACTACAACAGAAAAAAAAAAAAAAGAAAAAGATTTGCTCATGACATAATCTGACAGTTTTGAAAAGATCATTTTTTAGAAGTTTCAAAACCCCATAATTTTAGCATTATTAGAGATCAGAACTTGTTTCATACCTATAAAGCAAAAAGCATTTAACTAACAAGCAACTGTCACCAATCTACAGAGCTAGAAAAGTTCAAGAATACAGCACAATATAGGAAAAAAAAATCTGCTGCCCATTGGTAAAAGTTATCAGAATCCTTAAAACAAAACAAAAATGAAGACTCAACACAAAAAGATCCATTGATGCAACGGAAAACTTTACAGACGTGAACAGCGTATAAATCAGTGCAATGTTATCTGCTCGCTGACAGCAAGCTCTAGTGCATTCCCTGCAGATCAGGGCTTTTGCAAGGCAAAGAAGAGTGAAAACTGACAGGAGCCATTTTTCAGAGTCTTGCGGCTGCCACAGAAGCAGGCAGGAGCCCCGGGGGTCAGGGTGCTTTGGATGGATGAGGAAGATGCAGGAGCTGAAGGTATCCCCTGGCCAGAACTGCCACTGCGGCCAAGGGGACAGGGACAAGAGCAGAAGTAATTGAGTTACTGCAGCTGAACATTACCACTTCCCAGCTGCACTGCAGTGACTATTAGCTAAGGTCATGCATACTAAGATTGTTTTTAAAAAAAAAAAAAAAAAAAAAAAATCTTCCTGTTTAACCTGCCTTCCCTGCTATAAAAGCCAGTCCAGCCTTTCCCTTTTCCTGCCTCCCGTTGTACCTCTGTGAACTTTCCCTACTTTCTTTATCCACCTTTAATACCTACCTTTTACAACATGTCTGAGAATTTACTTGTCCTCAGACACGTGCACAATTTTCCTCCCCTAGAGTTCAGCCCTGCTCCTCTGCACTCCAGTTGTTCTGTCAAAATACAACTGTTAGTGCTAAGTTATTTCCACTCTCCATCATCCATCCGTGTAGGCAGGAAAGACCTTACTGACAGAGACTAATACCCAGTCTGCTCTCAACCTGTACTTGACTTCAGGTTGCTGCTGCTTCCTCAGGATTGAAAAAGGCCTGTGAGCCCAAAGCTACTCTCAGGTTCTGGTTTTGGGTTGGTTTTTTTGTTTTTTTTTTTTTCTTTCCTTCCCCCCTAATTCTACATGTGAATCTAACAAAAGGCACCGTGTCCCCATACAGACCTTACCTGATTGGCAAAGAAGATGTATGACACAGTCATTCCAAAAGTAAAAATTTCATAAATATCAACTAATTGGCAAATTTCTTAAATCATCTCAAAAAATGGAAAAATGGTGAGAAGGCATCAAGGGAAAAAGGATGCAGAGAGAAGTAGTTGAGGGGGGTGAAGAAAAAGAGGCAGTATTAAAGATATCAAAGGGATAAGAGATAAAACGACCTAAAAATGGAAGCAGACAGAGAGAAGCAGCGAAATCAAGCTGGGAAAGGTACAGAGCCGTTACAAAAGCAAGAAAGATTGTATTAGGTTAATACTTATTTAAGGTATTTCTATATGAAGCAGACAAAAGAGGTCAAATACTTCCCCCTTTATACAGAACGCATAACAAAACCTAGCAGTTAGGTAAGAGAGTATCAATCTTTATCCAGGCTGCAGCTAAAGAATGAAATTCAGGCAGCTGAGTCCATCAGTGACAGGTAACAAGGAGTATGAATCTAAGGGGGCTGCTCTCCTTTACCACTACAAAAGGCCTATTTAAATCAGAGCTACAACTGCCCTGATAATTTTATCTGTGTACTGCCCATGGATGGTGGAAGTAGTCATGGACAGAGCTTCAGCCTCAACTTTTGCATTTCCTTCCTTTTTAAACTAAAAATAAGTGAAGGTTGCCACAAATCTCAGCTAAACAGTGCAGTGAATCAGTGATGCTATTTATCAAGCCAGTCTCTTGTGCTATCTACTTCGGCTTGGAGTTGAAAGGAGATTTATGTTTAAAGAGTGAATGCACATATTTCAGGAACAGCCTTCTATTTCTTTAAACAATAACATTTATATAAGTCAGATGTACAGACTGTTCCAGTAAAGAATTAAAATTACAATGCCATCTATGTATTTCTACAGAGCCAGCGTGGCCCTCTTAGAAAATATTTGGCATATTTGAATAACATCTATCTGTATGTTTGTGATCCCTTCCATTTATATGAAGCTACTCTTTACATACAGGACGTCATCAGCAACTGTTCTGGGAGGAGAGAATTCTCACTAGGCTTTGTTCTCCTCCTCAGGAACCCGGATCACCCTAGAATTAAAGATGGAGAGCACGACAGGGGTCTAGGGAGTGGGTGTTTAAAGACTCAGAGACTGAACTTACAGCCTTCACCAAATGACCAAATATGATTTATTAAGAGAAGAGCAGAAGATCAGTAGATTTCTGGAAGACAATGAAAGTTTAAGCCATAAATAGATATAAGCATGAGTTCATACCTAAGGACTACTAACATGAAATTAAAGGAAAATGTAAGCACCACATTAACAGGAACTTACAACAAAACTCACTGGACCTCGTAATAGTTTCCCAAGGGAACTGATGGAAACTCCCATTGTTTGGAACATATGAATCCAGGAAGGGCAAAGCACAAGAAAAATGCATGATATGGAGTGATCCTGTATAAGAAAAATGGCCTAACATGATTTACTAGCTTAAAGTAAGTTCTTATGCTTTTGCAAAACTGTAAAGCTCAAGAGAGAGGCTTTGCATGACAGAATCATTCTGTATTCTACGTGTAGAGAACAGGGGAAAAAAATCCCCCCACCTTTCCTCCCCAAATAGCCATCTCTGCTGACTCGGTACCACAGCGTTCCAGCCTGCTCGCAGTTTGGCAGCAGAACAATACAGACCCAACGCCAATCAGACTGACCAACCTGAGCTGTACAGCAAAGATCCACCTACTCAAGTTCCCTGCTCTTAAATTTTTTTCTTCATTTTTTCTCCATTCTAGTTTTCCTAAATTAAATACTGTATTAACAACACATCCCACAAAAAAACCTCAATACTTGTTCATGTAACAAAGTCTGAGAAATTTTGTCCCTAACCGAATTTTTAGATACCAACTTCCTTTCTCTTCTAGGCAATCCTCTTGCTTCCAGTGTGCCAGTCCTTAGTAGATAAAAAAAATTTTGGGTGAGCACAATTACATTTTTCTGTTCTTTCTGTGCTAAACCTCAAAGATCAATTACAACAGGGTTTTTTCTGTGCAGTACGACTCCAAGATAGGATGTGAGATCATCCATTAAACATACATATCCAAGAGTAGATGCATTATTAATTCATTTTCCCCTAGGTAATATGGCATGGTGAAAAATAGCTACCAGAGAACATACTGACTAAAGACTTAAACAGAAATCAGTGGATTTATGTGATGATTGCTATGCAGCAACCTAACAGATCTCATTAAAGGAGACATGGATTCTTCTCTCCTGATACTGGCACTGCTCCTACAGAGTAGACGCTGATGTTCAACACAAGGAAGAATACTGATTGCAACATACCCCAGAAATAGTTCTTACACCAGTTGTGAGAATGATCTATCTGAATTTAATATTGTCTGAGTCTGACTACAGACAAGTCTCAACTTTATAGCATTTTTCTGATTAGTAACAGTGTTTGGAAAATCTCTTTTTTTAAATAAGTTGGCTATAAACCACTGCGTGCCTCAGAGTTTCAATTAGGCAGGTGCTGTAAACACCAAAATGAGTTTTTACTGTTGTCCTCTTTGACTTTGTGAAGGTGCAATCAAGGAAGGTGCCCTAAGGAATCACTTAACATCAGCATCGTCTTGAACCTAACTAACGTATTGCTTTGGTAGAGTCCATAGAGTAAATTCTATTTACTGATCTCTTTTAAGATCCACAAGAACAAACACACACTTCAATCAACTGCCTGCCTCTGACCTGTTTATGCTACAAGCAGCTCCTCACTGAAGGCCTCAGAAGTTCTACTGCCACATTAATCAAACCTCAAGGACCACGCTTTTCCTCTGCAAAACAATTGTAATTCGAGCCTTTCTCCTTCCCACCTTTTGTATCTTACTCTAGAGTGTCAGGAAAAGCAGCCAGGCAGATGAAATTCTACCTAGCTTTGTGCAAGATGACCTTATGTCTGCATACCCATGGCCCTGGCAGCTACAATAGCAACAGGACACACTGAAGTTAACATCTCCCTATGGTCAAATGCCATCCTATAACATTATCATACAACAGGAAGTATAGGTGCTGCTTTGTTTAACCCAGGTTTAATTATCATAAGCATTCCACTCTCACTGAAAGCCATGCTCCTATACATGGGAAGCTGAGCTTGGCACAACCAAACCATTTCTGAAGGCCTCACATCAATTGTGGTTTTAGCTTCTGGTAACTGTGCCTCTTATCATTTTGAAATCACAGCACTCAAACTTCAACAACATTTTGTTCCAAGTGGCTGTTACTATGTTGTCTCTCTTTTACACTTTCTACAGACTAAATCAGGAATGGATATCTGACATAAGAATCCTTCTTCTTAGCTTAACAGCGAGCAAGTGCATCTGGAGGAGACAGAAAACCACACACAATTCTCCGCGTTGAGCCACGGAGGCAGGTGGCAGTCCTTCACTTCTGCTGTGAGGTGCAGAGCAGACAAACCACTCCAAATGTACTCTTTGAAGAACTTGTTTTTTTGTTTCCATGTCACTGCTTACACTCCTTTATGCTCATCTTCTGCTGAAGTTTTCTCAGGATTATATTTGCTATTTAATATTCAGTGTCATTGTAATCCCACAACTTGACTTTCCTGGCAGAACAAAACAATGTTTCTCAAAAATCCAAAACAACCTCAAAGCTTTTTTACTTTGTGTCAAAGACCTTGATCAACGTCAAGTTTCCTTTTCTTCTTAAAACTGGTATCAAACACTGCAATGATCTCGGAATGAGATTTGTTGTACATGTCAGATCAAAAAGTAAAGAGCAGAGTTGAGGGGAAACAAAACTACCCATATGTACAGTACGAAAACAGCCTAGTCGACAGAAAAAAAAGCATTTGAGCACCACTGTAATCCTTCAAAAAGACTATTATTTCTATTCCCAGTTCTCCAGGATCTGAAATAGGGTGCAAACTACCCTTGATGAGACCATCTGCCAGCGATGTATGGCAGACTCACCATGGACAGAGAATGGAAAGAGGCAGAAGTATGTTTATGATCCACAGGATATCCAACAACTTTATTCTGACCAAAGCCACAGATACCCATTTGCTCTCAAGAAAGAAGTTGGCAGCAAGCAAGAGTTAACTTTTAGTATAAGGCCAGCTGGAATAACACAGACCACTCAGACAACAAACGTCACCTCACAAGCACCCTGGATTTGTTCCAAAAATCACTTGAAAAGTGGTATTCTTTCTTGGCACGCTCAAGGACTGATTCAGCTTGCATCAGAAGCAGTATTTTTTTTCCTAGTGGATATTAGGAACCATAGTTTCTAAATCTACTTTGAGATGATTTTGAATAGCCTCAAGATACAGAGTTTCCCACAGTATCACTAAGCAAGCTTGTAAATTATTTTCCTTGAATTTTATCTTAAAACCAAACATTTCATGCAGCTAAAAATGTCAGATTATTTCCCCACCTCCCCCCCGCCCCCCCCAAAAAAAAAAGCCTTTAGATATAGAAATTTCTTTAAGGTGAAAAGGGACTGTATTTGCAAAGCTATTCACCCACATTAGTACTGCTGTGAAATCACTTACAAGATTCCAGCTGACATTCAATAATTTTATTTCTAGCTATTTCCCTGAGCTCACAGAGCTTTCACGGCCAGGGAAATAAGCAAACATAACACCTGCTTGGATTTGGCAAGCTGCATGGGGCTCAGAATAATACGTTAACCCCTCTAAAATCTCTCTCATTTACGGGTGCCGATTTGCTGACGATACGAAGGTAGCTGTGCTCACCTTCAGAAATGAGGATGAACTTGGATTAGCAAATACTGAGGATTCATCTCACGTTTAAAATGGAGGCTGGTAGGTAGAGAGGAGTGACTGATAAACTAAGGGCTATTACTGATTTACTGCTTTTTCATATAACGTCTGCTTTCCCCTCCTCACTCCACAGCAAATCTAGGGTAAGAAGCAAGAGAGAACACACAAAAACCTCAGCCTTAAGATTATTAAGTACAGCATCTGGGGCTGTACTTTATATCATTTTTATTTTGTAAGAGCATTTTCCTAATCTTTTAGTGATTAGAAGAAATCTACTTTCTTCTTTTATAACAAATCAGGTAAAATATCACAGGATGAAGTTACCAGAGACAGTTGAAAGGAGAAATCCAACATCCCCCATCCATCCCACTGTCACCCCTTGCACCACCTCCCAGCGCTCTTCAGATTTTGTGCTGAGCCACAAACCATGGTAAAAAGAAAAAGCAGTCAGTTTTCTACAGGTGTCAGCCAGAGCATGGAAGAGAACTGAGACAAGCACTGGCAAGAAGTACAGCAGCAAGCCTTGAGAGCAGTTCATCAGTAACATGAAACTCCTCTGATTTGTCTAAGATGCTACAAAGAGTTTGGAAGCAGAAGTTTACAGTTGTCCATGTACTCCCTCAAAACGTGCAGTATACATATTCCATAAGCAAAGACATCAGTCTCCTAACCTGATTTAGAAAGTGTCTTTTCCCATGTAAAAGGATTTCTGTGCATCCGTCTATGTATATGCACAGGCCCGAAGGAACCAGAAACGCCTTTCTGCAAACGCCTTTCTGCATCAAGTGGCTCTTCAAAACCCTGAAAATAAGTACCAGGATGACAGCTAAGGATGATCACCCATGCTTTAGCACCCATGCTACCCCATGAGAGTGTGGCTGGAGACTCTGCAGTGTTTATATCCCCCTTTTATGCAAGATAATGCGATGCCTTCTAAAAAGGAAGAACATTGAAGATGGCTGTGTCTCATATATCAATTTTGCAAGGACAGGAAACAAGTGACCTTTGGGTTCAGTATCTTCTATACTGCTACCAAAAAAAACGCTCAGACTCAGCCAAATGACGAGTGTCTGGAGAGCAACCCGTTCTCAGAAATTCATCCTAAATGGACTACAAAGCAAAGTGCAAACTACTGAACCTTATACAGATCCCTTTGTAGCAATACTAAGTTCATGATTCCTACCATAAAAACGCATGGAATGCTTTCCCCGAATATTGATTTATAAAAGCAATCAAATAGCATATCTAAGGTACAATGTAAATACTATTCATATACATTCTTTGTAATGGATGACAATCATACAGGAGAATATGTGTCTAATTCCTATACATGAACCCAGCCCTGTGTATACCCCCAGAAACTGGAACTATGATCCTAAACTGCTTTCTTAATATTACGCATTTCATAATATACTACCCAAAAGTACTACTAAACAACTGTATGGTTTTAGAGCACATAAAGAAAGAATATACTGTTTTCTTCTAAAAATCCCATTCCTAAATGATTTTATTTTAAAAAATCATTTATATGCTCAGTAGCATAATATAATTTCTTAGGGAATCACGTATTTGAATATAATTAGCCACTTGTTTTGTTGCATTCAGTGCTAATGACCTTGAAGAAAGATCCATGTTTCATTTTTCTTTTGTTGAAACTTAAGAAAAGCCTCTTTGGGTTGAAAACGCAGGAAGCCTCTGAACTGACTTTAAATAGCTAAGCTATCAATTGCCTTTTCACTTAATTTATGCTGAGTTTGTTTGGGATAGCTTTGTTATAACAGCATGAAGGCTTTAAATCTAGGTGATTAAAGCCAGACTTCTAGGTACATATTTGGGATCCCAAACAATAATGCCAAGCAAACACAGCTCCCGCTGAGATCCAGAGTAGGTCTAAACAGCATAGCTCAAACCCAGGTTTAAGCATGCTGAGCTCAACTCCTTACCACGCCGCTGGCAGTCCTTATCCCCCCTGGAACCTGGGTTTGAGGAGACCATGCTGTACTCCTGTCTCTGTAAGTGTCATTTGCTTATAACTTCTATTAGAAAACAAAGTTTAAAAAAATTCACTATGTAGGAAACAATATAAGTCATTTTTCAAGCATTACTTTCTCAGTGTAGGAAATCACATCTAAAATTACATCTAAAATGATAGCAACAATAATGCCTTCAGAAGTATGAATTCGACAACTCTTCCCTCCTCCCACAATTACTTAAGCTTCCTTCATTTCTACCTACATGGTTGACAGTATTTAGGTTTAGTCGATCAAGACTAGTACTTAGTTGTCTTTATTGTCCAAAATGATTCAATTATTTGAGTACAAAGAGGAAGGGGGGGGGGGCAGAAATCTTCATCTAAAGGAATAGTTTGCAACTTTAAACTCATGATTTCCCATTCCACAGTTTATCCATAAATAGCCAGTTCTGCAAAGCCTTAGTAAAAAAGCAACTTTCTTTACAACTCTAATTACTGTACAACTGTAGAAGAAAGAAATGACTTTATTTTATAAGTATGATCTAAAGGTTTTTTTTTTAAATAAGAGGAAGAGCATTACATTTATTGAAGACATTAAAAAGAAGCTGTGTATTAGGAGCCTGGATTTTTTTTTTTGTAAGGAGCCTCCTTCCAGAGCAGGCTGGAGTTCTTGCCCTTCAAAACTCACAAGGTTAAATTAAACGTTATTCAGGAAACAGGTTATATTCAGCTTATGAGGAGACATCACTCTTCACTCTTCCACCTGTGATAAAACACGTAGTAGCCACATGTTATCCTCCCTCATGACTTAATGAGAACCTTCATGAACTCATCGCCCAAGAAGGAATCACATAAGCTACAGCCCAGGTACGGTCCCACACACCCAGCTTTCAACCTCCTAAATTATCCCATATATCATTTTTACATCAGAGATGGTCATAAACTATGTGTGGGAAATTCCACTCTGAGCAGCCAGCAGAAGAGCAAACCCAAAATTTTCAGGAAAAGCTCTACTTAAGAGACACGATTAAAGAAAGAAATTCTCTTTCTCACTGCTCCTCCCATGACATTACCGTTGAATAACTATGACAATGGCAAAATTTAAACATATTTTCAGAAGTGTTTTAAGCAGTGTGTCACAGCACCACCTGGTGATCTCAGCTCTACAATATTTTTAAGACGTACACTAAGTTAAAGCATAGTAATCAGCACAGAAGAACAGATTTTAATCCTGGTTGTGTATAGTTTGGAATTTTTTCAGTTAAAAATACACGCAATTTGTATCAGTAAATAGCAACATTTTGTCACTGTTAAAAAAAAGAATCAAACTCCTCAGAGCTAGTATGAGCCGACTTCTACTGGTAAGTGGGGAAAGCTCTTGACATAGCAACAGCCAGTTTAGTAAAATCGAGGAACTAGTTAAAATGTTTTAACATACTAGGTTAATGAACTGTTTGTTTAAAAATTTGGTTTATAGTTCATACAGATGAAAGGCCACCTCAGAATTAGAAACAGTCACGCCTAGGTTATTAAAATCACTTGGAAAAAATCAAACTGGATGTCATGTATGCTGTATATTCAGAATTGATTAATGTATAAACAGAATTAGCATTTTGGTCCTAATGGATTAACAATTTTACTGCTGTTCCAGCAAAGTATCGCAGAACATCTAATACACATTGCTGGAAAAATCCTTAGGGATCCTGAAATGAAAAAGTACTCCCTAAAGATGTCGCGAGCGAGAAGAATTCTATTAGAGTTGAGCATTTCTTCATCACTCCTTTTTAAGTTGCGACTAAATTAGCACAGCCTGCGCACTCCAGGGTGTGTGCTGGAGGAGGGAGGGGGAAGATATGGAGGCCTGAGGCACTTCAAGCAGAGAGCATCCATCTGCTAGCAGCAGTCAATGAACGGAACATTTCTAAAAAACCTTCCCACTCATATTAAGTCAAGCCAAAAGAACAGAAAACACCTTCCTTCACTCTGACTGTGCAGGACTGAACGTAACAGGACAGTGGGTTATAAATATGTGTTTAAAAAAAATAAAACTCAAGAGAGAAGCTCACGACATAGTCCTGCATTTGGCCTCTCCTGCTGCAAAGCTGGTTTAAGAGGCTCCTGCTCATCTCTACAGCATCCACTCCATGGTGGCATGTGGAAGAGTGAAATGATCAAAGGGAAGCAGGAAAATTTAAAAACAAGGTTGGTTCTTTTTGTTTTTTTTTTTATTTTGCTTGTGAAACTCAGATCTTTTTACTGCCCCGGTAAACAGACACATTGCCCAAGCTAAAGCCCAGCACATTTGGAAGAGGGGAACGGGAAAGGGCAGCTGAGGGACGTGAAAGGCAGGGATCAACTGGTTTTGCTGTTAGAGATGCTTACCATGGACCTGGACTCCAGAGCTGCAGCTCTACGAGACAATGGCAATGCCACTCAAAGGACTTCCCGACCCTTTACACAACATCTCATTCCCACCCACACACCACACCACATCAGTTCCCTGGGCTGACACAACCACCTACCAGCAGCACAGCAAACCCCAGCACAGCAATCATCCAGGTTAAAAATAACTTGCATGTGTGTGCAGAGTTGTTCTGGTTCAGGCTGGGACCAGGGTTTGGGTTTTTGAGTTTTTTGTTGGTTTTGTTTTTGTTTTTGTTTTTGTTTTTTTAGCAGGAGGTTGACATAGGTCAGTCTGCTGATGCATGTGCCTGTGTGGCTGCATTGAACATAGGACCCCACCACTGGACACACATTTCACACCTAGTACAGAACCCTGTAGTTTCTATTCATTTGTATCTGATACCTACATTTACATTTAGGTCTTCCACCAGCGTACTGTATTTGCTGGAGAAAGGCTGCTGTAGCGATGGCATCGAGAAGGAGCCAAAAAGTCTTTGCCTGAGTGACTTTTGAATACTGTTTGCAATGGCAGTGCTCGTCCATCTGGGAGGACACACTACACAACTGGGAGGGCAGTGAGGACAATCCAAGCTACACATGCACTTCTGCACAAGGAATGAGGTGATAATGTTGTGGAGAAGCATCACCGTGTGCACTGCTCTGATACTGATCCCTCAGCCATTGCTGGATGTCTGTGAGATACTGTGCAGATGTGCCTGGGCAGGTGTTGTTACAGCCCTACAACAGGAATACACAGTGCCTGCACACCCTTTTGCAGACACCCTTAAGTTGACGCCACCTGTATCCCATGCCAACTGGTGCTGGTTCCTCCAAGACCATCAGTCACGACGAGATGAAAGCAGCTTGGGATCACAGCTAACTCACATCCAAGCTGCAAAGTACAGGTGAAATGAGTACAAGGGTGCCTGCAAGAACGCAAGCAAATAAATCATAGTCTTCCTTATAGAAACAGTGTATACAGGCACTGAATTTTTTCTGTTATTTGTTAATCCTGTAGAGGGTCTAGAAGTTTAATGCTGTGGCCATTATTTAAGAAAAGCCATCTTCCAAGAAAACTGCAATAGCTGCATCAGCAAATCACACTTGCAGACCCTCAGGCTTAGGGAATGCTTCCCTGCACTGTCACATCACCAGCTCTCCAATTTATTTCATAGAGCAAAACAAGAAGGCACTTTCAACACATGAAAAAGGAACGAGGTGCTATCAGAGAACACAGCATTAAAAAGCAACAATTCTCCCCCTCGGGTTTTGAACCACAGTGCCTGTAAAATGACACAAACACTTCAAAACTCATGTCTAAATGTTTAAAAGACAGTCCTATGCCATATAAGTAGTATACATATTTTCCATTATCAAAAAAGACAGCAGCAGCTACATGGCACTTAAACCAAAGCTATGTTACCTAAGTATATTTTAAGCTTGTGTAACAACCTTCCAAAGCTAAAATGGTTTAATTCAGAAGCTTGTTAGAAGACAGATTACTAGCACAGAATTTTACAAATGTTACTAGAGGGGGAGGAAGGAGGAGAGAGGCAGGAGGCAGTTGCCTATTCTCTGCCACACTGTACAAGGAGGAAGATAGACCTATTAATATCCAAGTTCATCTTGTGAATGGCACTATAAAAAGCGAATGTTTTAAAAAGCATTAGCCCACTAGGTAAACTGTCTTTAAGTAAAGGATTGCTCTCAAGGGAAATGACAGGTTCCAATTACCTACAGAAGGCTGTAGGGAAATAAATCTCTGTCAGTGAATTCCACACACGTGATATGTATTGTCCTAATCTATGCCACATAGAAACTGTCAAAGTTAACAGGGAGAAATTTTAAGATACAAGAGGCCAAAACTTTAATATCCAAGCAAGAAATTTCACAAGCATGCAGAATTTTAGAAGGCATTTCTTCTTCTATTTGTCAAAATGAAGCAGAGATTTGTGCTTCCCTGCCACAACAGTTCTCTTGCCCACAGCCAACTAATAAACTAAGAGACAGAGCAGAGACAGGAGACGAGACAGAGCAAAGGAATCATGAAAGACGCCTTTAACTCCAGAGTCACAAACAGGGCAATTCAAAGCGGCTGAACACACAAATATTTTATGTTATTAGTTAAGACAACAGCAGTCGTCTGTTAACTCATTTGATTAAGACTTCAGATTTTTTCTTTATTTTTTCAAGTTCAAGGACAATCTTCAAAATTAAAAGAGAAAGTAACAAAGATCATCCTGAGTCCACATACAGACTGACCCAACACCTCTAAGGAATTTTAGAAGTGCCTTTTCTAATTTTTGCCTTTTCTGGCTAAGCAAACACAGGAATAGAATAAGGAAGACCAGCAAAGCTTGACTCACACATTTAAACCAGGTGAAATGCTGTGCTCAAAGTTTTAAGTTGTCCATCAGCCTCTTGGCAAAATCCTACCATTACATTACCTCCAGCAGATCCTCTACTCTTTACTTAAAGGATCCCAGACCCTCTTCATTAGAATGTAACAGATCTCACTAAAGCAGACATGGATTCTTCTCCCCTGATACTGTCACTGTAAGGACAAGGAGCACATTGAAAGCATCTCTGAGACAGGTACTTCATTCATCATTCCCTATCAAAATACAAAGATGGCCAAGGCTTAAGACAGTAAAATTTTTCAAATCTGAACTCAAGTAGAAACTAATTAATCAATGCATAACCAAAAGGTTGTCCCAGATCAGCTGGTGAACTTGATTGGTCTTTTAACAAAGATCACTGGAGATCATGAAGCACATGGTCTCATTAGCCACCTAACAAAGAAGAGATTCTCCATGTGCTGAATGAGAAGCTGCAGTACCAGACGGGTCCCACCTTCCTCATATACCTCTAAATCAAACTCCATGGGTCCCCAAGAGTAACAGGGACACAGGCAGGAAAATACATTCTTTTGCTGCTTTTATCCAAATTCTTGGAATAAGTTATGCTGCCTAAAGAGCAGGTTTTCGGTTTGTTTTTCTTAAACAAGTGGTTTGTCTCTCTCTTCAAGTCTTTGGTGATCAGTGAAATTGCCTGCAAACCCTGAAAGCTGAAGTTCTGAGAAAGGTGTGTAAGCTATTGAGATAGCCTGAAGGTCAACCATCAGGGACTCCAGCATCTGAGGTGTGCCTTATGCATCTATGACTTAGCAGAGCCTGCATCAAAGCAGAGGACCAGCAAAGTCCGTACCTACTGACGCTCAAGCAAGCCTCAGAAGCACAGAGGTCCAGCAAGCTGGAACGCAAACACAACAGCCTAGTAACACCAGAAAAGTTCCCTGTTGAACTGTTATGTGATAAGTAACAGTGATCACAAATGTGGAAGGGCAAACAGGTTGGGAAAATGACAAGAATTTTAAAAGAAATGTATGAAGATGTTAAGGTACCAAAGATTTAACATCTCGGGTCACAACTTGTCTGCTTTCCTGGCTCTGGAGCATGCTCTGATCAGAGGGGAACAGCAATGAAAGTCAAGAGGCACTTGCACAAGAAATAAATACGTGAGTGTTATGGCTAGGACACATCCAGGTTTTAGCAGAGGCTGGAGGGGATGGATCTAGAAGACAGGAGGAAGGAAAGCTGTGAGTGGCCTCAAAGGGAGGAAGCTTGGACTTGTTAACATGCAAAAGGGCAGAGCAGTAGGATGCAAATTCAGTAGTTCAGTTTTGGCCATCTTAAGTCTATGTCAACAAGGAGATAGATACACAAACAGACACAAAAGCCTAGGATTCATCACCCTTATCTTCAGAGATGAGCATGTGAGCTTAGTCAATCTAGACTTCCTTTCAGTCAGTGAAGAGAAACAGACACTTAAGAGAATGAGTCATCTGACTTCGTTTTGAATTAAATTAATCACACCCTAAATCTGTCTGCCTCTGTGCAGAGACCCTGACAGGAGGTCAGGATGACAAGCTCACACAGACATCTAAACACCCTATCTTAAGCCATGACATGGGACTAGATGGAAGAGGTATGGTGAGAATTAAGAAGTTTACCAAAGGAAAAGGTTGCACTTGAAACAACAACAACAAAAAAAACAACTCACCCAAAACAGATCCACACACAAAAAAACATGTAAGATCATCCCAAATGAAAAGGGGAAGATGCCCCTTATCTCCTTCAAGGACAGATGGAGAAAATTAACACATCAAATGGAAAGATAAACGAAATGAACGAGACAGAAGTTGTTAATGATAACAAATGATAAAATTATAATGATAAAAGGGACAAGACAGTAGACAGATTAAAGAGGGTAAACTGAAGCAATGGTCTGGCTAGAAGAGGAAGCCTTTCAAAGCCTAGTGAGTAAAGACATTTAGGAGGATACAAGACAAAACTAGAGGAGGAGAGCTTTAAGCAATGGTTAGTTTACAAGACAACAAGAGAAAACCTGATGTGGTACTAACTGAAGGTGGAGATAGGAAGATTAGGATTAGTTTCTGTCCCAACAGAAATGAAAGCAAGGACAAGAAAATGGCAGAGAGACTAGACTAGAAGTTCCATTATTGAAATTGAAGCCAGAGACAGGAGTTGATAGAGGAGGAAGAGTCAAAGAAAAGACTGCATCCAGTAAAGGAAACAACCTGGAAGAATTCAGTCTATGTACAGCTGCAAAACTACAAATTCACTGGAGGGTGACAGATACATGATGGAACAGCTCACATGACTGGAGTCATGAAATGGATGGTTACAGGCTCCACAAGGACCACAGACAGTGCAGGTGACAGGGGACTCATTTTACACAAAGGAACAGCTTGAATGTGTGAAGCTCTGTTGAAAAACAAGTGACAGGCCAATAAAGAGTTAATGGATCTGGATGAGAGGCAAGGCCAAAGGAAACACTGTCATGAGCACCTCCTATAGGTCACCTGATCTTGAAGATGAAGCCTTCTTTAGACATCAGGAAGATGTCCTGGTTCTCATGGTGAACTAGAACCACTCCAGCATCTGCTGGAAGGGAATCATAGTGGGGCACAAGCAATACAGTGGATTTCTAGAGCACGTGAGGAACAGGCCAAGTAGGAGAAGCACTGTGATACACCTAACCATTCTCTAGAAAGGAAGAAGTGATGGAGAATGTAAAGTTTGATGCCAGGCTTCATTACAGCAACCCTGAGATGGTAAAGTTTAAGATCTTGAGAGGTGTGAGGAAGATGGGTAGCATAATGACAATCCTGGATTTCAGAGGGCAGGCTTCAGTTTGTTCAGAGAAGTGGTAAGCAGGACCCCTTGAGGTACTGCTGTGAAGGCCAAAGGGGCCAGGAAGACTGGCCAGTATTCAAGTACAGTCTCCCCAAAGCACAAGGACACTCCATACTGATGTGCAGGAAGTTGAGCAGGCAGGGCGTGTGGCAGCTTGGCTTTATAGCAGCTCATGAGTCACCTTGGTCTCCTGTTGCAATGTCTGTTTTCAGGTCTCACAGGTCTACGAGAGTTTGGAGGAAATGAAGCATTACCCATGGTAAAGAAAGACTGAACGAGGGCTCACAAGCAAACTCTACATACGCAAGTCAGCTGGACTGGATGGGATACATCTGAGAATGCTAAGGGAGCAGGGAAAAAGAAGCATCTTTGCTATCTTTAAAAAGTTGTAGGAATCAATGGAGGTTCTCTATGACTAGAAGGCAGCAAGCATCAGGCTTTTCTTCCAGAGGGGGAAGTAGGACACCAGAGGCGAGTCAGCCTCCCCTCAGCCTGTTGGAGGCTACTGAACAAATCTACCTGGAAACCATTTCCAGACACACAAAAGGTAAGAAGGTTACCAGGAATTGCCAGCATAGATTTAACGAGGGCAGATTGTGCCTGACTGCTATAAAAGCCACGCTGCAGTCAAGGTAAACAGTAACCACTGCTCTTCCCTCATCCCATTTCATCATTCTGCCTTGGTACCCTGGCAGCCAAACTGAGGAGGTACAGACTAGACTGAACTGCAAGTTTGGTGAAAAACTGGCCAGGTTCAAAGGACAGTGGTCAGCACTTTAACCATCAGCCTTACGAGTGGGGTTGATACTGAGGTCAATACTGCTTAATGCCTTCGTTAACAACACGGACACCAGGACAGGAAGATCCCTTTACCAAGCTGCAGACAACATCACACTGGGACAGTGGTCAAGACACTGATGGGCAGAGCCACTATTCAGAGGAATCTTAAGATGCTGCAGAAATGAGCTGACAGAAACCTCATGAAGTTCAACAAGGCAAATGCAAATTTTTTTGCACCTGGGACAGAAGAACTGCAGAGCAACAATACAGGCTGGGGACAGCTGGCTAGGGAGTAGCTTTGCAGAAAGGGACCTAAATTCCTCATGGACAAGATGACCATGACTCAACAGCACCCAACTGCAGTGATGAAGGCTAACTGCATCCTGGAGCTGCATTATTAAGACTGTAACCAGCAGGTCAAGGGAAGTGATTATTATCCCGTTCAGCGCTTGTGAGACTATATTTAGAGGACTTTGTCCAGTTCAGGACTCCTCTGCACAAGACAAGGCATTGACATGTTGGAGCAAGTCCAGCAGAGAGCCACTAAGACGATTAGGATACTGAAGCACATGGCATGAGGCTGAGAGCTGGATTTGCTCAGTCTTAAGATGAGAAAGCTAAGGGGGAGTTCTCATTGGTGTCTTCAGCTACTCAGTGGGAGGTTATAAAGAAGATGGAGCCAGAATCATCAGAGATGCACAGCAAAAGGGCAAGAGGCAAGAGTCACATTTCATCAAAATAAGTTCTGAGTAGACACAAGGAAAAAATTCTTCTCAGTGAGGGTGGTCAAGCATTAGAGAACATGTTGTCCAGTGAGAGTGTATCATATCATTCCTTGGGGATACCCAAAGCTCAGCTGCACTAGACCCTAAGCAGCTTAATGCAACTTCAAAGCCACCACTTTGTGGACCTCCGGAGGTCCCTTCCAATCTAAATTATTCTAGGATTCTACTATCCTCTCCTCCCTTGTTGTTTTAGTTTTGTTAAATAGTATTCTCTGTTCTCTTTGGCTACTTCTGTTCTTCACACGTATAATATATTGTCCTGGTCAAATTCACACTGTATAGTTCTGGCAGGAAGTAGAGCTCTCCATAATCACTTGCAATAAACCAGCTATGAAATTAGTGATGAATTAAGCAAAGAGTTTCAATGTAAACAGTCAAAAATGCATTAGAGGACATCTTCAGAAATGCCTTCCCATTTAGCTTTAAAATGCTGTTCACTACGTTCTGGTATTTGAGAGGACTGGGGAAAACACACATTCATTTAAAGAAATGATTAAAAACACAACACTACAGTTCAGAAATTGGATTAAGCTAGATGCAGCTGCAATCTTCAAACTTAGTTTAAACCAAATTTGAATATCTGCAACTGAAGCTTTCAAGTTATAATCATGCCATTGACCTTCCTCCTCCCTCCCTTTTCTTTTTGGCCAATGAAGACTGTTGAAAGTATCAGCGCTCCAAGTCAAGAACAACTCCCTTGTAACTACGCCTCTGACATGGATATAGCGAGAGCAGATTGCCTGGAAGGAAACAAGAATAAACCAGCTATTTAGAGAGATTATGTAATGCAGCACAGAGCTGTAAAATGAGATTTAAAGAGACAGAACTCTGCATTTCAGCCCTATAAGTAACCATAAAAGTTGGGCAATACCATAGCAATTTGAAGAGGCTCAGACAACAGAAGTCATCTTGTCAAAGGGTCTCCTCTCTGAGCTAGCATTTTATTCATAATTCTTTCTCACAAAAACAGTACTGTTTGGCTATTCTGTCAAATCCTTTAAAACAAACTTGAAACACCTCTTCTCATCATTGTAGAGATGTGAAGGTTTCTCCTACAAAAATGAGCTCTATATGAACAGATACGAAGCATTTTGTGGAGCTTGTTGAACTTGGGGAGCTTAGCGCACTCAATTAGCACAGTACCGCACACGGAAAATCAAACTGATTATGAACAAATACAACAGTAATAGGTCTTTCCTGCATAAATATTTTAGCAAGTGTAAACAAGACTCCAGTTTTTATAAGCAGACAATTCCCAAACAAACACCCACAAACATCAGCTGGTTCAGCAAAGGCAGGCAGAGACTACGAACTGCCATGCACCACCGCATTATGAACAGCGAGGAAACACAAAGCAAAGGCATGTGTGATAAGGGAGACTACTTCTGTGTATTAGACATTCTTACACAAACCTGGAAACTATAAAACCTGCAGGGTTTCCCCATGGCTTTGTTCAGAGCATATATATATATATGTGTGTATATATTATATAAAAACACCAATGCACAAAATAATGATTTTGTAGAAGAGTCCAGAACTGCTGAGCAGTTGTTGGGAGATTTTACTTCTGCATTTCTTCATTTTAGAACGGAGGAAAAGAAAAAAAAAAAACTGTAAAATTATTACTTTAGGTATTCTAACGAAAAACTGTTTTTCATCTAATTCTAAACATCCTTTCATTAAAAGCCTCAAAAAATAGCAGCATCATATGTTCATCCGACCCCAGCTGTGTTGCTAGTGATTAAATAAGAGACAGCGAGCCCAGACCACCTCCCTTTCACCTCCCCTGAAAAGACAGACAGTACAGCGAGGAAGAATTTTGCCCAAACTACTTGGGAGAGAGAAGGGAAAGCAGGGCGAGGTGGTGGTTTTTTTAAAAAACAGCAAGTCCCTCCTCCGTTGCTGGACTCTTCACTGCATCATGTCAAGCCTGCAGGTTGCTGGCAAGCAGAGCAGGCGCAGTGTGAGACCTGCCAGCACTCCCAGACCACACACACATACGCTCTCAGCTGCTCTCAAATACACTGGGGACGACCTCCAGAGCAATCTGGGCTCCGCCGCCCATCCCTGCTTTCCCAAGCCTGGTTCTTCCCTTCAGCCGTAGCCTGTACGGAGCACCACATAGGAGAAAATCATGTGCTTACACTGCTGAAGGTAGCACGCAACCTTGACATAAGAGCCATCACGAGCTGCAGGAACAGGCCTCCTGAAGCATGTTCACAAGCTGTGCTGCACCAGCATCCCGACGGGAGCTAATTTCAGCAGTTCATTTGCAACTCAGTTAACTTTGGAAATGCAAACGTAGTAGTACCAGCAAATAAGTAAGTAAGTAGCTCAGCATTTTTTCTGATCAGACAGCATAGCGCTCCAAGGATTACTGCTCATTTTTAATACAGTCAACTATCAGGGCACTTCAGTTTCACTGAATGAACAACCCCATACTTTTCCTTTAAAATACATATAGTAAGTTCATTTACCTTGCTACACTTTCAAGTCTAAACACAATGGATATTAACATAATTTCACAAAAAAAAAGCCAGGATCATGGGCACATACTGACGGGGGAGATTTTGTAAGTTCACTGCCATAGCTCAATCTGCAATTAAAAACTATGTAAAGCCAAAAGTGTGATTAAATGCAGCAGACAACTAGCTCATTATAGAGCAGCAGAAAGAAAAGCCTTTCAAACTCCAATTGCTCTACCTGAAATATCAGCTGCTGTTGTCATGCCTGCAACTGAGCAAGAACATCACTTAGCTCATTGAAAAGAACTTTCCCAGAGACAGATTGGCAGCATGACAAACGCAGGTTGGCTACAGAAATCAAAGATCAAATACTTTTTTCTTATATAAAGGATAGCCACAAAAGAGAGAAGAAAACCGTAAAGAGCCTCAGACATGTACAGGTAAAAGACAAATTATTTTTCTGTTTCAAAACTGTTTAGGAGATAATTTCATTTAAAGCAACTATAATTTCTTGTATATGATGCTCATAGACTTTAGCCAAGTCAGAATGATTGCATATGATTAGGGGGGCCCCACGCACAAAAGCTGTGGGGAAGGAAGATGCTCAGACATATTCCCCAGCAAACACTCATCCAAGAAAGAAGCCATGTTTAGATTCCAGAAAAACGCCTACACTGTCTTTAATTGCGATTACCTTTCAGCATAACCAAAAGGGCTTTTGAAGGATTCAAACACTCCCAAGAAGCAATAGGAGAGCATTTCTCCCCTCATTATTTTACTTTTCTACAATTAAAGACAAGGAACTGGGCAGTCCTTATGCACAACAAGCCAATTTATTTTTAAAATGCCTGTACAAAATTAAAGTTTTGATTAAAGTGCCTTCATCCAAAGGCAAGCTTCACTAACTAAAAGGTATTTCAGTGGTTTTACTCCACTGCTTATACAGGTTACAGTTTATACAGGCATTTTTAAAACTCCTAAGATAGTAACTTCGCACCTGACACTGAAACTAGCTCACATAAAGTGAGAGCTTTACTCTGCCAAACAAGCAGGGCTCAATACTGTTCAGTACAAACAGCTGAATAAAACATTCTGTATATGAAACAATCTGTGTATAAATCACCTGAATAATGCTGAGTAAAGCAATCTGGCAATATTTCAATAACACAGTGCAATCTTAACCTTCTATACCTATGGAGATAAAATATCAGATCAATCTTATCCTTCGTATACCTACACAGGCATAATATCAGATAAGATTTTCTGCATTTCAGTTCCAAGTATAAGACTTTAATTTAGGAAAATACCTTTATCTAAAATATCCCGCCAAAATGAGCATCATTACAGTAAAACCCATCTACGTCCCTTGGTTAATTACATGTCAGCTTCTGAGTCTTTGATATGACAGTCCATCAGCTGTCATCTCCAAGAGTCATGAGACAAGAGTATTAATTAGCCAAAAAATGACAACTCCTGTCCATTGATATGAGTAACAGCAATTGAAACTGGAAGACCATTCTGTTTCTGGAATAAAGTTGTTTTTATTCACTCTCTTTAAAGAAAGAGTGCAGATTATGCAGGTTTCAATTAAAATGTATAGCATGTAATGAGAATATTTATTTAAATATCCTCTGAACACTTGAATCTTTTTTCAATTTTTCCCCTCTGTTCAACATTCACATATTAAGCATGACTACTATGAAGTGTGCATAAATACATGCATTATCTCACAGTTACCCTGTATAAAAAAAAACCCAACCATTTGAACACTTAAAAATAAACATGCATAAACCATTTCAAGAACCCTGAAAACTGGTAAGATAAAAAGCCACAATAGGTTAACAGATAATAAAAAGGTACAGTGGGCATGTCAACCTTGAAAAAGCTCTTTTAAACTATGATAGTATTGTCAGGTGCCATTACCCTTTGCCAGCCAGCTACCTGACCTCATAAATCAGGTATAACCACCAAATGAGAGCACAATGTAAAATCAGCACCAGGCAGACTTGCCTACTGAATAATGAGTGGCCTGCCAAGGTTCTGAGGTCACATTCAAAACTAAAAATTAATAGTAATCAACCATATTAAGTAATAAAAAAAAAGTCATATCAGCAAGACTAAAGTTTGCAAGTACCATTCTGTAGAGTTTGTGCTCGTGACTCCTTTCCCAGATTGGCGTGGAATCCTCCTCCTAAAGTCAGTGTTTTGCCTGCACCTATTAGGGGGGGAGGGAAAAAAAAAAAAAGAGAGACAGACATGTCAAATGCAATAACTGAATTAAAATATTAAAAGAAAACTTATTGTGCCACTATATTCAGTATCTGTATAATTTACAACATGCCAAATTACATTAAGAAGGGTAACAGAAGTGCTTGAAGGGCTTAAGACATCGAGTACAAATCCTGTGCAATTTATTTCTTCCTTGGGAAGAATTACATGGCTCCATAAGCCCTCCCAACCTCAGTTCCAAAAGTACAAAAATGTCACAAGCCCTATTTTAGGTAGAACATGAAAATCAATATTGTAAATATTTCTCAAAGTAAATGATGAAACAATTGCTTAGTTAATAATTTTTGTCTGAAGAATATTCAATACAGAATTTTAATATCTCATTACTGCACTACAGAACATAAAACACATTTAGTATTCAATAATGACTGTGTTGGCTACTACAGACATTAACACTTACTTTAAAATAACTTCAGTTTAACATTAGGTGCACACAGTGACAGTTAGGCTACAAAATCTGCAAGTCTGGAACTGCTACTTTTACACCCTGAAAGGTTAGAGACTAAAATAAGTCTCAGTTGTAAATTAGCATAAACTAGAGGCTGGTTTATGCATCCGTGCCAACGCTGGGGAGCCTGAATGCACAGTGCTCTGGGAGTCAATGGAACTACTCACACAAACCCATCTTGAAAACTACCAAGGACAGAAATAGTCTCCGACTAAAGCAATAAGTTTTTTTAAAAACAATCAGGCTACCTCAAGCAGGATATTCGAATATATGAGCTTAAGAGCAAGTGAGACCAAAAAGCTAAATTGCACAGGATTGAAACAAGTAATTTGTTAGTAATTGGACTTCCATGTAATTTGAGTAGCCTGTTCTTCAGAATAGCAAAAACAAGTCATCTTGTTGCCTATGACACCTACATTTTTCCTCAAGTTCTCATAGCTATGTTTTCTCATCTTAAACCAGTTCTCTAGAAAAAACTAGAATGGCTTTGGGATAGAACCATACAGAGGAGTGAAGTGGCACTTTAAGGGGTTCAGCACACTTCTGCACACCTGAATAACATACTTCCATAGAAGGTACAAGTGATGAGAAACTGTGACCTAAATTGTTCACTCTCACTAGACTTTCTCAGCTAGTCTCCTCTCGGCTGCATTTCATGTACATCTATGTTAAGGAAAAAAAGCCAGAAAAGCTAATATTCCTACAGAATTACTGTTTATAAGCCTTTGAAGCTTAATTTTCCATACAACCTTTAAATTAGGTTTCCAGTGCTACCCACAACAGACACTTACTTCACCTTCACTCCATTAACAGATCCTTTCAATGAACAATAATCAGAAGCTCTCACAAAAATGCCCCACAGCTTAAGTACTTCAGTTCAATATCCTAATTAGAAATGAAAAATATTCCACAGTGACCTCCTCACTGGATACAGAGGTAACCCTCCCAACTCTGTATTTGCTCCAGACTATTATAGACAGCAATGTCTCCTTGCCATTCTTATAGGTACAGTCTCATATTTCCACAAATGTTCCAAAACAAACTGATGAGGCAAAACAGAGAGGTTACCAAACTACCCTAGCACATGCAATATTTTTGGTGTACATTTAATAAGAATGGTTTACCTGGCAAAAAAATATATCAACAGTGGCAGTAGTTTTATGTTCCTTTTCTTCAGTAGCAAATCTAACTTCAGAAATTTTGCCTCCTACCCTCCTTTTTTTGTTGTTTTAAGGTTTGCTTTACCACAGGCTACCTCATTTGTCTGATTTGGAGCAGGAGAGCGCACACTCAAACATCAGGACAGTGGAGGAGGCCATAAACTGCAGGGCAAGAGCAGGAACAAAGAGCAGGGCACGCTGGGGGTAGAAGCTCACCCAGCACTTGCGTCAAAGGCACCATTGTCCCCCTCCTGTGCCCAAAGGCTCTACTTTTCAGTCCCCTCTACCTTTGACTATACCAAAATACTGAACTCTATTGGATTATCACTGTCAAAACAGCTACACTACTCTTTTACAGGTTTCCCTGTTACTACTAAAAAGCTTGCGCAAAAACAATCTTACCATAGTGATAAACAATATTATTAACAAAATAATTTCTCTTACTCAGAAGCTAAAAATCAGAAAGAATACAAACAAAATAAAATTAAGTTGAGATTTCAGTGGTTTTGTTCTTTAAGATAGTTTTTTCATTAGACATCAAGATATAACATTATACATAAAAGTAATTTCTTTCCAAGCTATAGAGTCTGCAGCAGACACTAGCAGAGCTACCCGAAAGACAAATTCTGAATTGACGTGCCCATTTCTCAGCGAGCTAACTGGAAAGCCTGTACATCTCTAATTAGCATTTGGCTTTGAAAACAGACAGAAAACTATAGTCTGTCGAGCACTTACGCTCTCAGAACTGCGAACTAATGTTGCCATTGACTATGAAGTCTCGCCATCAGCTTTAATCTTTACAAGCAGAATGCAAACCAAACTCATTAATGTAACTGTTCAGCTGGGTAACAAAAAGATAAACTCTTTAAAAAAGAAAACTGTGAAATCATCAAATTCATTTAAAGACAAAAATCCCTACAAAGCTAGTCATTTAAAAAGTACAAAGGAAAGGAACAGCAATTGCTAGGCACAACCAAATTAACATCCCAGCTTAAGTGACATTCTTACATTTCTTGACCTTTTCCATTTTTCCCTCTACAACTTCAAAAGTGAATTTCTTCACATCCAGCTTTCAAGATATACAAAAATCTATCTGAGAAGTATTTGGTGTCTTCAAGTACTGCCTGCCAAATCTTCAACATTAACACTAACATTTCCCTAAGCCAACTCAAATACCCTCCTTCATGAGGTGGCGCTTCCAAGGTACATTGTTATCTACTGATTATTTTTAGAAACTAACTCAGATTCTCAGCTTTGCATAACTGAAGCCTCCTCTCCTCTTCAAGTTAGCTTTGGACATTTACATGAAATTTTGGACAACAGAAGGTGTGAAGAGATGTGTTAGGCAGCTCAAAAGCACAGCTGCTCAATTATTTTGTGGCCCTCTCAGTGGGCTACAGTGTCCCAAGACACCAAAAGAAGAGAATTGAAGATGCAGGAGATCATATTCCTAGAAACTTGATGATACTTGGTCAAAGCTTACACAGGTCCAGACCCAGCCCACAACCCCACATTACCCAAGCATTGAACTGAAGTGATAAAGGACTGGAGCATCTCTCTTATGAGGAGAGGCTGAAAGAGCCGGGTCTGTTCAGGTTGGAGAAGAGAAGACTGAGAGCGGATCTTATCAACACTTACAAATACCTTAGGGGTGGGTGTCAAGAGGATGGGGCCAGACTCTTCTCAGTGGTGCCCAGTGACAGCACAAGGGGCAATGGGCACAAGCTGAAACATGGGAAGTTCCATCTCAATATGAGGAGGAACTTCTTTACTTTGAGGGTGACAGAGCACTGGAACAGGCTGCCCAGGAAGGTTGTGGAGTCTCCTTCTCTGGAGATATTCAAAACCCGCCTGGATGCGACCCTGTGCAACATGCTCTGGGTGAACCTGCTTTGGCAGGGGGTTGGACTAGATGATTTCCAGAGGTCCCTTCCAACCCTTAACCATTCTGTGATTCTGTGACTGTCCCTCAAGCAGCCAAGAGCAGCTATCCCCATGTCTGCTCCTCGCAGCACAGGCTGGGGCACAGCTGCGAGGAGCAGGGTCAGATCCAGCCACCTTGGCTGTTCCTGTTTTGCTCCACCAACTCACTGGAAGCCACATCACTCTGCTTCTCTACAAAAATATTCCTCAAGCAGTAAAAGGAGCAAGCAAAGCTTGAAGTCTGTGGTAACCTTGAACAGCAACAAAAAGATGACAGATAGCAGGAACAGCACTTATCACATCCCTCCATAGAGAGGGGGCAAAGAGCAGCCACTTGGGCATCCGCAGCTTAAAGGGCACTTTTCTGAGAGCTAGTGACATGCTGAGTTTCAGATTCAACACTCGGAGAAGAAAGAGATTCCATTCCAGCATTATGGATTTTGTTTCCTCTACATAAATGAGCAAGTGAAGGCAGGGAATGAAGCTACTTGCAACTTGAACTGAAGTGTATCTGCTATTTGATAGGACCAGTCCTACCAAAATCCTTCCCTGTGAAACTGAAACCAAAAACACCAACCCTGTCTTCAGCACAAGGCAGGAGAAAAACCTTCAATTTAAAACTCACATATTTACAAACCCAGCATAAAATCTGGGTCTGGTAAAGAATGCAGACTGCATCACACCAACAGTTTCATCATCAGGGTAGACTAGATAATCTAATATAAAAAAAATTAATGAGCTTCCTACTTAAGTTAGACCATAAAAGTCAAAAGGAGAGTAAGGAAACGTCAATCACAATTCATGTCTACAATAGCAAAATGATGCAATTAAAGATTTCAGAACGCACAAAACTACTGAAGTCTGTAACCAAAAAAATTCTTTTCTCGGTCATTTTTAGAGGAAAGTTAACAGATCTGCATGCACCACAGCCTGCTGAAATGGTACTGCTGAACAAACTTACACAGACAAACTTTTAATCTACTCCATCACAGCTAGCTACCTATGGGCTTATTTTCATAACTACCAACCGAAGAGATAAATATACTGTTGCATCCATCATGCCAGACTTCAGGGCTGCACAAGTCTATGAAAGCAGCCTGCATCCAAGTTACGTGCACAACTGAGCATTTTCACAACTGACAGCAGTATACTCTGAAGCACTTCAAGCAAGCATTTGTTGCCATCACAAGGACAGCATATAAAAGGCTCAATGACAGAAAAAAGAAAATACTGTACACACAACTCTGATGCAAGCTTGCCACCTGGAGGATTTCAGAAGAGCAGCAAAAATTGATTCAGTTCATCTCACTAAAACATATAGCGGATAATTATGCTTTTGCATGAAGTAGATTCAAGTTTCCCCTCTTCCTTCCCAACACAACATGATTATGAATTAGTTTTGTAATGAGGAAACCTAGCACAAAGTAGAACTCCTCGGGATCTCCCAAAAAGGTCTGCAAATCCAGCATATCCATACTTCCTTCTGTGTTGCAAATTACATCATGACCATTCTACATAATTTAAAATTAACCGTGAATTAGTGTCAGCTCTCTAAAAATCTGGACCACAAGTAAGAGGAATTTTGCCCGTATCAACATTATTTTCACTTTTCAGTACCCAGCGTTGTCATTTCAAGTTTAGCATGTGTATTACTGGCAGAACCCACTTCAGGACTGTTCAAGGCTGCACTATAAGAAATATTTTAAGTCAGGATTTGGTCTGTCAATATATTCTACATGGAAACAAATTAACAACTACCAATTAAAAGCAGAACTCCTACTCCTTCCACTTTTGTAACACTTAAAAATACAGAAGAATCCTTTATTGTGCATAACAACTGACCAGACAATACCACAGAGTTCATCTGCTTTACCAACTGTCTCACCAGCACTTACTGTGACAGTAATTGTCCATCTTACAAAGTTCTAGAGGAGAAAAAGGCATAGAAGATGAATGGCTAGCAAGCTTAGCTTAAATTTTATGACAGCTTTTTCCTCCCCGTATCTAGTCTATCTCTTCTTTCCAGTTTGCTGACCATAACTTTCCATTTCCACAAACCCTAAAAGACTGAAATACTTTGATCAAGGCAAACTCCAGGCAAGTTCTGCACTTGAGGTCAATGTAGCTCACACTCCTCGATGTAAAAACATAAAGAAGTCTTTAAGGATAAAGTAGTATATACAAAATATTTCAGTAAGCTTCCTGAAAAATTGACCATACCACGGCTGTATTAAAGAGAAAGATGCATTAAATTTGTCAAGAAACATTGAAGAGTAAGAGTATGCATTCAGCACTTACGGCAGTGCAAATGGGTCACTGTAGTAAGTTGCTTATAATTTACTTGCAACAAAAAAATTGTATTAGCAGGAAGAAACTTTTCCTTGATATTCTAATATTTGAATGAGCCTACTTAGAAACGTTGAGGAGCTTCCTACGCTATAAGTTTCAACAAACACTTGTTGGTGTGTTAAGGGCTACTAGTTCACAACTTTCCTTTCTCCCTGGGAGCAAAAGCAAGCAGATAACTTTCCACAAGCAACATTCTTCCCACCAGCCTCAAATTAGTATCTTGCAAACTCATGTACATTTGGAGATGGAGAGTCTTAACGTATATATGCTGCACAAGAGCCATGAGCTATATGTGATCCTGACTCAGTGCTGAAGTTGGACTAATGCTGTCAATGCCCCTTGCAGCCTCCCATTCTATGACTATGTCTGTATAGTTGTCACTGTCCTAAAACCTCCTGGCTTAGTCACTAGTAAGAGTAAGTTAAAATAATTTAATTCACACCTGTTACTGTAAAACTCAAATAACAAATGCCAGCCTAGCATTTAAAGAAAAGAATATACATTTTTAATTTAGTTTATTTTATATATTTTTAATCATAAGCCACCAAAACAAACAGAAATTCCAAACAATCAACCATAAAACAGTAAACCTGTTTCAAGACAGTCACACTGTTCAGCCTTGCACAGACACAGCAGTGATGTTCACTCACCTCAGACCCCAAAAGAAGGGTAAGTCCTGTGGGGCAAGAATCCCACTTCGGTGGCCAGCCTACAATCATCCCATAACCCCACTACTGAGGCTTTCCGCAACATGCATTTGAGGATGAAGTACCCTGTAGGTCTTATCTGGAGTTGATAAACGTCCCTACCTCCACCAACTTGTCTTCTCCATCCCACAATTCTGTTGCCTCAGACTATGGAGGCTGTGTTTCATTATGCTAACCTCCATTTTTTATCCTGTCTTCCCTGAGGAAAACAGCACACACAGCAGTGCTGCTGCCCCTCTCCTTTCTCTTCCCAGTTTCAGACAAGCCGAGAGAGGAACAGAGGTCTCAAAACTACAAGGTTTCTGTTGGTTTTCTAAAAATAGGCAGATGGCTGGGAAAGACACACGCCAAGTAAGAGACAGCTAAAAGCTTCTGAAAAAAAAATTCTGATTTAAGTTTTTACTAGAGATGTGACCCTGAACTCTGTAGTGGGACAGGGGCAGCCACAGCCCAGGGCATCTGTCACCTCTGTGGGTCCAGGGGTGGGCTGAGGCCAGGTGGGACGTCAGCCTGCATGTGGGGGTCAGGATCAGGCCCAGCGAGGGGAACCAGGTCAGACACAGTCCTGGGATGGCCGGGCAGGGCCAGAGGGATGGGCTGAGGCCACACGGGACATGAGTCTGGCTCAGCAGGACCCATGGCAGGGCAGGGCTGCAGGGGAGCTGTCCTTTGTGAGAACTTTCCTCTCAGAAGATCAATAGAAAGATACACAGTAGCCCCCTTCTAGAACATGAAGAGGGTGTTCCCTTGCTGGTGAATGAACTTACCCGCTCGTGACCCAGCAAGTGACAGGTACCTCACAAGAAGAGATGACTTGCTACTCCCCGAGACAGACAGCATTAAAAGGAATTGTGGGATTAGGCTAACCTGCAATCATATCCTCCATTTCTATCAAGACCATGGCAAGAAAGAGCATTAGTGTTCTTATGCTGAGACAGATAGGTCATGCCCATCTCCAAAGGGTGTCTCATCAGGACTGGGATGGCCCAGCTCTCTCTTTGTGTATTTATATAAGCATGCTATCTCCTTTTATATGCCCTAACTGCCATCAGGGAAGATTTCATGGTCCTTATTACAAAGTACTGCATATGCAACTTCATAAACCTTGCTCTAAATAAATCTTCACCTTGCAGTCTGGATTTCTGGACACCTCATCGCAGACTCTCACAATTGTAAATTGTAAATATCTCTACTACCTACTTCTCACAAGGAGATCATAAGAATTAGCTAAGCATTTTCCAGAGAGAACACATCCATATAACTGTCAAAGTCAGAGAAGTTTTGTGCTTTCCAAAACACAAGCTGAAAAAAAAACCCAGTATTAACACCTAGGGACACCTATACTTTATGTGGCAAAACCATAGCGCCTCGATTCTTGGACCGATTTTAAAAGAATGGTCAAAACCCTCAAAAGCGTCTTTGTAGAGCTCAAAGAACATGATCTTCTGCTAAAGACTCAAAAGAACAGCTGTGCCAAGTCAGATTGAAGGACTATCTAGTCCAGTATCCTACCTCTGGATGGTAAAGTCTATTAATACACAAGCCTAGAAGTGAACACAAAACATAGGAGGAAAGCTTGTTGCCATACGTCTCTCATATAATCTCCCAGAGTCTAGAGAGCTGTGGCTCAAGAACTTACTGAGCCAGAAACAGTATCTTTTTTTAATGCCCGTGACACTTCTTTATTCTGTTTACCCAATCGTTTTCTAACTCATGTAAACTTTTAACATCTACAACTTGATTCACAACTTACTTAAATGTTTTTTTTGGAAAAAAACAAACAAACAAACAAACAAAAAAACAACAACAACAAAAAAAAACACAAACAAAAAATCTCCTAATGCTTCTGAACTGCCTACTTGCTACCTTTAAATAAGCTAGCTGCTAGATTTCTTAGCACTCCCTAGTTTTTGCATTATGTGATACTGAACAATTGCTCATCCTTGCCCTCTTATTCTACTGTATTTACAGACCTCTACTATGTCTCCATTCAATCATGTCTTTTCCATTCTGAAGAGGCTGAGTCCATTCAGTCGTTCCAACTGAGCAGCTCTTCAAAAAGCCCTCCTCTTAATCACCCCATCTTCCTCTCTGGATCTTTTCTAGTTCTATTAGAGGTTTTCTTGAGGAGGGGGAAGAAAAGAGAGAAACACACCAGAACTGTACAGAGTACTTAAGTTGCAGATAGTGCTGTCGATAGGTAACAGTGCATGTACATGCTGTCATATTCTTCCTCTGATAACTTCTAACACTCCCCTCCCTACTCATTTTTTTTTGTACTGCCAATGAACATTGAGCTAAATGTTTTTACAGAGCTATCCATTAAGACCTAGGTACCTCCTTCCCAAGTTATACTAGCAAGTCCAGACACTATCATCCCATGTGTGGAAGAAAGGAACAATCCTAACTCTCACTGCAACTCTCGATCCCATCTGCTATCCTACTACCCAGCTACTAAGAGCAACAGGTCCTTCTTCGGTCTTTACTACCACAAATAATTTAGTGTTGCCAGCAAACCTCATCTACTCACCATTCACCTGTTTTCCAGATCATCAGCCCAGATTCTATGGAACTTCACTGACACCTCCTTCAGGAGACTTATTATTTATTTCTAGTCTATGTTTCTTATCATTTGAGTAGTTACTGTGCTCTGTAAGGACATTCCCTTATCCATGACAGCTCAGATTCTTTAAAAGCTTCTGGTGAAGGATCTTGCTGACTTCCCTTTGCAAATTCAACGATCTGTTTTGTCCACTTACTAACTTCTTCAGAAAGCTCCAAAAGATCTGCAAGGCATGCCATTTTGCCAAAAAAACATTCTTCCCCCATATTTACCTGTACAGTCACCTATTTTGTCCCTCACTGCATCTACCCTTTTGCCCAACACACTTACTAGCCTGCATTTCCCCAAATCTTTGTGCAGTTGCAAAGCAAAGTCTCTCACTCATATCCAAGCACAAGCCCACACTTTCTCAGCACATCAATGCTCAGTTGTTAGAACTGCCAAAACAACAGAAAGAAACAGACTCATGCACCTGCGCTAGAAAACACTGGCTACACCAAACTTCTCTGTGAGAGGCATCAGTGTTGAGGCTGTGGCTTCCTACACTAGGCACATTGACAGCTGAATGCAAATACTGCCTGGGAAAACTTAACTGTGATCTCACACCTTCTTCCAACCCTGAGAGAAAAAAAGAAGGGATTTCCCATGTTTTATAGTGAGGTTGCTGGGCTTATTAGCAAGGACTTGGCATGATCTAGACAGGCCACTTTGTATTAATATGGAGAAGCGCAGGACACTCTTCCTCGTTCAGCAAACAAATGCAAGATTCTGAATCCTTAACATGCAGCTTGGCAAAATAAAAGGTTTTGCTAGATGCACCGAAGAGAAGTCAGTAACAGTATCTCAGTGCTTTCCATTCCCTTTTGCTTCTTTATCATGAAGATGAAAATAAATTAAGAATAAAGGCATCTATAACCACTGGACATATATTAGCACATGAATATAAGCCCTCATGGATCTTGGAAGTGTTCGGGGAATCTTGTTGCACAACCAGGAGCTCTGAACTCCATAGACACCAAAAGCCCCATTCAACTCCCAGCTCTGCAACAGAGAACCTGACAGCCCTCCTACTTTGCAAAACTTCGACATCAGTCTCCAAGCCATCCAGCCCTATTGATCAAGAGCCAGGGTCTCAAAAACAGCAGCCCAGGCACCTCTGACGCTGCAAACGTTCCACACATTAGGGCTGCCCGTGAACACCAGACTGCAGTCTGAGGAGCCTCTGCCCAAGGCAGTTCATACACAGGGGATCCCTCAGAGCCACAGACCTAAAGAGCTGACAAAGATGACAGGAAAAGGCGTTAAAAACAGATAACTTTGTTGGAAATTTGCTTACGTAATCAGAAGTCACTGAAAGCTATAGCTTACCAGAAAATGTGCCTTTCAGCAAGTACATGTTTTCTGACTTAAAAGAAATACACGTTCTATTGGAAATTCCCCATCCAGCACAACACTCAGAGATACAAATTCTGTCTTGCTTACACAGGAAAGGACTTTTCTCCCCATTCCCAAGGACTTAAATCAGTGTTATACAAGCATAATAGACAAGCACACATCATGAAGACACTTACTGCAGCACAAATACATCTTTTCTGATTAGCTTCCATCACTCAGATTAGTCAAGCAAAAAAAAATTATTCACAACAGAAGTATCTGGTTTGGAACGTAAAGGATTATACCAGCATAAACCACCCATATCCAAATTTCCTTAAAATATTTACTATGTGAAACAGGGCCCACACTCATCCTTGCAGTAACTTAGCAAATCTACAAAAAGCATTGTTGTGAAAGTCCCGTTCTACTGTTTCCACAAAGAACAGTTCACCAAAATACATATATTAATGCACAGGGGGACTTGCTAAAGGATCACAGCATGAACACACAGTGAAACCCTTGCAACCACATCTTGTGCCAGCCAGATAAAGACACCATAAGCATCCTATAATGTGCTCCAGTTACATTTTCACTTTTACACACCCACCTATCACCACAGTGCTTATGTGTCTTCATGGGTGCTAGAATTATTTTTCAGAGTGACGTAAGACAGATAACTAGCTATACAAGATCAAGGAATTCATGTACTACCCATCAAAAAGATCAGCCAACAACAGCATCTCAGGACTTGCACAAAAGGGGAAAAAGTCCCTTAAAGGAACTTAGGAAACTACCGTGCAATTCATTCAGAAGAAGAAAAAGCCTCAGTATGGTGCACTTTTCTCTTTTCCTTGAGATACTGTTTTCATAGGATAAAAGCATCCCAAAATGAGCCCTTGCTTGGATGCCATCTGTCCTGGATAATTTTGAGTGGGAGGGAAAAAGCAGTACAAGCCCTTAAAAATGTAGTCTCCATATCACTACAGGAAAAAGTGAAGGATACAAGAGCTGCTTATAAGCTATAAAAAAAGTAATGCCAGCACCCTGAGTTGGAAGACAGGAATGGCATCAGACAAATCCTGGTCTACAGTAAACTCCTGAACTCCAGTATGCAGTGCTGCCCTCTCCACCACAGCTCCTCTTTCTTCCCCACAGCCATATAATCCATCAGCCCCCCTTGTTTCACTGCTAAGCTCCTTCCCATGCTTCTTGCTTATGTTTCTTTCTCCTTACACACATTCCCCACACCCATTTTCCTTCTCTCCCCTTCCAAATGCCATGTCCTCTTCACGTGGCTCTTTTCCAGGCACACAGGCCTCATCCTCTGGGGCACTCACACAAACACCCTGACCCATCTATTTACAGGAGACCCTTGACCCTTCACTTCCAGCCTCCTTCTCCTCCATCACACTGCCTCTGTGCCTCCACATACTCCCTCTACCCATCAAGCACCCAACTCTCCTGTCCTCTACCGCAAATAATTTCATATACCTCCTCATTCCCCATGCACCCAGTCCTTCCACACAGATCCCCAAACCTTCTCTCATGCACCCACCCCACACAGAGCTCCAGTCCCCCACGCACTTACTCCTGTCACACACAGAGCATCTCTCCCATCTTGCACAGCTATTTCCCCTTTCATCCCAGCCTCCCCCCCACCCCATTTCTGCCTCACCTTGCACAGCACGCTGTCCTCCCTCCCCATGCGCTGTCTCCCATTTCCACTATGTCCAGCACTAGCTCCCACACGAGCCATCCCTGTCCCACCTTTGCACAACACTCTTTTCCACACGCTCTGTCCCCCATGCTCCTTCACACAACACCCTGTCCCCCATGCACTGACCCTGCACCCCCTTCGCCCTATACATTGTCCCAGTACCCATTCCCCCATGCACCGTCCCCATAACCCTGCCCCCCAGCACAGTGCCCTCACCGCCGTGCCCTGACCCTGACCCCACACTGCCCACAGCACCCTCACCCCCATGCCCTGTCCCCCCCCATAACCCTTACAGCACCCTCTCCCTCATGCACCGTCACTTGACCCCCACCACTCTCTCCCCTGTCCCCCCAACATCCTCTCTCCATACATTGTCCCTTATTCTCCTCACATCTTTACCTCACACACTGTCCCCTGTCCTCGCAGCACCCCCTCCCCATGCATTGCCCCTTGCCCTCCCACTACCCTCTCCCCACGCAGTCCCCCGTCCCCCCAGCACCCTCACCCCCTGCCCCGCTCAGCACCACACCCCCCGGCCCAGCCCGGCCCAGCGCACGCCCGCCCCGCCCCGGCCCGGCGGCGCTCACCGTCCAAAGACACGAACTGCCCCACGGCGGAGGAGCCGCCGCCGCTGTTCTCCACGAACTGCACCTCGGAGACGATGATGTTGTCCTCCAGCACCGACCCGCAGCCCGTGCACACCGCGTCCCCGCGCGCCGCGTCCACCTCGATCTCCGAGCAGCCGCAGGCGGCGCACACCCGTCCGCCCGGCATCGTGCCCAGCGCCCCGGGCCGGGCCCCGGCCGGCTCGCCCGCTGCCGCCGCCGCCGCTGGCTCGCCGCCGCTGGCTTCCCGCCGCCTCCTCCCCGCCGCTGCCGCCGCCTGCCCGGCGCGGCGCAGCCCGGCCTCAGCGCAGGCCTCGGTCGCCGGGACCGGCAGGGGGAGGAGCGCAGCGGCGGCCGCCCCCGCCGGCTGTCGCGAGACTTCGTCTCCCGCTTCCCGCCTCTCCCTCACGGCCCACGGCGGGGCGGGGCGCCTGGCTGGTCCACGGAGTCTGTCGGGGTCCTGCGGCAGCTCTGCTGTCCTCCGCCGCCGGGCTTCGGGAGGCCCCGGGGCCCCGCTGCACTTCGGGGGTTCCCTTCTCCATGGGAACCACGCCTGGCGTCCAGCGCTCCGAGTGTGACCGCGATGGGGGAGGAGGGAGGGCGCTGGCGTCTGTCAGCGCGGCGCGCCGGCCTCGCTGAGATGGAGGGAACGCGCTTTGCCAGTCGGATCTTGGGGGAACAAGGCATCGCTTTGGAGGTGCTTCTTGAGGAGCAACTGCTGGCCCCGCTCTCAAAAGGGGACATTATATTTGCATTCCTCCATTTAAAAGTGTTCTGCTGCCAGTGGTGAGCATCTGCCGGCATCAGGCAGCACACTTGGGTACTCGAAGTTCTGTGAAACCGGGCCCGTGGTGTTTCAGGTTAGGTGATGGGTATTGTGCTTAAGGCAGAACACAAGGATTCCCTAAAATTTTCTCCAGGATTCATTCGTTTCACCATAGATTTTAAGTTAATAAACCATGCCATGGTTTCTGCATGATAAAACAAGGGTGATAACACTTCCTTTCTGCCAGTCTTTGTCTTTCTTGCCAATTTAGGTGATTTGATTTGTGGGGAAAAGAGTATCACTGACAAACTTTGCACTGCAGCCAATGAGTGGTACTTTTTTTTTGACACCCCATAAAGCCTATAATAAATAAAAGTTGTATACAAATATGTAGCATGCAGTGAAAAATGTGAGCCTCATTCTCATCTTCAATACACCAATTCCTGTGTTCCCTGAGAATAAAATTGGGACTACAACACTCATATTTGCATTTCAAAAGTATAATATTTGTTATGCTTCAAAAATTTATTAACTCGTCAATTAAGCAATCTGGACATCCATAAATCCATGGGCCCTGATGGGATGCACCCGTGGGTGCTGAGGGAGCTGGCGGAAGTCATTGCTAGGCCACTCTCCATCATCTTTACTAAGTCGTGGGCAACGGGAAAGGTGCCTGAGGACTGGAGGAAAGCGAATGTCACTCCAGTCTTCAAAAAGGGCAAGAAGGAGGACCCGGGGAACTATAGACCGGTCAGCCTCACCTCCATCCCCGGAAAGGTGATGGAACAACTTGTCCTTGGTGCTGTCTCTAGACACATCAAGGATAGGGGGATCATTAGGGGCACTCAGCATGGCTTCACCAAGGGGAAGTCATGCTCAACCAACTTGATAGCCTTTTATGAGGACATAACCCGGTGGATAGATGATGGTAAAGCTGTGGATGTGGTCTATCTCGATTTCAGTAAAGCGTTTGACACGGTCTCCCACAGCATCCTTGCAGCTAAACTGAGGAAGTGTGGTCTGGATGATCGGGTAGTGAGGTGGATTGTGAACTGGCTGAAGGAAAGAAGCCAGAGAGTGGTGGTCAATGGGACAGAGTCCAGTTGGAGGTCTGTGTCTAGCGGAGTCCCTCAAGGGTCGGTACTGGGACCAGTTCTATTCAATATATTCATTAATGACTTGGATGAGGGATTAGAGTGCACTGTCAGCAAGTTCGCTGATGACACAAAACTGGGAGGAGTGGCTGACACACCAGAAGGCTGCGCAGCCATTCAGAGAGACCTGGAGAGGCTGGAGAGTTGGGCGGGGAGAAATTTAATGAAATATAACAAGGGCAAGTGTAGAGTCCTGCATCTGGGCAAGAACAACCCCATGTACCAGTACAAGTTGGGGACAGACCTGTTGGAGAGCAGTGTAGGGGAAAGGGACCTGGGGGTCCTAGTGGACAACAGGATGACCATGAGCCAGCAATGTGCCCTTGTGGCCAAGAAGGCCAATGGCATCCTGGGGTGTATTAGAAGGGGTGTGGTTAGTAGGTCAAGAGAGGTTCTCCTCCCCCTCTACTCTGCCCTGGTGAGGCCGCATCTGGAATATTGTGTCCAGTTGTGGGCCCCTCAGTTCAAGAAGGACAGGGAACTGCTACAGAGAGTCCAGCGCAGAGCCACAAAGATGATTAAGGGAGTGGAACACCTCCCTTATGAGGAGAGGCTGAGGGAGCTGGGTCTCTTTAGCTTAGAGAAGAGGAGACTGAGGGGTGACCTCATTAATGTTTATAAATATGTAAAGGGCAAGTGTCATGAGGATGGAGCCAGGCTCTTCTCAGTGACATCCCTTGACAGGACAAGGGGCAATGGGTGCAAGCTGGAACACAGGAGGTTCCACATAAATATGAGGAAAAACTTCTTTACGGTGAGGGTAACTGAACGCTGGAACAGGCTGCCCAGAGAGGTTGTGGAGTCTCCTTCTCTGGAGACATTCAAAACCCGCCTGGCGGCATTCCTGTGTGATATGGTCTAGGGAATCCTGCTCCGGCAGGGGGATTGAACTAGATGATCTTTCGAGGTCCCTTCCAATCCCTAACATTCTGTGATTCTGTGATTCTGTGAAAATGATATCCCTGATAAAGAACTCTTTTTAGCAATAATAGGAAGAGATAATTATTTATTAAATAAATAATTTTCATCTCTCAGCAAAGTCCCTTGAATGTCAGAATGTTTTAATTAACAACTGTCAGGCCAGATCAACTCATTTGTCATATGGTGTGCCTCTGACAGAGGCCAGCAGTAACACAAGAAATCCTGCAGCAAGCAGTTTTGAAATACCTTTCCATTAAAAAGTTTCTTCTTAACTCACTTACTTAGGTAGAGACTAATGTAGTCCTGATCCATGAGGGCTTAAGTTTTACATCCCTTCCAAAATTAGTGGTGTTTTGATTGTTTTAAGTGTTATAAGCCTTTTCTGGGAGTCCCAAACAAGTTTGGGGTTTCTCACTTTGAATGTGAGCAGCAGCGGGCCCTAGTGAGAGCGTAATATACAGCGGCTGTGCAAAAAAGCTCATTTAATGTCATACTGAAGAAGGAAGTGTGTTTTAATTTTTATCTTCTTATAAGGTGAGATTAGTGCTGATGAAAGAAAATGGTTTCCCAGTCCTGAAGATTGAAGTCCTTTGCCTCCTGCTCACAAAAGCTTTCTTATACAATACTGCTTAAATATTTCAAACATTTCTGTAGGATCGTTTTCTACCAGCCAAAATGTAAGTCATTTTTCAGCTCTGTAAGATTTTTGTCCTTTCTGCTTGCAAGAGGTTTCGCTAAAATCTTTTTGACCAATAACATTCAGCCTGATGAATGAATAGCCCATAACGCAGTTCACTTAGGCTAACAATATAATTCCCTTTCAGTAAATTGTCTGAAGCCTCAATCACAGTAAGAACCGATCAATTAAAAATATTGTATTGACAAAACTCCTTTCCCTGCAATATTTTCCCCTTTTAGTTAAGAAGAGGAAAGGACCTGCTTTCCATTTCACCTGCCCTCATATTTCATACCTACGTGGTGATCAGGATGTCTGTTAGCCCAGACCGACCGATTTCCTTCCTGCTGTGCGTGTCTCCAGGAACCCCGAACATAACCCACCCGTGGCTGTGTGTGTTTGACATTCAGTTGTTGAGGTTTCAAAGAGAGGAACTGTTCTTATTTGCTTGACAAGTAGAACATTTTTTTTTCTACTGCTCATACAGCAGTAGGAAGAAGGAGCTGTACAAATCCAGACTGGAGTGCGAGGGAATCCCACTCTGCTCCTGCAAATGCTGAACAGCACAGCAGGGAATATACTAGAGCAAGCTGATGACACACTACTGTACTTCCACAGGGGATGGATCCTCTTCTATAAATATAAGGATTTGAACCAGATGCTTACGTGTCATATGACAGAAAACCCAGAGACTCTCTGGCTTTTTGGTTGTAGCCCAACCTTCTGGGTACTGAGCTTCCCAACGCACCGGCCCGTGTGGGAAATCTTTTCAGTTAGAGGCACAAAGTTTAATCCCTTGATATGATCAGCTGTTGTGAGCATCCTCCGCTCTCTGGCCTTTCAGCTGGAATCGCTCCTCTTAACATCGGGCCTAAGAGCGTTGCTGAAGTCTCTCAAGGAGTTTGAATATGCACATAACTTGGGAAGAGCACAAGGAGAGGAAGACTTCTTTGGTTTTGGACTGTCCAAGATAAGGCATTAACTGCGCATTCAACCTGCAAATTTGTACAGGGGTTCTCTGGAGATGAAGTCATAGGGATACTAGATAGAGGGGGGAACAAAGGATTTCGAAATGGATCAACCTTTTAAGGTGATAGCAAGTGGATACTTCTTTTTTTGACAGTCCAAATACATTTGGCTACACTAGTGATGAACACGAGGGGGCACCCAAGGAAAATGAAAGCGTCGAGGAGCTGCAATGCTCCCGCAGGTTAGACTCAGACTGATTTTCTATGCTTGCTTTTTTTTTTTTTCCCACTTGTGCATTTCTAATTATTTCCTGACATTGTTTTCAGGACGTTCATCAATAAATGGCAATTAAAAAGCTTTGGGAAAAACATTCTGAGAAGAAAAGGTTTTGACATCTGTCAAATCGTAGTAAAATAGCTTAGCGAACACTTGAACTTACCTCTGTGCAGTCACATCCCTGAGTTCAGAGACAGCACTTCCCAGCTGAGCCTTGATCCCTGAGTAAGAGGCAGGGAGCCCACGGCTTTCGCAGTTACCTGCCCAGGATCTGCGCCTGTGTCAGGTTCCGGATTAAGATCTGCCTTATTAGTAAATCTAGAAATTAAATGCAGTCAGTCCTGAGAAGGACCCGCCTGATTAGTAACTCCAATGCAGTCAGTCCACGTGGGACCCGCCTGATTAATCACCCGGTATAAATCACCCGGTATGCTTTACCTGCCTGCAGGTAAAGCACCCCCAAAATCCTGACCAGAAATAAAATAGATTCGTGATCCTTGAGTTCAGACAAGGCACAACCGAGGCACGGTATCAATAAACTTAACTTTGACTTTATTAAGTCCAACAATGAGGCAACTTAGTGAGCAAGGAAGGGAAAGAGAGAGAGAGAAGTAAGTAAAAGGAAGAGAGGAAAAGAGAACAGTTGAGAGTGAAAGGATAGTCACCACCCTGGATCCCGCGGCGTCCCGTGGGTCCTTTCTTGATTCTCGGCAGTCGGGGGTGGGCGTGCACGTGGTTGGGCAAAACGGCCTCTTTTATAGAGATTTTTTGCAGAGTCATGTGACATGGAGCCGCCAGTCACAGTTTGCACCACTCACAGGCCCGAGGGCGGGACAGGTCCGGTTCCCACGCTGTAGGATTGGCCCATTGCCAGGCTGTCGCCCGATGTCCCGGATGGGTCTCTCTCCGGAGGGGGTGGAGGGCTGCAGGGCGGAGACGTCATTCACCCCTAGTCGGCGACTAACTTCTTGCCTCACAAAATGTCGTCAAGGTCAGGTAGTCCTGTATCCCAGAAGATGGCGTTTGAGCACGTGGGATAGGACGGTTTCTGAGACAATGCTGAAAAAAAAAAGGGGGACAAGGAACAGATCCCCACAGCCTGGTACAGTTCTTAGTGCGTGAGAACAGCGGAAAGCACAAATACTGTAGCTTAGAAAATCCACCAAGAAATTAGCGGAGGGAAAGTCCAAGGATATTGAGTACAAAGATCCAGAAGCCACCGCCAGCTGAGGAAGTCTCAGCTGCAAATCGCTGGAAGCTTTGAGCAGTGTAGCCCAGCGATTCTGTTCTGAACATCTCCCCCTGCCAGCACACCACTTGAAGATACATGGCTGATCAGTGAGTGCTTTAAGGAAGGATGTAAACAAGGTTAAAACAGATGTGCACTCCCAGTTTCTAGCGATCTGCAGCTTAAGGGTTTTATCAGCTAAAGGCTCGTACACACTAGGAGACTTTTTATCTGTTTGCTTGATCAGTTTTTGATCTGTGCACGCTTTCAAGATCCGCAACATCTGGTGGTTCGGGGTGTATCTCGGTTTAGTTGGGTAGCAAGTGAGAGAGTTTTAAAATGGCCTAAACATTTGAGTTGGTTATCCTGAGTTCTCGTGCTATCAGGAGTGGTGGATAGTTACTCCCATCGCGTCTCTTTTGTGTCTGTTGGGATTTTCTACGCCTGTTTTACATCTTCTCTCGATCAGGACCACTCCACAAGAGCAACTCTTCCTCCAGATAAGCAGTGCAGTGCTAACCAGCCACAGTCTGAACACAAAATAATCTGTTCAGGGAAGTCATTTAAGAGGAAACCCTTTTTAATAAAGCATTGGTTATATTCTGTACTGAGTAACTAAAGGCCTCCACCACTTGGGGATGTAAGCAGAGGCGAATATTCCTGTGAAAACACAACTCTGCTTGTCTGCAGCTTTTGTATTCTGAGATGTGTTCGTTCAAACATCAATGAATTCATCGCTCACCATCAGAGAAGCATTCCAGTCAGCTAATTGTCAGCTAAATTTAAGCAGCTGTCTGTGTACCTAGAAATTGAACTGAAGTGAGGAAATGCCTGTTAATAAGTGCCATTTTTGTGTGCACACTTGATGAGTGGATACGTTGGTGCAAATACATTTTCTACATAGACTGAAAATGAGGTATTCACTAAATGTTAATATTCATGTGCAAGGTCAAAAAACAGGGACTTTACACTGGATGCATATGCACACTCAAATGCAGAAGCAAACCATACATCTTACTGATAGTTCCCAATTTTTTTCCAAATTTGGAACTACAAGCCAGAAATTCAGACGAGTGAGTGGGAAGCTGTAGAAGCACGTCAAAAAGTAAATAGGAGTCTCCTTTAGTTTTGAAGAATAAGTTTGGAAAAGTAGTTGCACAATAGTGGATTATCTGCTAAGCATCGAGGTAAATTCAACGCGGTTAAAAAATAATGCTATAAACTATGTCTGTAAATTGCTTAAGATAGTACTGGCCATGTACACATTATACCTAACAAGTCATAAATAGGATTAGAAGAAAAGATAGCCTCTTAAACAGGAGTTCACTAGCTACATTAGAGCAGGACATTAAAAATGCTGCTGTCACCAGGCAGTATTAATAGTCCAAACTCTCTTTATTGGCATTTCATAGGCAGAAGTCTGCCATAATCAGAATGACTGGGCTAGCATCAAAGAAGAATATGCCAGTCAAGTGTTATTTAAGACCGTGAAACGTCTGTGTGTCAACACCGAGTCAAAAGTGTGTATTTATCTATGATAATATCATGACTCCTTTGGCCATCAGGGACCCTCTTCAGACTGAAACCTTCAGAGGTAAGATGTAGAGGGGTTTTTGGAGCAGAATGGTCATGTAATGAGCCAGAAGTATGAGAGTATGGAGTGAGGGCCTAGCTGCGTGACAAAATTCATGTAGCTAGTGTCAACAAGCCGACCTTGGAGAGATGAGGAAAAACAGTAGCTGAGCAAACAAGAATTGAGGGAGTAGCCGGTGGAGGCCGAACACGGAGGAGAAGAAACAAGAACTGATGGAGCCAATTACGAAAAGACCAGTGGCAGAGCAGTGACCAATCAACACATCAAAGAAGAGTATGTTTAGTAATATTAACCAGTAGCAATGCACATGCTTACAGCCAGGGAAAGTACAAAATGTATAAAAGGGACAGCTTATGCTTAATAAAGCGTCTTCACTTTGATTCACATTGGATTGTGTGGAGGCGTGTTCCTTCTCCTCCGATGGTGACCCCGATGAGACGCTGACCAACGGCATGTTCGGGCAATAGCCCAGAAGGAGGTACACCGGCTGGAGTACGGCTCAGCGGGACTGCAGACCGGGGCGAGCCGGAGGACGACTCGCAAGAAAAGAATAGTACGTTGCAATGGGACACTTAGTGAGGTGAGCAGCCGGGGAAAAAGGAGATGGGCCAAAATATTTGTAAAGAAGAAAGTGCGATAGTAAGGCTTCTCCTACATATCCTCTCTAAGAGAGGGGTAAAATACGATGAGCATTTGCTCCAGAGACTATTGATGTAAATAATTGGTGTAAATAATTGTAAATAATGGTGTAAAAAGAATAATTTGCCAGCTACAGAGCAGACTGCTTTCAAAGTTAGTACGTGGCAAAGCGCTGGAACTTCTCTGTTTGAGGCTGCCTCAAGGAGGCACAAGATCGCCACTGTGTTGTTTGACGACGTGGAGATTAGTTATAGACTCACTGGAGCAATTGAAGGAGGATAGAGAGGCAAAGGCGGCAGCTGAGGCAGCTACAGCTCCTTTCACAGTGACTTCACCCTCCGCGCCGCCAGAGCTCCCCCCGCACTGCACCGCCAGAACTCCCCCCCCCCCCCCCGCCCTCCGCTTCGCCAGAGCCCCCCCCCTTCACCCTCCACGCCCCCAGAGGCCCCCCCCGCCCCCCGGGGAACAGCAGCGGAACATTGATCCTTCTACTGTCCTGTTACCCGAATCTGAGACTGAGCCACCCTTAGTAGACCTTTCTGAAGAGGTGGAAGCGGGACATAATTGCTGCAGAGCCCGAGGGTCGGGAAAGTCAGGCAGTAGCGTGGAGGAGTTATTCGCGCTGCAGCCAGTCCAGGTTACCGTGTCTGGCCCGGACCCGGCCAGGTTCTGGAGAAAATTAAGAGAGCACACACTTGCGAACGGTGATGTCGGGGCCACGTCTGCTATGGGTGGCGGGGTATTGGCTTGCTCGGTATATCGAGGGGACGGAAGCGGCCCACCTGAATGGGAGCCAGTCAGTTGGGGAGTGATTTGCCTTAGACAAACAAATACAAAACGGGGCTGTTAAGAAGCGTTGTTGTTACAGTTAGCGAAGGACAACGCAAACGAGGACTGCAGGAAAGTTATTGCAGGGATGGCAAATCGTAACCCCACCTTAACTGAACTAATGGATGCTTGTGGGAAAGCAGGAACCACCACCTTTCAGATGGAGCATTTAGCAAAAACTTTTGCAACAGCAGTTAAGGTTGTTCATCGTTGTTATATATGCGGGCAAGAAGGTTACTTTAAGAAAAACTGCCTTAAGAAGTCGAAGCTGAGTGGGAGAGATAACTCTGTTTTGATGTGTCATTGCTGTGGGAAGCTGGGGCATCTTGTGAAGCAGTGCAGGTTTAAGTATAATGATCAAGGTCAGCTGATAACAAGCAGCTGCAGAGTGCAGGGAAACTGGAGAAAGAACGCGGGGAGGAACCGTGTGCTGACACAAATGAATCTTCCCAACCAGTTCCAGACCTAAGCAGTCAACTCACAGCCCGAACCGCAGGGAGCGCAGGGCTGGATGTTACCACAGCAACCGCAATCACAACAGAGAATAGCAGAGTGCATAAGGTTCCACTGAATGCCGTGGGACCCACTGGAAATGGGCTAAGTGTACTATTACTCGGACGTCCTAGTGTAACCTTGCAAGGTGCAGACTATACGTTTTGGTTATTGATCTGAAAGATTGTTTTTTCACTATCCCTTTACATGAAATTGACAAATGCTAATTTGCTTTTTCAATACCTAGTAGGAACAACATGGTGCCTTGTCAACGATATCAGTGGACGGTATTGCCGCAGGGCATGAGGGGCAGTCCCACAATATGTCAATGGTATGCAACAGAAAAAGGTACATCGTGTGGATTTAGAGACACCAGTAAGTTTATATGTAGCCATTGCCAACTATCATCCCATGGGATTACTGGGCCAGTGGAAGGAGCGCTGGCAGGATCCGCTACACGTTATAGAGTGGCTGTTTTTATCCGTTCAATAATTAAAAAAAAAAAAAAAAAAAAAAAGCGTGCTGGGTATGAATGCAATTATATACTACTGTAAGACAAGGACCCAAGGAGCTCTTTTTATCCTTTGTTGAGAGGCTACAAGAAGCAGTTGAAAAGCAAGTTTTTGATGTTGGTTTACGAGATACTCTAGTTACGCAATTAGCTAGGGATAATGCTAATCCTGATTGTCAAAAGATCATTGAAGCTTTACCTGGAAAACCAGATTTGAATGCTATGATAAAGGCATGTGCAAAAGTGGGTACTGTGGAACATAAGGCTCAAGTTATGGCTGCAGCCGTACTTGGGGCTTACGTCGTCACAATTGCAGTCTCTACTTCAATTGTTAGCAGGGGACACAAATTTAACAGCACCACGACAGACTACTGCAGAGGTACAGCAACTGATTACAGAAGTAGAAAGCAGGCTACATTCCAAATTTGTACATCGTATTGATTTGAATCAGGAAATACAAATTATCACTTTGTTTGATAGGCAAATTCCGTATGCAATAATTGGTCAATGGAATTCAGAATGGTCAGATTTGTTACATGTATTGGAATTGGTTGTTTCTACCTTTAAGAACAAAGAAAACTGTCCCCATGATTGCAGAGCTATTGGCACGGATTATCATCAAAGGATGGATGCGATGTCGGGAGCTTGTGGCCAGAGATCCTGCATCACTAACCGTTCCTATTGCAGCTCAATATTTTGAGTGGTGTATGGCTAATAGCTTTGCTTTACAAACAGCCATGGAGAATTTCTCGGGACAAGTGGTTTACCACTTGCCCTCCCATCCTGTTATAAAATTGAGTGCGGAACTTCCAATTGTCACAGGAGTGTTGTGCGCAGACACTCCTGTGGATGGAATTACCATTTTTATGGATGGATCTGGAAAAACAGGCAAGGTGGGCCTTGTCTGGTATTCTGACGGCAAGTGGGAATCTATGGTAGCACAACAAAAGGGTTCACCTCAGGTGGTAGAATTACGAGCTGTATTAGAAGTATTTCAGAATTTTCCCATTCCCTTTAATTTGGTTACTGATTCAGCATATGTAGCTGGCATTATAAAGCAATTGGATAGATCTGTTATAGAGCATACACATAATCAGTGTGTTTTTGAATTGCTGCGAGCTCTGTGGCAAGAAATTCAAATACGAACTGCATTGTTTTATGTTTTATATGTAAGAAATCATACTAATTTGCCTGGGTTTACTGCAGAAGGCAATGCTCGAGTGGACTCTTTGGTTTCTGACCCCACAAATTCTACTGCAATGACTGTACAGGTGCTGGACATTAAACAGCAGGCATGTATATCACATGAGTTTTTTCATCAAGGACATCGGGCACTGCAATGACAATTTCATTTGTCACACAGTGATGCTCGGAATATCGTGGCTATGTGTCCTGATTGTCAGCAACTGCCGCAACCTACGCCGATACAAGGAACCAATCCTCGAGGACTGCAGGCCTTGGACATTTGGCAAACAGATGTAACTCACATTGCTGAATTTGGCAGGTTAAAATATGTTCCTGTAACAATTGACACTTTTTCTTCTTTGATTATAGCTACAGTGCAAACAGGCGAATCCAGCAAACACGTTCAACGACACAGGCGTTCTGCTATTGCGGCCCTGGGCATTCCACAGACGATTAAAACGGACAATGGCCCAGGCTATGTGGCAAGCGCCACACAGGACTTTTCCCAACTTTGGGGTATAACACATGTAACGGGCGTCCCACATTCACCAACGCAACAAGCTATTGTGGAGCGCATGAATCAAACTCTGAAACACCTTCTACAAAAACAAAAAGGGGGCGAGCCAGGGCTATCTCCTCCTGACAGGTTGTGTAAAACGCTTTATGTACTAAGTGTTTTACGCTTGCCACAGGACTACTCTGTACCTCCAGCGGTAAAGGATGGTGCAGGGTTAAAGGGAGGTATGGAGGCTTTTCAGAAAGAACAGAAACAAGCCAAAGTGATGGTAAAAAATGGGGTGACTGGTGCGTGGGAAGGTCCAATGAAATTAATAATGTTGGGTCGAGGGTATGCATGTGTCATTACAGATACAGGAGCCAAATGGGTACCAGCTAAGTGGGTGAAGCCATGGCTACAAAAACAACCCGAACTACATGAGCCAACTCAGGATCTGCCTCAGAACACTGACCTCTCGAGAGATCCAGTGCCCTGACTGCGGGAAGTGTGAAAAAAGGTTTGTGTGGGAGGTATAGAAAAGGGAGCAAAAGGCGCAGTCATGATGAAGCAAGGGGTTGTTTTTTCTGTGTTAAGCCTGCTTTGGATCCTGGACCTGACAAAAGGTCATCAACCGATTGTCCTTCTGCTGACACCATGGAAGGGGAGTCAACGTTTGGGTGACTCTGATGCGGAGCCTGAACCCAGCACAGTTTTGTGCCTCCTTAGCTCAGCCTGAACAACCCTTTCATACATTTCTAGTGGGGGTCCCCTTAAACAGATCTGAAAGTAAGGAGATAGTGGCAGGGTTGAATGTGCTGAAACAGAGCCTCTGTGAGAATGCAATGAAATGTGGCAAACATTGGGATTTATGGGACGATAGCTTGCCTGTCAGTCCCTTAGAGCCCCAAGAACTTGACATCCTAGGAACTTTAGAGGCAGAATCCTGTGTGTTTTTCAATTACACAGAGGGATCAAACATTTATCAGAACAACATAAAGAGATTACAAAATGTCACACCCAGTAATCCATTGTGGCAAAATGAATCTATCTGGTGTGCAAACGTAGGGCGCAGTCGAACAGAGCCAGCACCGGATTTGGCCATGCCTAGAAAATTACCAGAAAGTTTATTCCTAATTTGTGGGGATAGGGCTTGGCCAGGGCTGCCCAGTAAAAAACTGGGAGGTCCGTGTACCATAGGTAAATTAAGCTTACTAATGCCTACACGAAAGGTCATATTAAACCACACTAACCTACACAAGATTAAAAGAAGTGTCACTACCTTAGGGAAAGAATGTAAAGATGAGGTAGAACTATGGTCTAGGACCAAAGTAGTTCTTTCTTCTATTTTTGCACCGGGTGTTGCTGCTGCACAAGGACTAATACAATTGCGAAATTTAGCTTGCTGGGTTGCAAAAAGAGCTGATCAAACTTCTAGAATTTTAGGAACATTAGCCAACGATGTAGATAGTATCCGACATGCTACCTTACAAAATAGAGCTGCTATAGATTTTTTATTATTAGTGCACGGTCACGGATGTCAGGAGTTTGATGGGATGTGTTGCATGGATCTGAACGATCATTTCAGGTCAATTCATAAGCAGATCAAAGAGCTCATGGATGCCACACAGAAAATACGGGAACAGCATGGGTTCCTGGATGACTGGATGGGTAATATGGGAATTGGAGGGTGGCTGGTCGGATTGATTAAAATGCTATTGATGGGATTGTTTGTGATTTGTATTATCATCCTTGTATTACCGTGTTTATTCTCCTGCTTGCAAAGGGCCCTGCAGCGGACAATAAACACGGCCTTTCTGGCTCAAGAAAAGAAAGGGGGAATTGTAGAGGGGTTTTTGGAGCAGAATGGTCATGTAATGAGCCAGAAGTATGAGAGTATGGAGTGAGGGCCTAGCTGCGTGACAAGATTCATGTAGCTAGTGTCAACAAGCCGACCTTGGAGAGATGAGGAAAAACAGTAGCTGAGCAAACAAGAATTGAGGGAGTAGCCGGTGGGAGCCGAACACGGAGGAGAAGAAACAAGAACTGATGGAGCCAATTACGAAAAGACCAGTGGCAGAGCAGTGACCAATCAACACATCAAAGAAGAGTATGTTTAGTAATATTAACCAGTAGCAATGCACATGCTTACAGCCAGGGAAAGTACAAAATGTATAAAAGGGACAGCTTATGCTTAATAAAGCGTCTTCACTTTGATTCACATTGGATTGTGTGGAGGCGTGTTCCTTCTCCTCAGTAAGAGAGAACATTGCTGCAGTCACACACAAGCCTCTGCCTTTGCCAGCATGGAAGAAAGGCTGGAAGCAGGGTAAGGAACACAGTGTCCTCCTTCACACAGCCCGTTAGCACCAGGAAAAGGTACGACGGAGCAAGCAGCTTGGATGAGTACTGGTTGGCCTGTGGGTGAGGCCAGTTCTCTCCTGTTTGGGTCATAAAAGACATCAAAGAATTATCCTTTCAATGAGCTGTGTGTCGTTGCCTGCTTTGGTGCGGAGAGAGTCCCAGTACCTCAAATAGGCCAAAGTTAACCCAGTGCTAAAGAAATCAGTCAATGCTACAAGTTGTTGTCCACTATCTAAAGCTATGAGCAGGCCAAATAAAAACAACACTAGAGTTTAGAGAAGCCACAGTGTAATCCTTTCCTGTCACTGGAGAATTTTCAAGAACTTGGCAGATTTCCTAGTTTGAATTAGTTGAATACATCATTAGATGACTAACATTTTTCAGAGGGCAGCCATAAAAAAACGCTTGGAGTGAATCAAACTATTTCATACCAATAATTTGAGTTAGCCTGAATTACAAAACAAAAAGAAAATCACTTAAATAATTTAAGTGCTTTCTTTAAATGTGAAATTATCAAAAGGGTAAAATCTGCCACAATTTTCAAAATGAGACATTTATAATCAGTTTAGGTTTCGGTGCATCAATTTTTTTTTTGATTAAAAAATACTTTAAGAGAAAAAAATCTAGTGCTGTGCAAGCAACACTCTCACCCAAAGGTAGGAAATCTCTTTAACAAACACCTCCAGAAGCAAAACAGGATCCCTCCCCAAAGCAGTAAATCTTGCCATTTCTTCACAGAAAAAAAAGGCCACAGCAGTAGTGCAGAGGGGGAATGCTGCAACCATGGCCATGTTGATCTCTGCTTTACCCAGAAAGGGTTGGGATCATCTCTGTATTCCACATTTTACAGTGCACCCTCTTAGATGGGAACTGGGAGCTGCAGCACTGATGGTCTGACTGAGGGACAGGTCTGGAAATGAGCACTACCCTGGGAGGAACAGTCGGTTCACATCTCTTACCTCTCTGTTTCAAGGTATTGCAGACTCAGACTACCACCTGTCACCATTTTTTAGTTCTTCTTCCCCATCTCATGGGATAAACACGTATTTTTTTCAGTAAATTAAAATTGAGAATCTGATATAACAATATGCCAGTAAGATCTGGAGCCTTTGGCTTGCCCTGCCATTGTCTGTGTTTCAATCAGTCAGCTCACACCAAGATTATAAAAAACCTGACCCAGGAGTTTACAGTCTGAAGCCCAAATTGAACAGAGCAGTCAGCAGATTACGTATTTGTCACGGTTTAAAGCTGGGCAGGCTATTAAACCTGTGGCAGATGCTCTCTGTTAACTCCCCCCTCCCCCCGAAGGGAAAGGGAAAGGGAAAAGGGAGAGAGACTTCCGGGTTGGAAAGTTAAAACAGTTTTAATAAACTATAATAATGAAAAGAGTATAATAATAATAATAGAAATAATCAAATATATACAAATATATATACAAAACCAAGATCGAGCTCCCCTGAAGTCAGCCACGTCACCACCGGCACTGCAGGGCAGGCTCCGGGAAGGCCCAGGCTGGGCCCAGCGACGGTCGAGAGCTGGATTCAGGGATGCACGGATCGGGATCGGGGGCAGCAGGAAAACAGACAGAGTCCTCTTTGGACACCGGCCATAGCAGAAAGAGAGCGAGACCCTCGTGATCCCCCCGCTTTATACCGAGAATGACATGTATGGGATGGAATACCTTCGTTGGTCAATTTTGGGTCACCTGCCCTGTCCGCTCCTCCGTGCAGGTGCGACCCCCCTTTGGCTCTTCACTCGTAAGCAGTGAGGAATTTAGCAGTGACCTTGGTTTCTCTAAGAATAAGTACAGCAAGAGCCTTTCTGCATAACATCCCTACCGGTGCCTCAGTGATAACTACAAACTTCGAGCGTTACCAGTCCTGGAAGCAGACACTGTCTGCAAAACATGCAGTTAGTTTCAGAAAATGCAGTTACTTAGAGGAGACTTAGCTGAAAGTAAAAATCACTGAAAGGAAAATTGGCCTGGTTTAGGCCAAACCAGGACAGTATTCCACTGAACAATGAGGTCTTCGGTCCCTTTTTGAAGCAGTGTTCGTTACATGAATTATGTTGGTATCATATTGCGGAGAATTACACAAAAGCATTATTTTTTTCAAATGAGTACAGTAGACAACAATGTTGTCAATAATGCATGTTGTTAGTAAAGCGTATATACTAACAGCAGCATGAGAAGCATTTCAGAGAGCTCTAAGCATGTTCAATTCCACACCTTATGCATGCAGCATTTCAGAAAATATTAAGCTTTACTACTGTATGATTTCATTTGGAAGGGAAAGCTAGAAGAGGGTGTTATATACATTTTTTGCCTATGGTATTTTACATATATAGAGCCCCTACTGAAAGGGGCTTTGTATATGATGTGGGCAGAAAGGATACCCAAAAAAGAATAAAATTATAGTGTTGGCATTTCTAACAAATATCCTGTCTTCCCTTCGTAGCCTATCCCATGCTAAATAGTAAGAGTAGAACTTTCTTCCTAAAAAAGCTTTAGAGCTACTACCGTGACTTCTCACCCTTGCTACAGAAATACTATCCAGATGACCAAAGATTTTGTAATCAAACAAGCTGCAACAAATATCCAGCTGAAACAGCAATTTAGGGGGCTCAGAGCAAAAACAAACTGCTTCTGTGGCATATAAAATTATGAAGAGCCTTTCCCAATACATACTGTGACTAATAATCATCAGCCCATACAATAATGTGCAACAATGACATTTTGGCCACTCCCTCTGTGATCACCTTTCACTTGCAACCATCGTGTCTCCTAAAAACAGGATGAGAAATTGCAGTTAAAAACTGAGATTTTATCAGCTTTCCCTGACAGAACCAGGTTGGGGAAAATGAGAAAGAGAAAACTTCCTCTCATAATTTAAGGAATAAATGAGCAACTAATAAACATTCTAATTTAATAAGTGTATGTATCCTGCTAACAAATTTTCTTTTGAATAACAGAACTGAAAGGATGTTGTATTTTGGTTTTGTTTGGGTTTGTTTTGGTTATTTTTTCCCAAAGAGTAAATCCCACAATTAAATTATAGGAATAATGAAACAAAATTGAGCAATGTCCACATAGAGAGTTTCAGCTGGGAAATCACAAGGTGAATGTTGTTTTTCCAGTCCACTCATGCTGCAAGAAGTTGCTTTCCTACCCTTCTAACAAGTCACCAGTGTTCACTTGCTGTCAAACAGCTTCTGTGAGAAGCTGTGGGTTTTCTGTACAGCTTCTCTCTGAAACAGTACGAATGCACTGCTCAACTTGCAAAATCCAGGACCTGCAGGGCAAAGCATCAATGCTGAGAAGTAGTCAAGGGTCAAATCTTTTCCTCGTGGACTTCAGGAGCATCACAGAAGGAAATTACATTAATGCTCACAGCACGAGAAACGGCCACATTAAAATTTCACGAACAATTAGGTCTCTCTCTCCCCTATTATTCATCTGGCCGTTTTTTACCCAAGTTCCCTCTCAAGGCTGGGCTGAGAATGACGCCAGGCTGAGACACTTAAATCTCTTCCATAAGAGACAATTTATTTCTTCTCTCACTTACAAAATAATGATAGTACTCTCGCTTGGGTCACAAACAGTTGAAAAAGATGGGAAAACGGTAACATTGTATTTTTAAAGCCTATACAAGAACAACACTGCCGGTCTTTCACGTTGAACTCTGGCAAAGATACAGGAAGGCTCAATCTTACTTTCTGCTTCAAAACACTAATTTAAGGCTTTAGGCCCCCGGGCAAAAAAAATTATACTCATCAATTCATATGAATTTACGCCACGCAATCGCACTTCCGTTGTATTATTTTCTTCTTTTCTCAATGGCAGAGGTGGTTTCTGAATACTAAACTCCAGCAGCAGGTTGCTGCCATCAAGACAGTAATATCTGTTCCCTGCACCTACACATTTTCACAGGCTGAAGGGCACACGAAGAGCACGTGGCATTGCTCTACCTCTCCTTTCAGATACTCGCCTCTCTCGCATGGCTCCTCTACACGTGGGTAAACTCTTCGAGATGTGAGACACTTGGGATGAGCTCAAAAAGCAAACGCACACCTTGTGCACAAACTCAGTCATATCGTAGTCTACACCCACACCCTTTGGTTGTATTTTTTGAAACATTCTTTTAAAAATTTGGCTGTAGAGACTCGTGTACCTGACTTGCTCAACAGTGCTGTGGTATGAGGAGCGGCTGAGGGAACTGGGAGTGTTTAGTCTGGAGAACAGGAGGCTGAGGGGAGACCTTATCGCTCTCTACAACTACCTGAAAGGAGGGTGCAGTGAGGCGGGCGTTGGTCTCTTCTCCCAAGTAACAAGTGATGGGACAAGCGGAAACGGCCTCAAGTTGCACCAGGGCAGGTTTAGATTGGATATTAGGGAAAACTTCTTCATGCAAAGGGTTCCTAAGCAGTGGAAGGGGCTGCCCCGGGAAGTGGGGTGCGGCGGGCGGGCGTGGCTGTGGTGGGCTCTGGCGCCTGTGACATCACAGGGGACGTGTCACAGTGGGGTAGTTCCCAGGGGCGGCAGCAGGCAGCGCTCTGGGGCAGCCTGCCTGCTGCCGCCAGCTGCATGCTGGCGGCCAGCGGTGAGTGCGCACTCAGGGGAGGCTGGGCTGGACGAGGACCGGGGCACAAACGCGGCCCCCGGGGGGTGGGTTCTCACCCTGCACCGAGGGCTCAGCCGCTCGCGGGAGCGCCCTGAGCAGGGCACGGTGCCGTCGCCACCAGGGCTGGGGTCAGGCCTTGCTGCCTCCCAGCTGCCTCGGCCCCTCTCCTACCTGCCCCCAGCTCCCTGCGGCTCCCGTCCCCGCTTCCCCCGCCATCAGCTCCCTCCCTCACAGCCCCACTGAACCCCTTCTCTCTCTTGTCCCGCAGGCCATGTCTGCCACAAAATTCTTCGCCGTGCTTGTGCAAAGCATCATCCAGCTCCCGCAGATGGTCGGTGATGAGCCGGATGAAGCCACGCGCAAGCGCGTGCAGCACCGTGCAGAGCAGCTGAGACAGGAGATGACTCGGCTGCTGCGGGAGCTGCAGCTGTGGAGCCTGGAGCTGAGGAGCCTGGAGCAGAGCGCCTTTGCCTGGGGAGCCCTGCTCTTTGCTGCCTTGCAGACGTGGCAGTTCTGGGCCATTGCTGGCATCCTGGTCCTGCCCTTTGGGCTCTTCAGGTGGCTCAGGAAAAGGAGCCCTGAGCCAGAGAGCAGCAGCAAGGGGAAGGAGAGCTCCAGCAGCCTCAGCAAGGAGGAAGAGGAGCAGGAAGAAAGTGAAGAAGGTTCTGATAGTGAGAGGGATATGAGCAGGATTTTTGCAAAGCGCATCCAGTGGCCAGTGCAGAACCTTGCCAACAGGATTTGGGTGGTGGAAGAGCTGCTGGGTGAGCTCCGTGTCTTACAAGAGCCCCTGTCAAAGAGCACTTGCAGTTTCTTCCCCGAGCTGCAGCCAGCCATCAGGGTAGGCAGCGCCTTCGAAGGCTGGAGTCCCTATGAGGATGATGCTGTCTACCGCGTGCTCGTGCCCCTGAAGCCCCCCCGTGGGCTCGCCTTCCACCTGGAGCTGGGCACTGAGCAGATGCCGGCGAGGAACTTCTGCGTGCGCGTGGAGCAGGTGTGCACCTGCACGAGGGAGCAGCTGGTGGAGAACATGCTCTGCTTCCTCCACCACCCCGAGGAGGAGCTGAGGAAGAATCAGGACCCCAGCTTCCTACGCACCCTCTGCACCGGCTCCTACCTAGATGTGCAGAAAACTGCCCGCTGGTTCCAGAGCTTTGTGATGTCATCCTGGATACTGTTGCCTCAGTCGCGTCGCTACAAGATGAAGATGCTGCCATCCAGACACTCCTGTAAGATGCAGCTGACAAAATCCTCCAGGAGAACCCTCTTCATTGAGATTATGTTTGGGGTGCAGCAAGGCGACTCGGACATCTTCGTGAGCAGCCAGACTAGAGAGGCCACCTTCACCCCAAGCACGACGTGGCCAGAGAGCTATGCTGTGGCAGAGGTGAGGTTCTTCAGGCATGTGGCCAGGCAGGCCCCACACAGCAGCTACCACCTCAAATGCCTGCATGTCTGTGCCCGCATCCTGGAGGGCACAGGCTTTTCCACCTATGCCTTGAAGACAGCGGTGATGCACCTCCTGACCACCATACCCCTTCCAGACTGGCACAGGAGGGAGTTCCTGGCGCGCCTGGGGGATATCATGCGGTACCTGCGCAGCTGCCTGGAGGAGAAACGCCTCGACCACTTCTTCTTTGGCAATGCGAGGGTGCCTGAGGAGATCATCTTGCCCCCGGACTTCCAAACGGCCGAACCGCTCAACCTCTTCCAGCACCTCACGGAGGATCCCCATGCCCACGCCAAGGCACTGCGTGAGTTTGAGGAGCTGCAAGATCGGCTCGAAAGACTGCTGTTCTACGGCCGCTGAAAGAGGTCTTCATGCACGGAGCTGGGGGCTCACAGCTGAAGGCAGGCGACCACCTCATACCGCAGGGAAAAAGAGGGGAGAATGGGACACACAAAGGGGAAGGGAAATCCCTGCACAGCAGCCCTCTGCCAAGAGCTGCAGTGTTCCCCCCTCAACAGTCTCTGCGCAGCAGCCAGTGACGGCTACAGAGGCTACAAGATGACTTTCATCCTCCTTTCCCCTTGCACTGGCTGCAGCCTGGATGGCTTTTCCCATGGACTGAGAAATTCTTGCTGGCAGCTCCAGCTGGGCAGGGACCAAGTGAGAGGCACTGCTGATGTGCCTCTGTGTGTTCACTGGGGTCCCGGGGGAGAATCTACACGTCCTAGACACTCCTCGGGGTGCTGGTGCTGCAGAACTGAGCACGCTGGACATGGAGAACACGCTGCTCAACTGACAGCGGGGATTGCTGCTGCATCCTTCCTCCACAGCAAAAGCACACTCTGGGGAGTGGGACCCGATGCAGCTGAAGAGGCCATCGCAAGGAGGCTTGTGACAGCGACTCCCTTTGCCACCTGCAGAGTGACCGCCCACCCTCTTTGAGAGAGTCTGTTCCTCTGAGACCTCTCCTCTGTGCAAAGTTGCCAATAAACGGGGTGTTTGAACAAATGCTGCGTCCGCGAGTGTCTGTGTGTCACTTTGTTGGGGAAAGCAGGCATGGGGGGCTGACTGCTTGTGCTGGGTTGACCTTGGCTGGACGCCAGGTCTATCTCTCACTCCCCCTCACTCTCTCTATCGCTCCCCCTCCTCAACTGAACAGGGGAGAGAAACTGTTGATGAAAGGCTCGTGGGTCAAGATAAGGACAGGGAGATCACTCAGCAAGCACTGCCACGGGTAAAACAGACTCGACCTGGGGAAATTAATTTAATTTCTTACCTAGCAAAAGAGAGTAGGATCATGAGAAATAAAACCAAATCTTAAAACACCTTCCCCCAACCGCTTCCTTCTTCCCTGGCTCAACTTCACTCCCGATCCTCTACCTCCTAACCCTGAGCAGCACAGGGACACAAGGAATGGAGGTTGCGGTCAGTTCACCACACATCGTCTCTGCCGCTCCTTCCTCCTCACTCTTTTCCCCTGCTCCAGCGTGGGGGCCCTCCCACACGAGACACTCCTCCATGAACTTCTCCAACGTGAGTCCTTCCCATGGGCTGCACTTTTTCATGAACTGCTCCAGCGCAGGTCCTTTCCACGTGTCCTTCCCACGGGGTGCAGTTCTTCAGAAACAGACTACTCCAGCGTGGGTCCCCCACGGGGTCACAAATCCTACCAGAAAACATGCTCCAGTGTGGGCTCCTCTTCACGGGGTCACAGATCATGCCACAAGGCTGCTCCAGCGCGAGCTCTTCGCAGGGTCACAGCCTTATTCAGGCGCACCCACCTGCACCAGCGTGAAGTCCTCCACGGGCTGCAGGTGGAAATCTGCTCCACCATTAACCTCCATGGGCTGCAGGGGGCAGCCTGCCTCACCATGGTCTTCACCATGGCCTGCAAGGGAACCTCTGTTCCAGCACCTGGAGCACCTCTTCCTCCTCCGTCTCCCCTGCCCTTGGTGTCTGCATAGTTATTTCTCTCTATATTCTCACCCCTCCCTCCCAGCTGCTGTCGTGCACCAGTGTTTTTCCCTCCTTCTTAAATATGTTATCACAGAGGCGCTACCACCATCGCTAATTGGCTCAGCCTTGGCCAGCAGCGGGTCGGTCTTCGAGCCGCCTGGCATTGGCTCTGTCGGACATGGGGGATACTTCTACCAGCTTGTCACTGAAGTCACCCCTGTACCCTGCCCCCCCACCAAAGCCTTGCCACGGAAAACCAATACAGTGCTCAGCCACCACACAGTCACGGAGCACTTGGCAGAAGAGCTCATGCAATGGGGTCTGCTTTCACTGATTCTGTAACTAAGCTGCTCAGTGCTGCCTTCTTTGCCTCAGTTTTTAATGTCAGGACCAGTTGTCCTCAGGAGACTCAGCCCCCAGAGCCTGAAGTTAGGGACGGGGGGCTGTGTGAACCCCCCATAATGCAGGAGGAGATGGTTAGTGACCTGCTGTGCCAATTGGACACCCACAAGGCTATGGGCCCAGATGGGATTCACCCCAGAGTAATGATGGAACTGGCAAATGAACTTGCCAAACCACTCTCGATTATCTACTGGCAGTCCTGGTTAACTGGAGAAGTTCCAGCTGACTGGAAATTAGCAAATGTAACGCCCATCTACAAGAAGGGCCGGAGGATGATCCAGGGAACTATAGGCCTGTCAGCCTGACCTCGGTGCCAGGCAAGGTGATGGAACAGATCATCCTGAGCGCCATTACACGGCACATGCAGGACAATCGGGGAATAAGGGCCAGCCAACATGGATTCATGAAAGGCAGGTCCTGCTTGACCAACCTGATCTCTTTCTATGACCAAGTGACCAAGCTTAGTAGATGAGGGCAGGGCTGTGGATGTAGTCTATCTAGACTTCAGTAAGGCATTCGACACTGTCTCCCACAGCATCCTCCTAGATAAACTGGCTGGCCGGGGCTTGGATGGGTGGACTCTTCGATGTGTTAAAAACTGGCTGGATGGCTGAGCCCAGAGAGCGGAGGTGAATGGGGCAAAGTCTAACTGGCGGCCGGTCACTAGCAGTGTTCCCCAGGGCTCAGTTCTGGGGCCGGTGCTGTTCAATATCTTTATAGACGATCTAGACGTAGGGATTGAGTGCACCCTCAGCAAATTTGCAGATGACACCAAGCTGGGTGGCAGTGTCGACCTGCTGGAGGGTAGGAAGGCCCTACAGAGGGATCTGGACAGGTTAGATAGATGGGCCGGGACCAATGGCATGAGATTCAACAAGAACAAGTGCCGGGTCTTATACTTGGGCCACAACAACCCCATGCAGCGCTACAGGCTGGGGGAAGAGTGGTTAGAGAGCGGCCCGGCAGAAAGAGACTTGGGGGCGCTGATCGACAGCCGGCTAAACATGAGCCAGCAGTGTGCCCAGGTGGCCAAGAAGGCCAATGGCATCCTGGCTTCTATTAGGAATAGTGTAGCCAGCCGGTCTAGGGAAGTGATCGTCCCTCTGTACTCGGCACTGGTGAGGCCGCACCTTGAATACTGTGTTCAGTTCTGAGCCCCGCACCTCAAGAAAGATGTTGAGGTGTTGGAGCAAGTCCAGAGGAGGGCGACCAAGCTGGTGAAGGGTCTGGTTGGACATTAGGAAGAATTTCTTCTCATAAAGGGTTGTTAGACATTGGAATGGGCTGCCCAGGGCGGTGCTGGAGTCACCATCTCTGGATGTGTTTAAAAAAAGACTGGACATGGCACTTAATGCTATGGTCTAGTTGACATGGTGGTGTCAGGGCAACGGTTGGACTCGATGATCCCAGAGGTCTCTTCCAACCTGATTGAATCTGTGATTCTGTGAAATCCTGCAGGCCATGGCTGCCACAAAATTCTTCACTGTGCTTCTGCAAAGCAACATCAGGCTCCCACAGATGGTCGGTGATGAGCAGGATGAGGCCACACCCAAGCGCGTGCAGCAGCATGTGGAGCAGCTGATCCAAGAGGTGACTCGGCTGCTGCAGGAGCAGGAGCAGAGGAGCCAGGAGCAGAGGAGCCTGGAACTGAGGAGCCTGGAGCAGAGCGCCTTTGCCTGGGGAGCCCTGCTCTCTGCTGCCTTGCAGATGTAGCAGTTCTGGGCCGTTGCTGGAGTGCTGGTCCTGCTCTTTGGGCTCTGCTGCTGGCTCAGGAAAAAGACCCGTCAGCCAGGCAGCAGCAGCAAGGAGGGCAGTGCCAGAAACAACGCACATAAGGAGGAGCAAGAAGAAAAACCCAGTGTTACACTGTCTGTGGGAAGGATTTTGGCCAAGCGCCTTCTGGGCCTGCCAGGATCATTCATGGTGGTGGATGAGCTGGTGAATGAACTTCTCCGTAGCTGCCGAGAACTCTCTACCAACAGTTTCATGCCGCGAGTGGAGCCAGCCGTCAGGGTGAGCATCTCCTTAGAAGGTTGGAATCCCAATGAGGGTGAAGCTGTCTACTCCCTCCTCGTGCCCCTGAAGCCCGCCCCGTGGGCACACCTTCCACCTGGAGCTGGGCACCGCAGAGGACATCCCGTCGAGGAACTGTAGCCTCCTCGTGGAGCTGGTGTGTACCTGCACGAGGGAACAGCTTGTGGGGGACATGCTGTGCTTCCTCCACCACCCTGAGGAGGAGCTGAGGGAAAATCAGGGTCCCAGCCTCCTAGGCACTCTCTGCACCGGACCCTACGTAGACATGCAGAAAACCACCCTCTGGTTCCAGACACTGGTAAGAGCAGCCTGGGTGGTTTTGCCTGAGTCGAGAGACTGGCGTCTAACAGTGCTGCCCTCCAGGCGCTCCTGCAAGCTCCAGCTGAAGAACGTTTCTGGTAGCACCACCCTGATTGACATGATGTTTGGCGTGCAGCAAGGTGACTCGCAAACCTTCCTGAGCATGGAGTAGGCAGAGGGCAGTGTTAGCAGCAGCACGACATGGCCAGAGAGCTATGGCAGAGGTGCAGTTCTTCAGGCACAGGGCCAGGCTTGAAGACACTCCCCCGGCAGCTGGTGCCGCAGAACTGAGCACACTGGACATGGAGAATACACTGCTCAACTGACAGTGGGAATTGCTGCCGCACCTTTCCTCCACAGCAAAAGCACACTCTGGGGAGTGGGACGCGATGCAGCTGAAGAGGCCATCGCAAGGAGCCTTGCAACAGAGAATCCTCTTACCACCTGAACAGCAACTGCCCTCCCTCTTCAAGAGTGTCCATTCCCCTCTGGGGGCTTTACTCTGTGCTAAGTTAACAATAAATGGGGTGTTTGAATAAATGCTGCGTCCGTGAGGGTCTGTGCATCACTTTACTGGGGAACGCGGGCATAGGGTGCTGACAGCTCGGCTGCCAGAGAGTCAGGGAGCGTTTTGCACAGGAGCTGCTGCAGTGGGCTCTGGTTTCATGATTCACTGGGCTTTGGCTTCCCAGGGCTTGTGGGTTAATCCCAGGAGAGAGTTTGGCATCACCCAGCTGCTCAATCACTTGCCCCCAGTGGGATGGTGGAGAGAATCTGAAGGGTAAAAGTGGGAAAACCTGTGGGTTGAGCTAAGACACTTTTGTAGGTCAAGCAAGAGCTACGCGCCCAAGCAAGACAAAATAAAGATTTTATTCACTACTGCGAGCAGACCTGCCTTTTCAGCAAGCGTTCTGCCTCCCTGCGGCTCGGGTTGAAGGCCTTATTACCAGGAAACTTCCTAGCCTTGTAACGGCCCTCAGATTATTATCAGCTCTTGCTTTGCCACGTGGGTACAAAGTCGTGCTGAGAAGGCCAAGGGTGGTCAAAAGAGACTTCAGGGCCCCGGGGAGATTTGTAAAGTGATCGGGAGCACACGTAGTATTCTCCTCTGTCCTCCCACTTGTAGGGAATGACGCGGAAAGAAACAGGCAGGTAGCCTGTAGCGAGGTGAGTGTCGGTCTCTTCTCCCAGGTAACAAGTGACAGGATGAGAGGAAACGGCCTCAAGTTGCGCCAGGGGAGGTTGATTGGATATCAGGAAAAATTTCTTCCCCAAAAGGGTTGTCAAGCATCGGAACAGGCTGCCCAGGGAAGCGGTGGAGTCACCATCCCTGGAGGTATTTAAAAGACGTGTAGATGTGGTGCTTAGGGACATGGTTTAGTGGTGGGCTTGGTAGTGCTAGGTTAACAGTTGGACTCGATGACCTTGAAGGTCTTTTCCAACCTAAATGATTCTATGATTATGAGGAGTACAGGACAGGCACAGCTTTAAAACACAGGCTGGCACTCTACTGGAGCTGCAGCAGGTCCACATCAAAAAGGATCTTGTCGACAATGCCCCCTTGCTACAGTCCACGCTAGTGTTTAACAGAAATGTGCTAATTTGTGACGCCTTAAAGACCACAGCCAGCTGCCCTCATCCAGCCCTTCACGTACAAGACTAACGTACAGGCACCGGCCAGCACTTGTTAAAAATATGTTGAAATCTGTGTTGTTCCAGCTTCACTACCACCTTCCTAGAAAGCCCTGTTAGTTCCCTCCTGGTGCAGTCCCCGTGATGCTTTGTGGTCGACCTCAGTCCTGGCATCCCCAGTCCTGCCCTTGCCAGAAGCAACTGCCACAAGGATGTTTACCTGGCCTGTGGCACGCTGGTCAGGGCGTTAAAGCAGTAGAAAACTAAACGAGCGTGCAAAAGAGGGGATCGGCGCTTTTCTGTCGTTTAGTGCCTGAGCTGGTTAGCGAGGATGAGCTGGGGTGGCTGGGGCAGAAGGGACTGGGAAGGTGGCCAGAGCTGAGCACCGGGGGCAGCAGGACCACCTTTTTCAGGGGCTTTCTGTCATAAGATTCCTGCAGCCATAGATAGCACTGAACGGCACGCCACGAGTCAGGCACAGCAGTGCTGGACCTTCATCTTCCTCCTTTTCTTAACCCAACAATTATCCCTTAGTTCGCCTGCACGGACCAAGTTTGTTCCAATTGGCAGAGAAAGCTCTTCTTGCGTGCAAAAAGCACAAAAAAACCCGCTGTAAATCTGGGTGGTGCTAAAGACAGGAAGGCTCTAAATGACCACTTCTGGTCAAAGCGCAGGCTCTGCTTCAGAGCTGCAGGGGCGCCCGGCTGAAAACAGGGGCATCCTTTCTGCTACAACACGGACGGCACACCACAATAAGGGCACATGCCAAACATGCTGTCTGCAGCACGGCCAGAGGATCGGAGTTCAGGTGCTGCTCTGCAGGCGATACACGAACTACAAGCTCTTTCGCTTTACACTAGCCATACCTTGCTGCGGAAGGGCAGGTGTGCAAGAAGTTGCTGTCCTACCCTTCTAACAAGTCACCAGTGTTCACTTGCTGTCAAACAGCTTCTGTGAGAAGCTGTGGGTTTTCTGTACAGCTTCTCTCTGAAACAGTACGAATGCACTGCTCAACTTGCAAAATCCAGGACCTGCAGGGCAAAGCATCAATGCTGAGAAGTAGTCAAGGGTCAAATCTTTTCCTCGTGGACTTCAGGAGCATCACAGAAGGAAATTACATTAATGCTCACAGCACGAGAAACGGCCACATTAAAATTTCACGAACAATTAGGTCTCTCTCTCCCCTATTATTCATCTGGCCGTTTTTTACCCAAGTTCCCTCTCAAGGCTGGGCTGAGAATGACGCCAGGCTGAGACACTTAAATCTCTTCCATAAGAGACAATTTATTTCTTCTCTCACTTACAAAATAATGATAGTACTCTCGCTTGGGTCACAAACAGTTGAAAAAGATGGGAAAACGGTAACATTGTATTTTTAAAGCCTATACAAGAACAACACTGCCGGTCTTTCACGTTGAACTCGGGCAAAGATACAGGAAGGCTCAATCTTACTTTCTGCTTCAAAACACTAATTTAAGGCTTTAGGCCCCCGGGCAAAAAAAATTATACTCATCAATTCATATGAATTTACGCCACGCAATCGCACTTCCGTTGTATTATTTTCTTCTTTTCTCAATGGCAGAGGTGGTTTCTGAATACTAAACTCCAGCAGCAGGTTGCTGCCATCAAGACAGTAATATCTGTTCCCTGCACCTACACATTTTCACAGGCTGAAGGGCACACGAAGAGCACGTGGCATTGCTCTACCTCTCCTTTCAGATACTCGCCTCTCTCGCATGGCTCCTCTACACGTGGGTAAACTCTTCGAGATGTGAGACACTTGGGATGAGCTCAAAAAGCAAACGCACACCTTGTGCACAAACTCAGTCATATCGTAGTCTACACCCACACCCTTTGGTTGTATTTTTTGAAACATTCTTTTAAAAATTTGGCTGTAGAGACTCGTGTACCTGACTTGCTCAACAGTGCTGTGGTATGAGGAGCGGCTGAGGGAACTGGGAGTGTTTAGTCTGGAGAACAGGAGGCTGAGGGGAGACCTTATCGCTCTCTACAACTACCTGAAAGGAGGGTGCAGTGAGGCGGGCGTTGGTCTCTTCTCCCAAGTAACAAGTGATGGGACAAGCGGAAACGGCCTCAAGTTGCACCAGGGCAGGTTTAGATTGGATATTAGGGAAAACTTCTTCATGCAAAGGGTTCCTAAGCAGTGGAAGGGGCTGCCCCGGGAAGTGGGGTGCGGCGGGCGGGCGTGGCTGTGGTGGGCTCTGGCGCCTGTGACATCACAGGGGACGTGTCACAGTGGGGTAGTTCCCAGGGGCAGCAGCAGGCAGCGCTGCCCCAGAGCGGCCTGGGCCAGCGGTGAGTGCGCACTCAGGGGAGGCTGGGCTGGACGAGGACCGGGGCACAAACGCGGCCCCCGGGGGGTGGGTTCTCACCCTGCACCGAGGGCTCAGCCGCTCGCGGGAGCGCCCTGAGCAGGGCACGGTGCCGTCGCCACCAGGGCTGGGGTCAGGCCTTGCTGCCTCCCAGCTGCCTCAGCCCCTCTCCTACCTGCCCCCAGCTCCCTGCGGCTCCCGTCCCCGCTTCCCCTGCCATCAGCTCCCTCCCTCACAGCCCCACTGAACCCCTTCTCTCTCTTGTCCCGCAGGCCATGTCTGCCACAAAATTCTTCGCCGTGCTTGTGCAAAGCATCATCCAGCTCCCGCAGATGGTCGGTGATGAGCCGGATGAAGCCACACGCAAGCGCGTGCAGCACCGTGCAGAGCAGCTGAGACAGGAGATGACTCGGCTGCTGCGGGAGCTGCAGCTGTGGAGCCTGGAGCTGAGGAGCCTGGAGCAGAGCGCCTTTGCCTGGGGAGCCCTGCTCTTTGCTGCCTTGCAGACGTGGCAGTTCTGGGCCATTGCTGGCATCCTGGTCCTGCCCTTTGGGCTCTTCAGGTGGCTCAGGAAAAGGAGCCCTGAGCCAGAGAGCAGCAGCAAGGGGAAGGAGAGCTCCAGCAGCCTCAGCAAGGAGGAAGAGGAGCAGGAAGAAAGTGAAGAAGGTTCTGATAGTGAGAGGGATATGAGCAGGATTTTTGCAAAGCGCATCCAGTGGCCAGTGCAGAACCTTGCCAACAGGATTTGGGTGGTGGAAGAGCTGCTGGGTGAGCTCCGTGTCTTACAAGAGCCCCTGTCAAAGAGCACTTGCAGTTTCTTCCCCGAGCTGCAGCCAGCCATCAGGGTAGGCAGCGCCTTCGAAGGCTGGAGTCCCTATGAGGATGATGCTGTCTACCGCGTGCTCGTGCCCCTGAAGCCCCCCCGTGGGCACGCCTTCCACCTGGAGCTGGGCACTGAGCAGATGCCGGCGAGGAACTTCTGCGTGCGCGTGGAGCAGGTGTGCACCTGCACGAGGGAGCAGCTGGTGGAGAACATGCTCTGCTTCCTCCACCACCCCGAGGAGGAGCTGAGGAGGAATCAGGACCCCAGCTTCCTACGCACCCTCTGCACCGGCTCCTACCTAGATGTGCAGAAAACTGCCCGCTGGTTCCAGAGCTTTGTGATGTCATCCTGGATGTTGTTGCCTCAGTCGCGTCGCTACAAGATGAAGATGCTGCCATCCAGACACTCCTGTAAGATGCAGCTGACAAAATCCTCCAGGAGAACCCTCTTCATTGAGATTATGTTTGGGGTGCAGCAAGGCGACTCGGACATCTTCGTGAGCAGCCAGACTAGAGAGGCCACCTTCACCCCAAGCACGACGTGGCCAGAGAGCTATGCTGTGGCAGAGGTGAGGTTCTTCAGGCATGTGGCCAGGCAGGCCCCACACAGCAGCTACCACCTCAAATGCCTGCATGTCTGTGCCCGCATCCTGGAGGGCACAGGCTTTTCCACCTATGCCTTGAAGACAGCGGTGATGCACCTCCTGACCACCATACCCCTTCCAGACTGGCACAGGAGGGAGTTCCTGGCGCGCCTGGGGGATATCATGCGGTACCTGCGCAGCTGCCTGGAGGAGAAACGCCTCGACCACTTCTTCTTTGGCAATGCGAGGGTGCCTGAGGAGATCATCTTGCCCCCGGACTTCCAAACGGCCGAACCGCTCAACCTCTTCCAGCACCTCACGGAGGATCCCCATGCCCACGCCAAGGCACTGCGTGAGTTTGAGGAGCTGCAAGATCGGCTCGAAAGACTGCTGTTCTACGGCCGCTGAAAGAGGTCTTCATGCACGGAGCTGGGGGCTCACAGCTGAAGGCAGGCGACCACCTCATACCGCAGGGAAAAAGAGGGGAGAATGGGACACACAAAGGGGAAGGGAAATCCCTGCACAGCAGCCCTCTGCCAAGAGCTGCAGTGTTCCCCCCTCAACAGTCTCTGCGCAGCAGCCAGTGACGGCTACAGAGGCTACAAGATGACTTTCATCCTCCTTTCCCCTTGCGCTGGCTGCAGCCTGGATGGCTTTTCCCATGGACTGAGAAATTCTTGCTGGCAGCTCCAGCTGGGCAGGGACCAAGTGAGAGGCACTGCTGATGTGCCTCTGTGTGTTCACTGGGGTCCCGGGGGAGAATCTACACGTCCTAGACACTCCTCGGGGTGCTGGTGCTGCAGAACTGAGCACGCTGGACATGGAGAACACGCTGCTCAACTGACAGCGGGGATTGCTGCTGCATCCTTCCTCCACAGCAAAAGCACACTCTGGGGAGTGGGACCCGATGCAGCTGAAGAGGCCATCGCAAGGAGGCTTGTGACAGCGACTCCCTTTGCCACCTGCAGAGTGACCGCCCACCCTCTTTGAGAGAGTCTGTTCCTCTGAGACCTCTCCTCTGTGCAAAGTTGCCAATAAACGGGGTGTTTGAACAAATGCTGCGTCCGCGAGTGTCTGTGTGTCACTTTGTTGGGGAAAGCAGGCATGGGGGGCTGACTGCTTGTGCTGGGTTGACCTTGGCTGGACGCCAGGTCTATCTCTCACTCCCCCTCACTCTCTCTATCGCTCCCCCTCCTCAACTGAACAGGGGAGAGAAACTGTTGATGAAAGGCTCGTGGGTCAAGATAAGGACAGGGAGATCACTCAGCAAGCACTGCCACGGGTAAAACAGACTCGACTTGGGGAAATTAATTTAATTTCTTACCTAGCAAAAGAGAGTAGGATCATGAGAAATAAAACCAAATCTTAAAACACCTTCCCCCAACCGCTTCCTTCTTCCCTGGCTCAACTTCACTCCCGATCCTCTACCTCCTAACCCTGAGCAGCACAGGGACACAAGGAATGGAGGTTGCGGTCAGTTCACCACACATCGTCTCTGCCGCTCCTTCCTCCTCACTCTTTTCCCCTGCTCCAGCGTGGGGGCCCTCCCACACGAGACACTCCTCCATGAACTTCTCCAACGTGAGTCCTTCCCATGGGCTGCACTTTTTCATGAACTGCTCCAGCGCAGGTCCTTTCCACGTGTCCTTCCCACGGGGTGCAGTTCTTCAGAAACAGACTACTCCAGCGTGGGTCCCCCACGGGGTCACAAATCCTACCAGAAAACATGCTCCAGTGTGGGCTCCTCTTCACGGGGTCACAGATCATGCCACAAGGCTGCTCCAGCGCGAGCTCTTCGCAGGGTCACAGCCTTATTCAGGCGCACCCACCTGCACCAGCGTGAAGTCCTCCACGGGCTGCAGGTGGAAATCTGCTCCACCATTAACCTCCGTGGGCTGCAGGGGGCAGCCTGCCTCACCATGGTCTTCACCATGGCCTGCAAGGGAACCTCTGTTCCAGCACCTGGAGCACCTCTTCCTCCTCCGTCTCCCCTGCCCTTGGTGTCTGCATAGTTATTTCTCTCTATATTCTCACCCCTCCCTCCCAGCTGCTGTCGTGCACCAGTGTTTTTCCCTCCTTCTTAAATATGTTATCACAGAGGCGCTACAACCATCGCTAATTGGCTCAGCCTTGGCCAGCAGCGGGTCGGTCTTCGAGACGCCTGGCATTGGCTCTGTCGGACATGGGGGATACTTCTACCAGCTTGTCACTGAAGTCACCCCTGTACCCTGCCCCCCACCAAAGCCTTGCCACGGAAAACCAATACAGTGCTCAGCCACCACACAGTCACAGAGCACTTGGCAGAAGAGCTCATGCAATGGGGTCTGCTTTCACTGATTCTGTAACTAAGCTGCTCAGTGCCTTCTTTGCCTCAGTTTTTAATGTCAGGACCAGTTGTCCTCAGGAGACTCAGCCCCCAGAGCCTGAAGTTAGGGACGGGGGGCTGTGTGAACCCCCCATAATGCAGGAGGAGACGGTTAGTGACCTGCTGTGCCAATTGGACACCCACAAGGCTATGGGCCCAGATGGGATTCACCCAGAGTAAATGATGGAACTGGCAAATGAACTTGCCAAACCACTCTCGATTATCTACCGGCAGTCCTGGTTAACTGGAGAAGTTCCAGCTGACTGGAAATTAGCAAATGTAACGCCCATCTACAAGAAGGGCCGGAGGATGATCCAGGGAACTATAGGCCTGTCAGCCTGACCTCGGTGCCAGGCAAGGTGATGGAACAGATCATCCTGAGCGCCATTACACGGCACATGCAGGACAATCGGGGAATAAGGGCCAGCCAACATGGATTCATGAAAGGCAGGTCCTGCTTGACCAACCTGATCTCTTTCTATGACCAAGTGACCAAGCTTAGTAGATGAGGGCAGGGCTGTGGATGTAGTCTATCTAGACTTCAGTAAGGCATTCGACACTGTCCTCCACAGAATCCTCCTAGATAAACTGGCTGGCCGGGGCTTGGATGGGTGGACTCTTCGATGTGTTAAAAACTGGCTGGATGGCTGAGCCCAGAGAGGGGAGGTGAATGGGGCAAAGTCTAACTGGCGGCCGGTCACTAGTAGTGTTCCCCAGGGCTCAGTTCTGGGGCCGGTGCTGTTCAATATCTTTATAGACGATCTAGACGTAGGGATTGAGTGCACCCTCAGCAAATTTGCAGATGACACCAAGCTGGGTGGCAGTGTCGACCTGCTGGAGGGTAGGAAGGCCCTACAGAGGGATCTGGACAGGTTAGATAGATGGGCCGGGACCAATGGCATGAGATTCAACAAGAACAAGTGCCGGGTCTTATACTTGGGCCACAACAACCCCATGCAGCGCTACAGGCTGGGGGAAGAGTGGTTAGAGAGCGGCCTGGCGGAAAGAGACTTGGGGGTGCTGATCGACAGCCAGCTAAACATGAGCCAGCAGTGTGCCCAGGTGGCCAAGAAGGCCAATGGCATCCTGGCTTCTATTAGGAATAGTGTAGCCAGCCGGTCTAGGGAAGTGATCGTCCCTCTGTACTCGGCACTGGTGAGGCCGCACCTTGAATACTGTGTTCAGTTCTGGGCCCCGCACTTCAAGAAAGATGTTGAGGTGTTGGAGCGAGTCCAGAGGAGGGCGACCAAGCTGGTGAAGGGTCTGGTTGGACATTAGGAAGAATTTCTTCTCATAAGGGTTATTAGACATTGGAATGGGCTGCCCAGGGTGGTGCTGGAGTCACCATCTCTGGATGTGTTTAAAAAAAGACTGGACATGGCACTTAATGCTATGGTCTAGTTGACATGGTGGTGTCAGGGCAACAGTTGGACTCGATGATCCCAGAGGTCTCTTCCAACCTGATTGAATCTGTGATTCTGTGAAATCCTGCAGGCCATGGCTGCCACAAAATTCTTCACTGTGCTTCTGCAAAGCAACATCAGGCTCCCACAGATGGTCGGTGATGAGCGGGATGAGGCCACACCCAAGCGCGTGCAGCAGCATGTGGAGCAGCTGATCAAGAGGTGACTCGGCTGCTGCAGGGAGCAGGAGCAGAGGAGAGGCCTGGAACTGAGGAGCCTGGAGCAGAGCGCCTTTGCTGGGAGCCCTGCTCTCTGCTGCCTTGCAGATGTAGCAGTTCTGGGCCGTTGCTGGAGTGCTGGTCCTGCTCTTTGGGCTCTGCTGCTGGCTCAGGAAAAAGACCCGTCAGCCAGGCAGCAGCAGCAAGGAGGGCAGTGCCAGAAACAACGCACATAAGGAGGAGCAAGAAGAAAAACCCAGTGTTACACTGTCTGTGGGAAGGATTTTGGCCAAGCGCCTTCTGGCCTGCCAGGATCAATTCATGGTGGTGGATGAGCTGGTGAATGAACTTCTCCGTAGCTGCCGAGAACTCTCTACCAACAGTTTCATGCCGCGAGTGGAGCCAGCCGTCAGGGTGAGCATCTCCTTAGAAGGTTGGAATCCAATGAGGGTGAAGCTGTCTACTCCCTCCTCGTGCCCCTGAGCCCGCCCCGTGGGCCACACCTTCCACCTGGAGCTGGGCACCGCAGAGGACAATCCCGTCGAGGAACTGTAGCCTCCTCGTGGAGCTGGTGTGTACCTGCACGAGGGGAACAGCTTGTGGGGGACATGCTGTGCTTCCTCCACCACCCTGAGAAGGAGCTGAGGGAAAACCAGGGTCCCAGCCTCCTAGGTACCCTCTGCACCGGACCCTACCTAGACATGGAGAAAACCACCTTCTGGTTCCAGACATTGGTAAGAGCAGCCTGGGTGGTTTTGCCTCGGTCGAGAGACTGGCATCTAACAGTGCTGCCCTCCAGGCGCTCCTGCAAGCTCCAGCTGAAGAACGTTTCCAGTAGCACCATCCTGACTGAGATGATGTTTGGCGTGCAGCGAGGTGACTCGCAAACCTTCCTGAGCATGGAGTAGGCAGAGGGCAGTGTTAGCAGCAGCACGACATGGCCAGAGAGCTATGGCAGAGGTGCAGTTCTTCAGGCACAGGGCCAGGCTTGAAGACACTCCCCCGGCAGCTGGTGCCAGCAGAACTGAGCACACTGGACATGGAGAATACACTGCTCAACTGACAGTGGGAATTGCTGCCGCACCTTTCCTCCACAGCAAAAAGCACACTCTGGGGAGTGGACGCGAATGCAGCTGAAGAGGCCATCGCAAGGAGCCTTGCAACAGAGAATCCTCTTACCACCTGAACAGCAACTGCCCTCCCTCTTCAAGAGTGTCCATTCCCTCTGGGGGCTTTACTCTGTGCTAAGTTAACAATAAATGGGGTGTTTGAATAAATGCTGCGTCCGTGAGGGTCTGTGCATCACTTTACTGGGGAACGCGGGCATAGGGTGCTGACAGCTCGGCTGCCAGAGAGTCAGGGAGCGTTTTGCACAGGAGCTGCTGCAGTGGGCTCTGGTTTCATGATTCACTGGGCTTTGGCTTCCCAGGGCTTGTGGGTTAATCCCAGGAGAGAGTTTGGCATCACCCAGCTGCTCAATCACTTGCCCCCAGTGGGATGGTGGAGAGAATCTGAAGGGTAAAAGTGGGAAAACCTGTGGGTTGAGCTAAGACACTTTTGTAGGTCAAGCAAGAGCTACGCGCCCAAGCAAGACAAAATAAGATTTTATTCACTACTGCGAGCAGACCTGCCTTTTCAGCAAGCGTTCTGCCTCCCTGCGGCTCGGGTTGAAGGCCTTATTACCAGGAAACTTCCTAGCCTTGTAACGGCCCTCAGATTATTATCAGCTCTTGCTTTGCCACGTGGGTACAAAGTCGTGCTGAGAAGGCCAAGGGTGGTCAAAAGAGACTTCAGGGCCCCGGGGAGATTTGTAAAGTGATCGGGAGCACACGTAGTATTCTCCTCTGTCCTCCCACTTGTAGGGAATGACGCGGAAAGAAACAGGCAGGTAGCCTGTAGCGAGGTGAGTGTCGGTCTCTTCTCCCAGGTAACAAGTGACAGGATGAGAGGAAACGGCCTCAAGTTGCGCCAGGGGAGGTTGATTGGATATCAGGAAAAATTTCTTCCCCAAAAGGGTTGTCAAGCATCGGAACAGGCTGCCCAGGGAAGCGGTGGAGTCACCATCCCTGGAGGTATTTAAAAGACGTGTAGATGTGGTGCTTAGGGACATGGTTTAGTGGTGGGCTTGGTAGTGCTAGGTTAACAGTTGGACTCGATGACCTTGAAGGTCTTTTCCAACCTAAATGATTCTATGATTATGAGGAGTACAGGACAGGCACAGCTTTAAAACACAGGCTGGCACTCTACTGGAGCTGCAGCAGGTCCACATCAAAAGGATCTTGTCGACAATGCCCCCTTGCTACAGTCCACGCTAGTGTTTAACAGAAATGTGCTAATTTGTGACGCCTTAAAGACCACAGCCAGCTGCCCTCATCCAGCCCTTCACGTACAAGACTAACGTACAGGCACCGGCCAGCACTTGTTAAAAATATGTTGAAATCTGTGTTGTTCCAGCTTCACTACCACCTTCCTAGAAAGCCCTGTTAGTTCCCTCCTGGTGCAGCCCCCGTGATGCTTTGTGGTCGACCTCAGTCCTGGCATCCCCAGTCCTGCCCTTGCCAGAAGCAACTGCCACAAGGATGTTTACCTGGCCTGTGGCACGCTGGTCAGGGCGTTAAAGCAGTAGAAAACTAAACGAGCGTGCAAAAGAGGGGATCGGCGCTTTTCTGTCGTTTAGTGCCTGAGCTGGTTAGCGAGGATGAGCTGGGGTGGCTGGGGCAGAAGGGACTGGGAAGGTGGCCAGAGCTGAGCACCGGGGGCAGCAGGACCACCTTTTTCAGGGGTTTTCTGTCATAAGATTCCTGCAGCCATAGATAGCACTGAACGGCACGCCACGAGTCAGGCACAGCAGTGCTGGACCTTCATCTTCCTCCTTTTCTTAACCCAACAATTATCCCTTAGTTCGCCTGCACGGACCAAGTTTGTTCCAATTGGCAGAGAAAGCTCTTCTTGCGTGCAAAAAGCACAAAAAAACCCGCTGTAAATCTGGGTGGTGCTAAAGACAGGAAGGCTCTAAATGACCACTTCTGGTCAAAGCGCAGGCTCTGCTTCAGAGCTGCAGGGGCGCCCGGCTGAAAACAGGGGCATCCTTTCTGCTACAACACGGACGGCACACCACAATAAGGGCACATGCCAAACATGCTGTCTGCAGCACGGCCAGAGGATCGGAGTTCAGGTGCTGCTCTGCAGGCGATACACGAACTACAAGCTCTTTCGCTTTACACTAGCCATACCTTGCTGCGGAAGGGCAGGTGTGCAAGAAGTTGCTGTCCTACCCTTCTAACAAGTCACCAGTGTTCACTTGCTGTCAAACAGCTTCTGTGAGAAGCTGTGGGTTTTCTGTACAGCTTCTCTCTGAAACAGTACGAATGCACTGCTCAACTTGCAAAATCCAGGACCTGCAGGGCAAAGCATCAATGCTGAGAAGTAGTCAAGGGTCAAATCTTTTCCTCGTGGACTTCAGGAGCATCACAGAAGGAAATTACATTAATGCTCACAGCACGAGAAACGGCCACATTAAAATTTCACGAACAATTAGGTCTCTCTCTCCCCTATTATTCATCTGGCCGTTTTTTACCCAAGTTCCCTCTCAAGGCTGGGCTGAGAATGACGCCAGGCTGAGACACTTAAATCTCTTCCATAAGAGACAATTTATTTCTTCTCTCACTTACAAAATAATGATAGTACTCTCGCTTGGGTCACAAACAGTTGAAAAAGATGGGAAAACGGTAACATTGTATTTTTAAAGCCTATACAAGAACAACACTGCCGGTCTTTCACGTTGAACTCTGGCAAAGATACAGGAAGGCTCAATCTTACTTTCTGCTTCAAAACACTAATTTAAGGCTTTAGGCCCCCGGGCAAAAAAAATTATACTCATCAATTCATATGAATTTACGCCACGCAATCGCACTTCCGTTGTATTATTTTCTTCTTTTCTCAATGGCAGAGGTGGTTCTGAATACTAAACTCCAGCAGCAGGTTGCTGCCATCAAGACAGTAATATCTGTTCCCTGCACCTACACATTTTCACAGGCTGAAGGGCACACGAAGAGCACGTGGCATTGCTCTACCTCTCCTTTCAGATACTCGCCTCTCTCGCATGGCTCCTCTACACGTGGGTAAACTCTTCGAGATGTGAGACACTTGGGATGAGCTCAAAAAGCAAACGCACACCTTGTGCACAAACTCAGTCATATCGTAGTCTACACCCACACCCTTTGGTTGTATTTTTTGAAACATTCTTTTAAAAATTTGGCTGTAGAGACTCGTGTACCTGACTTGCTCAACAGTGCTGTGGTATGAGGAGCGGCTGAGGGAACTGGGAGTGTTTAGTCTGGAGAACAGGAGGCTGAGGGGAGACCTTATCGCTCTCTACAACTACCTGAAAGGAGGGTGCAGTGAGGCGGGCGTTGGTCTCTTCTCCCAAGTAACAAGTGATGGGACAAGCGGAAACGGCCTCAAGTTGCACCAGGGCAGGTTTAGATTGGATATTAGGGAAAACTTCTTCATGCAAAGGGTTCCTAAGCAGTGGAAGGGGCTGCCCCGGGAAGTGGGGTGCGGCGGGCGGGCGTGGCTGTGGTGGGCTCTGGCGCCTGTGACATCACAGGGGACGTGTCACAGTGGGGTAGTTCCCAGGGGCAGCAGCAGGCAGCGCTGCCCCAGAGCGGCCTGGGCCAGCGGTGAGTGCGCACTCAGGGGAGGCTGGGCTGGACGAGGACCGGGGCACAAACGCGGCCCCCGGGGGGTGGGTTCTCACCCTGCACCGAGGGCTCAGCCACTCGCGGGAGCGCCCTGAGCAGGGCACGGTGCCGTCGCCACCAGGGCTGGGGTCAGGCCTTGCTGCCTCCCAGCTGCCTCAGCCCCTCTCCTACCTGCCCCCAGCTCCCTGCGGCTCCCGTCCCCGCTTCCCCTGCCATCAGCTCCCTCCCTCACAGCCCACTGAACCCCTTCTCTCTCTTGTCCCGCAGGCCATGGCTGTCACACAATTATTCTCGGCGATTGTGCAAAGCCTAATCCTGAGTGCAGCACTAGTCGGTTATGAGCTGAATGAGGCCACATGCGAGCGCATGCAGCACCATGCGGAGCAGCTGAGACAGGATGTGATTCGGCTGCTGCAGGAGCTGGAGCAGAGGAGCGTGGAGCTGAGGAGCCTGGAACTGAGGAGCCAGGAGCTGAGGAGCCTGGAGCAGAGCGCCTTTGCCTGGGGAGCCCTGCTCTTTGCTACCTTTCAGACGTGGCAGTTCTGGGCCGTTGCTGGAGTGCTGGTCCTGCTCTTTGGGCTCTGCAGGTGGCTCAGGAAAAGGACCCCTGAGCCAGAGAGCAGCAGCGAGGAGGGGAGCTTCAGCAGAAAAAGCAAGAAGAAGGAGGAAGGGGAGCAGGAGCAGGAAGAAAGTGAAGATGGTCCTGATGATGAGAGGGATGTGGGCGGGGTTTTTCCAAAGCACATCAGTGGCCAGTGCAGAACCTTGCCTACAGCATCCGGGTGGAGAAGGAGCTGCTGGGTGAGCTCCTCCGTGTCTTCCAAGTGCACTCGTCAAATGGTTTCTTCCCTGAGCTGCAGCCAGCCATCAGGGTAGGCAGCTCCTTCAAAGGCTGGAGCCCCTGTGAGAATGATGCTGTCTACCACGTGCTCGTGCCCCTGAAGCCCCCCCGTGGGCACGCCTTCCACCTGGAGCTGGGCACTGAGCAGATGCCGGCGAGGAACTTCTGCTGTGCGCGTGGAGCAGGTGTGCACCTGCACGAGGGAGCAGCTGGTGGAGAACATGCTGTGCTTCCTCCACCACCCCGAGGAGGAGCTGAGGAGGAATCAGGACCCCAGCTTCCTACGCACCCTCTGCACCGGCCTCCTACCTAGATGTGCAGAAAACTGCCCACTGGTTCCAGAACTTCGTGATGTCATCCTGGATGTTGTTGCCTCAGTCGCGTCGCTACAAGATGAAGATGCTGCCATCCAGACGCTCCTGTAAGCTGCAGCTGACAATCTCCTCCAGGAGAACCCTCTTCATTGAGATTATGTTTGGGGTGCAGCAAGGCAACTCGGACATCTTCGTGAGCAGCCAGACTAGAGAGGCCACCTTCACCCCAAGCACGATGTGGCCGGAGAGCTATGCTGTGGCAGAGGTGAGGTTCTTCAGGCATGTGGCCAGGCGGGGCCCCACACGACAGCCTCCTCAAATTCCTGAGGTCTGCACCCGCATCCTGGAGGGCACAGGCTTTTCCACCTATGCCTTGAAGACAGCGGTGATGCACCTCCTGACCGAAATACCCCTGTCAGACTGGCACAGGAGGGATTTCCTGCTGCGCCTGAAGGATATCAGGTGGTACATGCGCAGCTGCCTGGAGGAGAAACGCCTCGACCACTTCTTCTTTGGCAATGCGAGGGTGCCTGAGGAGATCATCTTGCCCCCGGACTTCCCAACAGCCGAACCCGCTCAACCTCTTCCAGCACCTCACGGAGGATCCCCATGCCCATGCCGAGGCACTGCGTGAGCTTTATGAGCTGCAACATCGGCTCGCAAGACAACTGTGGTTCTACTACTGCTGAAAGAGGTCTTCAAGCACAGAGCTGGGTTTGCGGGGCACACAGCTGAAGGCAGGCGACCACCTCATACTGCAGGGAAAAAGAGGGGAGAATGGGACACACAAAGGGGAAGGGAAATCCCTGCGCAGCAGCCCTCTGCCAAGAGCTACACTGTTCTCCCCTCAACAGTCTCAGTGCAGCAGCTGGTGACGGCTACAGAGGCTACAAGATGACTTTCATCCTCCTTTCCCCTTGCGCTGGCTGCAGCCTGGATGGCTTTTCCCATGGACTGAGAAATTCTTGCTGGCAGCTCCAGCTGGGCAGAGACCAAGCGAGAGGCACTGCTGATGTGCCTCTGTGTGTTCACTGGGGTCCCGGGGGAGAATCTACACGTCCTAGACACTCCTCGGGGTGCTGGTGCTGCAGAACTGAGCACGCTGGACATGGAGAACACGCTGGACATGGAGAACACGCTGCTCAACTGACAGCGGGGATTGCTGCCGCATTCTTCCTCCACAGCAAAGCACACTCTGGGGAGTGGGACCCGATGCAGCTGAAGAGGCCATCGCAAGGGGGCTTGTGACAGCGACTCCCTTTGCCACCTGCAGAGTGACTGCCCACCCTCTTTGAGAGAGTCTGTTCCTCTGAGACCTTTCCTCTGTGCAAAGTTGCCAATAAACGGGGTGTGTTGAACAAATGCTGCATCCGCGAGTGTCTGTGTGTCACTTTGTTGGGGAAAGCAGGCATGGGGGGCTGACTGCTTGTGCTGGGTTGACCTTGGCTGGATGCCAGGTCTCTCTCTCACTCCCCCTCACTCTCTCTATCGCTCCCCCTCCTCAACTGGACAGGGGAGAGAAACTGTTGATGAAAGGCTCGTGGGTCAAGATAAGGACAGGGAGATCACTCAGCAAGCACTGCCACGGGTAAAACAGACTCGACCTGGGGAAATTAATTTAATTTCTTACCTAGCAAAAGAGAGTAGGATCATGAGAAATAAAACCAAATCTTAAAACACCTTCCCCCAACCGCTTCCTTCTTCCCTGGCTCAACTTCACTCCCGATCCTCTACCTCCTAACCCTGAGCAGCACAGGGACACAAGGAATGGAGGTTGCGGTCAGTTCACCCACACATCGTCTCTGCCGCTCCTTCCTCCTCACTCTTTTCCCCTGCTCCAGCGTGGGGGCCCTCCCACACGAGACACTCCTCCATGAACTTCTCCAACGTGAGTCCTTCCCATGGGCTGCACTTTTCATGAACTGCTCCAGCGCAGGTCCTTTCCACGTGTCCTTCCCATGGGGTGCAGTTCTTCAGAAACAGACTACTCCAGCGTGGGTCCCCCACGGGGTCACAAATCCTACCAGAAAACATGCTCCAGTGTGGGCTCCTCTTCACGGGGTCACAGATCATGCCACAAGGCTGCTCCAGCGCGAGCTCTTCGCAGGGTCACAGCCTTATTCAGGCGCACCCCACCTGCACCAGCGTGAAGTCCTCCACGGGCTGCAGGTGGAAATCTGCTCCACCATTAACCTCCATGGGCTTGCAGGGGGCAGCCTGCCTCACCATGGTCTTCACCATGGCCTGCAAGGGAACCTCTGTTCCAGCACCTGGAGCACCTCTTCCTCCTCCGTCTCCCCTGCCCTTGGTGTCTGCATAGTTATTTCTCTCTATATTCTCACCCCTCCCTCCCAGCTGCTGTCGTGCACCAGTGTTTTTCCCTCCTTCTTAAATATGTTATCACAGAGGCGCTACCACCATCGCTAATTGGCTCAGCCTTGGCCAGCAGCGGGTCGGTCTTCGAGCCGCCTGGCATTGGCTCTGTCGGACATGGGGGATACTTCTACCAGCTTGTCACTGAAGTCACCCCTGTACCCTGCCCCCCCCACCAAAGCCTTGCCACGGAAAACCAATACAGTGCTCAGCCACCACACAGTCCACGGAGCACTTGCAGAAGAGCTCATGCAATGGGGTCTGCTTTCACTGATTCTGTAACTAAGCTGCTCAGTGCTGCCTTCTTTGCCTCAGTTTTAATGTCAGGACCAGTTGTCCTCAGGAGACTCAGCCCCCAGAGCCTGAAGTTAGGGACGGGGGGCTGTGTGAACCCCCCATAATGCAGGAGGAGACTGGTTAGTGACCTGCTGTGCCAATTGGACACCCACAAGGCTATGGGCCCAGATGGATTCACCCCAGAGTAATGATGGAACTGGCAAATGAACTTGCCAAACCACTCTCGATTATCTACCTGGCAGTCCTGGTTAACTGGAGAAGTTCCAGCTGACTGGAAATTAGCAAATGTAACGCCCATCTACAAGAAGGGCCGGAGGATGATCCAGGGAACTATAGGCCTGTCAGCCTGACCTCGGTGCCAGGCAAGGTGATGGAACAGATCATCCTGAGCGCCATTACACGGCAACATGCAGGACAATCGGGGAATAAGGGCCAGCCAACATGGATTCATGAAAGGCAGGTCCTGCTTGACCAACCTGATCTCTTCTATGACCAAGTGACCAAGCTTAGTAGATGAGGGGCAGGGCTGTGGATGTAGTCTATCTAGACTTCAGTAAGGCACTTCGACACTGTCTCCCAACAGCATCCTCCTAGATAAACTGGCTGGCCGGGGCTTGGATGGGTGGACTCTCGATGTGTTAAAAACTGGCTGGATGGCTGAGCCCAGAGAGGGGAGGTGAATGGGGCAAAGTCTAACTGGCGGCCGGTCACTAGCAGTGTTTCCCCAGGGCTCAGTTCTGGGGCCGGTGCTGTTCAATATCTTTATAGACGATCTAGACGTAGGGATTGAGTGCACCCTCAGCAAATTTGCAGATGACACCAAGCTGGGTGGCAGTGTCGACCTGCTGGAGGGTAGGAAGGCCCTACAGAGGGATCTGGGACAGGTTAGATAGATGGGCCGGGACCAATGGCATGAGATTCAACAAGAACAAGTGCCGGGTCTTATACTTGGGCCACAACAACCCCATGCAGCGCTACAGGCTGGGGGAAGAGTGGTTAGATTAGAGAGCGGCCCGGCAGGAAAGAGACTTGGGGGCGCTGATCGACAGCCGGCTAAACATGAGCCAGCAGTGTGCCCAGGTGGCCAAGAAGGCCAATGGCATCCTGGCTTCTATAGGAATAGTGTAGCCAGCCGGTCTAGGGAAGTGATCGTCCCTCTGTACTCGGCACTGGTGAGGCCGCACCTTGAATACTGTGTTCAGTTCTGAGCCCCGCACCTCAAGAAGATGTTGAGGTGTTGGAGCGAGTCCAGAGGAGGGCGACCAAGCTGGTGAAGGGTCTGGTTGGACATTAGGAAGAATTTCTTCTCATAAAGGGTTGTTAGACATTGGAATGGGCTGCCCAGGGCGGTGCTGGAGTCACCATCTCTGGATGTGTTAAAAAAGACTGGACATGGCACTTAATGCTATGGTCTAGTTGACATGGTGGTGTCAGGGCCAACGGTTGGACTCGATGATCCCAGAGGTCTCTTCCAACCTGATTGAATCTGTGATTCTGTGAAAATCCTGCAGGCCATGGCTGCCACAAAATTCTTTCACTGTGCTTCTGCAAAGCAACATCAGGCTCCCACAGATGGTCGGTGATGAGCAGATGAGGCCACACCCAAGCGCGTGCAGCAGCATGTGGAGCAGCTGATCCAAGAGGTGACTCGGCTGCTGCAGGAGCAGGAGCAGAGGAGCCAGGAGCAGAGGAGCCTGGAACTGAGGAGCCTGGAGCAGAGCGCCTTTGCCTGGGGAGCCCTGCTCTCTGCTGCCTTGCAGATGTAGCAGTTCTGGGCCGTTGCTGGAGTGCTGGTCCTGCTCTTTGGCTCTGCTGCTGGCTCAGGAAAAAGACCCGTCAGCCAGGCAGCAGCAGCAAGGAGGGCAGTGCCAGAAAACAACGCACATAAGGAGGAGCAAGAAGAAAAACCCAGTGTTACACTGTCTGTGGGAAGGATTTTGGCCAAGCGCCTTCTGGGCCCTGCCAGGATCATTCATGGTGGTGGATGAGCTGGTGAATGAACTTCTCCGTAGCTGCGAGAACTCTCTACCAACAGTTTCATGCCGCGAGTGGAGCCAGCCGTCAGGGTGAGCATCTCCTTAGAAGGTTGGAATCCCAATGAGGGTGAAGCTGTCTACTCCCTCCTCGTGCCCCTGAAGCCCGCCCCGTGGGCACACCTTCCACCTGGAGCTGGGCACCGCAGAGGGACATCCCGTCGAGGAACTGTAGCCTCCTCGTGGAGCTGGTGTGTACCTGCACGAGGGAACAGCTTGTGGGGGACATGCTGTGCTTCCTCCACCACCCTGAGGAGGAGCTGAGGGAAAATCAGGGTCCCAGCCTCCTAGGCACTCTCTGCACCGGACCCTACGTAGACATGCAGAAAACCACCCTCTGGTTCCAGACACTGGTAAGAGCAGCCTGGGTGGTTTTGCCTGAGTCGAGAGGACTGGCGTCTAACAGTGCTGCCCTCCAGGCGCTCCTGCAAGCTCCAGCTGAAGAACGTTTCTGGTAGCACCACCCTGATTGACATGATGTTTGGCGTGCAGCAAGGTGACTCGCAAACCTTCCTGAGCATGGAGTAGGCAGAGGGCAGTGTTAGCAGCAGCACGACATGGCCAGAGAGCTATGGCAGAGGTGCAGTTCTTCAGGCACAGGGCCAGGCTTGAAGACACTCCCCCGGCAGCTGGTGCCGCAGAACTGAGCACACTGGACATGGAGAATACACTGCTCAACTGACAGTGGGAATTGCTGCCGCACCTTTCCTCCACAGCAAAAGCACACTCTGGGGAGTGGGACGCGATGCAGCTGAAGAGGCCATCGCAAGGAGCCTTGCAACAGAGAATCCTCTTACCACCTGAACAGCAACTGCCCTCCCTCTTCAAGAGTGTCCATTCCCCTCTGGGGGCTTTACTCTGTGCTAAGTTAACAATAAATGGGGTGTTTGAATAAATGCTGCGTCCGTGAGGGTCTGTGCATCACTTTACTGGGGAACGCGGGCATAGGGTGCTGACAGCTCGGCTGCCAGAGAGTCAGGGAGCGTTTTGCACAGGAGCTGCTGCAGTGGGCTCTGGTTTCATGATTCACTGGGCTTTGGCTTCCCAGGGCTTGTGGGTTAATCCCAGGAGAGAGTTTGGCATCACCCAGCTGCTCAATCACTTGCCCCCAGTGGGATGGTGGAGAGAATCTGAAGGGTAAAAGTGGGAAAACCTGTGGGTTGAGCTAAGACACTTTTGTAGGTCAAGCAAGAGCTACGCGCCCAAGCAAGACAAAATAAAGATTTTATTCACTACTGCGAGCAGACCTGCCTTTTCAGCAAGCGTTCTGCCTCCCTGCGGCTCGGGTTGAAGGCCTTATTACCAGGAAACTTCCTAGCCTTGTAACGGCCCTCAGATTATTATCAGCTCTTGCTTTGCCACGTGGGTACAAAGTCGTGCTGAGAAGGCCAAGGGTGGTCAAAAGAGACTTCAGGGCCCCGGGGAGATTTGTAAAGTGATCGGGAGCACACGTAGTATTCTCCTCTGTCCTCCCACTTGTAGGGAATGACGCGGAAAGAAACAGGCAGGTAGCCTGTAGCGAGGTGAGTGTCGGTCTCTTCTCCCAGGTAACAAGTGACAGGATGAGAGGAAACGGCCTCAAGTTGCGCCAGGGGAGGTTGATTGGATATCAGGAAAAATTTCTTCCCCAAAAGGGTTGTCAAGCATCGGAACAGGCTGCCCAGGGAAGCGGTGGAGTCACCATCCCTGGAGGTATTTAAAAGACGTGTAGATGTGGTGCTTAGGGACATGGTTTAGTGGTGGGCTTGGTAGTGCTAGGTTAACAGTTGGACTCGATGACCTTGAAGGTCTTTTCCAACCTAAATGATTCTATGATTATGAGGAGTACAGGACAGGCACAGCTTTAAAACACAGGCTGGCACTCTACTGGAGCTGCAGCAGGTCCACATCAAAAAGGATCTTGTCGACAATGCCCCCTTGCTACAGTCCACGCTAGTGTTTAACAGAAATGTGCTAATTTGTGACGCCTTAAAGACCACAGCCAGCTGCCCTCATCCAGCCCTTCACGTACAAGACTAACGTACAGGCACCGGCCAGCACTTGTTAAAAATATGTTGAAATCTGTGTTGTTCCAGCTTCACTACCACCTTCCTAGAAAGCCCTGTTAGTTCCCTCCTGGTGCAGCCCCCGTGATGCTTTGTGGTCGACCTCAGTCCTGGCATCCCCAGTCCTGCCCTTGCCAGAAGCAACTGCCACAAGGATGTTTACCTGGCCTGTGGCACGCTGGTCAGGGCGTTAAAGCAGTAGAAAACTAAACGAGCGTGCAAAGAGGGGATCGGCGCTTTTCTGTCGTTTAGTGCCTGAGCTGGTTAGCGAGGATGAGCTGGGGTGGCTGGGGCAGAAGGGACTGGGAAGGTGGCCAGAGCTGAGCACCGGGGGCAGCAGGACCACCTTTTTCAGGGGCTTTCTGTCATAAGATTCCTGCAGCCATAGATAGCACTGAACGGCACGCCACGAGTCAGGCACAGCAGTGCTGGACCTTCATCTTCCTCCTTTTCTTAACCCAACAATTATCCCTTAGTTCGCCTGCACGGACCAAGTTTGTTCCAATTGGCAGAGAAAGCTCTTCTTGCGTGCAAAAAGCACAAAAAAACCCGCTGTAAATCTGGGTGGTGCTAAAGACAGGAAGGCTCTAAATGACCACTTCTGGTCAAAGCGCAGGCTCTGCTTCAGAGCTGCAGGGGCGCCCGGCTGAAAACAGGGGCATCCTTTCTGCTACAACACGGACGGCACACCACAATAAGGGCACATGCCAAACATGCTGTCTGCAGCACGGCCAGAGGATCGGAGTTCAGGTGCTGCTCTGCAGGCGATACACGAACTACAAGCTCTTTCGCTTTACACTAGCCATACCTTGCTGCGGAAGGGCAGGTGTGCAAGAAGTTGCTGTCCTACCCTTCTAACAAGTCACCAGTGTTCACTTGCTGTCAAACAGCTTCTGTGAGAAGCTGTGGGTTTTCTGTACAGCTTCTCTCTGAAACAGTACGAATGCACTGCTCAACTTGCAAAATCCAGGACCTGCAGGGCAAAGCATCAATGCTGAGAAGTAGTCAAGGGTCAAATCTTTTCCTCGTGGACTTCAGGAGCATCACAGAAGGAAATTACATTAATGCTCACAGCACGAGAAACGGCCACATTAAAATTTCACGAACAATTAGGTCTCTCTCTCCCCTATATTCATCTGGCCGTTTTTTACCCAAGTTCCCTCTCAAGGCTGGGCTGAGAATGACGCCAGGCTGAGACACTTAAATCTCTTCCATAAGAGACAATTTATTTCTTCTCTCACTTACAAAATAATGATAGTACTCTCGCTTGGGTCACAAACAGTTGAAAAAGATGGGAAAACGGTAACATTGTATTTTTAAAGCCTATACAAGAACAACACTGCCGGTCTTTCACGTTGAACTCTGGCAAAGATACAGGAAGGCTCAATCTTACTTTCTGCTTCAAAACACTAATTTAAGGCTTTAGGCCCCCGGGCAAAAAAAATTATACTCATCAATTCATATGAATTTACGCCACGCAATCGCACTTCCGTTGTATTATTTTCTTCTTTTCTCAATGGCAGAGGTGGTTTCTGAATACTAAACTCCAGCAGCAGGTTGCTGCCATCAAGACAGTAATATCTGTTCCCTGCACCTACACATTTTCACAGGCTGAAGGGCACACGAAGAGCACGTGGCATTGCTCTACCTCTCCTTTCAGATACTCGCCTCTCTCGCATGGCTCCTCTACACGTGGGTAAACTCTTCGAGATGTGAGACACTTGGGATGAGCTCAAAAAGCAAACGCACACCTTGTGCACAAACTCAGTCATATCGTAGTCTACACCCACACCCTTTGGTTGTATTTTTTGAAACATTCTTTTAAAAATTTGGCTGTAGAGACTCGTGTACCTGACTTGCTCAACAGTGCTGTGGTATGAGGAGCGGCTGAGGGAACTGGGAGTGTTTAGTCTGGAGAACAGGAGGCTGAGGGGAGACCTTATCGCTCTCTACAACTACCTGAAAGGAGGGTGCAGTGAGGCGGGCGTTGGTCTCTTCTCCCAAGTAACAAGTGATGGGACAAGCGGAAACGGCCTCAAGTTGCACCAGGGCAGGTTTAGATTGGATATTAGGGAAAACTTCTTCATGCAAAGGGTTCCTAAGCAGTGGAAGGGGCTGCCCCGGGAAGTGGGGTGCGGCGGGCGGGCGTGGCTGTGGTGGGCTCTGGCGCCTGTGACATCACAGGGGACGTGTCACAGTGGGGTAGTTCCCAGGGGCAGCAGCAGGCAGCGCTGCCCCAGAGCGGCCTGGGCCAGCGGTGAGTGCGCACTCAGGGGAGGCTGGGCTGGACGAGGACCGGGGCACAAACGCGGCCCCCGGGGGGTGGGTTCTCACCCTGCACCGAGGGCTCAGCCGCTCGCGGGAGCGCCCTGAGCAGGGCACGGTGCCGTCGCCACCAGGGCTGGGGTCAGGCCTTGCTGCCTCCCAGCTGCCTCAGCCCCTCTCCTACCTGCCCCCAGCTCCCTGCGGCTCCCGTCCCCCGCTTCCCCTGCCATCAGCTCCCTCCCTCACAGCCCCACTGAACCCCTTCTCTCTCTTGTCCCGCAGGCCATGTCTGCCACAAAATTCTTCGCCGTGCTTGTGCAAAGCATCATCCAGCTCCCGCAGATGGTCGGTGATGAGCCGGATGAAGCCACGCGCAAGCGCGTGCAGCACCGTGCAGAGCAGCTGAGACAGGAGATGACTCGGCTGCTGCGGGAGCTGCAGCTGTGGAGCCTGGAGCTGAGGAGCCTGGAGCAGAGCGCCTTTGCCTGGGGAGCCCTGCTCTTTGCTGCCTTGCAGACGTGGCAGTTCTGGGCCATTGCTGGCATCCTGGTCCTGCCCTTTGGGCTCTTCAGGTGGCTCAGGAAAAGGAGCCCTGAGCCAGAGAGCAGCAGCAAGGGGAAGGAGAGCTCCAGCAGCCTCAGCAAGGAGGAAGAGGAGCAGGAAGAAAGTGAAGAAGGTTCTGATAGTGAGAGGGATATGAGCAGGATTTTTGCAAAGCGCATCCAGTGGCCAGTGCAGAACCTTGCCAACAGGATTTGGGTGGTGGAAGAGCTGCTGGGTGAGCTCCGTGTCTTACAAGAGCCCCTGTCAAAGAGCACTTGCAGTTTCTTCCCCGAGCTGCAGCCAGCCATCAGGGTAGGCAGCGCCTTCGAAGGCTGGAGTCCCTATGAGGATGATGCTGTCTACCGCGTGCTCGTGCCCCTGAAGCCCCCCCGTGGGCACGCCTTCCACCTGGAGCTGGGCACTGAGCAGATGCCGGCGAGGAACTTCTGCGTGCGCGTGGAGCAGGTGTGCACCTGCACGAGGGAGCAGCTGGTGGAGAACATGCTCTGCTTCCTCCACCACCCCGAGGAGGAGCTGAGGAGGAATCAGGACCCCAGCTTCCTACGCACCCTCTGCACCGGCTCCTACCTAGATGTGCAGAAAACTGCCCGCTGGTTCCAGAGCTTTGTGATGTCATCCTGGATGTTGTTGCCTCAGTCGCGTCGCTACAAGATGAAGATGCTGCCCTCCAGACACTCCTGTAAGATGCAGCTGACAAAATCCTCCAGGAGAACCCTCTTCATTGAGATTATGTTTGGGGTGCAGCAAGGCGACTCGGACATCTTCGTGAGCAGCCAGACTAGAGAGGCCACCTTCACCCCAAGCACGACGTGGCCAGAGAGCTATGCTGTGGCAGAGGTGAGGTTCTTCAGGCATGTGGCCAGGCAGGCCCCACACAGCAGCTACCACCTCAAATGCCTGCATGTCTGTGCCCGCATCCTGGAGGGCACAGGCTTTTCCACCTATGCCTTGAAGACAGCGGTGATGCACCTCCTGACCACCATACCCCTTCCAGACTGGCACAGGAGGGAGTTCCTGGCGCGCCTGGGGGATATCATGCGGTACCTGCGCAGCTGCCTGGAGGAGAAGCGCCTCGACCACTTCTTCTTTGGCAATGAGAGGGTGCCTGAGGAGATCATCTTGCCCTCGGACTTCCAAACGGCCGAACCGATCAACCTCTTCCAGCACCTCACGCAGGATCCCCATGCACACGCCGAGGCACTGCGTGAGTTTGAGGAGCTGCAAGATCGGCTCACAAGACTGCTGTACTACAGCCGCTGAAAGAGGTCTTCATGCACGGAGCTGGGGGCTCACAGCTGAAGGCAGGCGACCACCTCATACCGCAGGGAAAAAGAGGGGAGAATGGGACACACAAAGGGGAAGGGAAATCCCTGCACAGCAGCCCTCTGCCAAGAGCTGCAGTGTTCCCCCCTCAACAGTCTCTGCGCAGCAGCCAGTGACGGCTACAGAGGCTACAAGATGACTTTCATCCTCCTTTCCCCTTGCACTGGCTGCAGCCTGGATGGCTTTTCCCATGGACTGAGAAATTCTTGCTGGCAGCTCCAGCTGGGCAGGGACCAAGTGAGAGGCACTGCTGATGTGCCTCTGTGTGTTCACTGGGGTCCCGGGGGAGAATCTACACGTCCTAGACACTCCTCGGGGTGCTGGTGCTGCAGAACTGAGCACGCTGGACATGGAGAACACGCTGCTCAACTGACAGCGGGGATTGCTGCTGCATCCTTCCTCCACAGCAAAAGCACACTCTGGGGAGTGGGACCCGATGCAGCTGAAGAGGCCATCGCAAGGAGGCTTGTGACAGCGACTCCCTTTGCCACCTGCAGAGTGACCGCCCACCCTCTTTGAGAGAGTCTGTTCCTCTGAGACCTCTCCTCTGTGCAAAGTTGCCAATAAACGGGGTGTTTGAACAAATGCTGCGTCCGCGAGTGTCTGTGTGTCACTTTGTTGGGGAAAGCAGGCATGGGGGGCTGACTGCTTGTGCTGGGTTGACCTTGGCTGGACGCCAGGTCTATCTCTCACTCCCCCTCACTCTCTCTATCGCTCCCCCTCCTCAACTGAACAGGGGAGAGAAACTGTTGATGAAAGGCTCGTGGGTCAAGATAAGGACAGGGAGATCACTCAGCAAGCACTGCCACGGGTAAAACAGACTCGACCTTGGGGAAATTAATTTAATTTCTTACCTAGCAAAAGAGAGTAGGATCATGAGAAATAAAACCAAATCTTAAAACACCTTCCCCCAACCGCTTCCTTCTTCCCTGGCTCAACTTCACTCCCGATCCTCTACCTCCTAACCCTGAGCAGCACAGGGACACAAGGAATGGAGGTTGCGGTCAGTTCACCACACATCGTCTCTGCCGCTCCTTCCTCCTCACTCTTTTCCCCTGCTCCAGCGTGGGGGCCCTCCCACACGAGACACTCCTCCATGAACTTCTCCAACGTGAGTCCTTCCCATGGGCTGCACTTTTTCATGAACTGCTCCAGCGCAGGTCCTTTCCACGTGTCCTTCCCACGGGGTGCAGTTCTTCAGAAACAGACTACTCCAGCGTGGGTCCCCCACGGGGTCACAAATCCTACCAGAAAACATGCTCCAGTGTGGGCTCCTCTTCACGGGGTCACAGATCATGCCACAAGGCTGCTCCAGCGCGAGCTCTTCGCAGGGTCACAGCCTTATTCAGGCGCACCCACCTGCACCAGCGTGAAGTCCTCCACGGGCTGCAGGTGGAAATCTGCTCCACCATTAACCTCCGTGGGCTGCAGGGGGCAGCCTGCCTCACCATGGTCTTCACCATGGCCTGCAAGGGAACCTCTGTTCCAGCACCTGGAGCACCTCTTCCTCCTCCGTCTCCCCTGCCCTTGGTGTCTGCATAGTTATTTCTCTCTATATTCTCACCCCTCCCTCCCAGCTGCTGTCGTGCACCAGTGTTTTTCCCTCCTTCTTAAATATGTTATCACAGAGGCGCTACAACCATCGCTAATTGGCTCAGCCTTGGCCAGCAGCGGGTCGGTCTTCGAGACGCCTGGCATTGGCTCTGTCGGACATGGGGCATACTTCTACCAGCTTGTCACTGAAGTCACCCCTGTACCCTGCCCCCCCACCAAAGCCTTGCCACGGAAAACCAATACAGTGCTCAGCCACCACACAGTCACAGAGCACTTGGCAGAAGAGCTCATGCAATGGGGTCTGCTTTCACTGATTCTGTAACTAAGCTGCTCAGTGCCTTCTTTGCCTCAGTTTTAATGTCAGGACCAGTTGTCCTCAGGAGACTCAGCCCCCAGAGCCTGAAGTTAGGGACGGGGGGCTGTGTGAACCCCCCATAATGCAGGAGGAGACGGTTAGTGACCTGCTGTGCCAATTGGACACCCACAAGGCTATGGGCCCAGATGGGATTCACCCCAGAGTAATGATGGAACTGGCAAATGAACTTGCCAAACCACTCTCGATTATCTACCGGCAGTCCTGGTTAACTGGAGAAGTTCCAGCTGACTGGAAATTAGCAAATGTAACGCCCATCTACAAGAAGGGCCGGAGGATGATCCAGGGAACTATAGGCCTGTCAGCCTGACCTCGGTGCCAGGCAAGGTGATGGAACAGATCATCCTGAGCGCCATTACACGGCACATGCAGGACAATCAGGGAATAAGGGCCAGCCAACATGGATTCATGAAAGGCAGGTCCTGCTTGACCAACCTGATCTCTTTCTATGACCAAGTGACCAAGCTTAGTAGATGAGGGCAGGGCTGTGGATGTAGTCTATCTAGACTTCAGTAAGGCATTCGACACTGTCTCCCACAGAATCCTCCTAGATAAACTGGCTGGCCGGGGCTTGGATGGGTGGACTCTTCGATGTGTTAAAAACTGGCTGGATGGCTGAGCCCAGAGAGGGGAGGTGAATGGGGCAAAGTCTAACTGGCGGCCGGTCACTAGCAGTGTTCCCCAGGGCTCAGTTCTGGGGCCGGTGCTGTTCAATATCTTTATAGACGATCTAGACGTAGGGATTGAGTGCACCCTCAGCAAATTTGCAGATGACACCAAGCTGGGTGGCAGTGTCGACCTGCTGGAGGGTAGGAAGGCCCTACAGAGGGATCTGGACAGGTTAGATAGATGGGCCGGGACCAATGGCATGAGATTCAACAAGAACAAGTGCCGGGTCTTATACTTGGGCCACAACAACCCCATGCAGCGCTACAGGCTGGGGGAAGAGTGGTTAGAGAGCGGCCTGGCGGAAAGAGACTTGGGGGTGCTGATCGACAGCCAGCTAAACATGAGCCAGCAGTGTGCCCAGGTGGCCAAGAAGGCCAATGGCATCCTGGCTTCTATTAGGAATAGTGTAGCCAGCCGGTCTAGGGAAGTGATCGTCCCTCTGTACTCGGCACTGGTGAGGCCGCACCTTGAATACTGTGTTCAGTTCTGAGCCCCGCACCTTCAAGAAAGATGTTGAGGTGTTGGAGCGAGTCCAGAGGAGGGCGACCAAGCTGGTGAAGGGTCTGGTTGGACATTAGGAAGAATTTCTTCTCATAAAGGGTTATTAGACATTGGAATGGGCTGCCCAGGGTGGTGCTGGAGTCACCATCTCTGGATGTGTTTAAAAAAAGACTGGACATGGCACTTAATGCTATGGTCTAGTTGACATGGTGGTGTCAGGGCAACGGTTGGACTCGATGATCCCAGAGGTCTCTTCCAACCTGATTGAATCTGTGATTCTGTGAAATCCTGCAGGCCATGGCTGCCACAAAATTCTTCACTGTGCTTCTGCAAAGCAACATCAGGCTCCCACAGATGGTCGGTGATGAGCGGGATGAGGCCACACCCAAGCGCGTGCAGCAGCATGTGGAGCAGCTGATCCAAGAGGTGACTCGGCTGCTGCAGGAGCAGGAGCAGAGGAGCCTGGAACTGAGGAGCCTGGAGCAGAGCGCCTTTGCCTGGGGAGCCCTGCTCTCTGCTGCCTTGCAGATGTAGCAGTTCTGGGCCGTTGCTGGAGTGCTGGTCCTGCTCTTTGGGCTCTGCTGCTGGCTCAGGAAAAAGACCCGTCAGCCAGGCAGCAGCAGCAAGGAGGGCAGTGCCAGAAACAACGCACATAAGGAGGAGCAAGAAGAAAAACCCAGTGTTACACTGTCTGTGGGAAGGATTTTGGCCAAGCGCCTTCTGGGCCTGCCAGGATCATTCATGGTGGTGGATGAGCTGGTGAATGAACTTCTCCGTAGCTGCCGAGAACTCTCTACCAACAGTTTCATGCCGCGAGTGGAGCCAGCCGTCAGGGTGAGCATCTCCTTAGAAGGTTGGAATCCCAATGAGGGTGAAGCTGTCTACTCCCTCCTCGTGCCCCTGAAGCCCGCCCCGTGGGCACACCTTCCACCTGGAGCTGGGCACCGCAGAGGACATCCCGTCGAGGAACTGTAGCCTCCTCGTGGAGCTGGTGTGTACCTGCACGAGGGAACAGCTTGTGGGGGACATGCTGTGCTTCCTCCACCACCCTGAGGAGGAGCTGAGGGAAAATCAGAGTCCCAGCCTCCTAGGCACTCTCTGCACCGGACCCTACGTAGACATGCAGAAAACCACCCTCTGGTTCCAGACACTGGTAAGAGCAGCCTGGGTGGTTTTGCCTGAGTCGAGAGACTGGCGTCTAACAGTGCTGCCCTCCAGGCGCTCCTGCAAGCTCCAGCTGAAGAACGTTTCTGGTAGCACCACCCTGATTGACATGATGTTTGGCGTGCAGCAAGGTGACTCGCAAACCTTCCTGAGCATGGAGTAGGCAGAGGGCAGTGTTAGCAGCAGCACGACATGGCCAGAGAGCTATGGCAGAGGTGCAGTTCTTCAGGCACAGGGCCAGGCTTGAAGACACTCCCCCGGCAGCTGGTGCCGCAGAACTGAGCACACTGGACATGGAGAATACACTGCTCAACTGACAGTGGGAATTGCTGCCGCACCTTTCCTCCACAGCAAAAGCACACTCTGGGGAGTGGGACGCGATGCAGCTGAAGAGGCCATCGCAAGGAGCCTTGCAACAGAGAATCCTCTTACCACCTGAACAGCAACTGCCCTCCCTCTTCAAGAGTGTCCATTCCCTCTGGGGGCTTTACTCTGTGCTAAGTTAACAATAAATGGGGTGTTTGAATAAATGCTGCGTCCGTGAGGGTCTGTGCATCACTTTACTGGGGAACGCGGGCATAGGGTGCTGACAGCTCGGCTGCCAGAGAGTCAGGGAGCGTTTTGCACAGGAGCTGCTGCAGTGGGCTCTGGTTTCATGATTCACTGGGCTTTGGCTTCCCAGGGCTTGTGGGTTAATCCCAGGAGAGAGTTTGGCATCACCCAGCTGCTCAATCACTTGCCCCCAGTGGGATGGTGGAGAGAATCTGAAGGGTAAAAGTGGGAAAACCTGTGGGTTGAGCTAAGACACTTTTGTAGGTCAAGCAAGAGCTACGCGCCCAAGCAAGACAAAATAAAGATTTTATTCACTACTGCGAGCAGACCTGCCTTTTCAGCAAGCGTTCTGCCTCCCTGCGGCTCGGGTTGAAGGCCTTATTACCAGGAAACTTCCTAGCCTTGTAACGGCCCTCAGATTATTATCAGCTCTTGCTTTGCCACGTGGGTACAAAGTCGTGCTGAGAAGGCCAAGGGTGGTCAAAAGAGACTTCAGGGCCCCGGGGAGATTTGTAAAGTGATCGGGAGCACACGTAGTATTCTCCTCTGTCCTCCCACTTGTAGGGAATGACGCGGAAAGAAACAGGCAGGTAGCCTGTAGCGAGGTGAGTGTCGGTCTCTTCTCCCAGGTAACAAGTGACAGGATGAGAGGAAACGGCCTCAAGTTGCGCCAGGGGAGGTTGATTGGATATCAGGAAAAATTTCTTCCCCAAAAGGGTTGTCAAGCATCGGAACAGGCTGCCCAGGGAAGCGGTGGAGTCACCATCCCTGGAGGTATTTAAAAGACGTGTAGATGTGGTGCTTAGGGACATGGTTTAGTGGTGGGCTTGGTAGTGCTAGGTTAACAGTTGGACTCGATGACCTTGAAGGTCTTTTCCAACCTAAATGATTCTATGATTATGAGGAGTACAGGACAGGCACAGCTTTAAAACACAGGCTGGCACTCTACTGGAGCTGCAGCAGGTCCACATCAAAAAGGATCTTGTCGACAATGCCCCCTTGCTACAGTCCACGCTAGTGTTTAACAGAAATGTGCTAATTTGTGACGCCTTAAAGACCACAGCCAGCTGCCCTCATCCAGCCCTTCACGTACAAGACTAACGTACAGGCACCGGCCAGCACTTGTTAAAAATATGTTGAAATCTGTGTTGTTCCAGCTTCACTACCACCTTCCTAGAAAGCCCTGTTAGTTCCCTCCTGGTGCAGCCCCCGTGATGCTTTGTGGTCGACCTCAGTCCTGGCATCCCCAGTCCTGCCCTTGCCAGAAGCAACTGCCACAAGGATGTTTACCTGGCCTGTGGCACGCTGGTCAGGGCGTTAAAGCAGTAGAAAACTAAACGAGCGTGCAAAAGAGGGGATCGGCGCTTTTCTGTCGTTTAGTGCCTGAGCTGGTTAGCGAGGATGAGCTGGGGTGGCTGGGGCAGAAGGGACTGGGAAGGTGGCCAGAGCTGAGCACCGGGGGCAGCAGGACCACCTTTTTCAGGGGTTTTCTGTCATAAGATTCCTGCAGCCATAGATAGCACTGAACGGCACGCCACGAGTCAGGCACAGCAGTGCTGGACCTTCATCTTCCTCCTTTTCTTAACCCAACAATTATCCCTTAGTTCGCCTGCACGGACCAAGTTTGTTCCAATTGGCAGAGAAAGCTCTTCTTGCGTGCAAAAAGCACAAAAAAACCCGCTGTAAATCTGGGTGGTGCTAAAGACAGGAAGGCTCTAAATGACCACTTCTGGTCAAAGCGCAGGCTCTGCTTCAGAGCTGCAGGGGCGCCCGGCTGAAAACAGGGGCATCCTTTCTGCTACAACACGGACGGCACACCACAATAAGGGCACATGCCAAACATGCTGTCTGCAGCACGGCCAGAGGATCGGAGTTCAGGTGCTGCTCTGCAGGCGATACACGAACTACAAGCTCTTTCGCTTTACACTAGCCATACCTTGCTGCGGAAGGGCAGGTGTGCAAGAAGTTGCTGTCCTACCCTTCTAACAAGTCACCAGTGTTCACTTGCTGTCAAACAGCTTCTGTGAGAAGCTGTGGGTTTTCTGTACAGCTTCTCTCTGAAACAGTACGAATGCACTGCTCAACTTGCAAAATCCAGGACCTGCAGGGCAAAGCATCAATGCTGAGAAGTAGTCAAGGGTCAAATCTTTTCCTCGTGGACTTCAGGAGCATCACAGAAGGAAATTACATTAATGCTCACAGCACGAGAAACGGCCACATTAAAATTTCACGAACAATTAGGTCTCTCTCTCCCCTATTATTCATCTGGCCGTTTTTTACCCAAGTTCCCTCTCAAGGCTGGGCTGAGAATGACGCCAGGCTGAGACACTTAAATCTCTTCCATAAGAGACAATTTATTTCTTCTCTCACTTACAAAATAATGATAGTACTCTCGCTTGGGTCACAAACAGTTGAAAAAGATGGGAAAACGGTAACATTGTATTTTTAAAGCCTATACAAGAACAACACTGCCGGTCTTTCACGTTGAACTCGGGCAAAGATACAGGAAGGCTCAATCTTACTTTCTGCTTCAAAACACTAATTTAAGGCTTTAGGCCCCCGGGCAAAAAAAATTATACTCATCAATTCATATGAATTTACGCCACGCAATCGCACTTCCGTTGTATTATTTTCTTCTTTTCTCAATGGCAGAGGTGGTTTCTGAATACTAAACTCCAGCAGCAGGTTGCTGCCATCAAGACAGTAATATCTGTTCCCTGCACCTACACATTTTCACAGGCTGAAGGGCACACGAAGAGCACGTGGCATTGCTCTACCTCTCCTTTCAGATACTCGCCTCTCTCGCATGGCTCCTCTACACGTGGGTAAACTCTTCGAGATGTGAGACACTTGGGATGAGCTCAAAAAGCAAACGCACACCTTGTGCACAAACTCAGTCATATCGTAGTCTACACCCACACCCTTTGGTTGTATTTTTTGAAACATTCTTTTAAAAATTTGGCTGTAGAGACTCGTGTACCTGACTTGCTCAACAGTGCTGTGGTATGAGGAGCGGCTGAGGGAACTGGGAGTGTTTAGTCTGGAGAACAGGAGGCTGAGGGGAGACCTTATCGCTCTCTACAACTACCTGAAAGGAGGGTGCAGTGAGGCGGGCGTTGGTCTCTTCTCCCAAGTAACAAGTGATGGGACAAGCGGAAACGGCCTCAAGTTGCACCAGGGCAGGTTTAGATTGGATATTAGGGAAAACTTCTTCATGCAAAGGGTTCCTAAGCAGTGGAAGGGGCTGCCCCGGGAAGTGGGGTGCGGCGGGCGGGCGTGGCTGTGGTGGGCTCTGGCGCCTGTGACATCACAGGGGACGTGTCACAGTGGGGTAGTTCCCAGGGGCAGCAGCAGGCAGCGCTGCCCCAGAGCGGCCTGGGCCAGCGGTGAGTGCGCACTCAGGGGAGGCTGGGCTGGACGAGGACCGGGGCACAAACGCGGCCCCCGGGGGGTGGGTTCTCACCCTGCACCGAGGGCTCAGCCACTCGCGGGAGCGCCCTGAGCAGGGCACGGTGCCGTCGCCACCAGGGCTGGGGTCAGGCCTTGCTGCCTCCCAGCTGCCTCAGCCCCTCTCCTACCTGCCCCCAGCTCCCTGCGGCTCCCGTCCCCGCTTCCCCTGCCATCAGCTCCCTCCCTCACAGCCCCACTGAACCCCTTCTCTCTCTTGTCCCGCAGGCCATGGCTGTCACACAATTATTCTCGGCGATTGTGCAAAGCCTAATCCTGAGTGCAGCACTAGTCGGTTATGAGCTGAATGAGGCCACATGCGAGCGCATGCAGCACCATGCGGAGCAGCTGAGACAGGATGTGATTCGGCTGCTGCAGGAGCTGGAGCAGAGGAGCGTGGAGCTGAGGAGCCTGGAACTGAGGAGCCAGGAGCTGAGGAGCCTGGAGCAGAGCGCCTTTGCCTGGGGAGCCCTGCTCTTTGCTACCTTTCAGACGTGGCAGTTCTGGGCCGTTGCTGGAGTGCTGGTCCTGCTCTTTGGGCTCTGCAGGTGGCTCAGGAAAAGGACCCCTGAGCCAGAGAGCAGCAGCGAGGAGGGGAGCTTCAGCAGAAAAAGCAAGAAGAAGGAGGAAGGGGAGCAGGAGCAGGAAGAAAGTGAAGATGGTCCTGATGATGAGAGGGATGTGGGCGGGGTTTTTCCAAAGCACATCCAGTGGCCAGTGCAGAACCTTGCCTACAGCATCCGGGTGGAGAAGGAGCTGCTGGGTGAGCTCCTCCGTGTCTTCCAAGTGCACTCGTCAAATGGTTTCTTCCCTGAGCTGCAGCCAGCCATCAGGGTAGGCAGCTCCTTCAAAGGCTGGAGCCCCTGTGAGAATGATGCTGTCTACCACGTGCTCGTGCCCCTGAAGCCCCCCCGTGGGCACGCCTTCCACCTGGAGCTGGGCACTGAGCAGATGCCGGCAAGGAACTTCTGCGTGCGCGTGGAGCAGGTGTGCACCTGCACGAGGGAGCAGCTGGTGGAGAACATGCTGTGCTTCCTCCACCACCCCGAGGAGGAGCTGAGGAGGAATCAGGACCCCAGCTTCCTACGCACCCTCTGCACCGGCTCCTACCTAGATGTGCAGAAAACTGCCCACTGGTTCCAGAACTTCGTGATGTCATCCTGGATGTTGTTGCCTCAGTCGCGTCGCTACAAGATGAAGATGCTGCCATCCAGACGCTCCTGTAAGCTGCAGCTGACAATCTCCTCCAGGAGAACCCTCTTCATTGAGATTATGTTTGGGGTGCAGCAAGGCAACTCAGACATCTTCGTGAGCAGCCAGACTAGAGAGGCCACCTTCACCCCAAGCACGATGTGGCCGGAGAGCTATGCTGTGGCAGAGGTGAGGTTCTTCAGGCATGTGGCCAGGCGGGCCCCACACGACAGCCTCCTCAAATTCCTGGAGGTCTGCACCCGCATCCTGGAGGGCACAGGCTTTTCCACCTATGCCTTGAAGACAGCGGTGATGCACCTCCTGACCGAAATACCCCTGTCAGACTGGCACAGGAGGGATTTCCTGCTGCGCCTGAAGGATATCAGGTGGTACATGCGCAGCTGCCTGGAGGAGAAACGCCTCGACCACTTCTTCTTTGGCAATGCGAGGGTGCCTGAGGAGATCATCTTGCCCCCGGACTTCCCAACAGCCGAACCGCTCAACCTCTTCCAGCACCTCACGGAGGATCCCCATGCCCATGCCGAGGCACTGCGTGAGCTTTATGAGCTGCAACATCGGCTCGCAAGACAACTGTGGTTCTACTACTGCTGAAAGAGGTCTTCAAGCACAGAGCTGGGTTTGCGGGGCACACAGCTGAAGGCAGGCGACCACCTCATACTGCAGGGAAAAAGAGGGGAGAATGGGACACACAAAGGGGAAGGGAAATCCCTGCGCAGCAGCCCTCTGCTAAGAGCTACACTGTTCTCCCCTCAACAGTCTCAGTGCAGCAGCTGGTGACGGCTACAGAGGCTACAAGATGACTTTCATCCTCCTTTCCCCTTGCGCTGGCTGCAGCCTGGATGGCTTTTCCCATGGACTGAGAAATTCTTGCTGGCAGCTCCAGCTGGGCAGGGACCAAGCGAGAGGCACTGCTGATGTGCCTCTGTGTGTTCACTGGGGTCCCGGGGGAGAATCTACACATCCTAGACACTCCTCGGGGTGCTGGTGCTGCAGAACTGAGCACGCTGGACATGGAGAACACGCTGGACATGGAGAACACGCTGCTCAACTGACAGCGGGGATTGCTGCCGCATTCTTCCTCCACAGCAAAAGCACACTCTGGGGAGTGGGACCCGATGCAGCTGAAGAGGCCATCGCAAGGGGGCTTGTGACAGCGACTCCCTTTGCCACCTGCAGAGTGACTGCCCACCCTCTTTGAGAGAGTCTGTTCCTCTGAGACCTTTCCTCTGTGCAAAGTTGCCAATAAACGGGGTGTTTGAACAAATGCTGCATCCGCGAGTGTCTGTGTGTCACTTTGTTGGGGAAAGCAGGCATGGGGGGCTGACTGCTTGTGCTGGGTTGACCTTGGCTGGATGCCAGGTCTCTCTCTCACTCCCCCTCACTCTCTCTATCGCTCCCCCTCCTCAACTGAACAGGGGAGAGAAACTGTTGATGAAAGGCTCGTGGGTCAAGATAAGGACAGGGAGATCACTCAGCAAGCACTGCCACGGGTAAAACAGACTCGACCTGGGGAAATTAATTTAATTTCTTACCTAGCAAAAGAGAGTAGGATCATGAGAAATAAAACCAAATCTTAAAACACCTTCCCCCAACCGCTTCCTTCTTCCCTGGCTCAACTTCACTCCCGATCCTCTACCTCCTAACCCTGAGCAGCACAGGGACACAAGGAATGGAGGTTGCGGTCAGTTCACCACACATCGTCTCTGCCGCTCCTTCCTCCTCACTCTTTTCCCCTGCTCCAGCGTGGGGGCCCTCCCACACGAGACACTCCTCCATGAACTTCTCCAACGTGAGTCCTTCCCATGGGCTGCACTTTTTCATGAACTGCTCCAGCGCAGGTCCTTTCCACGTGTCCTTCCCATGGGGTGCAGTTCTTCAGAAACAGACTACTCCAGCGTGGGTCCCCCACGGGGTCACAAATCCTACCAGAAAACATGCTCCAGTGTGGGCTCCTCTTCACGGGGTCACAGATCATGCCACAAGGCTGCTCCAGCGCGAGCTCTTCGCAGGGTCACAGCCTTATTCAGGCGCACCCACCTGCACCAGCGTGAAGTCCTCCACGGGCTGCAGGTGGAAATCTGCTCCACCATTAACCTCCGTGGGCTGCAGGGGGCAGCCTGCCTCACCATGGTCTTCACCATGGCCTGCAAGGGAACCTCTGTTCCAGCACCTGGAGCACCTCTTCCTCCTCCGTCTCCCCTGCCCTTGGTGTCTGCATAGTTATTTCTCTCTATATTCTCACCCCTCCCTCCCAGCTGCTGTCGTGCACCAGTGTTTTTCCCTCCTTCTTAAATATGTTATCACAGAGGCGCTACCACCATCGCTAATTGGCTCAGCCTTGGCCAGCAGCGGGTCGGTCTTCGAGCCGCCTGGCATTGGCTCTGTCGGACATGGGGGATACTTCTACCAGCTTGTCACTGAAGTCACCCCTGTACCCTGCCCCCCCACCAAAGCCTTGCCACGGAAAACCAATACAGTGCTCAGCCACCACACAGTCACAGAGCACTTGGCAGAAGAGCTCATGCAATGGGGTCTGCTTTCACTGATTCTGTAACTAAGCTGCTCAGTGCCTTCTTTGCCTCAGTTTTTAATGTCAGGACCAGTTGTCCTCAGGAGACTCAGCCCCCAGAGCCTGAAGTTAGGGACGGGGGGCTGTGTGAACCCCCCATAATGCAGGAGGAGACGGTTAGTGACCTGCTGTGCCAATTGGACACCCACAAGGCTATGGGCCCAGATGGGATTCACCCCAGAGTAATGATGGAACTGGCAAATGAACTTGCCAAACCACTCTCGATTATCTACCGGCAGTCCTGGTTAACTGGAGAAGTTCCAGCTGACTGGAAATTAGCAAATGTAACGCCCATCTACAAGAAGGGCCGGAGGATGATCCAGGGAACTATAGGCCTGTCAGCCTGACCTCGGTGCCAGGCAAGGTGATGGAACAGATCATCCTGAATGCCATTACACAGCATATGCAGGACAATCGGGGAATCAGGGCCAGCCAACATGGATTCATGAAAGGCAGGTCCTGCTTGACCAACCTGATCTCCTTCTATGACCAAGTGACCAAGCTTAGTAGATGAGGGCAGGGCTGTGGATGTAGTCTATCTAGACTTCAGTAAGGCATTCGACACTGTCTCCCACAGCATCCTCCTAGATAAACTGGCTGGCCGGGGCTTGGATGGGTGGACTCTTCGATGTGTTAAAAACTGGCTGGATGGCTGAGCCCAGAGAGGGGAGGTGAATGGGGCAAAGTCTAACTGGCGGCCGGTCACTAGCAGTGTTCCCCAGGGCTCAGTTCTGGGGCCGATGCTGTTCAATATCTTTATAGACGATCTAGACGTAGGGATTGAGTGCACCCTCAGCAAATTTGCAGATGACACCAAGCTGGGTGGCAGTGTCGACCTGCTGGAGGGTAGGAAGGCCCTACAGAGGGATCTGGACAGGTTAGATAGATGGGCCGGGACCAATGGCATGAGATTCAACAAGAACAAGTGCCGGGTCTTACACTTGGGCCACAACAACCCCATGCAGCGCTACAGGCTGGGGGAAGAGTGCTTAGAGAGCGGCCTGGCGGAAAGAGACTTGGGGGTGCTGATCGACAGCCGGCTAAACATGAGCCAGCAGTGTGCCCAGGTGGCCAAGAAGGCCAATGGCATCCTGGCTTCTATTAGGAATAGTGTAGCCAGCCGGTCTAGGGAAGTGATCGTCCCTCTGTACTCGGCACTGGTGAGGCCGCACCTTGAATACTGTGTTCAGTTCTGGGCCCCGCACTTCAAGAAAGATGTTGAGGTGTTGGAGCGAGTCCAGAGGAGGGCGACCAAGCTGGTGAAGGGTCTGGTTGGACATTAGGAAGAATTTCTTCTCATAAAGGGTTATTAGACATTGGAATGGGCTGCCCAGGGCGGTGCTGGAGTCACCATCTCTGGATGTGTTTAAAAAAAGACTGGACATGGCACTTAATGCTATGGTCTAGTTGACATGGTGGTGTCAGGGCAACGGTTGGACTCGATGATCCCAGAGGTCTCTTCCAACCTGATTGAATCTGTGATTCTGTGAAATCCTGCAGGCCATGGCTGCCACAAAATTCTTCACTGTGCTTCTGCAAAGCAACATCAGGCTCCCACAGATGGTCGGTGATGAGCAGGATGAGGCCACACCCAAGCGCGTGCAGCAGCATGTGGAGCAGCTGATCCAAGAGGTGACTCGGCTGCTGCAGGAGCAGGAGCAGAGGAGCCAGGAGCAGAGGAGCCTGGAACTGAGGAGCCTGGAGCAGAGCGCCTTTGCCTGGGGAGCCCTGCTCTCTGCTGCCTTGCAGATGTAGCAGTTCTGGGCTGTTGCTGGAGTGCTGGTCCTGCTCTTTGGGCTCTGCTGCTGGCTCAGGAAAAAGACCCGTCAGCCAGGCAGCAGCAGCAAGGAGGGCAGTGCCAGAAACAACGCACATAAGGAGGAGCAAGAAGAAAAACCCAGTGTTACACTGTCTGTGGGAAGGATTTTGGCCAAGTGCCTTCTGGGCCTGCCAGGATCATTCATGGTGGTGGATGAGCTGGTGAATGAACTTCTCCGTAGCTGCCGAGAACTCTCTACCAACAGTTTCATGCCGTGAGTGGAGCCAGCCGTCAGGGTGAGCATCTCCTTAGAAGGTTGGAATCCCAATGAGGGTGAAGCTGTCTACTCCCTCCTCGTGCCCCTGAAGCCCGCCCCGTGGGCACACCTTCCACCTGGAGCTGGGCACCGCAGAGGACATCCCGTCGAGGAACTGTAGCCTCCTCGTGGAGCTGGTGTGTACCTGCACGAGGGAACAGCTTGTGGGGGACATGCTGTGCTTCCTCCACCACCCTGAGGAGGAGCTGAGGGAAAATCAGGGTCCCAGCCTCCTAGGCACTCTCTGCACCGGACCCTACGTAGACATGCAGAAAACCACCCTCTGGTTCCAGACACTGGTAAGAGCAGCCTGGGTGGTTTTGCCTGAGTCGAGAGACTGGCGTCTAACAGTGCTGCCCTCCAGGCACTCCTGCAAGCTCCGGCTGACGAAAGGTTTGGTTACATGGTACAAAATGACTTTCTGTAGCACATTTAGAGGCACATTGGGGCACATACTGAAGTTATATTGTTCCATCCAGAAAGCTGAGCATCTCATAGGCATGAAATTACTTCATATGCCTAAAAGTTTCCAGGTTCTTGTCTTTTGCAAAAGGAAAATAGCAATATCGTAATGGAGATTGTGCCACTGCATACGCAGTTTGGCATCTTTCTTATTGTCCTTTTTACTCTATTCTCAGAGATGGGTTTGTGAAAATAAGAACTTTGGGTTTCTTCAGATTCCTTCTGCTTCTGGAGTTTGTTTCCTTCCTGAAGTTCCTCCTGCTGCTGGTGAGGTAATGAGTGCCACAGCAGCCAAGCGTGATCTCACAAAATTATACACTGTGTAGCTAACATCAGGGGAAAATGATATCCCTGATATCGAACTCTTTTTAGCAATAATAGGAATAGAAAAGTCCACTAAATAAATAATTTTCATCTCTCAGCAAAGTCCCTTGAATGTCAGAATGTTTTAATTAACAACTGTCAGGCCAGATCAACTCATTTGTCATATGGTGTGCCTCTGACAGAGGCCAGCAGTAACACAAGAAATCCTGCAGCAAGCAGTTTTGAAATACCTTTCCATTAAAAAGTTTCTTCTTAACTCACTTACTTAGGTAGAGACTAATGTAGTCCTGATCCATGAGGGCTTAAGTTTTACATCCCTTCCAAAATTAGTGGTGTTTTGATTGTTTTAAGTGTTATAAGCCTTTTCTGGGAGTCCCAAACAAGTTTGGGGTTTCTCACTTTGAATGTGAGCAGCAGCGGGCCCTAGTGAGAGCGTAATATACAGCGGCTGTGCAAAAAAGCTCATTTAATGTCATACTGAAGAAGGAAGTGTGTTTTAATTTTTATCTTCTTATAAGGTGAGGTTAGTGCTGATGAAAGAAAATGGTTTCCCATCCTGAAGATTGAAGTCCTTTGCCTCCTGCTCACAAAAGCTTTCTTATACAATACTGCTTAAATATTTCAAACATTTCTGTAGGATCGTTTTCTACCAGCCAAAATGTAAGTCATTTTTCAGCTCTGTAAGATTTTTGTCCTTTCTGCTTGCAAGAGGTTTCGCTAAAATCTTTTTGACCAATAACATTCAGCCTGATGAATGAATAGCCCATAACGCAGTTCACTTAGGCTAACAATATAATTCCCTTTCAGTAAATTGTCTGAAGCCTCAATCACAGTAAGAACCGATCAATTAAAAATATTGTATTGACAAAACTCCTTTCCCTGCAATATTTTCCCCTTTTAGTTAAGAAGAGGAAAGGACCTGCTTTCCATTTCACCTGCCCTCATATTTCATACCTACGTGGTGATCAGGATGTCTGTTAGCCCAGACCGACCGATTTCCTTCCTGCTGTGCGTGTCTCCAGGAACCCCGAACATAACCCACCCGTGGCTGTGTGTGTTTGACATTCAGTTGTTGAGGTTTCAAAGAGAGGAACTGTTCTCATTTGCTTGACAAGTAGAACATTTTTTTTTCTACTGCTCATACAGCAGTAGGAAGAAGGAGCTGTACAAATCCAGACTGGAGTGCGAGGGAATCCCACTCTGCTCCTGCAAATGCTGAACAGCACAGCAGGGAATATACTAGAGCAAGCTGATGACACGCTACCGTACTTCCACAGGGGATGGATCCTCTTCTATAAATATAAGGATTTGAACCAGATGCTTACGTGTCATATGACAGAAAACCCAGAGACTCTCTGGCTTTTTGGTTGTAGCCCAACCTTCTGGGTACTGAGCTTCCCAACGCACCGGCCCGTGTGGGAAATCTTTTCAGTTAGAGGCACAAAGTTTAATCCCTTGATATGATCAGCTGTTGTGAGCATCCTCCGCTCTCTGGCCTTTCAGCTGGAATCGCTCCTCTTAACATCGGGCCTAAGAGCGTTGCTGAAGTCTCTCAAGGAGTTTGAATATGCACATAACTTGGGAAGAGCACAAGGAGAGGAAGACTTCTTTGGTTTTGGACTGTCCAAGATAAGGCATTAACTGCGCATTCAACCTGCAAATTTGTACAGGGGTTCTCTGGAGATGAAGTCATAGGGATACTAGATAGAGGGGGGAACAAAGGATTTCGAAATGGATCAACCTTTTAAGGTGATAGCAAGTGGATACTTCCTTTTTTGACAGTCCAAATACATTTGGCTACACTAGTGATGAACACGAGGGGGCACCCAAGGAAAATGAAAGCGTCGAGGAGCTGCAATGCTCCCGCAGGTTAGACTCAGACTGATTTTCTATGCTTGCTTTTTTTTTTTTTTTCCACTTGTGTATTTCTAATTATTTCCTGACATTGTTTTCAGGACGTTCATCAATAAATGGCAATTAAAAAGCTTTGGGAAAAACATTCTGAGAAGAAAAGGTTTTGACATCTGTCAAATCGTAGTAAAATAGCTTAGCGAACACTTGAACTTACCTCTGTGCAGTCACATCCCTGAGTTCAGAGACAGCACTTCCCAGCTGAGCCTTGATCCCTGAGTAAGAGGCAGGGAGCCCACGGCTTTCACAGTTACCTGCCCAGGATCTGCGCCTGGTACAGTTCTTAGTGCGTGAGAACAGCGGAAAGCACAAATACTGTAGCTTAGAAAATCCACCAAGAAATTAGCGGAGGAAAAGTCCAAGGATATTGAGTACAAAGATCCAGAAGCCACCGCCAGTTGAGGAAGTCTCAGCTGCAAATCGCTGGAAGCTTTGAGCAGTGTAGCCCAACGATTCTGTTCTGAACATCTCCCCCTGCCAGCACACCACTTGAAGATACATGGCTGATCAGTGAGTGCTTTAAGGAAGGATGTAAACAAGGTTAAAACAGATGTGCACTCCCAGTTTCTAGCGATCTGCAGCTTAAGGGTTTTATCAGCGAAAGGCTCGTACACACTAGGAGACTCTTTATCTGTTTGCTTGATCAGTTTTTGATCTGTGCACGCTTTCAAGATCCGCAACATCTGGTGGTTCGGGGTGTATCTCGGTTTAGTTGGGTAGCAAGTGAGAGAGTTTTAAAATGGCCTAAACATTTGAGTTGGTTATCCTGAGTTCTCGTGCTATCAGGAGTGGTGAATAGTTACTCCCACCGCATCTCTTTTGTGTCGGTTGGGATTTTCTACGCCTGTTTTACATCTTCTCTCGATCAGGACCACTCCACAAGAGCAACTCTTCCTCCAGATAAGCAGTGCAGTGCTAACCAGCCACAGTCTGAACACAAAATAATCTGTTCAGGGAAGTCATTTAAGAGGAAACCCTTTTTAATAAAGCATTGGTTATATTCTGTACTGAGTAACTAAAGGCCTCCACCACTTGGGGATGTAAGCAGAGGCTAATATTCCTGTGAAAACACAACTCTGCTTGTCTGCAGCTTTTGTATTCTGAGATGTGTTCGTTCAAACATCAATGAATTCATCGCTCACCATCAGAGAAGCATTCCAGTCAGCTAATTGTCAGCTAAATTTAAGCAGCTGTCTGTGTACCTAGAAATTGAACTGAAGTGAGGAAATGCCTGTTAATAAGTGCCATTTTTGTGTGCACACTTGATGAGTGGATATTTTGGTGCAAATACATTTTCTACATAGACTGAAAATGAGGTATTCACTAAATGTTAATATTCATGTGCAAGGTCAAAAAACAGGGACTTTACACTGGATGCATATGCACACTCAAATGCAGAAGCAAACCATACATCTTACTGATAGTTCCCAATTTTTTTTCCAAATTTGGAACTACAAGCCAGAAATTCAGACGAGTGAGTGGGAAGCTGTAGAAGCACGTCAAAAAGTAAATAGGAGTCTCCTTTAGTTTTGAAGAATAAGTTTGGAAAAGTAGTTGCACAATAGTGGATTATCTGCTAAGCATCGAGGTAAATTCAACGCAGTTAAAAAATAATGCTATAAACTATGTCTGTAAATTGCTTAAGATAGTACTGGCCATGTACACATTATACCTAACAAGTCATAAATAGGATTAGAAGAAAAGATAGCCTCTTAAACAGGAGTTCACTAGCTACATTAGAGCAGGACATTAAAAATGCTGCTGTCACCAGGCAGTATTAATAGTCCAAACTCTCTTTATTGGCATTTCATAGGCAGAAGTCTGCCATAATCAGAATGACTGGGCTAGCATCAAAGAAGAATATGCCAGTCAAGTGTTATTTAAGACCGTGAAACGTCTGTGTGTCAACACCGAGTCAAAAGTGTGTATTTATCTATGATAATATCATGACTCCTTTGGCCATCAGGGACCCCCTTCAGACTGAAACCTGAAGAGGTAAGAGAGAACATTGCTGCAGTCACACACAAGCCTCTGCCTTTGCCAGCGTGGAAGAAAGGCTGGAAGCAGGGTAAGGAACACAGTGTCCTCCTTCACACAGCCCGTTAGCACCAGGAAAAGGTACGATGGAGCAAGCAGCTTGGATGAGTACTGGTTGGCCTGTGGGTGAGGCCAGTCCTCTCCTGTTTGGGTCATAAAAGACATCAAAGAATTATCCTTTCAATGAGCTGTGTGTCGTTGCCTGCTTTGGTGCGGAGAGAGTCCCAGTACCTCGAATATGCCAAAGTTAACCCAGTGCTAAAGAAATCAGTCAATGCTACAAGTTGTTGTCCACTATCTAAAGCTATGAGCAGGCCAAATAAAAACAACACTAGAGTTTAGAGAAGCCACAGTGTAATCCTTTCCTGTCACTGGAGAATTTTCAAGAACTTGGCAGATTTCCTAGTTTGAATTAGTTGAATACATCATTAGATGACTAACATTTTTCAGAGGGGAGCCATAAAAAAACGCTTGGAGTGAATCAAACTATTTCATACCAATAATTTGAGTTAGCCTGAATTACAAAACAAAAAGAAAATCACTTAAATAATTTAAGTGCTTTCTTTAAATGTGAAATTATCAAAAGGGTAAAATCTGCCACAATTTTCAAAATGAGACATTTATAATCAGTTTAGGTTTCGGTGCATCAATTTTTTTTTTGATTAAAAAATACTTTAAGAGAAAAAAATCTAGTGCTGTGCAAGCAACACTCTCACCCAAAGGTAGGAAATCTCTTTAACAAACACCTCCAGAAGCAAAACAGGATCCCTCCCCAAAGCAGTAAATCTTGCCATTTCTTCACAGAAAAAAAAGGCCACAGCAGTAGTGCAGAGGGGGAATGCTGCAACCATGGCCATGTTGATCTCTGCTTTACCCAGAAAGGGTTGGGATCATCTCTGTATTCCACATTTTACAGTGCACCCTCTTAGATGGGAACTGGGAGCTGCAGCACTGATGGTCTGACTGAGGGACAGGTCTGGAAATGAGCACTACCCTGGGAGGAACAGTCGGTTCACATCTCTTACCTCTCTGTTTCAAGGTATTGCAGACTCAGACTACCACCTGTCACCATTTTTTAGTTCTTCTTCCCCATCTCATGGGATAAACACGTATTTTTTTCAGTAAATTAAAATTGAGAATCTGATATAACAATATGCCAGTAAGATCTGGAGCCTTTGGCTTGCCCTGCCATTGTCTGTGTTTCAATCAGTCAGCTCACACCAAGATTATAAAAAACCTGACCCAGGAGTTTACAGTCTGAAGCCCAAATTGAACAGAGCAGTCAGCAGATTACGTATTTGTCATGGTTTAAAGCTGGGCAGGCTATTAAACTTGTGGCAGATGCTCTCTGTTAACTCCCCCCTCCCCCCGAAGGGAAAGGGAAAGGGAAAAGGGAGAGAGACTTCCGGGTTGGAAAGTTAAAACAGTTTTAATAAACTATAATAATGAAAAAGAGTATAATAATAATAATAGAAATAATCAAATATATACAAATATATATACAAAACCAAGATCGAGCTCCCCTGAAGTCAGCCACGTCACCACCGGCACTGCAGGGCAGGCTCCGGGAAGGCCCAGGCTGGGCCCAGCGACGGTCGAGAGCTGGATTCAGGGATGCACGGATCGGGATCGGGGGCAGCAGGAAAACAGACAGAGTCCTCTTTGGACACCGGCCATAGCAGAAAGAGAGCGAGACCCTCGTGATCCCCCCGCTTTATACCGAGAATGACATGTATGGGATGGAATACCTTCGTTGGTCAATTTTGGGTCACCTGCCCTGTCCGCTCCTCTGTGCAGGTGCGACCCCCCTTTGGCTCTTCACTCGTAAGCAGTGAGGAATTTAGCAGTGACCTTGGTTTCTCTAAGAATAAGTACAGCAAGAGCCTTTCTGCATAACATCCCTACCGGTGCCTCAGTGATAACTACAAACTTCGAGCGTTACCAGTCCTGGAAGCAGACACTGTCTGCAAAACATGCAGTTAGTTTCAGAAAGTGCAGTTACTTAGAGGAGACTTAGCTGAAAGTAAAAATCACTGAAAGGAAAATTGGCCTGGTTTAGGCCAAACCAGGACAGTATTCCACTGAACAATGAGGTCTTCGGTCCCTTTTTGAAGCAGTGTTCGTTACATGAATTATGTTGGTATCATATTGCGGAGAATTACACAAAAGCATTATTTTTTTCAAATGAGTACAGTAGACAACAATGTTGTCAATAATGCATGTTGTTAGTAAAGCGTATATACTAACAGCAGCATGAGAAGCATTTCAGAGAGCTCTAAGCATGTTCAATTCCACACCTTATGCATGCAGCATTTCAGAAAATATTAAGCTTTACTACTGTATGATTTCATTTGGAAGGGAAAGCTAGAAGAGGGTGTTATATACATTTTTTGCCTATGGTATTTTACATATATAGAGCCCCTACTGAAAGGGGCTTTGTATATGATGTGGGCAGAAAGGATACCCAAAAAAGAATAAAATTATAGTGTTGGCATTTCTAACAAATATCCTGTCTTCCCTTCGTAGCCTATCCCATGCTAAATAGTAAGAGTAGAACTTTCTTCCTAAAAAAGCTTTAGAGCTACTACCGTGACTTCTCACCCTTGCTACAGAAATACTATCCAGATGACCAAAGATTTTGTAATCAAACAAGCTGCAACAAATATCCAGCTGAAACAGCAATTTAGGGGGCTCAGAGCAAAAACAAACTGCTTCTGTGGCATATAAAATTATGAAGAGCCTTTCCCAACACATAGTGTGACTAATAATCATCAGCCCATACAATAATGTGTAACAATGACATTTTAGGCACTCCCTCTGTGGTCACCTTTCATTTGCAACCATTGTGTCTGCTAAAAACAGGATGAGAAATTGCAGTTAAAAACTGAGATTTTATCAGCTTTCCCTGACAGAACCAGGTTGGGGAAAATGAGAAAGAGAAAACTTCCTCTCATAATTTAAGGAATAAATGAGCAACTAATAAACACTCTAATTTAATAAGTGCATGTATCCTGCTAACAAATTTTCTTTTGAATAACAGAACTGAAAGGATGTTGTGTTTTGGTTTTGTTTGGGTTTGTTTGGGTTTTTTTTCCCAAAGAGTAAATCCCACAATTAAATTATAGGAATAATGAAACAAAATTGAGCAATGTCCACATAGAGAGTTTCAGCTGGGAAATCACAAGGTGAATGTTCTTTTTCCAGTCCAGAAATAAAATCCTAACCTGCCAATTTAGGTTTCCTCCACAGCATTTTTCACTCAGCTGTAATGCAACCAGTGCTGGCCTGGGTTGACAATTCTCTTGAAAAGCCTATGAACCTTGAACAGCATTGCTGAAATCCTGTGTTTCTGCTGCAACATGCCTGGCATTTGGGACAGAGCTGATGTAACTGGCTTCAGATATGTATTCTCTACTTCAACAGAACTCTTGTATTCTGTTTACTGACATGGGCGGATGCTGATATGCAGCATCCACAAGGTGAGTAATAGGGCATGGCTGGGATACCATGGCTCAGCTTACCCAAGGATCATTTCATGTCTTTATCAGCCCAATCCAATCCATCAAATCCCATGATTTGAATCATAAAATCATAGAATCACAGAATCATAGAATTATTTTGGTTGGAAAGGACCTTTAAGATCACCAAGTCCAACCGTTAACCTAGCACTGCCAAGCCCACCGCTAAACTGTGTCCCTAAGCACCACATCTACAAGTCTTTTAAATACCTCCAGGGTGAGACCTTCTCAGTCAAACTCCTCTAGAGACAAGTTCATAGCGCACATGCCCGTGGTACTGCACCGTGGCTTCTTTCCTTCTGCGTAACTGCCTTCCTGCACCATGATTCATGGGATGGCTACCTCTGCCCTACACAGGGTCTCAGAGAGAAAGCAAGACTAGGGAGGTGCCATCTATCTCTGCAGTTCCATTGAGTAGCTCATACTTTGTTTTCAGTCCATCATTTGCCACAGGACCATGACCCATCAGAGCCTCCCAGTGTCCACAGCTCTGCCACTTTGGCCCTTCACTGTCACATAATGCCACCTAGCCAATGTTTCCTCCAGGATGTGAGAGGCTTTGCATTATCTCTGTACTAGAAAAGGTGCCTGAGGGACCCAAATGACAAAATCTAGCCAGCTCTGAAGGAAGTCTGAAAGAGCAGTGCAGCACTCATCAGGATGTTAGCAGATACAGCACCCTCCAGCTGTGTAGTCTTCTGGGGCAAATTTCATCAGAATGGGAATCTTCGTGTAAGCAAGTGACTACCTCTGGGTTCTTCCAGCCCAGCAGGCCAGAACAGGCAAATATCTACTATCTCAGCATTCCAGAAACTATTAGAAATACCCACAGAGGTTTCAATCATGCTTAATAATTAAAAGTAGGGAAAGGAGTTTCAGGTATTGTTTTAATCAACAGGTGCTAAAGGAATATGACCTTCCTCAGAGGCAAAGTCTGGCATGACAGCCAATTTTTTTCCATGACACATACTAGAAAGCACAGAAACACAATCAGCAAGATTATTTCCTTGCTTCAAGAGTCAATATTTTAACAAGTGAGTCACCAATACATGCTTCAGATATTCCTAAGCTAAAACTAGAGTATAAGTCATATGTATAAAATCCACTGCTGCCCCATAAGCTGCCTGTAATAGCTTTTTCCCAATACTGACCGAGAGAATGTCTGGTATGTTCAGACTGATGTAAGAAGTCTGGATTTTATATTTTCTGGATTTGTCTCAGCGCTGATTTCAAGAATTAAGGTAGATTCAGCAACAGAAAAACCTTTGCTGGTCCATTAGCTGAAGAAGCCAAATCTCATCAGACGTATATGCTTCCATCGCTTTAGTAAAGGGAAAGCATGGTTTTGTCAGCTGCATCTGAGTACACAATAAAGAGTTCATGACAGCAATTGTTAAATACGGAAGGAAAAACATTCCTTAGTACATGAAAGGAGAAGTGTAGAAGAGAGTTGTTATGAGTGGTCTAATAACTAAGATAAGGCTCTCAGATTCAGGAAAACTGAACAATTGCAAGCTCTGAAATAGACTTTCTTTCTGACCTTGGGCTACCCACCAGATATTGCTGCCTCCAAGTTACCTACCTGTAAAATGGAGATGTGGATACTTAAAGCCCCTTATTCTTTGTTTGTTTGGGTCTCCTAGGTTGTTATGTAGAGATATAGACCAAGAGAGATTTCTTGGACCATGAAGGACGAGAAGGATGAGGTGGAAGAATCCACTCAAAGATCAATGTGACCGGATCCAAGAAACAAGCAAAGCACAGGTCTGGCAAGCTTGTGGGACGAAGGAGAGGCTTCATCCACACAGGTGGCATGGTGGTGAGCTGGTGGGACAAGGATCGCTGTTGAGCTGCCAGGAGCATTAGTCGGGAGGAAAGACCTGCCTTGGAGGAAGGCACAGGTTTTACCAGGCAAAGCCATGGCTGACAGCGTGGCACTGCAGCTGGCATGCTGGGAAGGCTCAGAGGGCAGGGAGAGTAGGAGGAAGTTTTTAAGAGACCTCACATCAAGGGCATACTGATGAACAGAGAAGCCCACATCTTTCAGCAAAGAGTCTGAAAATGACAGTAGGGGGCATCTAAATATACAGCCAGGTCCTCAGGCCTGGCCCACACTCGAGAGATTTGTCAGACTAGCCTTGTCCATCATGATTGCAAAAGAAACATGCTCACAGCGATGAGAGCTAAAGCCTCATACTGGTACCATTATTACATCAGCCAAGCAACCTCCGCCGCTCTATGTCCCTTCATGTAGGGTGCTGGAATCAGACCTACCGCTCAAAGCACTCTCTTGTGGATATAAGCTGTGTTTCTGCTAGGAGGGTTTGCCAAAACAGACATACTGGCAAAGCAGCTAAGGTTGTCAAAGCCAAAGTTATCTCCTTTCACTTCAAATCAGAGCTATGCCAATTTGCACCAGAGAAACAGCTGGCTCGGAAACCAAAATAGCTCATTAGTCAAGGGCATATTCCAAGGCTTGTATCATCTTTAGCAAAGGAAAGGGGCTCAGTGTCAGTGAGTTTGACAGGGGACACAGGAAAGGGTAACTGACCTTTACGGAGAATGTCAACACAGGGAACCAAGGCTTAATCCTCAAAAAGCCCTGAGGTATCACTCTTGTCAGTGCCAGGAAAGTTGTGTCCCTCTGAACAGGCAGGCACACTTACCAACAGAGCATGCAGGTCCAGATGCTCTGTGTGCCTTTATTATTGCATAAAGTTATCAAATAGATTTTTTAAAACCCATAAAATGCCCTGCTCAAACAAATTAAGTTTTCCTTTTCAGAGGTCAGCCAGAAGACCAGCTCATTTCTTTGATGTAAATATTAACTAATGAGTATGCTGAATCTGTGCTCTCCCTGTATCACCTCTTTCCTGGAGAGTAAAATGGCATGTTGTTGGATGCAATTAATTTCCCTTTTGCCAAACTACAATACCGTCACTGGAGCATGAATTGAGTGAGCTGAGGAACTGGCTAAGCATGGGATACCTCAGGAAGTAACTATAAGAAGCACAGTGCTAAGAGCTTTGCTTTGTACGGATGGGAAGCTCTTGACATTCATAGATCTCAAAGTTTCTTATAAACCTACTGGATTCCTTGTAAAACATTTTTAATTGTCTTGGCAAAACCACTAAGCCTTTATGGGGATGCCTTTGTGACTTGTCCTTTTGAGCTCCATCTCCCTCTTTCCGTTCCTTTTCCAGGTGAGAGCAAGCCAAGAATTACCAAGTCCTCTGTGATACGCTGCCGTCGTCACTGGACAGTCTGCCACTGACGGGGGCTGGCTCCTGCATTTTGCTCACCACTACAAATGCCATTGCATTGACAATTATTGACGTTGTTACAGAGGGTGCTATAGTTGTGTGAGTATAAATAAACACAGTGCTAGTAAAAGACACTCAAGGATAAATAGCAAAGGTACTGCACTTTGTGAGACAGAAGTAACTCCGTGCTGTGCATTGAAAGTACCTTCCGCTGGCTGTCGTGTACCTGCTGTTACCAGCCAGGGTCCTCGTCTTCCCCCGAAAGGCAAAAAGCTTGTGTGACTTCAAAAGCTATGGGGCTCCTCTCTGTCCCTCCAAGACAGTGACCTACTTGTAAGTACACTGTGAGTAACAGTGCTCGGTCTCCAAAATCTGCCGACCTTCTCAGAGCTATGAAGATCCCAGGCAAAATATGAGCACCCGTATGGCCTCTTCTCTCTCTCTAGCCCTCCCTTGAAGCCATGGGGTCTCTTTAACAGCTCACAGGTCCCCTTTTGGGAGTTTCAGCCATGCCAGGTGCTGTGCTCTGTACCTCCAGAGGAGGTTTACAGATGGTGCAAATGAACTAAAACATACAAATGAGTGATCTCATTGAGAAGAAGAAGCACAGCAGAAAGATTTGGGCTCAGCCAAGCGGCATATTTTGCCTGAATGTATCTCACCAATTTCGGTGAGAAAGCCCATGGTGCTTGGGAAAGTGAGGGAAGAGAAGGATGTGATTGGTCCAAAATGCCCACGTTTTGTTGCGGTGGGTGGCTTGAGTGAGAGGCAGGGGTCAGTTTTGCAGGCCAGACCAATTAAATACCAATTTGATCCTAGACTAATGGATACTGAAAGAGACACACTCCTGGCATGTGACTCCATTGATATTAATTCAACAGGGACAAGCTTGGCTTGGATGATACCTCAGCTGAGAATGTGAAACCACAGAAAAGTATTCTGCCAAAACACAATATACAGACAAGTTTCTAATCTTCGCTGGAAAGGTAAACACTGTTTTGGCATTAATAAGAGTGTTTGTAAATGTCCTCTTAATGGTTGAATTCTGTTCTTTTATGCTACAAAGTTGCTATTCCACTGCTTCCTTTTTTCTTTGCTTATTCTGTTTTAAATTAGAACATTACGAAGAAATCCAAAACTCAGAGTCAATTTATCTGTTTGCACTCACTCGATAACTCTTTTGCTCTCCTGGGTACAGTGATGTTTATTTTGAAAGGAATCTTTCAGTGAGCTTTGCTAATAAAAAAAAAATAATCCAGAGACAATTCTTATCCTGCAGTGTTTATTGTATTATATGTAAGCCCATCTAACCAATAAATGACTCTTGATATTAAAGCTAGATTCCTGGATTTTTACCTGACTTCCCTGCTTTGCTACCAACCTTCCGCTCAGTGTTGTACATCAGTTTTCCCTTCTTTGAAGAGAATGTCCCCTCGTGAGTGGTATTCTAGTCACAGCAGTCAGGCGTTTCTGACTGTGGAAAGAAGGTCTAAAACTAAAAAGAATATAGCTCTACTCATGCCAAGTGGACAGTAACACAGCAGTCAAGCCCTGTTTGGAACTGAACACTTAGAATTGCACAGAAACTTACTATTTTAATGCAGATATGCTCTCAGCAAGGTTTCTCACATTTCCATAGTCGCACAACTTCTGCTGAAAGGTTATACATGGGACTGACATTTGGACTTTTATCAGCCAGTAGTTCAGACTCAGCATCAAGAAGAAGGGCTGTACAAAGAGATGATATAAAATGTCTACTTAATTGCAAATAAGCACATGCAACCTTGTTCTGCTTAAAGTTACATCCTTACTGCAAAGTTAAGCTCAGTTCTTTTAGTGTTTTGCTTCCCAAGATTTCATCATCCACAGAGAGGCTTCAAAAAATCTCTTGAATTTTGCTCCAGGATATTCCTGGCTCCATCGAGTCAGTCAGCAGGGGACAGAGTGTCTCACTTGTGGAGATACACAGTCTGCTGCTACGGGCCTGGAAAATCTGCTCATGCTTCCAAGCAGAAGTCTCCAGAGGATTAAGTAGCCTCTAAGGCAGACCTTCCGAAATAGTGTTGAAATAAAGAATATTAGCATGTCCAAAACACCGATTAAACCTAAATTAAACCTGAAGTACTTATGGTAGCCTTTCTGTGGGTGTGAACCTGCTGAACCAGCAGCTGTGCAACATCTGAAGCAGCAGCTGTTCAGGGACAAGGTAAAAGCACAACAAGAAAACCAAGGTCTTCTTGGGATATGTTTGCACTGTGCACTGGAGGTGTGCACAGTGCAAGCTCCTGGGATAGGTACCAAGATCTGTGAAGATGCAGTAGCATAGGTGCCAGCCCACCCTAGCAACCTCAATATGTGCCCAGGGATCTCAAAGAGCTTGTCTGCTGGTGACTAACCCCTGGCAAGGCCTTCACTGTACTCTACTGCTATTGTCACCTCTTCCAGCTTGGTAAAACAAGAACAGATCTGCTATCAGCTGCCACAGTTGCTCACGTTCATGTTAACACATTCTCAGAGGGGTCTCAGCCTACACAGGACTCTTGGAGAAAGATCTGTTAGGGACTCTTGAAGTCTTTGGAGAGTGTGACACCAACACCTTGAGCACTAGGACGTTCAGGACAGGAAGTCCTGGAGTACCTACAGCACACCTAAAGGGTGGCAGATTAGAGTGGAGCAGCAGAGCATGCTGTTTAAACCCTGCTAATCCTCACCTGTACCACCACTTACCCTCTCCTTTAGATTTCCATGTCTCATGGCCCATTCAGGGGTTGTGTGGCATTTAGGCCATGCTACACCCGATGTTGCACTATTTAAGGCACATTTCCAGGGGATCTTCAGTTTATATTCAGATGCCTGCTAAGAATCATAGAAAAAATTATGTTGGAAAGCACTTCTGCAGGACTCTCATGCAATCTTCTGCTTAATGAAACAGGTTTCTCAAGGCCTCATCTAGCTGGGTTTTGAATGCCTCCAAGAATAGAAATTGCCACACTTTCTGGGCAGCTTGTTCTAGTGCCTGACAACCCTCACTACGAAGAATTTTCTTCCTTATGCTAGCTGGACTGCATCCTATCTGGTCCCATGGATTTGTATATGTCCAGTTTACTTAAGTGATCCCAGCCTCACCCTCTTCAACTGTGGGTAGCAACTCTCTCTTTCAAACTCTGTCATTAGACATGGATGCCTGGGAGCAGACTCTGCCAGTAAAGACTGAGGCAAAGAAGATGCTGAGAACCTCAGACTTTTGTGTGTCCTTCATCGTTAGATCACTTGCCCTACTCAGCAGTAGACCCACATTTTCTTGGTCTTCCTTTCTCTACTAATGTACCTGTAGAAGCCCTTCCTATTGCTCTTCACATCATCACTGGTATCAGCTCAAGCCAAGCTTTGGCCTTCTTAATCCCATCCCTGCGTGCCTGTGTAGTTCTACACTGCTCCTTGATTGCCTGTCTCTGCTTCCCCCTATTACATGTTTTCTTTCCATGTTTGAGTTCAGTCAGTAGTTCTCTGTACACCCAAGCTGGCCTCATGCACTGCCTGCTTAGCCTCATGCATAACAGTAAGGACCATTCTTGGGCTTTCAGAAGATGGTCCGAAGATCACCTAACCCTCTGTGTCCCTTTACTCTTCACAGCAATATCCCAAGGGAAGTTGCTTGCTAGCTCCCTGAACAAGCCAAAGTCTGCTCTCCTGAACCAGGGTCATTGTTCTGCTACTCAGCTTTCTCTGTTTACTCATGATCTTAAATTCGGCCACCTCGTGGTCTCTCCAAGGCTGCCATTAATCACAACCCCAAGCACTTCTTCCTTGTTTGTGACTAGCAAGTCAATCAGAGCATCTCCCTACTTACCCTGTCCAGCAGGGTCTTGACCTGTGTCAAGAAATTGTCCTTGACCCACTCCAGAAATCTGGATTGCTTGTGCCCTACTGTGCTTCCTGCCCAGCAGATTTTAGGTCGGTCAGTATATCATATAAAAGCCAGGGCTTGAAACAGTGATGCTCCTTCCACTTGTCTAGAGAAGGCTTCGTCTATTTTGTCCTCTTGACCAGATGATCTGTAGCAGATGCCTACCACGATGGCATGTGTTGGCCATCCCTCTCATCCTGGCCCATAAACTCCTGATCAGCCCATCACACAGTCCATAGCAGAACTTCATGCATCTGAGCCACTCCTCTCTGTACAGAGCATAACCCTCTCATACATCTCACCTTCCTCCTTCTAAAAAAGCACATACCCACCCATCACAGCACTTCAGCTGTTGGAGTTCTTATAGCTTCTAAGTACAAAGGAGCAATGGGTGGGTCAATCCCCTGCCTATCCAGGTCTGCAATACTGTGCCTCCCAATCCAATCAATATAGAGATCTGGGCACTGTCTTGAGATGACTTGCTAAGAACACCTAAATTAGATGATGCAACTTCATCTCTTGATTATTATGCAGAAAAATGCTAATAACAGCCTTGGGGCAAGTCTTTAATCCACAATCCCCACACACCCATTATAGTCAGAAACATGTCATACATACATACTCTTCCAGGTTCAGCAGAAAGAATAACTCCTTTTCTAATGTAGTAAAGGCAGGTGAACAATGGAAGCCCTCTCCCAAGGATCTATTTTCCATGTCAGGACTTCACAAAGTCAGGGACTTCCCTCCTTTCCCAGACATGTTCATGGTTGATGTGCTTGTGTTGGCTTGATACAGGAGAGAGAAAAGCAGGGAGGCACACAGAGGAGGACACTTTTGAGGTCAGATCTTGTTAGGACCAGCAGGCTTGGGAATGTGTATCCAGAAACTACTTGTTTGTGTTTGTTTCTACCATATTCAAGGAAAGGAAAAAACACCCTCTTTATTCTTCTGTAAATAAACAAGATTTCATGGAGAAATACACTACATTTATATTATCAGTGTCTCTTCCAAATAGAAAGGCTCTAACAGGTGACAGTATACTTACAGCTTGTTCTTTGAACCTTTCAATGCTCTCTTTCACATGGAGGAAGAACTAGGGTAAGAACTTCTTCACATTCTGTGAATTGCAGTTTGGTTTCTTTGCTGCAAGCTGTGAAAATCTTACTGCAAACATTTACAATTTAGTCTGAGCCACAGAAGCTGTAACTGGTACACGGTGCTTCCAATGCAGTTTGTTTACAAGATGAAGACCTTAGTCCCAGACAGAGCAGGAACACATACCACCAACACTTGGAAGCCTTGCTTAAGGGAACCAGACTGACAACCTCTCTTCCTACTGCGAATCACTGCCTGGTCCAATTTCCAGTTTGACTGCTGCTCTCTTTCCCCCAGCACACCTGCAGGTAAAAAGGCATCACAAGCAACACACCGTCCCCAGGCAAGGAGCAAGTGAGGTGGTGGTGCCAGCTGTCTGTACAAAGGAGCTGCTATGGGTCCTCCTTGGCTGGAAGGATGGTTGGTTGGTAGGTGCAGCTTTGGCTTTGAGAGAGCAAGGGAGACAAGCCACAGAACAAACAGGAGCAATTAGAAGCATCTTCAGAGTTCTGTCAAGGATTCATAGAGGGGAAAGAAGGTGGACTAAAAATATTCCCCCCTGCCCCAGGTAGAGAGGGAACACTGGCAGGACCAGGAAACATGATGGTGTCTTTCACCACTGCAGCACCCAATGAGTCCCCACTTGGCTAGTAGTAACAAGGAGGCACATTCCTGAATGCGTATAGGAGTGTTAGTCCCCTGTTCTCACTGGGGCTTAACGCTACTAAAATGCTGTATGAGTCCAAGCAAAAATGGAAAAAACCCTGTTATTTGCTCATTAAATGTTGCTTTTCTTGCACAGAAAAATGAGCAGGCTCAGACTGCCTCGCTTTTTCCTGTAGATCAGACACTGGCCGCTAACAGGACAAGAAGAACACAACTGGAGGGACCAGAGACAAGGAAACTGCAAGGTCCTGCCATGCCGGCTCACAGAGAACTTGCTGAGCCCTGTAGCCCTGCTACTATGTGGTTGCTGCCTTCCTAGGTTACTGCTCCAAACCCACCTGCAACACAATTAGAGTGGGCTTGAGCTTACTTTGCTTCTTTCCATACCTCAAGACACCCAACTACACATTATGGTCACCCCACATCTAGATGGCTTCCCTTGCTACACTGCCATCTCTCCCAGCTGCAACACCTGAAACCCCAAGGGCAGAGCTTCCTTAATTAATCATCAAGCAGGCTTTTTTTTTCTCAGTCTCTTTTTCCATTTCTGAGTTGTGACGCTTCCTGCCAACTTTCTGCTTGGCGTGAATTTCTACAACAGAGCAATATAACTTCTGAAAATAGACACTTACTCTGGAAAGCTTGACACACCCTACGTGGAGCCTGAGTGGCAGAACCATAATCAAAAGCCAGTCAAGACACCAGGCCATGCTAGCAGCATTCAATTAAAGCTCTGAGCAAAGCAGCCCTAAGAGAAGAAAGTAAATGGGAACTCTATAAACGCTGTTAGACAGAACCCCCCAGGCTCTTTTCATCACTGAGAGGCATTTGAGTTCGTACTCTTTACGGTAATCCTAGCTCGGGTGAGTTATTCCAATATAGCTGGCACGTTCAGAATCCCTTTAAAAATAAATATTCATGGAAATGGCCAACCTGCTGTGATTTCCTGATATGAAAGTGCATGCCAAGCCTATGGGGAAAAAAGCCAGTAGTGATAAAAGTCTGAGCTCTGCCTGTCATTAACAAGGGTGGGTTTTTCAGGGTAAAATTCTCCTGGGCCAAATAACAGGAGACTGATAAATAAAGCTTGTCAACTGCCCTTTCTGACTCACTCTCTCCTGCTGGAAGGGTGACTCACTGTCATGCACAAAAGGCTGCCAGGTCTTGCTTACATGCTTAAACAAGCATGGGTTGTCTGTGTTAGACATACATTACCTCAGAAGAAGCAAACACTTAACGCTGAGAAGGCAGCCCTGGAAAAGACTCTGCTGACTAAAGGATCTGAACTTCAAGGTATTTCTCAATCCTTTCTGGAAAGTTCAAGGTTATTGTTAGATTACCACAGAAAATTCAGTCCCAAAGCCATGGCTGAGGGCTTGGCTGACGATCACAGCATTTTAAAACCAGGACTCACTAGGACCATCAGATTTTACCCAGGTAATTCCTGCAGAGTGAGCCAGACAGCACGTTCTGCGTGCAGACAGAAGTAACTGAGGCCATGCCTGCTCCAGAACTGCCTTTTGTCCAAGGAAAACAGCGTGCCAAAAGCAGTCACTTGTTGCTCACTATTTTGTGGTGAGAAAGTAACTTCCATGGGGCTGCTCCACTTAAGGAGACTGTGAGGAACCTGCCTTGACTCTGGAGAGGGGCAAACATAGCATGTTGAACATCATCTTTCATTCTGAGTAGCTCATCGAGTGCTTTTGAGCAACAATGGTAGCTCCTCAGCGCTTCCTCCTCTGCAGTGACACAGACCTTGCAGGTAAGTGACAGTGCACAAAAAGCTCATTTGCATCCAGAAGCTCTGCTGCCTACATGAGTGCATGCTTCTCCTGTCGTCTGGGGCCCACCACAGGCCACGTGTGCAACTCTGTGAAGTCTCTGCCCCAGGCACTGCAGGGACTGTTCATAAATCCCAGTTATTAGCCAATACCACAGACTACATTGCCATGCAGGACTGATGGGACAAAGGACACTTTTCCTTCATACTCTTTCTAAGGCCCCGTACAATGCCCGGTTGCTTGGACATGACAAAGCAAGGCGCTTTGGCAAGGACTAGTGTACTGGGATGTCAATCCACAGATCAGAGTGCCACAGCTAGAGAGACAAACCTGTACCCATCCTTTGGGATATAGAGGACTCCCAATGCAGGAACTGAAAGGTTTCTCCAAGACCATGAGAAGGAAGCTGTGCTGTAGCCTCCTTCAGCTCCAGGTATTAGCCAACATCTTGCTGCATCATTCGGTAGGGAAACCACCTTGCTGCAGGGCAATGATACCACAGCTGCCTCTTGCGTGTTTGGCCAGGCATGCATCATCCAGGAGTCGCCCATGCAGCTGGGAAAGACAGTTGCACATGCTTTGGCCCAGCCAAGTTCTCAGCAAACTAAAGCACCATCTCAAGGTCTCATCACCATTTTTCAGAGTATATGAGCGCTAAACTGCCGGCCAAAAATTAATGTATAACCTAGAAATGTTAATTTTGAAAAAAGAATGTACCATTCCACATCACGTATATGAGGAAGATATAGCAGTCTCACACACAGTTCTAAATATGTCTTTTATATTTCTTCTCTTTTGGGAGAGAATGTATGTTTTCCATCCCACAAAATTTCTAAGAGGTTATTTTAAAATATTTTTTCCCTGTACCAGAACAGATGTCTAATGAAAAGCTTGAGAGAGAAACTGTAGGCCACAACAGCTTCATCCAATAGTAAAAGGACTCACCTGACACATGGAAAACAAGCTCACAATGCTACTTAGGCATTAATATAACACGTGCCAGTCTAAGTGAAGAGACTAAATAATAGCTGTGAATCTGCAGTTCAAGTGTTTGTCTCAATAAGGCAGTGCAGGGCCATCCCACATGAGTGATCCAGTCCCTGGACTACTGGTTGCTCCAGAAGAAGTAGATTTCTCATCATAATTGTGCTGCAAAATTTAATCCTTTTAAAAACGGAACCACACATTGCAAGGGAAAATTGTATTATTTTTATCCAGCATAGATATATTGTGCTGAAAAACTTCTAAACCAGCACTAATGTGTCAAATTTCTCCTCTTAACAATGATGAAAATATTACCTTTCTGGTTTTCTTCCACTATTTAATCATCCGTTGTTTTCTCATTGATTCTTATTGACCACAACAAAGTCAGGATTTCATCCTACATTTTCCTCCTTATGCTAATGATTAGCAGGTACAGACGGTCTTATAGGTAAAATGATACTATTTCTTACCATTAATTCATTTTGTTTCAAGATACTGACATCCTGACTGCATATTTTATGTTTGAACATCTAAGATCTGCTTTCCCAATCATGTAAAATCAATGATAAAAAATAAATATAGATATATCTCATTAAAAAGATAAAATGAAATGAAGACTTGGTAGATATTTTAAATAACAGCATCTCTCTTTGCTATACTTATTTCACAATGAGTCATTAATTAGGCTAGCTATATCTGAGAACAAAATGAGAGATAATGGAAATGAAATAGAATTAAACACAATATATTGAAGATTCCAGAGTAACTCCCTTTAAAAGCAAAATTTCAGCAACTTTTAGACTGTAGTAAGTCATGTCTCCTGATTGCTTTGCTAACCCTTTAGAAAAAGGGAGTTGACATTTAAATCAATAATCATATTCATCTGCAGGTGTCAAAGCACTTCCCAAAATAAGCCAGTAAAATAATCTTCTCAGAAATGGTGCAATGAAGGCATTAAGATGAAGGAAAAATAGTCAGTGACATAACCAGGAATTACAGTCCAGGTCTCCAGTCACCCTGTTGAGGCCCTTGTGTGCTAAACTACCCCACCTCTGACAAATGAGTTAGGCTTCTTAAGCTGCAATTTCAAAGTGATTTACTTAGCAATGTGAAACCATGACACTCAACATGAGAAGATACCACTTCTGCTAGTTGCTCTCATTACAGTCACCTTCTGCCATCACTCTTGAGGGCACAGTGCTCCAACTACTAAGCCCGTCTTGGGAGCTTCTCAGAGATGGCAAACTAAGGTCATTTGTCAGGACGGAGAATCCACTCCTTATTCTTTCTTCTTCTTGTTCTTGTTCTTGTTCTTGTTCTTGTTCTTGTTCTTCCTCCTCCATCATCCCATCAGGCATGCTCATTAGAGATTTTAACTCACTACAGTGAGCTCCAATGATGCCCACCCTGTTAGAAAACATCGTGTTAATCAGCTTGACACAATGAAGCAAAGGAAAACAGGACAAAGTGGGACAGATTTGTAATGTTTCCTAGGTAAACCAGCAAGGAACCTTGCCTCCTTTAGCAGAGAATATCCGCTTTCCTCCAAGGAAAACCAAATAACCATGCTTATATCCTCAGCACCTTGCACACCATGTCATGTTTCTGTCTGGAGTGTGCATGCACACAACATGAATTGCATACGTCCAAGTGAAGCTCAGCACTCCCTGGAAAGGTTGGCCCTATTACATATGAATTACAGGAGTCTCTGCATAAGCTATAAAGCCAAGAGGCTCAAGATGCACCCAGCTTCCAAAGCATGTGCAAAATGATTACATGTGCATTTGGAGCAAATTTCACACTCTCAAGAAATATTGGACTTGCTGGTCACAAAGATTTTGCATGTACAGCGCTGTAGCATTCATGAGATTGCCAGAACTCTGGAAGATCCAGACAAATTAAGGCAATTCTCAAATTCTAATTTCCAGGCAGAAAAAGAAGACTTGTGAGGGAAAGTCTTACAGGGAGCCTTACATACACTTCAACAGAGCAAAACTGATTTACAGTGGTCCTGTTTACATGAGTTATTACATTAAAAAGTACTGTAGTGATACTGCTGTTAACCATAGCTACATGGGAAGTGGAATTCCTCTCGTATGGTGTACTCAGGCTTGACAGGTTTTGGTTTTATCATGAATCAGAAGAACAGGTTCTATTTCTACTACAATAAAAATTATATTTTAAAAGTACAATGTAGTAACAAAATGACTTTTTTGGAATAAAGTACATCGGTAATGTCTGATCAGAACACTACTAAAAACTAAAAGTTAAGAAGAAATAAGAAATTGGAATGAATGATGAGGGAAAAAAATAAACATCCCATTTTGATTTTGAGAGGTTTTGATTAATTTGTATTCAAATTTATCTTAAAGTGTATTTCCTTTCCCCAGAAAACTTTTGAGTTTTAACAAAGCACTATGATAGACAGTAGCTGCTTTGCCATCAGTTAACCAACAGTACTACCTCTGCAAGTTTCAGGCTCTCTCAGGTCTCCCAGGACCTACACTCCTGTTCCTCTCCAACTCCCGTGTAGACCAAATCCTCAATCCAATGGCCCCTCTCCCAGTGAGGAAGAGCTAGCTGTCTGACATCCTTCCTCATAGCACTACCACATCCATTTGTGCAGAGAAATAGCCCCTTACTTGGTAGTGAACAAGTCGGAGAAGTCTGGCAGGCCGTCACACGTGCAAGGTTGAGGGTCTCTGCCCTGACAGTAGTTGTTCTGGGAGAGGTATGTTGCCTTCGATAAGGGCAGCAGCGTGCTGAGCAGTGGTGAGCACTGGTGAACCATGCTGTTTATGGAAGGATGCTTGGCATGGACTTTTCTTGAAAGAAAACAAATGCAGGTGTTACCTCAGTGCATTCGGCCAGGGTAGGTTCCCTAAAGACTCACCGGTGTGTCAAATGTGTACCTCAGATACGGCAGCCGCACCGTATTTGCAGCAGCAGTCCGGTCACCTGCTTTCTGCAAGTCAGCATTGTTCGTGTCTCTTAATGCAGGATTGAACACCTCAGAGCAAAGAAGCCTGCCGATTTCTTCCCGAATCACTTGGAAGTGCTTCCGTCTGAACACAAGCCAAGCCACATCGCTGCAGAAGTTGTAGAAGCCCTAAATTGAAAACACAGATCCCCTTTTCACTGGGAAAAGGCCCAGAGTCCCACTGCATCCCAGAGTGCAGGTTGGCATGACTCCACTAAAATGCCAGCAACCATTTGGTATCAAACTTTACCATGCATGCATCTGTGAAGATTTGAAAGGACTGTTTTTTTTAAAGGTACACAGACAGATGAGGCTAGAAACAGAGTTAACTGAGACGGATTTCATCTTGCTCAACTCTGACCAATTTGGCTTAGTCTTGCTGCTAGAAACTAAGGAGATAGATAGATAACCTGAGATCACCACCCAGTTTCCCTAAATAATCAATGGAAAGAGACTGATGGGATGAGTCATTCTGTGGGGGTTCCTATCACACACATCTCTCTCAAGAGGCAACAATTCACCCTCTGGCTGAGCTTCTCTTTTCTGCAATGGCTGTCAAGGCAGCCGAAGGGCATGGTCTGACTGGACAGCTATTGTTTGGGCAGCTGCAGGGAGACAAGATGATCCCCACCCTGAATGACAGCATTATGATCACAAAAAATATTACTACCAAATATGAACTCATCGCATCTCACCTCCACATATCTGCTTGCTGATTAAAAAAACAAAATCTAGCTTTTCACTCCTATTTAACATTTGTGATCCCTAGCATAAGCTGAATCAACTCCCAGTAAATCCAATGTCTGCTAAGTCTGCTCTTGAAAAGATGGCATTTCTGGGACTGCTGTGTATCCTTGGAATTGAATCCACAGTTCCGCTCTTTCAAGGAAAGGCTTCCCAGATTATGAAGTACAAAGTACAATTTGGGCCTAGCTGTTTTGTATTAATTGGCTGAAGCCCTGCTACATAGTGAGTCTCATAAATGGCTGATGGAGCTGTATGATGCAGGCCAGAAGAGCTTATTGGCATCTAGAAGTGTCACCAAGGGCAATAGAAATAAAAGAAGGCTGTAAAACTTCTTACCTACAGAGATGAAACTATGAGGCCAATGATGAGGAGAAATCTATATACCAGCCTTCCCAGAGGGACCTCAGGCTGTGGTGGGAACTGCTTGGGGTCCAAGAGCCACAGAGGGACTGAAATTCCCTGGCTGAGGGCTCCAAGGGGAAAAGGCTTAGGCTGAAGGGCAAAGAGATGCTATTTTACAGGGACATCTAGGCCCTAGAGGTAAAATTTTATTCTAGGTACTCTTCCCTACAAGTAAACTACTAGGGGAACCAAAAAGGAAAGGAGCATTTGGATGTGGAAGGGAGGGACATGCTCTGGGCTGACACTCAGTCACACTCTTCATTTATCTTTGTGTCTTTCTTACCTCAAAGAAGCTCCGATCTTTCTGCAACGATATTTTTCTCCTAAGGCAATGAAGAAGAGAACAAAATTAATAGCAGCAGTCATCCTTTCAGTTCTCTGAACAGAGCATTGAATATGACTCTTGGGGCTATGCCAAGCTGGCATTTCACCAGGGCAATAAAGTTGTTGCTGCTGGATCCTCATTACTAGCATGCAGAGACCCTACTGTCCAAGAGAAAGGCAGGACTTATGCATTGCCTCAGCAGGAGAAAAAGGAAAATATTGTATGGCTCTGTTAATTAAATCTGACAGAGAACAAAGCTGGATGTGATGAGCAGGCGAGGCTTCCCTGCTATACTAGCTAGACTGAGCTCTCTACATGGGCCTCTCAAAAGTGGTCAGCACTCATCTAACCCCATTCCCACTGAAGTCAATAAAAAACTCTTCCTGACATCACTGGAAAAGCAACGAGCAGAGTTACCGAGGGCACAAAGCCAGGCCAATGCAGAGACAATAAACTTGAACACTAGGAAGGAGATGCCTGATGCATCTCCAAGAAGAAATGTAAAACATGCCCAAGAACGACAAAGGGCCTTTGTTAAAGAAGCAGCAATTTGCCAGTGGAAGCCTGAGAGATGCTCTCGCCACCCACTTGAGCCCAGGGATTCTCACACAAAACCAAATGACTGTCCATCATGAAAACAGCCATTAAAGCAGAGGGTGACACACACATCCCAGCAGCCGCTCAGTTCTCCTGGAGATGGCACAACTCACCCTCATGGAAATGAAAGCAAATTGTCCCTGTTAGCCCACAGATCTGGCTTGGTCCTGCCAGGTACACAGGAAAGCCTGTCTCCGCATCAACTCATCCACTCCTGATATGTCCCTTATCTTCATGATAACATCAAGTGTTGCACGCATCTAGGGTATCCTCAGCTGCCACCACCCCAGAAACATCAATGCAGAGCAGACCATGAAGATGATACCTTTCAGCCCTATAGCTCTATTTACCACCTTCTCACTTTTATTTATTGATTTTTTTGATCACAAAGACCATGTATCTCCCTACCTGGCTCCCACCAGCCATAATCCTGCTGACACTTCACATATTGCGCAAGGAAAAAGAAGCCTGACTCTGCAAGCATGGTATGGCTGTTTGCCAAAGCAGAACTTCCAGAACAACTCTGATGTTTTTGATTCCTTATGAATTCTGGCAAAGTACAGTATTCTGTTTTCAGAATACCCTCACAGAGAAACCTAAAGTGACCCCAGCTCCTTAAACCTAAATGTGAAACCCAGCTTCACCTTTTAACATCACACAGCTTGTGCAGAGAAACCTATGTGGAGGCCAGCAACAGAAAATAACGCTAATAGAGTCAAATAAGGCCAGGGGTCTCCACCCTTCTTTCTCACATTGCTTTCTTCCCTCAGGTGAGGTATTAAGCTAAAAGAGACCTGCTTGAAGTAAAGTTTCCGAAAATAAATGTTGAACTAGGAGGCACCTCCCATGTCTAGGGCACAGTTGCTAATTACCTAGGAAAATACAGAAAGGGTCAGGAAAACATCAAACTTGCAACAAGCTTCAGGACGGGACTTGTAAGAAACGTGAAAGAGTTAGCAAAAAGCATCATGCCTTCTAGTACTATAGTAATATTTATTTCTCAGAGCTGTGAGGTGGGCAGGATGAGTTCGTGCATAAAAGAGGAGGACAGCACAGCCAAGCACAGACTGTGCAGTAAGTGCGGGGTTTGGACGCAAGATGATAGTGGCTTCAGACATCTGCAAGAACTGCTGTTGTGCATAGGGGCACGTGGGGAAGAAATGGTTCCTGTGCCATTTAGCAGCTCCCTCCACCGCAGCCGTGACTCTAATTGTCCATGGATCAAGCCAGCTTCAAGGGCCATTAAGAGCTGGCTCGACTGTGTTTGCACCATTGATGCATGCAGCTTTGGGAACACACTGTATTTTTCCCATTATGTCAAATGCCCATAAGGAAACTGGCACCATAAAAAGGTTGCACAACACCCATCAACTTAAAAGGAGAAAGCCAGACACACCTATTCCTTCCTCGCGTTGGAGGCACAAAAGGACTAATGCTAACGTACACAAATAACAGGTCTGGAGGAGCTCCCTCAAGTTCCAGTCTGGAATAGTATCAAGATAGGATTTTAATGCTGCATTTTACAAATATGTAGCTTGTTAAGATGAAAATGTTCTCCACCTAAGCCTCCCTTTTTAAAATTTCAGGGAAAACCTTTACATGAAGAATCAATAATTTCATATGAACACATAGACATTTGGGAGATCTGGAAGGGAAAGCAGTTTACCAACATAGTATAAGATTTCTTAAAAAGTTGCTATGGTGAATTAGAATGAAAAGCAAAAGCTTCAACACCATCATTAAGCCATAGTTGGGTTATATGAAAATATAGTAAAACTGGGGGTGGTACATTATCAATAGTTTCTCAGCTTTTTAATCTAAATATTTTTCAGGTTAAAAAAAAACTCATCAAAAGTAACCCTCATCAGTTTCCATTTTGATGAAGGACCTTTCCCATCCAAAAACATGTGTGCTCAAAAAATTCCCAACCATCTTTTCTAATTAAGAGTGTTAATCAGTCCTGTCCCTTAGCTCTTGTTTTTGACAGTTCATACAATGGTCTAGGAGGATCCAGATAACATTCAAGGCTAAACTGAGTCAGCCTGGAAAAGATGATATTTATATAATTGCAGTTTGGTATGGAAAGTGCCATATATTATAACACACTCGGCATTAGCCTAACTCCGCGGACAGCTGCAGTCAGCTCCCGCCACCCTGCTATGAGTAACTCGGTGAGGTCTCTCTTCATACAGCACCTTACATCATGAAGGCTTTAAGACACAGCTCTTTTCTAGCCTTTGTGTTTTCACAGCCTGGACACCAATATCCCAACCCACTTCCAGCCTCTAACCCCTGCTGGGATGAAAATATTAAAGAACACAGTTTCTTCTTTTAGCTCTCTGCTTTCACTCCCATGCTGCTGGTTTTTTGCCACTAGACCTCTTGCTTGCCTCAATCCTGCACATTCCCATCCACCAGACAATACCAATGAGCAAAGAGGCAGCAGAGCTAACTAGCTGGGTATACAACAGGCTGTTTTATCCAGCTGCATCCAGTTCTTGGATTCAAGTTACTTTCTGCAACAAGTTCCTCTAACTGAGTCTCGTAAGTGCAGACATTAGGGCCACCCAACAGAAATAATGAAATGCTGTCATGATCCTCCCTGTGCAACCAGTGAGAAGGTTAAGAGGATGCCTCTGCTCAGCAGGAATCTGGGAGCAGGGTTTTGGCACAGAAGGCTGCTCCCAGGAGTGCCCGGTGAAATGCCAATGTGCCAGGACACAGAGGGAACACTTTCTTAATTCTCACGTCCAGCACCTTGTGGGATGGGGCACACTAAAATGAAAGCCCTGTTGGGACAGCAATTTCAGCTCCCTTTTGACTCCATCATTTCACAGGTTACCTTCTCCTCTTGATTAGAAGGAAACGCAGGTTCCCCCACCCCAGCCAGCAGCAAGGCTGCCCGGAGCTGTGTTGCAAGAAGGCAGGTGAATGTTTGTGACTCCTCTGGGAGACTGGCAGCAGTTTCACACCAACTGACTGAAAAAAATTTGCCTGAAACTGCTCTGAGAAGATCCCCTGGGACTGGGGTTCTGGGTAGGGACTGCCAGCTCCCTTCTACTGCCAGGGAAAGGAAACATTGTGCAGGAACATACATGGCTCAGGAAAGAGTCCCCAACACTAGCATGGTGTGTGATCTCTCTGTCATTATGTTCTCCTTCCATTAAGCATTTTTTGTGGTGCTTAGTTGCTGGCCAGGGTTAAACCACAACTTCATTCCTGTTAAAACTCCCCTTTTCTTGTCCTCATCATTCCCTTGGTTTCTCTGCCTTTTCAAACACCCTCCCATCCTCTCCTGTCTTCTTCAGTTTCTTTTTTGATTCCTACTACGGGTTTCTCTCCCCTTTCAGTTCATTGCTGGGACCGTTGCATCTAAAGAGCAGTTGGTCTCCACTACTCTGAAAAATCCACGAACCGTCTTCTCCACTCAGAGACAGGAGTCCTACACTTCCAATGCCCAAGCACAGCCTCTTCTTGTCTCTACTCACTTCAGTTGCTGCCCTTCAGGAACATGGTCTCCTTCACTTGCTAGACTAGTCTTATGCTATCTCAGACTTGGCATAAGAAGAAATTTATGCAGGAATCTGTGGCAACCAGCAGGTACACAACCATTTGCTTTCAAGATTTAGTATATGGAAGTGGCAGGGGTAAGATGCAGGGCTGGCATTGCTTTTTGCCCTGATGACTTTCATGTTGAACCCATCAAAGTTTCCTGTTCTGTATATCTAGCAAGGTTTCTGCATACCAGGACTAGAGCTTTCTAGTCTGGTATCCAGAGTTCTGCTGCAACTTGTTGTGGCCAAATCAGTTGGTAACAGCTCACCAGAAACACTTTTGGAGTTAGTTAACAGGTAGAGCTTCAGGGACATCAGAACACTTCTCTGTCTCATGGTCCCTCAGCCCTCCATGACTCCTTGGCTCACAAGACATTTGTTACCCTGGACATTCACTTATGTCACTCAACAGGAGCCTTGGCTCTGGGCTGATGTGGTCCTTGACATAGTGAGGGTCCTCAAAAGGGAAAGCTTTCCTTGGCTTACTTTCCACTAGGCATGTGGCGCTGCTGTGCCATCCCTCGTTGGAGGATAAGGTTACAGTACACCTTGGCAAGGTGAATCCTGGCCACCGCTAACTTTGCCAACACGTCGTCCTTTTCTTTCTTCCCTAAAAGTATTGCACTCCTGTTTAAAACAAAAAGGGAAAAAAGTTTTCAGGGAAGGTGCTCTGGACAGAAGGGATGCTAGAAAGAGTGACTGTTCTGAGAAGTAAGCGTGGTGCTCAGGCACATAAACCAACACGCTGTGTCACACCACTGTCAGGGGACCCCTCTGCAGCAAGGCTGGGCTCAGATGCTTCCAGCGCAGGTTGGCAGTGCCAGTGGGGCCACAGGGCCTGGGGCTTGGGCCCAGACAGTCTTTCTTGCCCCGCACAACTTATAAGCTGCATGCCCACAGCCCGTCAGGTTGCTGTCTTTGATCCTGCATAGCTTATGAACCCTTTTTGCAACCTGCATAAAAGTCCTGGAGGTGCATTTAGGTATCTCCAGGCACAAGCTCTGTCACCCCTGGAGCGATGGGTCTGGCTCATTCAGAGACAGCATTTACTTCTCTTCAAAAAGGCACATGAAGCGCTTTCGGGACCGCCTCTAAACAGGAACAACTGACACCGCAAGCCTGTATTTTAAACCAATTCAGATCAAACACTAAGGAAATGCCAAACCAAAGAGCTTTCTATTTCCTTTGCTTCCCCTGTAATCCACCTGGCCGTCTGCCGGTGTCTGGGAGAGCTGCCGGCCTAAAAGTTACCAGCCTCCTTTCAGACTCAGAAGAATTGGGTTTTTTTTTTATCATCTGTCCTATCCCTCATGGCCTCCAGCTCTAAAGCTTCCTACACAACCCACCTTTAATAAATTAGGACAATTACTCTGAGCTTCTCAAGGATAATTGCTAATAAAATTCCGCAGATTTTCCCCAAAAGACATGAAAGGGTTGAAAGCAGAAACAGACAGAAACTAAAGGGTAAAGAAAATACAGGACTAGAAATAATAGCCCTTGTTCCATTCATGTCTCATCCACCACTGCTGAGTTTTTGTTCTTAGAGTCACATATTTCAGAGGTGAATTCTCCCAAGCTGTCTCTGGTGGGGGAATGCCTCATGCCTGCTGCTTTGGAAAATTGGTTGGTTGTTTTTGAAGTTAGTTACAAGATCTTCCTGAACCTAGAAGCCAGGAAAGCCTCAGGCTTGGATTTACAAAGAATCAGCACAGCACCAGCAAAAGACAAAGTCACAAGAAGACAAAGATGTCCATATTCATCCTGACATTCTCTGACAGGAACCCCTTCTGATCCTTTCTTTTCCAAATAAGGTTTGTTGCACAGAAGCCATGACTGCTGAAGGCAGGATGGTCTTAGACATTCTCTTGACGTACTGCGGACACTGATACTTCTGCACAGTCTAGGTTCAAGACAGTTGAGGAGCTATTCAGACCATCAAGCCTGGCTCCCTGTGAACAAGAGTAGTCCCAACAGATGAGTTAGGCATCTCTCATAGGCAGCCCAAATGGCAGGAACCCCAAAACACACCAACTAGGAGCAGGAATAACCAGCATTGTTTTCTGTGTTACTAGGTTATCACACAGGGTCTACAAGAAGAGCAGCTCGAGGACTGCACAGCCATTGGATGTGTCTGTCATATAGGAACATCAGGTTGATAAAGGACTAGGCGGGTCACCAAGCCCAGTATCCAAATAATCTGTCTGTCAGTTTAACTGGCAGCAAATTATAGGTGTCACTAATGGGACACATCAAATGGTACCGGCATGTCTTGCCTCCAGTCTGTCTCTACTTGTGGCACACAGCCAGTACTACACAGGAAAGCAAAAAAGCCTCTGAAACTAAATTACATCTTGGAGGAAGGAGGAGGGAGTTTTCTTCCTAAGCAGGCCACTAGCAACAGCCCTGAGCATAGGATTTATCTAGGATAGATATAGGAAAACAAATGACTATGCAATCTTCTTTCACATTCTCTCAAATACATCAGCATATCACAAAACCAAGGATTCTTATCACAAGCGTAATTTTATGTCATTATGATTCTATTATGTAGTTATAAAATCCCCTTCACAACCTCACGGAGCTCCACCTATAGAAAAAAATGTAGTTCTCTTGCCTGCCCCCACTGCTTCCTGGTAGACCATTCCAGAAATTTACTCCACAGGAGGAAAAAGACAGTCCTTGCTACATTTGATTTGAAATATAGCGCATACATAACCAAGTTTGGAATTAGACCAGGTGGATAACAGAGGAAATAGGAGGTCTTGAACAGGGAAAGAAGATGCAATGTCAGAAAGCTCTTCACACCGTGATTAATATCTCCTTGCTCCTCCAAGTCAGCTGAGATGCTAGAACAATTAAGGATGAACTTCAATATTAAATAGGACCTAAAACTGTTTTTTTGTCGTTTTGCTTTCCTTCCCTGTATTTATACTTCAGTAGATCAATATCCTGACTTCCTGCTTCTGCACCGTGTCTCTTTAAGATTCTCTGATGTTACACTGCATGCAGGTAATCCTGACAAGCAAGCCACTTCCCTTCAGGAGAGGTAAAGAATCTAAATAAAACACTATTGTAAATATCCCTTTAGGAAGCTGAGAGTCAGTACATGTTTCCCACCAAAAGGCAGGGGTCACTTTGGGAGCACTGCATGCCAGAACACACTGAAAAGTCTCTCCTGGCAGGGTTTATCCAGTGCTTGTAGCTGATACCTACTAACCAGAGCCCCCTTGACCCAGGAAACATAACCCTATATTGCAATAGGTCCAAACTCCTCTTTGTTTCAGTCCATTTCTGTATTTGCCACACCAGTAGTTGATATTAGCCATTTTGAGATGCCATGGCCCACAGAGTGGCCTCCTTGTCCTTTACCAGCCAAGAGCAAGGGGATCATTTTGTAAATTGCAGCCCAGAGCACCTCAACTGAATCTGCAACCTTCATGTATGAAACTACGTTGATGGTTTTCTTTATTTATGAATTATTCCTTGTACACTGAAAGAAACACCTGTCTATCTATGGATGTAGAACAAATCAATTCCTGAAGGCCAGCAATCCTCCAACAGTCCTTTCTTCAATCCAGATAAATCAGCCCCTCTTTATATCAAGGCTTCATGAATTGTGAAGTAAGTAATTATTAGGTGTTTTAAGAAAATGGTCAGTCAATTCTCAGAGACTATTATAGACTCCAGAAAATCACTGAAGTTTCTTACAATCGTTTGTTAATCTGCAATGCTTTCTCCCAAGCCATATAACCCTCTAACACAGCAGCTCCTAAGCTATTCCCCTGGCATCCCCACTTCCACTCTGCAAGGTAGCAAGCGTGGTTACACACCCTGACTTGGGAACTGCTTTCCTAGCATATATTCCTCATGTTGTAACATGTTTCTAGCACCTAAGAGTCATCTGAACCTGCTTTGCAAAGTATTTAGAAATGAAATCTTAAAGCAATGTGACCCACAGCACAAATTAACACTCAGCAGACTCAGTTGCGACTATTTGGTGCTGTGTATTGCAAGCAGCAACGACTGGATGCTGATGTTATTGCTGGGAAATGGCATTAAGGGATGGTAATTCAATCCAGGGCACTCACATAGATTTAATGTTGGTGGTAGTAGTAATGATTTATTCAAATTGCAGCATTACCTTGAGAAGCCAAATTATTTGGTGACCCCATTGCAGCAGGACTGGATCCAGCCACCATATTGAAATGGAGACTACAGTGATGCCGTGCCACGTGAAGAGCAGTGCACGCTGCTCAGGGCAAGGTTGGGGCAAAGTGGGGTTCAAACTCTCCCAGAAAATCTGTCTCTCTACATAGTCAGAAGAGCCTATGTCCTGGAGAGCACAGAGGACAACGGGATGGGAGACATAAACGGTGAGACCAAGGGGTTTTTCTCCTTAGTATTCCATATATAGACTGGGCCAGTATAGCAAGCAGTCCTTGCTCATATGCAGAATCCCACTGATTTTGACATAAAAGACTGCCCTGTGATTCCAGATTTGCTGGGGCAAACTCGGTGTACTTGCACCCCTAAAGTCTTGTACTCACGAAATCAAAGATCCGTATTTCTTTTCCAGGGCAATTTTTTCCAGGTAAAAAGATAGGTAGAAGAGCAGGGCCATGAGGAACTCATCTAATTTCTCATTCCTAAATGGAACGCAGAAAGGTCACTGTGAGGTCTGCAGATTTGCAGATACAAACATCACCAGACCATTACGAAAAAGAACAAAGTCTCTGCTCAGGGGGCCTGCATTATACCAAATATTAGCTATATGGTTGAGACCCATTCATAGCAAGCACCCACCCCACTCTAAGACTTTGAAGGCTTACAGAGAATTACTAACAGAGTCTAATAAACACGCTGAAGAGTAGATTGAATTAGATATTACCAGACATACTTCCAAGAAGCATGTTTTCTGCACTGAACATGCAGAATTCACATTCAAAGGAAAAGGGGGACAACTCGGACACCTCTCCCCTTCTGAAAGGTCAGTATGGCTAAGGCTCAACGAGGTCTACAGGTACATTCCTAAGTCAAAAGCAATGCAGCCACTGTATGGCCCTGGTCATCTCAGGGATATGCCTCTGAGATATAATGCTCTGCCTGCTGCCTCCTCACTTTTAGCTTATAGAGGAGTAATGCTGATATGTGACAGCAGCAAACAATGAGCCCTGTAGCTCTGACGGGAACAGCAGCAGCACAGGAAAGCAGCCCAGATTCCCAGGCGTGTTAGCACTCCTGGTGCACGCAGTGTTGCAGATGCACTGGCTAATGTGGAGTTAAATGGGTAACAACCATCAGCTATTTAGGCCCAAGTTCTTGGCTTCCTTCAAGGAAACAGAGCGGAAGGCTTTCAAATAGGTGATAGGATTATTTCTCTGCACATGTCAAAGACAACAGGCATTTGGTATTGTTTCTCACTGAACCTCACAGATGAGAGATTTTAAACCTCTGATACTTCATATTCTACTCCTCATACACCCTGGTCTCTCCACTACCAGCTACACACAGGTAATTCTTGAAACAAACTCTAAATGACATACCTCATAACTGCTGCAAATGATAGCATGTGATGTGACTCATTTGCTTCTTTCAAAAGCAGAGCAGCATCTGAAAACATATGGAGGAGAAAAACAATATTTCCTCAAAAAATTTGCTACTGTTAGTAGAAATAGCTTTCTAACTTGTATGGGCGATGCCTTGCTGATATGAAATACCAGCAGTTACTCACATTTGACATCATCCAACGTCACATATTCATGTTGTAGCCACTTTGACAGCCTATGCAATTTTCCTTCTGTTTCAGCCAGCCTTCTTCGAGGGAGTACAGCACTGTAGTCATCTTGGAAGATGCTAGTGGTTGACCAATACATAACATTTAAGGACACAGTGTTAATTCCAGTCTGAGAATATGAAGATTATCTACCTGGTATGTACCCTCTTCATTGCACCCAGTTTCAAAGGGACAGGCAGCGAAATGTGTTTGGCAGGTATGCTGAACTAACTTTCAACTATTATAACCACAAAACAGGCTGGGGATGTTGAGAGAAATAGGACATTTCACCTCTAAGGTTGCATCTGAAGTTGCTCTTTTAGTTGCTAATACAATAAATTGTGACTATATTATTTAGATCAAAGAGGTTTTAAGTAATGGATGAAAGTCAGCTATACCATGTTGTGAATTTATAAAATTAATAATAATAATAATAACAATACTTCAATCTTTGAAGTGCCTTACACAGATGAATTAATTACCTCACAATACACATTAGGGTAGATGAGAATTATTACCTCATTCTGAGCGATCTGGAAACAGCAACAAAGATGCTGAATGACTTTACCAAAGTCATAGCAGGCTAGTGCCTGAGCTAGCATTCAACACCAGGCATGTCTGGCTCTGCTTTTATGTTCAGACCACTCATCCATGCTGTTGAAATGACAGCTGACTTCCTGTTTCACGTGTTTTGTTCAGACACGATCCTCAGACAATGGATGAAAATATTCCCACCCAAATGATCTTGTTTCTTTTTGAGCTAGGCTAGTGGAATTGAAATACCTCTTTAATGTCTTGACACGCATTTCCTGAAAGAGAATATTTTTTCCTTCCTTAAGGTTTTCCTCCGTTGCTGGATTGGAGCTGAAATATAGAGTATGAGCATGCAGTAGTATGAATTTAAGTTACTAGCAGCAGTGCAAAGAGGTCAACATCCCATGATACAAAGGCATGTCTATTTTGGCCTCTGACACTAAGAAAACATCTGGGCTGTGGTGAGATCCACGTGAGACATTGCTTTCAAGAACACAGAAGCAAAGAGTAAAGGGGCTTCCCTGGGTCTTCCTGCTCTGTCTCCTGCCACCATACACATTTTGCCATGTAAACCCTTCAAGCAATCGGTGTCTCAAGTGGCTTTAGGAAGATTTGAAATGTAAACTGCTCAATTCCAGAGCTTTTCTTTGGTATCGCTGAGGGCAGAGACAGGCAGAGGTCACTGGGGAGCTCATTCCTCTCCCTGGATATCTATGGGGCAGAGTCAGCAGCGTTCCCAAACCCAGCGGAGAAGTTGGCCAGAGCTGCTGAGACACAGACCATGAAAGGCACCTGCAGTATCTGTATGGCCAGGGGAGAGGTGAGCAGCCTGGCTCCACCGTGACAAAGGCTTGGAAAATGCCCGACAGAGCAGGGAGGCAGAGCAGGGAGGCTGCAGTGGGCAGCATGTGACTGAGCCACTGCCGCCACGCTCCACTACCCTCCCTGCCCTGCACTTGAGAAGAGAGCAGGGGGAATATAGTTTGGGTGTTGTTTTTTTTTGCCACAGTAGTTTAAATGATAAAGTCTTAATCCACAACTGCCACAGAAATTCAAAGCACAAGTTACTTGCACTTTGTCCCCTGCAGAGCTGTGGTTTTCCTAAAGCTTTGCAGTCCTCCAGTGCTCACCATTGCAAGGGTCATACGTAACACTGGCAACAGGGAACACCAGCCTGTGAACCTCCACCTATGGACACCTGAGGTGGCATTTGGCCCTTGTGTCCACCACTGCTGCTCCAGTGCATGGTGCACATTTCTGACACATGGCACTCACTTTTAGCCATCCCTCTGTAGTGGGTTCAGCTTGAGAGCAGTGTGGAGTACACACATATTTCTGATTTTCTCCATTAACATGATGGGATAAATGCCTCAGGGAAACAGTTAAGGAGCTCCAGTCTCAATCAAAAATAAAAAGTAATAAAAAAAAAATTGTCCTGCAGTTGATGTTCAGGCAAAACAATATTAGACTCAGACTTTACCTTACTTGGAACTGCTGTATCAAGGCCTAAACCTGCATAACTTGAAACTAAACATCATTCTTTTCTTTTACCTTGCAAATTCAAGTGTTTTAGTATCATATTTCCAGTACCACATGCCTGGAGTTAGTTTTATCAGCTGCAAGAAAACAGCGTATAGAGTACATGTCATAAATCTGTGCTCAAGTTCTCAGCCCAACAAACTATTAAGAATGCAAGCACTGTGCATATGGGCCACTTCCTGTCTTTCCTCAGTCTGCTTTTCACCCAGATGTTGTTCTTGCATGAGTTATTTGAACAGAAGTTCTCTGAGATTAAAGGTTGCCAGCATAAGAAAGAAAAATGTGTATCTGTCCTTTTTAATGTCTTTCAGGTTATGAATAAATAATTGAAAGTTTGTTAAGGAACATCAGTTCTTTGATTGCCAGTGAATCAATAAAGACTGAGAAATCAAATGGAGCCATGCATTAAACAACACATTGCTTGTATTTAGGGGTTTTTTTATAATATTTATGCAATTGTAGAGACTAAGTATCAGGAGAAAGGAAACGTTTTTATGAAAATGGAATATGTTATGCACTTTCCTGATATTCTGAGAACTTTAGATAAACACCAGATAGACTCTTCAGGGGACACTGGACAAAACTATTAGTAACAGCATTTTAGAGTATCTGTATAGTTTTTTAAATCCATTTAAAAAAAAATTGCCTGGAAATAAACAAGATCTATTAGTCCTTTCTTAACAAGAGAGAATTGCAAACCGTTAACTATTATTTGCAGGTCACCTTTAAAGCAAAATGGCTCTTATTGCTGAAATCCTTCTGCCTACAAATTTAAAGGCTTTCTGAGACTTTTTGCCAGGTACTATTCAGCCAGCCAGCCACAAGGCTCTCACAAATTCTTGCTCAGTCTAATGTGGTAGTAGACCGCTGGATACAGGACACCAGAACAATTTCACATCGGCAGCCGACAGCCAGCAGCCCATGTGACGGTTAGACCACAGAGATGAATGTTAGGAAACCATGGCCCTAATCCTTTGACAAAAAGTGGTTATTTCAACTTGTCTGTTCTAGTTTTCGGTTCCAGCTTTCTAATACTGGTTTACAACTCTCAGAAGAAAAAGGCCAGGCAAATGCTATGCCTTTATGTTACAAGGGATTATGAACCATGAAAGAAAAATAGAAAAATTGAAAAGGTTGTAGTATGGCAGAGCAAGGCCTACCAACACATCACAGAAAGGAGAAAATACCCCTCCTGTGTCTTCAAAATATATCTATCATCTCAGCTACATCTCACTAATATGAAAGGTTGAATGAACCTGGCCACCCTGTTCCCTGGCTGGGGCAGTGGGACAGGTCCTTGCCCACCCCATGGGAACTCCCATGGCCCCAGGATCTGCCACAGAGGTAAAAGTGAACAGCAGCAACAAGACGGAGCTGGGAAAAGTGGGGAGACTCACGGTTAGCATGGTGCTTGCCCAGGACACGGCCAGGAGCGCAGGCGCTAAGGCAGGCACTGTTTATGGCAGTGTCCTGGTAACAGCCTGCTGTCCCCTAGTAACCGCACATCCCAGCATGCAAATTGCTCTCCAGCCTGCGCTGTGGACTGGGACTCATGGGCTGTGTGCTCTGCCCCTTCCCACCTCTGCTAAGCAGCTTCCCTGGGTAACATTTTATTACAAACAGGGAAATTAAGTGGTTTCCGTGCAATAACATCTCCACAGCCACTCACTCAGGGCTTACTGTGTTCTGTGGCGGTGGGGAGCTGCAGAGGTTTTCCTGGTTACCGGCCCAGGACTGGCAGCAGTGAAGGCAGCTGCACCCAGTCCCTCTGTTATGGGCATTGATGTCTGTACAGCACTCTGAATGTTAAACATACTTTAGCTTGGGACTTTACAAGATTTAAAAGTATAGTTACCAGGTCACAAGTCTCCTATGACATGACCTATGTTCCTATGCGAGCAATCAGCTCAAGATCTGCAAGTTGCCCCTGGAAATAATTCCTGTACGTTAAGGCAGGTCGCTTAAGGGCATGATTTTGAGGGAGGGGCTTTGATCTTTGGGATATTGTGAAGCATTGCTTTTGCAAGCAGGAAATCTCTCATACTAGTCATCCACAGTGGAACAGTGTCGTGTACAACTGCTACCGCTTAGATCACACTCAAAATTGGTACAACTTATATTGACAATAGCACTTTCTGCCAATAGAAGTCAAGTCCCCATGAATAGCTAGTTGTTGATGGAAGAGGCATTCTTGCTCCCATCAAAGTTTTCCCACCATTTATCTTTGTGTTCATTCTTTATCTTCTCTGTCCCCACAGCAAGGCGGCTCCCTAAACTGTCAAAACCAGTAATCCAGCAAAAACAAATGAGAAGCTTTCTGTTGAGTTAGCATTTTACATCAGTTCATGGTGGAGTCAGTGAAGGGCAGCGGAGATGAAGATAAAGATAAGGGGACAGGGAGGACCATACCTCTCAACAGATCAGGTCAGCTACCAGGTGAAAACCAGCCACAATCTAGGAAAATTTTGCTAGTACAGCTGCCCTAGGCCAGTATGTACTCTGAAGAGATGAAAATACCTGACCTAAGACTTTTAGACAATTCAGTAAGACAGAAGGAACGTTTCCTATGCTTTCAGCTCTTAATGATGGCATCATTCATTTTTGCAATAGTTTCTAACTAGGGAAAATACTCCTGAAAGAAGCACTGGAACGTTCATGACCACATGGACAATATGATGTGGGGAAAGAAAATTTCCATAAAACGACCTTTCCTTAACTTCCCCCCATTTCTCTTCCAAACACTCCATCTTTTCTCCTGTACATACTCTGTAAAGGTTTATCCATGCAAACACAATCAGTCCATGGATAGCTAAACAAGAATCTCAAATCAGCCTGAAAATGCAGCTCTGGCTCTGTTCTCTACAGCCATATCTTTTTTTTTTTTTTTTTTTTGACAATCATATTGTGTATGTTGTGTTTCCAGTTGCTATTGCAGGCTGCCAAGTACATATCCATGACTTGGCAGCCAAGTCACATATTTAAGAGGATGAGAGAAGCAGGTTTGGGAATGACCTCAAATCTCACCCATGACAGCCAGGCAGCACTATAGAAATAGGCTCCCCATCAGGGGAAAGTGGGAGGTATGGAACTGATGGCTCATCGACTCATTTTTATAGAGCGGGGCTGTCATCAGCCTCAGGACACCATCGGCCCATCTTGGCTCCACTAAAAGTCATGCCAAAAGAACTGGGAAAAGTAAAGGACGTGTTGCAGATAGTCAGGGCCACGCGTGTTAGCATTTGTGGTGCAGGAGGCAGGGGAGACAAGCCTTTGGCCATACTAGAGTTGGAAGCAAATTGGAACAAAAAGCCCAGACAAAAGATGGGGAGAAACTAAGAGTAAGAACAACCTACAGGGAGCACAACTGTGAATGGCAAGACTGGGACTGAGAGCTAAAGATGGAGCTGCCTAGGCAGGCAGGGAAGGCCTGTGAATCAGTGCAGCAGCCAAGTAACGAGGGGGAAAATGAAGAAAATCTGGAAAGCATTTGTGGAGAGTGGGACAGAACTGGCTCTGGCCAAGCACAGGGGCCAGGACAGACAACAGTGTTAGGGGGAACCCCGAGACTGACTGAGTTACCAGAGCGGGAGACTTGGCATGCTCAGACACAGCACTATACTACCCTTAACCAAGTGCTTGCTGGAGGAGATGAGTTCAGCCCAGCATCCCACCCGTGCTGATGGCCCAAATGGTATCAGTCTGGAAAAAAAAAAAATTAAAAGTCTGCCATTGTGTAGCAAAGGCGATTAGTGTCTGTTGGATCCCTGCTTCAGCTGTTGCAAGAGTTGGAAGCTATAAAATGAGTGAGCCAGAAGATTACAAGAAGTGAAATTAAGGTGTAATGGTTGAAGCAGTTGAAGGCTGTGTGGGAAACTGACTTCCATATGGGCTTCAGTCACAGAATGCCAGGCAAATCACTCCAACCCGCATTTAACCCTAATGGTCACTATTTGCATGCTCTTTTCTCTCTGAGCAAACGGCCTGGCTTCATGGAAATCTGAAATGCAGGGCTCGGTATCCACAGCTGTGACCGAAGCCAACAGGAACTGTGCTTTGAACAGTCCAAGAAGTGTATAATACTAACCTGTTTGAAAAAACAGTCCCTTGGCACTTCCAGGAGAAGAGCCCATAATAGACAGATGGCGTTTGACTTTTGGTGTTGTTTTATCACCTTTTCTCTGTGGGAATTATACATGTCTCAGGGGTGAAAACTAAGTGGTTAATGTTGTGAAGCACTCCAGATGTGATGGTGATGAGATCTACAGGCAACATCCCAAGGCATAATTCTTCTCCAGAGCAGGGGCTGGACAACACACAGTAAATAAGGTGTACGTTGAACTGGAAAATGCTACTTTCTTAGAGCATACGCTGCCCATTGTGTGCACTGACTAAGGCAGGTGCCCTACAGAAGAAAAAAAAAATTAAAAACTGTTACTGTGTAATTAAAACCTGAGTTATGATGCATAAGCAGAAAGAAAGAAATAGGCTTGCTCTGATCATCATAATTCTGAACAACTGACCTTGCAGCCTTAATAGGCTTCTTTTAATGTTGTTTCTTGTGGTATTCATGTGTCCATTTGCGTCCCAGTAGCTGGGAACACTCAACAGTATGTACATGTATCCATTCTTTAGGGTATCTAATGTTTAATTTGGATATCACACCCAGAAAATAAACACATGCATAAACTCAACAAAAATATCACTGACTCACCATCCAGTCATTCACCTCTTTTCTGCCTCTTGTTTCTTCTTGCTGTGGCAAGTCTCTGTCTTCCATACCCACCGTATTAATTTCCTCCTCTCTTCCCAGGGGCAGTTAAATGTCAGCCCTGGTTTCTCTGGGAATAGTAGACTCCATGTGCGCACACTACTGTTTGCATTAGACACACGAGTACAGAATTCAACTTCACAGTAGCTAATACTTAGTCCATGACTGTGCCATTATCTGCCAAGTACTTCTGCCTGCTTGTTAAAAACAGGATCATGACATATGAATGGAATAAATAATGTCCTTAGGCATAATAATATGAGCACTCGTATGGTTTTTCACTTCAGATCTGTGCAAAATTGGAGCTCCTAATTCTTTGTTTTCAGTAATTTTCACTGTTCTCACATATGAACACTGCTGCATTTCAGCCCTATCCCTTGGATCATCCAAAGCAAAGGGCAGTTACAGCTGCACTGTAACTTCTGGGGAGATACCATGTCCCCCCACGTCCTTACCTTCCTGGGACACCAGCACCAGCCTTGCCCTAGAGTCAGAGCCCTGGGGCCTGGCTACCTGCCACCTTCAGCAGCAACTACATCCCCAGAGGCAAACTGGATAAAGGGGTTTGATTGATAGGCAAAGGCAGAATTAGCTACTGAGTCCAGATCGAAGGTCTACTGGAAATCAGGAGGCAGTGATTGCCCAGCACTGCTTACGGAAACATGGGCTGCTTTTGGAAAGCCAGAAAAACCAGCTGCACATTCTTTAACTGAAATCCTCATGCAATTACTCCCTCTGCGTGGTTTTATCAGATGAGATTATTGAACATGAGCAGTTGTCAGCTATTTTCATGCAGCTAGGCATTTGCCTTGTGCTCCCAACAATCAACCTTTTGTTATGAACATGCCTCTAACAGAAAGGAAGAAGTATTTAAATGTACCTCATGCTCAATAGGTATTTTCAAAAATATGATTTTGATTCTGTATCTGGGACGCTCAGAAATTTATGGAGCTTAACAAAAATGTCACAGCCTAGTTTCTAGTTCTTCTGTAGGGTATAATAACCATCTCCCTGCTATAGAATTAGCGAAAAAAAAGTGAAAATTTAATATAGAGGTACTATAGACAGGATCTTCTCTATTCATTTCTGTGAGCTTTGAAGATAATTATTGCAGAGAACTTTATTTTTAGGTTTTAGTTTATTACGGAGACTTCTTTAGCTTAGAAATTTTAGTTTAATTATCTTCCACCTGTAGTGCCGGGGATAGGACTAAGGACTTGGCCAGCATCAGTTGTCTTTAACCAGGCTGTGTCAGTACGTTTGCAAACACGCTGTGAATGAGGCCTGCAGCAGGAAAATAAGGAGTCTGCCAAATGAGAAATAAACGTGGTTTTGAAAGAAATATGTTTATGTTTTCAGACACAGCCTGGCAAAAAAGAAATGCTGCCTTCAGCTATGACATATGATTACTAGACTGTCAGTTCAGCCGTGCAACAGCTCTTAGAGGGATTGATAGAAAATATTTCGTGATGCTTGTCAGTGAGTAGGAAGGCAACCAAGACCCCTAAACCCACAGGGCTTTCTACAGAGTCTTCCTGAAATATACAGCATTAGCACTTCTGGAAGTGTTTTTGTCTCCTTAGTTCTATTCAAAATAGATTTTTAACTGCAATCATTTGCAGCAGCGACATTTTGAACTGCTCCAACAGACAGGGTACAGGTGCTGCAGGCTGCGACCTAAGCACGAGCAAGAATGACCTCACATTTCTAGGTCCGGGATGCAACAGTGATCTGTCAGCTTGTGTACAGGCCAGCACACGAATACCAATTCCTGAATGGTGGGAGAGAGTATCTTTGGCAATGGAAAAGGAACAAAAATTTCCTATACTGGTCTTGATTTTTCCTTAAAAGAAAGATGACCAAAAATGTGTTGGCTCTTAGAGGGAAATTCCTCTCTAAAATTCCTGGCTGGTGCTGTTATTGGGATGAGGAACCAGCTTGCCTATGTCTCCACCCTACTGAGGCAGGAGAGAGTAAAGGCAAATGGGTCATGCAAGGGCGGATCAGGGGTTTTTAATACTGCTGTTTCATATGTGGAAGTGAAATATGTTGTTGCATCTGGAAATGCTGGCCTGCCCAACTGTATAATCACCGCGCTGCTGCAAGCAAAACCTACTCTAAAGGCAGGTCTATGCTATAGGCTTCTGCCCGCATAAATATGAGGATGAGAGTGGCGGAGGGATGTGATACCTGACCCACATAGGTGTGCTGAAGAAGCTTTACTAGCATAACTTGTTTCGCTGTGGGGTAGGGAGGGGTGATAACTTTCCCGTGATGAACAACTACAGACATAATTTTGCTGCTGTAAGAGCATCCACATGCTTTGGTGGTTTAATATCACAGGATTCCCATGTGCCAAGGTACAGCGTCCCTGACGTAGGCAGAGATTAGACCACCGTGCGCTTTCTAAAGAGACACAGTAAGGGAAACTCATGCCAGGCACAGGGCAAAGCAGGAGAAATGTGGAACACCTTTTAAATAAGTAGAGCTTGAAATGCTATTACATTGCAACACACTGGCAAGACTGAAAAAAGGAATTCTAAAGTTAAGTGTGCATGCTGGGTTAAGTGCATGTTTTTTAACATGATGCCTTGCATTTAATGTAAGTGCCAAGACTGGAAATGTGAATTGCCTGAACATTTTTCCCTTTTCTTCCTCTTCCTCCTGTGTATCTATGGGAGCGGCTTGCAATGGGGAAGACAAAATTTATGGTGCAGTCCTGAGATGCCACATCTCCCTCAGAGCTGTCTCCCACACTGCCCCAAACCTTCAAGAAGAACCTTTCAAACAAACGTCAGGCAGCTCCCAAGAGAGAGGCTGCCCAGCCTGCAGGGCTCCACGCAGTGTCTGCCGAGAGATAAAAGGCAGGCTGCCAGGATATATTCATTCCTGTCTTTAAGATGGTATCACAAGGGGATGAGCAGGGCTGCAGCCCGTCTGCTAAGAAGTCTTCTGTGCAGAACTTCAAACAGACGCTCTGGAGGCGGCAGGGCACGGGGCTGACTCACCCGCCCGGCCGGGTGGACGCAGCCTGTCCAAGCACGTCTCAGCTTTCCAGCTCCTGAGTGGGTTGCCCTCAGACAGCTCTTGTCCTCAGCTCCCTCCAAGGGCTCTCACATAGCACGTTATTTTAGTCGTGCTTTTGGCTTTGTCTTTTTTTAGGCTCTTCCCTCTCCCCTGCAAAGCGACGGTGAGGAGGGAATTGCAGGGCGACCTGCATTGCGCACAGGAGCGGTTGCTTCGCATTGCTACACACCTGGCTGCACCGTGAGCAAGGTGCTAAGGCACTTAAGGGTTTTAATTTGGGTGATTAAATTCTCCAGTATTAATGCTATGGGTGTTCCTCTATATAAAATAATACCATCCATATCAACTCGATCAGCAAATATCAGGAGCCATCAAAACTGTAGTTACATAAGTGCTACGAAGTTACAACCACTTTATATCCTTCCTACTGGCTTGGTCTTTTGCAGAGCCCTGTTTAAGAATAAGCCAAGCTCAGAAACCCAGGCCCAGGATTTTGACAGAAGGAGGCGGCTTCCCCGCTGAGTCAGTACAGCAGAAAGGAGGAGAGACGCTGAGTGTGGAAACAATGAAACTGCAGATTTCAGACAAGATTATTTTCCTGGCTTTGCAAAATTCATTTGAAATGTGCAACTACTCCCCAGAACTACAGGTACACACCAAATACACCTATTTGCAAATGCGGAGCAGCATTTTCCCCTCTGACATTTACTTTATTTCAAGAAATTTGGGGGGGGGGGGGGGAAGTAGACCCACTGAAGTCAGTGGGAAGTTTCCACTAACAGGATCAGAGTTCAGTCTACAGTAAGTACAATATACTGAAAATCCACTCAAAGTTATTCTTTGTTTTATAAACTAAGTGCACAAATGCAAGGAATCTAGCTCTGAGCCCTTCCAGTTTTCTGCCTCTTGCATTTTGGGGGGTTGTTCGCATATTTGAAAGGCTACTTTGTGCCTCGAGACTTCAAATCTGTTTCCAATCATGTAAGTCAGCAGAAGTTTCTCATCCTTTACATATCCCCCACACAGTCTAGGTGTGTCCATACTAAAAAATATCCCTTTCCTAGGGAAAAAAAAAAAATACAATTACTGCAGTGTTAACCTGTTCATGGCCTCAGCCCCTGGGGTATTTTAACCACCTAGATGGGTACTTCATGTCTGTGGTCTCTGTTACTCCCTGCCTGCCCCACTGCTGAAACAGGCGCAGAGCAGCAGCGGCCGAGGTGAGGGAAAGGGCAGATGACAAACGATCTGCTGCGTGCGCTTGGCTACATTAGCTCTGCAATACACTTAAATAGATGTTCGGGAAAAACAACAAAAAATTGTGTTTAATAACTGAGAAGCGACGCTGAGGAATGCACACCAAGGGCTGAAAAGTAAAGGAAACTATGTGGCAAGGGCAATTACCAGTCAGTTAATAGAAAAAAATAATTAACCTGCATTTACAATGATCAGGGGTGCTACCTAATCCTTATGGTCCTTCCATAATAGTGGGATTTCAGTTAGGAAGAGTGTTTCTGACAAAGTATCACACTTTGCAGCAACAACTTTTCACTTACAGATAATCTACTGCTATTCACAAACATATTTACCTGTTAGTTCCTAGGAAAAAAAAAATTTAAAGTCGTGGTATCTTCTCATTCTCAGGGGTCCTATATACATTACAGCCTGGAAATCAAGAGGCTGACTGATTGCCAGGAAAATGCTGTGTACACAAACACCAAAAGCACCCAGCCTGATTACAGCCCTTCCAGGTTTCACTGGAGCCCTGAGCAAGCACTGGAGTTGGTGTAACTGGCTTCTCAGGTCTCCCTGTGACAGCACTTCCACTTACCTACAAACCATTCGATAAACTTGAACTGGTTTTGAATCATTTGCAACAACAGCTGATCAAACAAGCTTTTTAGAAGCCTCGTGTTCCCCCGTGGTGACTGTAACCGCTTTCTGTAGCCAGCGAAGAGAACCCCATGCTCAGTCCCCTGGCAAACCAGCTGAGAGATCCACATAGTAAACCAGATTCTTATATCTCCACTGATTATTAAACACTAAACAAGTTTATTTTTGCCTGCCCTTTTATACAAAATATTTTTATACATTTTTTTTTTACATACATCACCTGCAAGCTTAAGGAATTGGGGTCCTAAAAGTTCTCTGCAGCAGGGAAGGCCAGGAGGGCAGGGCCTGCCTTATTTCCCAGCACACCAACACTCCCCCTTCCTAACAAGCAACCAAACAGAAACACGGCGGATGGTTCCCTTCAGCTGCCCACTGCTCTGCAGTTTTTTCCCTTAAAGGACAAGCCGGTCTGAAATGTGCATGTCATCCATGCAGGCTCCTCCATTAGAGCTAATTAATTCACAGCTCCTCAGACTCTAAACACTGCAGGTTTTTTTTTCTTTCTGAAATACATGGAGACAGTTTGTAGTAAAGCCAGAGAAGTTTAACTGCTACAAATTTTGCCTATTCTATGAAGTTCAGCAGCCCAGCTCCTTACTCAGCACTCCCAGCTCTCGGGGTCCCCTTGGCAGCTGTACTTTTGATTGTCTTAGGAGAGGGAAAAAAAACTGCATTCAGTAAAATATTGAAAGCTCAGCTTGCATACAAGCAACCCGCACATAACTCAGCAATTTATACAGCTGGCCACAAACCGGCCTCTATTTTATCAAGCCCAGCCACCTGCCAAGCAGGACTATTTTTGTTGTACTTATTTCCACACCGTTTTATTCCAGTGACATGAACACAACAAGCTGCTCTGCGTTTCCAATGCCAGAGCAGCCAGGCTGGGCGCCCCAGCCCAAGCCACAAGTTACAGATGACAAGCAAGTCCTGCCCTAAAACAACACCCCCAACTCAGGGAAACTTTTCCCTGCCATGGCGGTGCCGGGGGTCACGCTCCCATGACGCCCAGGGTTTGGGGTCTGCCACCCCCTCCCCGGGGCCCTGCGGCAGAGGCTGCCTCACTCCCCAGGCTGGCCTCCATTTGGGCCAGCCACCGCCCTGATACAGGATCGAGCCCGCAGCAGCCGCCTTACCCGTTTTCTGCTCAAACCGCCTTTCCGGAGGTGCTGGCTGCCCCAGCTCAGTGCGCTGCCAGCACCCAGCCCGCAGCCAGGCAGGGCTCAGGGGGCACGGACAGTGCCCCGCTCTCCCTTACCACCCCCCCACCCCACCCCACCCCACCCCACTACTGCCCCTTCACAGAAAGCAGGAGGATACCTTTATGCTTTAAATATGTTTTATTTATTACCAAAATTTCCAGAAGCCGAATTTGGCATTTTTTTTAATCTTCTATAAAGATTTTCATGCATAACTTGAAACTTGTCAACTGCAACAGTCAAGTGGTTACTTTAGAACAGACACTTGAACAGAGACAAACATCCAGAGTACAAACAGCTGTATCTGAATTAACAAAACTTGTCTATTACTAACCTTATAAAGCAGGACGTGCCTTCCCTTTTATCAAAACCAAGCTGACAGATCTGCCTTTATACACACCCAACAGAATAAACTCTGTTATCTGCAAGGATGTTTTCCTTAAACGTTAGAAAAAAAAATACAAAGCAAAGAATGGAGTGACTGTCCATAAACCAGTCTATACTTCAGTCCTCTTTTAATCTACTTCTTCGATGGTTGGGCCACCAGAGCCACCTGCCCCGGCCCCTCCAGCTCCCTGGTACAATTTTGTGACGATTGGGTTGCAGAGTTTCTCCAGCTCCTTCTGCTTGTGCTCATACTCTTCCTTCTCGGCCATCTGGTTGCGATCGAGCCAAGACACCACCTCCCGGCACTTGTCGAGCACTTTCTGCTTGTCCTGGTCACTGATCTTTCCCTTCAATTTCTCATCCTCCACTGTCTGCTTCATGTTGTAAGTGTAGGACTCAAGGGAGTTCTTGGCTGCCACCCGATCTCGGTTAGCTTCATCCTCTGCTTTGTATTTCTCCGCTTCTTGCACCATGCGGTCAATGTCGTCCTTGCTAAGGCGACCCTTGTCATTGGTGATGGTGATCTTGTTCTCCTTACCCGTGCTCTTGTCCACGGCACTGACGTTCAGGATACCGTTGGCATCGATGTCAAAAGTGACCTCGATCTGGGGGACTCCACGGGGTGCTGGGGGGATGCCCGTTAGGTCAAACTTTCCCAGCAAGTTGTTGTCCTTCGTCATAGCCCTCTCGCCCTCAAACACCTGGACCAGGACACTGCTCTGGTTGTCTGAATAGGTGGTGAAGGTCTGAGTTTGTTTGGTGGGAATGGTGGTGTTACGCTTGATGAGAGCGGTCATCACTCCACCAGCTGTCTCAATACCCAGGGACAGAGGGGTGACATCCAACAGCAGCAGATCCTGCACATTCTCAGACTTGTCTCCCATGAGGATAGCTGCTTGCACGGCAGCGCCATAAGCAACAGCCTCATCAGGGTTGATGCTCTTGTTGAGCTCTTTGCCATTGAAGAAGTCCTGTAGCAGCTTTTGGATCTTGGGGATACGAGTGGAGCCACCTACCAGCACAATCTCCTGGATCTGGCCCTTGTCTAGCTTGGCATCACGCAGGGCCTTCTCCACTGGCTCCAGGGTGCCACGGAAGAGATCAGCATTGAGCTCCTCGAAGCGGGCACGAGTAATGGAGGTGTAGAAGTCAATGCCCTCGTAGAGGGAATCGATCTCAATGCTAGCTTGCGTGGAAGAGCTGAGAGTGCGCTTCGCCCTCTCACAAGCTGTACGCAGTCGCCTCACCGCTCGCTTGTTGCCAGCAATGTCGCGCTTGTGCTTACGCTTGAATTCTTCCACAAAATGGTTCACCATGCGGTTGTCAAAGTCCTCCCCACCCAGATGGGTGTCACCAGCTGTGGACTTCACCTCAAAGATGCCATCCTCAATGGTAAGGATGGACACATCAAAAGTGCCCCCTCCCAAGTCAAAGATGAGCACATTCTTCTCCCCAGCCCTGGTACCTTTTTTGTCCAAGCCATAGGCTATGGCAGCTGCTGTGGGCTCATTGATAATACGCATCACATTAAGGCCAGTGATGGTGCCAGCATCTTTGGTGGCCTGGCGCTGGGAGTCATTGAAGTATGCAGGCACTGTGATGACAGCATTCTGCACCTTGCGCCCCAGATAGGCCTCAGCAATCTCCTTCATCTTGGTAAGGACCATGGAGCTGATCTCCTCTGGGAAGAAGGTTTTCATCTCACCTTTGTACTCCACTTGCACTTTGGGCTTGCCACCCTCATTCACCACACGGAAGGGCCAGTGCTTCATGTCAGACTGCACCGTGGGGTCATCATACTTGCGGCCAATGAGACGCTTGGCATCAAAGATGGTGTTGGTAGGGTTCATCGCCACCTGGTTCTTGGCAGCGTCACCGATGAGGCGCTCTGTGTCGGTGAAGGCCACGTAGCTGGGCGTGGTGCGGTTGCCCTGGTCGTTGGCAATGATCTCCACTTTGCCATGCTGGAAGACACCCACGCAGGAGTACGTGGTGCCCAGGTCGATGCCGATAGCCGGCCCTTTGCCAGACATGATGACAGGATTCTCTGCTCAGCTCCTCGCTCAACGTCTCCCACCTCCCTCTCTCGCTCCCGTTAACGGCGCGATCTGCCGGAAAGCGCCGCTGGCGCCCACTTTATAGCCGGCTCCGCCGCCTTCTGGAACCTGCCAGAACCCTGCTGGCCAATCTAGACGCCCGCCTGCCACCATTGACCAATCGCGTCCGTGAATCGCCGAAGAACACCCGCCCCCCTACCTCCTGGCCAATCAGAACCGTGGCACCCCCCCCCCGGCGCGTCAGCCCAACCCTCCCCGCTGTACGCGGCCGGACCGTACCTCTTCCTGGTTTTTCTCGATCCGTCTCGGCTTGCAGTTGCGCCACCGCCCTCGGCCAATCACCGCCCGCGCTTCGCATTCGCCCCGCCCCCTCCACGAAACTCTACTAGAAAGTTCCAGTGGACGTTGGACGCAAGGTCGGGGATTGACGTCAACGTTAGCCAATGGAGATCGGGCAGCCGGGTGAGGGGCGGGGCGAGGGCTGCTGCGGCCGGCTGGGTTGGGTGGTCGCTGTACGGCTCCTCTCGCGCACCCCTCCTTCCCTCCCACCCACACCCCCCCCAACCCCGCCCCGGCCCGGCAGTGGCGGCCTTCACGGGCGCGGGGGTGAGGCGGCCGCGGGGCCGTGGCCCGGGCTCGCAGCTCGCCTGCCAGTGTTTGTAATTCCTGAAGGTTCAAGCGTATCATCTCCCAGCCAGCCGCCAGCTGGTGGGGAATTTACCCTTATTTGGTCGCAAAGCGGCAGAAATTCAACCCTCCCACACATACTCCCCCCGCCGCCCGCCCGTCTCCTCCCAGCCTCCCCCCGTCTTGTCAGGGCCGAACGGCCGCCGAACCGCCCCCTCCCGCCGCCGCGACCCCGGCGGGGGCTGAGGTGCCGCCAGCCTGAGGAAAAATCTCTGCAGCGCGGCTGAGTCCGCGCCCTCCCTCTATGGCAGAGGGAAGGTCCCGCGGCGAGCAAAGGCTGAGGCAGTGTTTAGCCTTATTTTGGCTGAACTTGGCAGGCTGACAGCCCTCCTTGCGCACATCCCCTCACGGGGGCAGCGCGGGCGGTTTGCCCCCCTCGCCCCGCCGTCCTGAACCGCAGGAGCCTGTAGTCGTGGTGCCGCTGAGGTGGTAGGTAGCCTGCCCCGGTATCAGCAGGCAGGGAACGGCATCTGCTTTTCCCCCTCCGAAAGCAGCAGTTAGGGGTTTGGGGAGCCCTGTTGCTGCGTGGTGACCATTCTTGAAACGCCTCCAAATTTTTGTCTGTTGTGCTAATGTAAAATGTCGTCACGCCTACATTTAGCAAAAGCTATGAAGCTATTAACTCGGAGCTAGGAAAGTGCTTTGATGAAAATACATTAAACATGAAAATCTGCTGTGGTTCCTCCAAATTATTCCTCCTTACTTTGAGACAAACACTTCAAAATATTCCAGTTCTAGTACGGAAAGCAAAATACCATGCTGAGATCTTTTTTCCTTGGAGGCAAAGTAGGTAGCTCTTTCTCGATAGCTGCTTTAAAAGTGTGGCTACCCGTAGACTTTATGTGTTACATGAGAGGTGGATTAAATACGCTGTATGCTTAAATCATCTTTCATTAATTTTGTCCCCAGCCTTCAGCATTATGCTATAGCAGCCCTCATAGAAAATGTTACAGCTTTTCACAGAATGATTTGTGTTCATGCAGTTATTACAGATAGTCTAACTCCCGTTCAAAAACATCCCTGTTTCAGTTAGTCTACTTTTCACTCAAGACATGAGGATTCCACCTCTTGTGTAGTATGTGTGTATGTAGTTTTTAGATGGAAGAGCTTCGATTTCTGATCGTAGATATTGTGCATGCTTAAATAACTATTATTCTTCCACAGATCCTGGTCTTTTTTCACACGGATTCTGACCTTGTAGAAATTCAAAAGAAGTCAGTGGAAAATGGAAACCGTCAGCTCGCCCAACCTCCAACAGGAGCTGCTCTGTATATACTGTATGCATATTTCTTTGATGGAAAGGGTGTCGGTTTCTCTTCTAGTTAGACCAGTGACTGATTCATCACTGAACTATCTCTTCCTGTAATTCACTGCTACTGCAGTTGATTGTATCCTATGGAGCAGGGAAAAATGCTAGAGCAATACAGAGAGAGTTAGTTGATACATTCCGTTTCAGCTGAAAAGTTGATGTTATTTATTATTTGTATCCTTGTGAGGATTGTCCCTTAGGAGCGCTAGTAATGCACGAGAACCCTGTTTTGATAGCTGCAGTACAAACTCAGGCCCTGTTATTTCAGAGTAAAAAGAGGATTCCTGCCTCAAAAATGTATGTACAGAAACAAGAGACAGAACAAAGGGACTAAGAAATAACATGACAATATTGATTAGCACAATAAGCAGTCTTTGCAGCAAAATTAATTTGATATCTCATTTAAGCCTAGCTGTAATCAAACAGGTTTTATCAGATTTAGAAGTGACATTTCGTTAATTTGGCCCAAAGCTTGTAGCTATCTGTTTTATCAGCCCAGGCACAAAATATGTACAACAGCTTGTTTGGGGTTTCCTTGGCCCAATAACTAGTATGGCCCTGATATGGTTGTGCTGATACCCAGATGTGCTGATAACCTGCTAAAGAGGTGTTTGCATTGACTGGATTACCCTGATAGTACTCCCTCAGTCCTATTTATTTCATTGTTTGAATTGTTGTTTTGCTATAGTAAATTTGGGGAAAATATCTTAGAGGAATGTATGAGCATACCATTTTAATGCTAATGACACACTCGTGGCCATTCTCAAGGAAAATGAAAAGGTCTATATACTCAGGCTACCAGATATTTCATTTAGCCTGATGCAGAAGTATTTCTTTTCCAGTTGAGCACACAGGTGCTGTTTTCTTCTCACACAGCAATATGTTTAGGTCTGAGCTGCTTTTTAACCTTTTATTCCTAATCAGTTCACGTGATGTTCTTGCCATCACCTCTCATCTCTTACCAATGTCCTTAGAGAAAGTCCAGTCTAACTACAGGGAGCAACCTTTAAAACCTCATTAGACTTATTCTCTCTTCTCAGCAGAGCTGTTACAAACCTGCTTTTTGTCAGCAGTTCTCTAAGACTTGCAGCACAATTTGTGAACCAACTCATCTATGCAGTCATCCTCTCATATGGGAAGAGCCACATGATTTTCTTTTTATGTTGCTTTGTACACAGTCATGTTATAGGTGAGCCAAACAGACTGGTTCAGAAATTAAAGGGTGAGCTTTATGGTGAGGGCTTCAGCACAAGTCTGATTCTGCCTTTAACAAAACATTCACTGTTATTCCCCCATCCTGAATCTGTAAGCCATATTTTCTTAGTAACTTGCAGAACAGTAAGTCAGCACCTCTGGAAGTAGCAGGCCTCTTTCTGATCCATTTATTTGTGTTTAGGATCAATAATACACCCATTTTTCCTGTTTGGCAGCGTTATGTAATATGCTGTAGGCTATTCTCTATTACCCCACCCAGCCAGAAATGCAGATGATATTTAGATTTCTTCAGTGAAGCAAGAGCTCAGTACCCAGAGCAGAATTGAGAACTCACCCCTTATCTTTATCTTGATAAAAGGAAGATTATTTCCCCCCCACATATTTCATAAGGCAATGTAGTATAAAAATAGGAGTGAACACAAGCTGCGGTTCAATCAGACATCAGCCGCTTGGATCATTAAAATGATAAGGTTGAAATGCAATGGTCTGTTCGTTCAGGTTTGACAACCAGAAGACCTTAGACCTTAAATTCTGGTATCCATTTCCCTAGCATCCACTTCCCTAGTAAAACTATCCAGAAAATTGCATAAATCAGATTGTACTGGTGAGGTTAAATTAATTATTTTATAATACAGCAATTCGGAAAAGTCTTAACCAACAGCTGTTCTAAGAACGAATAATACTTCGTCATAATACCTTTTCATCACTGAAATTCTTCATCTCATTTATATTTGTGAATATGTGTCTAGTAGTTGGAATTCAGACAAGAACTACTGGTGGATGAAATGACAACAGACTCTTCTGACAAGGTGCTGTTGTGTTAAAAATCATAGTGTATGTGGGGGGAACTATGTAACTTTTTGGTGTTATTTTGTTTTTATATACCTCCACTTTTTGCACACAGACACTGCTTGTTAATTTGAAAGGCAGCCACAATACATGATCTTTCTTAAACAAGTATTCCTTTGTTTTTGTGAATAACAAAATAAAGTTCTGCAAATCAGTATAATGTGTTTTTGGCAAATTACGCAAATGCATGATCAGTAATATGGAGTATTCAGAACAGCAGAATATAGGGCACAGTAATTTGGCATTGCCAAACCAGAAGTTCAAAAATCATGAGTCAGATCTCCTAAAATTATAAACCTAGTTTAAAATTATGAGCTTAAAAAACACACCTGGCTTTATTCACCTTCTGGCTTTTTAATCTTTAGCATATCTTCAGATTATACTTTTAGGATTTTCCATGTATTTTGCAGAGCTAATTTTTTTTATATAAATAAAATAGCTGATTATACCATCTCCATCTCACAACTAAAACAGGCTGCCTCAGATTGATTAGACTCAATAAAATCATGGAAGTTGTCAACACTGATTAAACTAATGCTTGATGTTTCAAGGAATAATTATTTTATAATGAAGTGGTTTTAAAGCGCATTTATTTACATAGACTTCTGACAGTTTGCTGAGGCATGATTAAAAGCTGAGGTTAGTATCACTAGTGCTAACTAGATGATAAACTGGTGTGCTGTGCATTTTAGGCAGTCAGTTCTTTACTATAACTGCAGCCTCCTTTTCTTGCAGCCAGTGCCAACTCTACTGACAGTCATAAATAAGGGACTTTAAAGAAGATAGTTTGCAAGTAATCATAGAATCAGATCAGAAAAAGGACCTCAGTAGGTCATTTAGTCTCATTTTGTGTCTAACCAAAATCTTCTTTCTTGCAATTTAAGGCAATTATTTCTATTCCTATCGGTTGTGTATATGAGAAAACATGTTATTCCATTTTTCTTCACAACCAGCTTTTATATATATGAAAATCATCGTGTTTCCCCTCTACCATCTCTTCTGTAAGGTGACCTAAAATCATTCAATCTGTGCTCAAAGGTGAAGTTTTCTCGGCTTCTAGACATTCTCATTGCTTTCTCCTGGATTCTCTGCATGCAACTTGTATCTTACTTTTCAAGGGCCATGATCAAAACTGGAGACGTTACTACCTCACACCGTAGCAGTTCTGAAGGAGCAGATTATACTCCAATTTAGGCATTTCAGTTTTTACCTTTATTTGCAACAGCATTATGTTGCAGAATTATTTTCTCAATTTGATACAAAATAACACATCAATTCTTTTCACTGGAAATTAAAGAGCTGTTCCTTTACTTGCACAGCTAATGATTCCAGCTTGCACTTGTTCCTATTAAATCTTATGTTTTCAGATCATGTCTGCACCTTGACAGGATTATTTTGAATTCTAATCGTATCTTCTAGTGTACTTGAAGTCAAACTCTGCTTGGTCTTGTTTGAAGATACTAAAAGAATACTCTATATGGTCCAAGGGGTGAATAAATGAAAACAGAATTTTGCCTAGAACTGCTCTGAATGGGGTTAAACAGCATAGGGTAATTACTGGCAGTAACTGTAAAGCTGGAAAATAATGATAAGTCTTAAACAAGGGAAATGGTGTACTGTAAACACAAGCAAAAACCAATACTTCATACTCAGAGATCAATATGATTTGATTAATCTCTCGGATTCACTTAAATGCTTAGTGTGAGGAATTTTTATAATTGAACTGTAGCAGTGCTATAAATTTCTCTTATTTTCTCATTCCTATGATTATTTGATTTTTATTCATCTCAGTTTTCCCTCTTGTCATTCTCAGCAGGTGAATGGGAAAAACACAGGAGCAGATGAAGCAGGTGGTAACTGGAACTTCACCCTGTTGCCGGGACTGTTATTAACTCAGGTATAAGATGGAATTAAATGAGAATAAGCAGATTTGTAAGAATATTTTATTAAAGATACTGCATCAAAGCACAGAATAAGCTTTAAAGATGATGAAAACTAACCTGGAAAGTCTTCACTGATACTCTACATAAACTACAAATAATTGCTAAGTTACAGAACAGTCACAGCCTGTTCTAGATGTCCTATGCTTAGTACACTGTTGAAGGCCTATCTTTAGGTGATGCTATAAACATTATTTCCCTTCTCTCCTGTGCTTCGTGGTAGTCCTACCGTGAAGGTCCTTCCTGTTCTCCATGGAAAGGACATCCCATTTTCTATTCCATTTCCCAGCTATATTGTGCCTTCTCCCTGCAGAGTTCCCAGTGATATTTGGCTTTGCCCAGATATTCACCGTCTTCCCCTTTGCTCCAACTGGGACAGAAGTGTCGGCACTCCGATATTGCACGGAAGGCTTTTAAAATGCCTACATTAATGTTTAAGGTGTTATGTGTTAATAGAGCCGATACCTTCAACATCTATATGCTGAAATATCTGGGGCTATGTAATTAGATTAAGCAACCACATTCAAAGATATCTGAACATCTTTTCTTGCATTTGTATAGCAACTTCATAAACTCTAAAAGAGTAAAGCAAGCACAGACACATGCCCTATACAAGCTGCAATACAGACAATATTTTACACACTTCATAACAACAGCAATGAAAATGATGCCAATTATAAAGAAAATTATAGACAGACTCTTCTTGAGATAACAGTTATGCTGAACAATGAATCATCCTTTTATAGTCATGAGTAGAATTAGTAAGATGCGTAACTACAGCAGAATATAGATCAGCAGGTTTAGTCTGCTTACATATGTCAATCTGATCCACTGTTCTCTAGGAGAAGCAAAAGAAATTAATATTTTTTTAATCCATGCTGGCCCTAATTTTAAACATTTACTGCCTTCTTGTTTTTCTGGTTAGTTTTTTTCCCCACTGTTAATTTAGCTGGAAACATTAGGATTCCTAAAATGCCCAAATCTGAACAGGAATGCCTGATTCTCCTCTTCAAGCCAGCTTTTGCAAGGCTTAGATCCAGAACAAGGTGCACCCTGTGCCCCATGAAGATTACTTCACATTTACTCATCTCTTTGATGGTAAAAATTTTTCACCTTTCTTGTAATAAGACCAGAGCACCATTTCTTTACTCTCCACATACAAGCACTGTGCTCCATGGAAGGTCCTCTTCAGCTTGCAAATGATGATCATGGCAGCAGGGGGAATCAGGTCAGCTGGATCTTTCTCACCATCCTGTCCTTCCTCAGGGACCCTCTGTCCTCAGGTTTTAAGATTTTTTTTTCACCTTGTACTCCAGATTAAATTTTTTTCTCTCTTTTTTAACACTTGATAGTTTAGCATTGTAACTGTCTGAAAATACATAAGTTTTAGTTCACAAGTATACACTTCTAATGTTTGAACTAAAAAAATCTAAACAGTTTTTGACAGAAACTCTAAGAAGCCTCATTTCAGGAAAAGAGCACTCCAGCACATGAATAGCAAATTCTGCAAACTCATTTCAGTGCAGCCCTTAACACCTGGCATCTGCCTCTTTCGGCTGTCGGCTCCATGAAAGGAGACTTCAAATTTGTTTTTAACAGGTGTAAATAATAGTCACAAGGAAGTAAGTTTTATAATACACAGAAGAGTCCAAAACAACTTTTACTGCATGTTCTAATTTGACTGCTTTGGTGCCTTTTGCGACTGCTGCAGTATGTCAAAAAAGCAAAGGTGGTGCCAATTCAGATCTGGCACACGCGGTTCTGAGTTTTTACGAAATCTTTTGCCGACCAGTTCTTCCTCATGTCTTCTTCAAACCTGGTTCTCTCAGTTGTTCAGAAGCTTAGAAGTCCCTATTTCACTACCGCCATGCAGAAAAGAAATGCAAGAAAAATATTAAAAGTCAGAAGCCCACACTCCAGTACTGTATTTGCTAGCTTGATGTGGTCCCTCCCACCTCACTATGGTGTGGTTTTGCTCTAAACACCCATCCTTCAGTTATATTCAGAGCACCCACCACAGTCAGGAACTCTGTTTAAAAGCCGTACAGTTCATTTCCTTCAGCCCCTACCCCACCAAAACACAACTTAACCTTAAACAATATTTTGATCTTGTTTCAGAAACTTTTGTTTGTTTCTTTCTCCTTTGCCTTCCATTTTCAAAACAGCTAAAGATTTGCTGAAGAAAAACTTCACTTCCCAAGCCTCCCAGAAGTTATTTTTGATACTGTATGTGTTACTTTTCCAGCAGTGGTTTATGGCTTGGCTTAGTGGATGCTCAAAAAATTGCACGAGTATTATTTCCCCTTAGCCTAGACTTCTCATAGCTCGGAACACCTCCACCCTGGAATACTTTTTACTGCTTCATATTTGCCTCTGGGCTTTGTGTTTCCCGCCCCCCCCGCCCTTGCCTAACTCAGAGGTAACACACATTTACTTACTCCCCCTCCCCAAATTCATATGTTAGGTTAAATGCAGATAAATGATACAAATATTTACAATTCCTGTAAGTCTCTTTCGACCAAACTGATTTACGACAAATACGAGCAGCTTTGTATCCGAAACAAACAGTCAAGAAATCAGAAACATGTGGATGTAACTTTTAAAGACAATCCTCAGGGGTTTTTTTCTTGGTACACTGACTTCTTTCTCTGGATAAGTAAATCACATTGTACAAAGTATACAGTTGTCCCACTTCCGGCTAATTTACACTTGATGTTTCTGTGCACACTATGGCAGCCCTGGACCAAAGCAGAGCAGGAAAGGCTTCAAGGCTGCACGTGAAGCCAGGTTTATCAGCTGTCTGCATTACTTACCTGCTAGAGCATCCTCAAGACCAGCTCAGGGCTCAATTTCCTGGCACACCTTTGAGAGGAAAGCCTTGAGAGTGGTGCTCTGCACTTCAGTGCGCATTATAGGATGCCCCGTGTGATGTGTGGCCAGGCCCTCACAGCATATGCCAGGCCCATAATTGTCAGTATATTATATCTGCCCTCTGTGCCATGTCACATACTTGACAGTGGGCAAAAAAGCAACCCGGGACAAACGGCTTTTGTTTCATGCCAGGAGGGTGATGTGCACATGGGGAAGCCAGCCTTGGGCAAACTGCTAGCTTCAAAGTACTGCTGGTTCTGGCAGCAAGTCCATGTGTCTACCTAATATATTCTTCGAATCTTGGAGGACAATTCATTGGACTGATGCTGTTATCTCAAAGTAGCTTTTATCTGACTAGCTCAAAGGTCAGGAAATGCCTTTTTTTTGTTTGTAAACTAACAATGGAGAAAAAAAAAGGTATTCTAACTACAGTATGCATGTGAACATTATTTTTCCCCAAGCAACACAGTGTTTAACATTGCCGTTTATTAAGATACTGGCCTGCATTTTACAGTCAAAAAGACCTCTGTTATTTGCAGATCATACACAGCTCACGCTGCATGACTGAGCTTCTTTACACCACCACCCTCAAATACACTGACTATGCTGCGTGGGACCACCTCTGAGTGTGGGAAGGTGGGTTGCCTGTGAATATTAAATTACATTTTTCCGATGAGATGGCAAAAACCCTGTTAATCAGTGCCAACTGTGGTGGTGTGGTGTACATACAGAACTGTGAACACCAGAGAACCGCGGGCATCGGTAACAGCTTTTAGCCCACAGTAAGCTAGATTAGAGGTAAAATGTTGTGCCCTCCTCCCAGACTCTAAAATCCTCTAGCTACCCTAAAAAACAAGTTGTTTTAGGAATGCACGGCTGCAAGAGGATCTGCTTCTCTCTTCACACAGAGTCAACCTCTGCTCAACTACAGAAACATTTGAGCTTTTTCAATAGAAACATGCACGTTTGCAGTTAGCCACGAGATGGAGCTCACACCTGCCCAGCACACAAATCCATGAACATCTGCAAAGTTCAAGCACTTCAGAGATGTTACAAAGGATGCAGTTTCTTCCACTTCATGAAAGTCAGAGGAAGTCTGTGATTAGCTGGATGTTTACAAATAAAAGGAGGATCTGGAGTTAGATCAAAGATAACTCTCCAGATTTGGCATGATATCAGGTTCCTGTACGAATAGCATCTGCATGGGTTACATTAAGTGGTTGAACTTGGCATATCTCATCATGTATTAATAATGCTTTTTTAATGCTTAGCGCATTTATTAGAAGTCTGAAGATTCAGCCTGAAAAAAAACAAAACACACAACACCCCCAGCTAAAAAGGTCTTCCAGGCTCCATTTAAAGGAGAAGCACCCACTGGGTTCTTCCTCACCCTGCTTTCTGCAATGTAAAAGGGACTCAAGAAGCAAAGCAAAGCACTGTTCCAAAATCCGAAGGAGGTAGTACTTCAGGCTTAGTAAACAGGAGCAGTAGCGCTCAAAGCCTGTTCTCTGATGACCTAAGTAGCTTGAATGGTCCAATCATACCATACATACTCTTTACTGAGAAGTCTATAGTTCATTCAGGATCTTAGTGACTTTGACGCAGCCCCGGTGACTGGAGAGAAAAGCAGTTCTGACATAAAAGATTGTGGTGTGTGAAATACATGGAGTTAATGTATATGTGTTTTAAGGGACACCTTTGTTTTGACTCTGTAACAAACCAACGTAGCTTGTGAGGTCTGGAAGGCCACAGACTATTCTACGTTCATAGTAGTGCTCTGTTTGAAGCTAGTATTTCTATTTGGGGTCTAAGCCACACTGAGCTTGATCAAATAAACATTCTGCAAAGGAAACTGCCTTTGAACTATTTAACTCCTTGCACAGCAAACTAAAGCTGAAAGAACTGTAACAACTGCTGTAAGATTTCTTGTGTCTTAATTGACTTATTTTTCAGTTTTTAAGTTGCTGTTCACCAGGACCTCTGTCTTCTCTGGCAGAACTGACCATGTTACCACCAGCCAGTAAAATCTAAGTGAAACACAACCCCATCTGAAAGCAGACTAGGTGGGGCTAATCCTCATACTTCCAGGCACACAGCCTGTGCCAGTGTCATGTTTTACAGCATTTGTAAGTGTACACAAATCATATTTAATGTACTTGATAGCAACGCAGCTCAGAGATCCACACTCTCTCCTGGGCTGTGGGATGTACTAAGACAATTTCTTCATCGGTTCCAAGGGTTCCTACCCTGTATTTCCTCCTTCTACAATACTACTGTATCTATAATTTTCCTGAAGGAGGGATATTCTAGATTTAATCTCTTAATATCTTTCCACTTTGTATAAATAATTAAATAACCAACGGCTAGAAAGAAACCATAAACTCAGCAGTTTGGTAGTTGGGATTCTCTACCAGTAAGTACCAGTAGGAACCCCATAGGCAGAGAGGAAACCGAGGCACCATCTTTAGCATCCTGAATAAATGCTCTAACAATGACTTGTGTAAAAGGAAGGAGCGTAACCGATATCAGAAGTCTGGTGTATCTATTGCCAAAACCAAAAGTAATCTATGCTATTCAGCAAACTATTTTTAGCCAGCGTATCTGCATTTCCACAAATATTCATGGTCGTGGGGCTTTTGCCATGGAGAGAAGGACTTTATATTATTTCTCCCATTCATTTTCTGGGGAGTCAGAAGCAGAAGTCCCTCTGGTGACCATCCCCAACGTAGTGGGATGGTTACCTAAAAAAAGAGAGAATAGGTATTACTGAGTTGTGGAGGTTCAACTAAACGTGTGAGAACTATTTAAAAAGGCACGTTCTTAGCCCTAGTCATTGCTTTAAAACAGGAAGAAAGCGCATCTTCCCATTTCAAAAAGCAGAAGGCAAATAGAAGAGCCAAAAGGATTAATTTTTAAAATAGCAAACCTTGTCATCAGGGGAGATGGGGGAGAAGAGATGGGGAAAGACTGATTGTTGCATCTTTCTTGTTGGCAATGCTGCTGCTGCAGAGACCTTGGCAATTGCTGACATGGGTGGCACTTTGCCTGACAGACAGGTTGAAAAACCAAGGATTTGCAGACAGTTCTGATTTTCAGTGGATTTCCCACAATCCACACAGCTTCCAGGACTTGGAGGCCTTTAAGGAATGCTCTCTTCTCACTCCCTGTCAGGAGTCTTGGGATGTCTACAGAACCACAAGACGTGCTTATCTGAGATCATCTCTTATTTGCAACAACAAAAAAAGTACACCCCAAAAATCTCATTGATACAAATCACAGTTGAGTTTGAGTAAAAACAATAGCAGCATCAGGACTTTGGTCAGAGAGGGAAATTCTTGAATGGCTCTGAAAGGGCTAAAATTTTTTTTTCTCCCATAGGAAATGCCAGATGCAGCATTGTTTTTGTGGTTGTAGCTGTTAGGAAGATTTACTATAGTTTTAGTACGCCAGAAGGCACAGGAAAGGATTAAACCTTTTCATTTTCTTGCAAGAGAATCAAAGCTACTGACCACTTCTGAAATTCTAGGTTCTTGGGTGAGGTGTGCCCTGCTAGCTTCGCAGAACAGACAGACAGTCAAAATCTGGCCTTGGACTATCTACTGATTTCTCATCTCATAATTTTGTTGTGTTCCCTTGAATACATTAATATGAAACTTTAAAAACATATTTTCAACGACTTTTATATAAGGAATGTGCACAAATTACTGAAAACCGTTTCTTTAAAAGCATGAGGCACAATATTGTTTTCCTATGATTTAAAAAAAACCCCAAACCCTAAAAGACATTTGAGGCAAAAATGACCCAAAGAAAGATCTGATACCATTTCTCTTGTAAAGTTGGCACTGGTCATTCAAGTACATGAAAAGGAACATGGGCTGTTTGTTTCAGGGCTGAATATTTATAGTCATGATGAACTGACTCCTGAGTCATGAGCTCTGCTGCCCTGTAACAAATTAAGATTTGTCTCTCTGTATGAAAAAATAAAATAAAATCACAATTGATTCCAGAATTGTAGAAGTGACTGTACAAGTGGCAGAAGACACTTAATTTATAAAATGTGTCCTGGTTTTTGGCATCTTCCCCCTTCAAAATCTCAGCCTACTAACACATCTCAAGAATACCCTGCACAGCAATATTTTAGGAGTTTTTTGTTAGTTGAAAAAAAAACACAGAAAACTGCTTTATAGCCGAGAACTACAGAATTGTCAGCCTTCAAAAAAAACATGTTCTTAATTTCTAGCCTTCAGCAGCCTTTGTAAAGTCAAATTAGTCATGCTTCATCTTGTAGGTCTTTAAGTCTGTGACAAGCATCAAACCAACTGAGAATTAGGGAAGCCAGAATATTTGATTTTTAACCCTTTCAGATTAGGAAGCACTTAAAAAGTCAGAAGCAGGCACATGGGATAGAAACAGATACTGCCAGCATCTCCTTAACTTACGCAAGGAATTATCCCGAGCTTTCAATATTAGACCAAAAATGAGATGACTGCCTGCCCTTACCGCGGCACCCAGAGAAGTGCGCGTTGTGAGCGGCGAGGGGCACGGGGCAGGAGGAGGGCTGAGGCCCAGCTGCAGAGCGTGCGGCACAGCTGCATCTGGGCCCACAGCTGGAGGGCACAAAGACCAGAGGAAGGCGGGAGCCGTTCCTGGTGTTTGGCCGGACAAGGGGCCCAGCTCGCCCCTGGCCTCGGGCCAGGCCAACCACACAAACCAGTCACGTGGAGCGCTAAATAGGCTGTTTCAAGGAAGACTAAGAAAGCTCCAGAGCATATCTGAGGGGTGAGCTGAACGCAGGAAGGTTTCCTGTTCCCATAAAGAGGGCAAATAGCATAGATGTGTCTCATTTGCATGTAAGAGGCTGGGCTGCCTTTTTTCCTTGTCAGGAAATAGGAGATGAATGTAAGGAGAGTTCAGCTTCCACGAGGATGCTTGGGGGAGACAGAGACCGAATTAAGCTCACGACATGCTTTGATTTCTGGCACAGCTGGTTTTAAGCAAACGAGCCCCCTCCCAGCCACTCATTTCTCCCCTCATGCCACCCCTTCTATTGTGCTAGCACAAGATCTGACATAGAGCCGGGGAGGGAAGCACAGCAGGGAACTGGTCCAGCCAAAAAATAGCCCCACAGGGAATAAAAAAAAAGCCCGTTGTTTGATTCAGTTCATTGTGAAGCTACATAAATATGTGCTTTCTGACAATGGAGGGGGTGGCACACATGGGATATGAGAGCTAAAACTAGGTGGGGAGGAGGAAGGGGCTGCCAGGGCTCAAGGTGGCACTGCCTTCAGAAGCAAACTAACGTCCTCCCCAATAGCTGAGATACTCATGATGGTTTGGCACTAGTGTGTTCAAATACAATAGTGTAGTCAAAGTATTCACTTTTATAACAATGTATTTTTAATATATTCCCCAGGGCAGTACATTTGCTGTCTTCAGCTTTGAATAAAAAATATGCTGAATTGTATTTTCTCCACTAACTGAAAATATTAAATAGACAAGTCCCCTAATAAAAGCATAAATTCTTAAAATTCTGTGATATTCTAATCTATTCAAATCAAGATTTCTCTACAGACCTGTTGGCTACAAATATCATTATACAAAATGTAAATACTCTTTGAATTAACAAGTTGCCAATAAGCATTTACAAGTATGTATATATTTTTTAACATTTGAAATGTCTCCTCTGAAACTGAAAAAGAAGCTCAACAGCTTTTGTGATATTTTAAAGCTCATTCCAGGTCTTCATGAACTCTGTCTTTTTAACTTTCAGTAAATCCTGAAAGCTAAGAGCTAGGCTGGCTACTTACAAATTATTTTCAGGGTTGCAGCCCACACCACTGCCAAAATGAGGAAAATGGAACAGAGAGAGGTCCTCCAAAAATAAGAATAGCAAATCCCTTAAAAATATAAGTCAGAGCATCCAGCAAGTCTTTTTCTTTCTGGCTAAACCTTGTGCAATGTGATACACTTACACCTCCACTCAAAGATCCTTGAGTGCTTTTACACGCTAACAGTCCACGAAGTGCGGTAAGGAGATGCAAAGGAACTCTGTTATGATGATTAAGAAGTACAAATTTGTTAGAGGAAACAGAACTCTAAATGAAGTATTTTTGCTTCCCCTTCACTATCTTTCAAGTAACAACAAGACTTCTAGGATATTATAACTGCAAGTGGTTTTTTTTCAGGTCTGCTTTTGTTCTGTCTCCTTAGTCACTAATTTTTATAATGGTAGGAGCATTGAAACGCTATCATTTCGCTCTCCTGTGGATGTTGTCCCATTCTGGGGAGAACACCCCTGTCCTCAGGAGTGACCAGCCCCAAGCTGCCTCAGCACCCACTCCTTCGCCCCACTCACAGTGGGCTAATTTCCTCCTGTCACTCCAAGCCTTTTCTTCCATAGTCCCATGCTGTTCCCCTGCGTGCTTTTACATGTCACCATAAATATTCTCCCCATCTACTTACAAGCCAGGCTGTCTTGTTTATGCCTTAATAGCTTTGATTTGTTCTCCTATACTCCCCTTGATCACTTTTCGGGCTACTTCAGTCATGCTGGTTTTCTCTGTCTACATACAAGTAGATCCACTCTTAAGCTTCCCTGCAGTGCAATTCATGCTCTTTTTGAGCCTCAGTCTGGACATTCATAAACGTGAACTCCAAGACACAGGTTTTTGTTTCACAAGAACAGGAAAAAACATTAATTCAAGTTCAGTTGGAAAGGTTTAACAAACTTTCCTTTGAAAGGCTACTACAACACAGCTTGTAATTGAAGAACAAAGGTATTCCAGGGTGTTTATGAAGTCAGATAGTACACATAAATACCATCATTCCCAGTTCCTCCATTTAACTTCTGCAGTTGGCAGGTCTACTTTCACTAGGAAGTAACCTTTTTTGTGAAACGTTTTTGGGTCAAGTTCAGACCAATACACTGTAAACAAGGGCTTCTGACCCTGATCAGGAGTCTCCATAAATCACCCTTAGCCCTGCAGTGTATTGAGGAACGATCTCTTAGTTTGCAGAGGCCACCTCCTCCTTTTCAACAAGGTCTTTAATCTAGGCTTTGCTGTGCCACTGCAGTCCTTCCAGCACAGGGGCTGGCTGTACTTGGTACACAATCTGCACTCCGAGTTTGTGCCACAGTGAGCTAATCACCCAGGCCGACAGCTCTCCCAGCCAAGCTGAGTCATTCTTCCTCCGGTCTCACAGGCATCTACAGGACATTTTATCCCTCCATCCCACCTTTGGGATTTGCTTCCCACTGCACAGCTCTAATCCTGGCCCCTCAGCCTTCGCCACTCCCTCCCACTCAGGACCTCCTCTCCCACTCAGCCTTCCCACTCCCCCAGTGCCACAAGACTCTTCTGCCAACTCCCCCAGCACCCTCCAGTTCTCCCTCACTTTCCTTGGCTGCTTTTCCCAGTCCAGCCATAGCTGATACCATAAGGGATAATGGGCATGTCAGAGAATTGCTGTGTGCAGTGTATTAGCCCCCCCAACTCTTCCACTACAGCACTTGACTAACTACCTCATCTCTAACAATCATTAAATATTTTGTCTTTTGAAGAGTCTTGTAATCACCTTAGCACTGATTCCACTGCTAAAAAGTGTTAAAATACCCATCCCACTTATTCTTTGAACTTTTACACACTGAGCTTCGGTCTGGGTTGGGGTGGGAAATGTGAGATAAATCCTAAGAAGGGAGAAGCTCTGAATTAACTGAAACGCTGGAGTGCATTCATGTTCGTGGTCTTTTTGGCCCCAGTGTTAATTCAGGACTTGGTTGGCTTCGGCACCATACAAGAAAACAGGCCTGAGCAGTTACAGCAAAACGCTAAAGGCCCGAACTGCACCCGAAGCAGTCAGTGTCCATGGAGCCAGCTGCTGGCTCAGTAGTGGGGTCTGGTGGCGGGGTCCTTCTCCATCACTGCAGAAACACACACGTCTACCAATCAAAAGGAATTCTAGTGCACATTTTAAACTGAATAAATGCAAGGCAACTCATACTAATTTAAATAGTTATAGTGGAGATTCTGAACTGTATCAATGTCTCTAAATAGTCTAACATTACAGCTCGATAGCCCTCGTAATCCCCAAGAAACAACAAGAGATCAAAACTCAACTCTGACAGCGACAAGTGCATGAAAGCCCTGGACTAGACCCTCAGCTCCTGGCTCCTATTCTCAACCCCACCACTAGCACGCGAGGTGATAGAATATTTCAGTTGGAAGGGACCTACAACAATCATCTAGTCCAACCGCCTTAATTGCTGATCTAAGTTGCTTTCCTCCCTCCATGACTCAGCAGGAAACAGCATTACTACCTTCTTTGAGAAAGTGAGATCTGCTGGGAGAAAGTACTGCTAGGTTTTATTTTTTAATAGTTTTCTCCACCATTACGTATTAGGATCCTTTCCTCCCCCCATTAAAAATCATGCACTTAACAAACGTTTAGACAGCTGGTGCCTAAGAGTCAAAGCCAGTCTTTCTCTCAAAGGCCAAACTGCCTCACTGAATTGATGTCAGCTGGACTTAGTAGGATTTTAAAATTCACTTAAATTAAGAGACAAGCTATGCAGATTAGGGCTATACTAGAATCAGAAAGGAATCTTAAAAGGCATAAAAGTCTTTACATTTATTAAGCAAACTCTGAAGTCTTTTCTTGTTATAGTCTTGCTGAAAAACAGAACATTCAGAAAGTATCATGAAAACAAGAAACAAAAAACCTAAGGTTCACATGAGCCACACGCCCCCTTCCCCTCCCCGCCCAAGCAATGGGACTATCTTCACACCCATCCCACTTTTAACGTTCCAACACAAGCAGGAAGGCACCATTTACAGCTAGGCTGAGAAATGCAGTCTTCAACGCACATCGCCATTCTGCATTCCTAGCAAGCCACCACAGCCACTCTTCCCTTGTATATTAGAATAAGCAGGTTATATATACCCACGTAGGTACAGACAGAAAACGGAAGGCCAACGTCAGTTGTACAGTTCTACTAGGACTTCAAGTCTGGAAAATGACCCCTCTGCTGGGAACTCCTCAGTTATCCCGACAGTCATTAACCAAAGTTTAACTGAGCCTACACGCTCTCACCCCTGGGACGCACATTCCAACAAAGCCAAGAAGCAGAGGACCAGGACAGCCCTTACAGCAGAGTCAGAGAGCAAAGGATTATTTCTTGGCATTGGGGTTTTTTTTCATTTTGAAAATTAATTTAGGGATTATGAACAATTATGCTCTCACACGTTAATCGCTGTGATCTAAAATTTTCACATGAAGAAACAACACATGGAAATATTAAAGCACTCATCTTATGGACATGGATCTGAGAACTGTTTAATAGCAGTCAGTGAAGGGGTAACATTGTGCTTTTAATCTACAGTTTAAAAATAATGATTTGTATATCTACTTAGTAAAACAATAAAATTAAGAACAGAAACTGGTATTAGGAAACAGTGAAAATGTAATAATTAAACACATGATGCTTTTCAAAGCTATATACTTAACGAGCCTAAATAGACACCTATGGTTAAGAGGGTCTTAAAAAAAATAATAAAAAGAGATACTTATTTTCAATTTTTTTTTTTCAATTTTTGTCTACTATACTGTATGCCTTGCTTTGGTGTTCTCTCTGCTGCCAACTTAATGCTTTAACAGTATGTTTATGCTTATGTTCTTTTCAAATGCTTGGCATTATAGTGAGATCTCATATCTTTCCTCAAATTAAATTTTGCTCCACATACTCCACATGTATACAGATGAACATCCATGTGCTGCTCCAGTTGCTCATTATTTGGGAATATCTGAAAGCAGACCTGGCATATAGTCTCTCCAGCTGATAAGTGAGATATCATATGCCGTACATGGTCATGTTTTCGGAAGTTGCCTTGATCACAAATGGAACAGACATACCTGGCCATGCCTTTGTGCATATCATTGTGGAGCCGCAACTGGCGCTCTCTTAAGAACTGCTTCCCACATGTCTGACAAACAAACTGTTTTTCCTTGGTATGAACAGTATAGTGTTCCCGCAAGTGGCAACGCTGATAAAATCCTTTCCCACAAAGATTGCAGAAATGCTTACGTCTGTGATCCCTCTCGTTCTCTTCCATCATGGAGTTCTTGAACAGATCTTGCTCCAGGCAGTTGGACATATGTTCAACCACTAGGTTTTCAGTTTCAAAACGCTGACCGCAATTAGGGCATCGGAAAGGACAGGCAGAATGCTTGTATAACTGTTTTTTTTGAAGGCTGTTCATTTGGAAATGACTGTCCCTGAAGTCCTCTAGCATCTCTGCAAACATCATGTCCCTTATTTCTGACTGCTCCTCAGGGTTTTCTTCTAAGTCCATTTTCTCCTCAGAATTTCTGATACCATTCATGGTCAGATCCTGGGGTTCTCCACAGGTCTGTGCATGGTCCTGTAACTGCTTGCCTTTGACCAGTATTTGACCACACTTGCCACAAGCACATATATTTTCTATGTGTTTGGATAAATAATGGGAGGATAAATCTTCCTCGGTGATTGTTAGCCCACAAAGTTCACAGGGAGCGTTCTCCACGTCTTCCTGCACTGAAGGAGCCTTCCTATTAAGGTGCCGTGGACTTTTCAAACACTTTCTTTCATCCTCATCCATGGACAAACGGGGTTTTAAAGTCTTCCGAGCATTTCTCTTCTCTCTGATCTCTTCCTCAACATAGTATCTGTAAAGCGGCTCTTCCTGTTCATCATCGAGGTCGTCGTTGTCGGAAGACTCATTGCAGTCTTTATCTGTCACCTTAATAATATTAAAATCCTTCAACTCATCTGCAGGATTGTCCTCTGGTTCCATCTTGATGATAATCCTCTTCCTCTCAGAGGCTCTACTTCCTTCTTCACCTGATGTCTCAGAAGCAACCGTACTGCTTTTTCTGCTTGTGACGTTTGACACGGGAGACGAAGAATCGTCCGCAGCTTGGCTCGAGTCCCCCTTGTATTTTTCTGTTTGTGTGGAGATTACTTTAGAAGTAGAGTCCTTTTCGTTAAAGTCTATTTTTTCAGCACTGTAGTACCTGGCACTTTGGTAAGAATGCCTGTTAGTGCATGTTAACACGTGCTCATCCAGTAGCTTTTCACAGCTAAAACTAAACCCGCAGCTGTCACAGGTGAAGCTTCTTCCAAAACGGCGCGAGTGGGACACGCGCTCTTTTGTGTGAGAGAATTTGGACGTGGTGCTTTTTTTGCAGACATCAAACAGTTGTTCGGGGAAGCTGCTTAGCTGCAAAGCTTCTTCATCAGGCTCTTTGTTATGGGATGTATTTACTGTTGAACTTGGCGGCTCCATGCCCCACCTGTTTGCTTCGCTGCCATTTCTAGCAAGCGTGTCTTCATACATTCTCACGCCAAATATCATTTTACTATTCTGGGTGCTAGAGGCAGAAGATGAACATTTTAAACTAGATGAGTCTGTATCCTGTATATCTTCTAGACATTCAGGTACATTATATAGCTGTAAATAGTTCATGGCCACTTTAAATTGCTCAAAATTGGCAGGGGCTGTCATAATTTTTCCTAAATACATGAACTGTAAAATAAGATCAAAGCATTCGGCGCTAATCTTCATGTTGCTTAGGTTCAGCTGGGCTGTAGTGTGTTGATGGTTCATAAAAAACATCCTAAAATAGGAGCTGCATGCAGCAAGAACTGCTTTATGTGCTTGAAAATAAATATCATCGATAGCGATACAGCAGTCGCACAGAAAGCCCCACTCTCTTTGGTTGTTTAGCTGCTGAAGGACATAGTTGCTGTGGCTGGTTCTTGCCATCTTGTACTTCAATTACAGCCCTGCACAAAGAAGAAGACATCTGTTAAATCATGAGCACAAAAAGCAAAATGTACTTAAATGTAGGGAGGAACTGACATCTTTTTCTTCTCTAGATCCTCCTGTTCTCACACAGTTTGTGGTACAGCTTCCCGTCTGGAGATCTTTGCTGGTAACTACTATGAATCTTGATGCCAGTGAAAACATCCATAATTCCATGTTCTCACCACTAGACTTACAAGACTAGTAAACTAATAAACATCACCACCACACATGTCAATCAGAGCAATGCTGCTAGAATATAAATTAGCGAACATATCTCAAAGTCCTACAGCCAAGATTTACAGATATGAATTCTGAATGCAGAACTTCAAAAACTTCACAGGGTAGACTTCTGTAAGATGGCCCCAGGACAACACCTATACAACGTACGCTGACTGTAAGAAACCACTCTTCAGTCTCAACTTGCCTTTTTCACCTGTCAGTCCAACAGACATATGATGCAACACATACTGGAAAACAGGCCAGGCTCAAACTGGTCTTTCCCTCCCCATTAAGGGAAACTCGGAAGATACATCAGTGGAGCATCCACACAAGTTACATCCACACACTTTTTGCTCTTCAGGGCAGCTCAAGGACAGTCTCAACCTTATCTGCGAAGCATCTTGCAAACCAGGAACTGCAAACTCAAATGCATTCTCAGAAGCACAGGGCAGCCTGCCTGCGATGGCACATCCCACGTACAAGCCCACTGCAGATGGTGACTAGGCCAGCTGTGCGACAGCCGCGCGGACTGCAGAGAGGCAGGAAGTGGTGCACGCCGTGCCTCCAACTGCTCTCAAAAACACTCGTTCGGAGCGCTGTAACGTAACGAAAACATGTAGATGGGAGACCCGAACAAAGAAAAACTCAGCAATGGAGAACTGCGAAAGCTAGCAAGCCAGAGGTGGAGTCACAGTGAAAGGAAGCCTCGACAAAGTCTAGAGGGAAAGGTCTGTGATTGCTGAAAGTTGCTGTAAGTGAAAGGTCTAATTTGTCCTCAAGAGAAAAGAGGAAGAAAACATAATGGTTTATGTTAACAAAAACATCCAGAAAAATGTATTGTACACAGGAGGTGCGCATTTGATTTACAGAAGATAAACTTAAGCAAGCGTGGCCAGATCCAACAGCTAGTCAGTACTCACTTTGGAAAACTTTTACCGATATATATAATCTGTACTAACTGCACAGGGAGGGAGGTGAGAAACCAAAAGAAGGTATAAAGAACACCCTAACTGAAATGAAAAACCTAAAGCAATAATGAGCATTCTTAACATTTTGAAAGGTTATTGCAAACAATGCAAATAAGTAAGAGATTTGTACTAACAGAGTACAGGCTAGCAAACAACATATATTAAATAGCATTTTATGACTCAATGAAATGCATGGATTGATTTGCAACCATTCTTTCAACTGTCCAAAATTTAAACAAAATACTCACAAAAAGGCTCCCTATTGCTTCTTATTCCCTTGACAGCTTACATCTCCCTACAGGCTGGGAAATGGGTGGAGAAATTAAATTCCACAATTAGTGTTGAATTCACAAGTTGTAGGCGTTGCCTGGCTTGTTAAGTAGCAAACCTAACGTTAAGTCACCATTCCTCTTCATTCCACGAAGGACTGCCATGGCAGAAATGTGTTCAAGCTCTCAAGATGAGAATGTGCTCACCACACCCAGCAATATTCCCTACTGCCAATTCACACAGCAGTACTTACAGATCACCACCGGCACAAGACCTTGTCTGGCAACAGGAACCTTGACATTTGGGTTGAACTACGCTGACGATGAGCGTCTGAATGGCTCCTCTCCTCTCAACCCAATCCTCCAAACCCAAAACTCCAGGCGAGCACCCTGCCACCATAATTCTCTGACCAGTTTGGCCCAGTGATGTCCACTGCAGAAATACGACTCGTTATATGAAATTAATTTAATGGCTTTCTTACTAACTCGCAAAAGGGTGGTTCTGAAAGTAGAAGAATCTCTGAAACAACTTCACGTCTTTTCTACAGAAAATTGATTATTGTCTAAGTCACTGGGTAACTTCGTATGTTTCTGTGAAAAACCGCAAAGCCCTCAACATCAAGTAATGATAAAAGTGCACTTTATATTCTTCCAAGTGCTAATGTGTTTGGATTTGAGGTAATTCATTAGATGCTTAAATGAAATTCAGTATACTGTATCAAGTATTAAGAACAGCAGCTGAATAATGACAAATTACTTCAACGTCCACATTCTAAGAGTGAAAACCAATGAGAAAGTGAGAAGATGCAGGCTAAGGCACCCCTGGCCTCTTGGTGTGAACTGCCATCAAGACAAGAAAATGCTCAGGACAGCTCGTTTTAATCTCCTCATCCTCATAAAGTGGCAAGTTTTAAGTGTTTTATTTAATTTCTTTTTCTACACTAAAAGTACTCCATTGTGTCCTCTGACAGGACAGCAGGACAAGCAGCAAGCCTGTACCAAAAAGAAGGTCACAAACTATCTGCACACCAGGGCATTTTCACACAGTGGGAACAATCAGGCAGCCACTGAAGTGACAGCACACCAACTCATCTTTCCTAAGTTTCCTTCTTCTTTGAAAAAGGTGTAAGATATTTCTCCTTTTGACAGGTGAACTCTTGCAGATGTTTCAGCACGTTGAGTCCTGATATACAAAAAGAACCCATTGGCAATGCCTACCTCCTGCCACCACTCTGGAAAAAAAGCAGCCCGAGTACAAGGTCACTTGACCAGAATGGGAAGGTGCTCAGATACGTACCCAGCCTCTATTGCAGTAGTACTACACGTAGGTATTAAAATAGAGAGTGTCTGAAGTTATTTATGTTAATGAAAGTACTGGCATCCTCCCTCTGGATGCTGTATTAACCTGATGGATGTAACTATCTATTTACAGCTGCCAACACTTCCCACTATGAGAGCCTGTGTTGGACTATTTAAAACTTTGACACATTTCAACCAGCAAAGGCAAAACTTTCCTTCTGAGTTATCTGGTTTGGACTGATTTTTTTTTTCCCCTCCACAGAAAATTTCAGCCAAAATGGTTCCAAAAATGAGGCTAAGAAAAAAGCTTTCATATATGTAGATTATTACTTTTTCTTTTGAAAATAAAAGAAGTTTCTCTTCCAAAATCTTTGAAGAGACGCTTCATATGGGAGAAAGTGATATATCTTGGATATGTTGTCACAATATAAAAATCTGACTGAATTTGGCCAAGCTATAAGCTTGAGGGTGAGAAGAAAGTAAAAATTATCAGTTTGTTCACCCTTAAGACTTTTGTTAGTTACTAAAATCTCAGATTACAGCCTCACTCAGAACATTTCATCCTCCTGCAGCTCCCTTTGTACATGGGGGCCTGCCTGCACCATCCCACCCGGGGTGAAACCCCCCTTTTCGCACAGAGCTCTGCCATGGTTTTAAACTACAGGAGGGTAGATGCCTGGAAGAATTTTTTTACAATGAGGGTGGTGAAACACTGGCACAGGTTGCCCAGAGAGGTGGTAGATGCCCCATCCCTGGAAACATTCAAGGTCAGGTTGGACGGGGCTCTGAGCAACCTGATCCAGTTGAAGATGTCCCTGCTCACTGCAGAGGGGTTGGACTAGATGACCTTTAAAGGTCCCTTCCAACCCAAACTATTCCATGATTCTATGTGCCACCTCCACAAAGTCACGAACCAGCAGCAGGGCTCGTTGGAGGTTGCTCCGCACCACAACTTGCTGCTGGGTTTTAGCATCCCTCCCGGCAGCTGGATGGAAAGGGCGCCCAGTTCTGGCCGATGAGAGCCAGACCGAGGAGCACACTTAGTGAAAATGCAGGGAGATTGGGAACTGTAAGGGAGGGAAAACCTCTGGAAATTGGGAGAGCAGGGCGAGGCAGGCTGGGAGATGAGTGCTGAGCCGAGAGGAGAGGACTGAGATTAGGAAGCAGCAGTGGGAATTAAAAATGGGTGCAATGAGGGTCTAAACAGTGGAGGGAAGGTGCCTGGGCAAAGGGCTGGGAAGAGCCAAGTTGCAGACTAAAAAAACCAGACATGCCCTTGCTGGGGAATGGGTGGAAAACAATTATAGCATTCACCCCATCAGAGCTGGAACTGAACCCCAAATTCCCAATTCTGCCATCCCTTTGCCATCAGCAATATCACGGGCTTGCTGACAAACTCCTTCCCATCAAGAGCAAGCTCTCAGAAAATGATCGCTTACCATTATTTTGTTACTTTAACAAAAATTTATTGCTAAAATGGCAGAGATCTGCATTTATCACCCATGTGGGTGGTTCAATGCTGCAAACTATTTTTGAAGTTGGTTTTGGAAAAAAGTCAGGCATTAGACTAAAAACAGGTCCTTTTTACAGAAAACCCAAGGTTTCAAATTTAAGCGTATACACAAAAAATGCCTTAATTAACGCAGGATTAATTCAGCTACCATTTATGTATATATTCTAGTACAGTCTTCCAGCCCTCCTCTTACCAAAGGCTCCCTTCCTTACTCAGCCCATCCTCTGGATCTGTCCAGGGATGGATCTGAACAGCAACAACACAAGATCTCTGCTTGTTCAGCTCAGCGTTTGGAGGAGGAGAAGTGAACAAGACCGGGGAACAAAAAGAAAAATCTCACAGCAACAAACACTGCCTTGGAGAACAGCATCCCATCGCCGTCAGTGCCAAGACAGGTCATTTCAATCTTTTTTTTTTTTTTGTAAGTCTGGCTTGCATTTTTTTGGATGTCCAGTTTCTTCACACAGGGAAACCTCAGCAGCAGCAACTGAGCCCGACGGGAGCTACCCTCTGTATGTATTAATCACCAAGCTTCTTGGAAAATTAAAGTTCTACACAGGCAAGTTTGTCAATCCAAAATTTTTAAGCATTTCTGAATCTCTCTGACTCTTTTCTATTTCAAAAAGGAGAAATGCCAGCCACTTGCCTGATGGACTAGCACACCTTCTTTGCGAAGCACCCAAATGCTGTAGTCACAGCCATCACAGGAAAGTCCACGAGGAACACAAGTAACTCCATCTTCAGCAGTGATCGATTTGTGCAGTAAACACAGCAACGGCCCACACCGTAAGCCATACTGAACGATGCAGAGGTGTTCTGAAAAAATATGCTAGAAAAGCATCTGATAGGAAAATGAAAAGTGAAGATACTTGAGTCAGGTAATTTCACTCCGATTTGCAAACTTGAAGTCTCCATATGCATTTTATTTTCCTAGTAAATGTTTAGTTTTACACCACGATGCTTTGATTCAAGCTATTTGTCTGCCACCAGATTTTTTCTTTTCTTTTGAGTCACTACTCAGATACTATTACTATTCTGATGTTACCATGAATAAGGTAAGCTGCACTATTGCACTAACCAAATACGCTGTTTCTACGTCTGCTAACAAGAAGGCACAGGGATTTACTGTAGCTTTTTGTCATTTCCTCACATTTAAAATTTTCTGAGATGTTTTAAAACTAAAGAAATAAAAAAAGTCCTCAAGCGAAGAACTGGTAAAGTTCTTTCACTAACTTCGCTGTCTTTAAAAAAGACGTACCACAAGGTTCAGAATTTAGGAGCCGAAAGGCTCCTAAAATTAGTAGGTGGTTTTCAAAACCCAGCATTTCCACTGCTGAGCAGGCAAAAACGGAGCGCTTACATGCTTAGTTACTGGCTGCTTTTCTTTGGAAACCAAGAGCAGGCTGGGCAAAAGTATAATAAATGAGTGGAGAATTTGGTGTTAATAGAAAACGAGACTGGAAAACTTCAAGCAAACAACGCCCAGTTACCCAAAGAAACAAGCGCATGGGCAGCAGAAAGCAAATTCCCCATCACAGTCTGACACTGTATCCCACCCTGGCACGGGTTCCCAAGAAGTCTCCTCCCTAAGGAGTTATTTTGTCTCTGTGGGTTAGATCCACCAAAGAATCTGGATTCCTAAATGACAGCATCTAGATGCTCAGGAGAAAATCCTACACGACATGTCTAAATTCTCCACATGATGCCTGAGCTGCTTAGGCGTTTGGCTCGTGCATTGACCACAGAGATGTCGACAGGCTACAACTTTTATCTAGACATACTCAAGAGGAAACCACCGAGATTGCTCTGGTACTGTAGAGTCCAAGAAGGTGGCTCAGTTTACACAAACATTGCAAAAACAGCAAAGAACCTGGGGCCAGATGACCACCATCCACCTCCACAGCAGGTATGCACAAGATGCAGTTTGCATTGCAAGCGTAGCCTCGATCATAAATTAAAACAATTACGGGAATTCCATGTACTGCCAGGGGAAATCTAATTAAGCTCCATTATTCAGGCTACGAAGGACTGAAGGTATAATTTATCCTCCTCCCATAGCCCTTCCAATCAGCTGCCTTCAGGCGTGCTAGTTGTGAAGCCATTTCCCATGATGTAGATACTCATCTTCAGACACATCCTGATGGCTGAATCAACTCATTTTAAACAGACTTGTAGTCAACGCATAGAAGTTTCAGCTGACGCTTGGGCTAGATCTGAACCAGGGAAAGGTAAGATGCTCCGAAGCCCCGACCCACGAGCTGTCGGAGACACTCGATCCCTCCTCAGCAGGCAGTTCTCCGCTGATTCAGCATCCGTGTCCGGCAAATGAGAAAGAGACGTCAAAATTTGGCAAGTTATGATTCTCAGCTGCGAACAGAGAATTAATTAAGATGTTCTTAGGTAAGAACACTCCTTGAAAGACAAGGAATAAGGTGTCAGAAAAGCACGAGCTAATAAATTAAGAAAACGGAGTTTGCACTGAAGCCCCATCTCAACTTCAAACAACTTTAGATCAGATTGATGGAGCAAAAGTACTAGAGAGAGCTTATGCAGTCTTTTAAAGTAACTTGCTAGCCACAAAGGATGACTCTAGAAAGTCACAGTTATCTTTTATCTGACACCTTTACAGTTGTAAAAAGTTGTCAGGCAACATGGTAATGATATGTTTAAAACAAACAATTAGTGGGGAAAAAAATTATGACACCCCATTTATGCCTTGTAGCAGAAAGATGAGCCTTTTTATCTAGGCTATGCGAGTTACCCTAACTTTCAACTTCAAGAGGCATCTTGGTGGTTTAGCCATCTCTTGAGACCCTCAAACGAAGATACATGTGCCTTCCAGGAAAGCATCCCTGGCTAAATACAAGTTGTCCTTTGGCATAACAACTTGCTGGATACACATGAATGAAGCACAGTAACCTGTGACACACAGGTCAGACTACAGATCTGGTCTTAAATGATTTCTGATCTTAAAGGCTTCACATTTTATTTGCAGCACATAAAAAAATGAAGCTGCTAAGGTCTCCAGCCAATGAAACAGGTTTAATATAGGAAAAAAAGGCAACAGCCAGCTAATTCTAGAGAGTTTTGCAATGGTACAACATGCACAAAGGCAAAATTACCAGACAAATTTGAGGATATAAATGGTCTTCATGCAAATTCTGTCAGCTGTTGTGCCCACACACTGTGTCTGCAGCAGAACTCTCTGGGTGACAGTGGTTACCATGCCCAAGCAGAGGCAGGGCAGGATAACCCAACCACTGGGAACCACTGGCCAAACTGAAAAATGCACATGGGGCTTCTCACGCTACACGCATGTCAGGTCCGGAAGGGCTCTAGTGAGAGGTCCAGCTGCAACAACTTAGAGAAAGGACACCGGGATTTTCATCAGGAAACTTTCATTATCTCAGTTTTGAGCAGCTATTTTGTTTCCATACAGCAGATAAGTAACTCCTAACACTTTGTCCATCACGGACTTTCAGGGCTGTCCACTGCCAGCAACAATAGAAATCTGTGAAAGAAGCAATTCACCTCACACGTTCAAGTAAGAAAGCATCTAAAAACCCAAGTCACTGGTCGATATGAGCACTCTCAACATAATTGCTGCAAATTCCTGTGCCAGTGACAACATGGCATGAAGAAAAGACTTGTCTAAGCAGAGCTGAAGTCTGTGATCTTATTCCACACAAAACTTTCCGGCTACCAGGAAGAAGGGGCTTCTATTACTTCTCCGAGCTTCCCACGCAGCACCAACCCACGTCTTCATTACCTACATCCTCCTGCAGCCACCCCTCATCCGTTCAAACCCCCTCGGTGCCTGCTGGCTCCCTCCTACCTCAAACAGCAGCAGAGTGCAACAAATATGACTTGTTACTCTTCAGGTTTTCTGGCCAGTCATCCAAAAATCTCTCCACAATCTTGTCAACTCGCTATGCTGCTGCCTAGGAAAATCTCTGCCAGCGCTGAAACCGTTTGCGTTTGGCCGTTTTTCCCAACGGCCATATGGTCTCAACGCCTCTCCCCCGCTCACCATGAAAGCTTAAGTTGTAATTCAGTAAAAACGAGAAGCCCGCATCCCTCCTGCTCAGGGCTGCTCTGTGGGTTTTTCCAAGAGCTGTAATGAGGAATGTTAAACAAACATCTTTAATTAAAGGAATGTTTGTTTAATGTAATTAAATGCCTAAGGATCACCACACTGTTGCAGCCCTGGATAGTTTTGCAGTATGTGCTGTACCTTGCGATACTCTAGTGCAAGGGAAATAATGCAAGCAAATGACATAATCTGGCAGTAAATATCCAAATATGAAACAGCATCCAACCCATGCTATCCGTTTACCAATGCCTACGTGTCAGGAGGAACCCGCACTCGTCTGTCAGCCGACAAATAGGCCAAACTTGAGAATCTGAGTTACAAAAAATCCTGAAAAAAAGGAGCAAAACCCCACCCCCAAACCCACAGTGTTTTCAGTCCCCTTTCCTCTACTCTTTTTACTACCTTTCTATCCGAGGAGTCCTTGAGGAACGAGACTTTCGACACTGCTCCCAGAGCGACACAGGGCTTGTTTTTATGTGACAAAACTATTCCCCTTCCTCTCCCGCCGCCTCCAAGGCGATCCTGGGCACTGCCAGCCCCGAGTGAAACCCAAGTCTCCTGCCTGGCAGGGTGGAGCATTCCCTCCAGGCTGCAGCTCCGTTCCTCGCTAAACTACTACAACTCACTCGAAGTTTTGAGGGTTGTTTTTTTTTAAAAAAAAAAAAAAAAAAAAGAACGAGAAGGCAGCGCTCGGACCCGCCGGCCTGCTGGCGAGGGGGACGGGGCTAGGCGGCGATAACGGCACTCGAAATGTTTAACGTGACTGAGAGCCCGAGTAAACAGGGCAGCGCGGTGCCCTTCCTCGCCTCCCGCCTCCGCACCTCCCTAGGCCGCTTCTCGTTTCTCAGCGCCCGCGCCCCGCCGCGCGGTGCAGCATCCCCCCCGCTTCCGCAGGGCCCCGCCGCCGGGCGCCGCGCCCGCCTCCCCTGCCCGCCCCGCAGGCGGAGCGCGCCCGCCGCGGCCCCCACGCAGCGCCCCGGCAGAACCCACCGCGCCGGACCCGCCGCCGCGGCGCCGCCGCTCGGCCCCCGCGTAGCCCAGGCGGCGCCGAGCCGTGCCGCGCCGTGCCAGGCCGCCGGGCGCAAGGTCACCGCGGCGGCCGCTCGCCAGGGACCGGCCGCGGCCGGAAAGCCCCTACCTGGCAGCGCCGCTCCCCCCAGCGCCACTATGGCGGGCCATGCCGCGCCGCGCCGGGCCATGCCGCGGCCGGCGCCGCTCGGCACTTCCCACCTTCCGCCGCCGGCGGAGCTGCGGCCGCCGAGCCGCGCACCGCCTCCCGCCTGCCCCCCCATCCAGCGCCCGGCGGCGGCCCCCGGGGACGGCGCGGAGGGGCGCGCAGCCCCGCTTACCCGCGGCGCGGAGAGAGGCGGCGGCCGCCGAGAGGGACCTTGCCGCGCCGCGCCCGCCGCTGCTGCTGCTGCGGCTGCAACAAAGGACTTCCGCCCCGCCGCGCCTGCTGCTACCGCAGCGCCGGCTCCGCCGCGACCGCACGGAGCCGGACCCCTCCCCTCGGCGGCCGGCGGCTCCCGGCCCCGCCGCTGCCAGCGCTGCTGCGCCGCCGCCAATGCCGGGGCCCGGCGGGCGGCTCCCTGCCGCGCTCCCCTCTCCTCCCATGCCGCCGGGGAGGCGGCGGGGCCGCCGCGGCGCGGCCCGGGCTGGCGCTGCCGGCGCCCCCTCCCCATGTGCTGCAAGCCCGGCCCCTCCGCTCCCCCCCCCCTGAGCCGCCCGGGGCGCAAAGGGAGACCTGGAGCGGGGCATAGTCCGCCGGTGGGCGTCCAGGCGGGACCGCGGCTGCCGGGCTGTCCCGCTCCTCTCCCGGCCCCGCACAGCCGGAGGGGCGGAGGGCAGTCCGCCCCTTCCCCGTGCAGCAGGGCTCGCCCCACAGAACAGGGTGTCATCTCTTCCCTCAAACCAGCCGTAACGGGTGGTACCAGGGAAAGTCTTGGTCACCCATATGGTACCCAGCCCCTTGAGTTTTGTTCCCGCAGCCTTACGGCCTCCTGCGTGTGACAGTTTAATCGCAAGTTGTAAGAAAAACAACTGCAAGTTGCGTGAGAAAGCGTTCCTTTTTGCTGCAATTTCACACGTTAACATCACCCCTTCCCTCTGGGAGCTTTACAATGATGCAGGGAGCACAGGGGCTGGCAGCCACTGCCAGGCTTTATCACAGATGCAGAGGACAGCACTTTTTTTTTTTTTTTTTTATCTTGCCAGGAGCTTTCCCAGGCCCTCTTCCTACCACTCGCTGGACCTCTCCTGTCTAACAACATCCAGCTCCTCTTAAACTGGCCCGTGCGAGCAAACAGGATTTCCTGAAGCTGCAGGCAGTCCCTCTGCTACCTGCCACGGGGCTGTGAGAAAACATCTGCCAGGTCGGGCTTTCCTCCCGGTCTTGCCACTTGACTTTTCCACCCCCAAAGTGACATTTGTCATTCAGCACAAGCATCGGAAGTGTTTAATCTGCACATCTCCTTCATTTGGACACAGTTTCTGAGATACCATTGGCTTTATGTTCGCCTCAACTATTCAAGGTCCCTCTTAGCTCCAGACAAGCCAAAGGGAAAAATTTAGTTGTGGCAAAGTTAAAAGATTTCATTACAAATCTGAAAATGAAAAAAGTAACAAGCACCAAAATAAAATGTTAAAATGTACCAGCATTGATCCCTCCTTCAGTGACCCCAAGGTTTTCCTGAAGCATCCCTCCAATGGGAAAGCAAACAGGACAAACCAAATTAACAGAATCCTAGTTTCCAAATGGGGCATCACCCCTTCCTCCTCGGTCTGCCTGGGGATTATTCTAACCACTACGGAATAAAAGTGGAGCTTTCAAAATGTATCTCAAAAAAATCCCCGTGCTCCTCCCCTTACTGTGCTGCAGCCTTGGCTCGAGGGTGTGACGCCTGTAGCAGTGTCAAGGGAAAAAAAACCACCGTGGCTGCAAGGCACCATCTCCAGCAAAGGCTGGAGGGACCCCGCAGCACAACTTCTTCGTAGGTTTTCCTATTTTATAGGAAGTTCAATAAACGGCCTCCATGAGGTGACACGGCCGTGGTTTTCAAATCACACTGAAAAGTTGTTTTTCTCATGGTTCAAGGGTCTTTTTCTCTCCAGCTCCTTCCACATCTCAGGGCAGCATGAGCAAAGAGCGCCCATACGGGGCTTGCGCAGCCTCTCGCTTTGTCCCAGCCCTCCCACATTCGTCACTGTCACCTCCCGTAAGATGGGGCATGAGGCAGCCCCCCTTTTTCACAGTCCCCGTTCTCTCGGTGCCTTCCCACCACATTTGCCTTTTTAATTCATTTTTTTAATTATTATTTTCTGGCCACAGAGGAGGAGCGAGCAGAAGCAGTCATGAAGATAGCTGTGATTACGTCCTGCTCTTTTTTTGACCCACCAGCATAGGCTGTATCACTTTATATCTGCTGAGGCGTATGATACCATCGCCTGTGTTTTATAGCGAAACACCAAATTTGATTTCTCATCATCACTTCCATCATTTTGGCTCCAGTTTCTCTGAAGCTCATCAAAGTCCTCTTTGGACGGGAGTCAACCTAAATAACATGTAAATAATTAATCATTTAAATAAATAACATGCCATCTGCAAATAGCAACTCACTTTGTATGCGGGTTAATAAATATGTTAAATAACCCCGAATGGAGTACAAAACCTTGAGCCACCTACTGCCAGCCTTTTTGGGGCAGAAAAGTGGCTACTGATATTTATAGGAGCAGCAGGATTACAGCTCCATTGACTCTCAATCCTGCTGCTGCGCAAACACAGGAGGAAAAGATGATTCCTGAGCCCAACGAGCTTTATATTTAAAATAGACGAAATAAAACATAGACTGATGGAGAAAAGAAAGCTGTACTGGTCAGCGGGAGGACCAGCAAACACTGCATGGAACAAAACGCTTTGGAGCCTATGCTTTGCCTTCTCTTAGCCCATCTCTATCCTCCACCCAGGCTCAGGCCATCTTGAGGCACTGCTGGAAGCAGCCCCGTAAACTGCTGGATTCTGGGGGACCACGGGCATTATTTGCCCTAAAGATTTGGGAACAGCCCAATTAAAAAATTGCAACTACAGGAATGCAATAGGGAAATGAACTGAAAAGTAGCAAAGGGTAAAAGACAACCAAGAAGGATGATCCAAGGCACCAAATGTCTTCTGCAGAGGCTCTGAGCAAGGAGGGACGCCACTGAGGAGGTAGGCATGATGGATCTATGAAACTGCACCAAAACCACGGTGAAAGCACACAAACAGCGATTTGCACTGCCTTTTCCAGCCGAAAAAAACACCGCTGGACACCAAATTAACCTCGTAGCAGCACGAGGCTGCGGGGACTGAAAGTTTAAACAGGTTCAGAAAGCCATGTGATAAAACTCATGGGCAAGACACCCCAAAGATGGCACCGAGCACCCAGGCGCAGGCTGTGGCTCAGGACGACGCTCCAGGAGAGCTGCCGGAGGCCGGGAGCTCGGGGCGGGGGTGGCACTGCCCGCCTGCCTGCGCCCCTCCACTGCCAGGCGCTGCTGCACCCACCTGCGGCCCGACCCGGTGCAGCTGCTCTCACCCAAAATAACCCCTGGTTTAAAAATTAATGAGAGATCGGAGGAGGCCTGAGAGAGAAATGGTGCATCCGCAGGATTAAAGGCGGTTAAAGCAAGCGCTTGGGCTGCAGACATCAGTGAAAACACCAGATCAGACCTTCACGTCCATTTTCACGAGCAGGGCGCCTGATACAGAGTTTTTATTATTAAAAAACCCAAAACCAACCAACAAAAACCCCACTCGTACCAAGAGCTCAGCAGATGCTATTCTGTCACAGGGTGACTGCAGAGCAAAGTCCCCCAGCCCACGGCGAGGTCTCTGAAGGCGCCCGGGCAGCCCCGAGGCAAACAACCCCCCACCCCCGCCAAAAAAAAACCCTCTCGGGGGCGAACACCGTGCCTCCCCGCAGGGGCTGCGGCCGCGCCCAGCCCAACGCCGCGCCGCGCAGCAGCCGCGCAAGGGGCCGCGCTCACTTTTTCCAGGCGCGGCGGAGGCGGCGGGGGCGGCTCAGCCCGGCCCGCCCCGGCGGCGGCAGGAAGCGCGGGGGGGCAGCGCCCACCCCATCCGCCGGGCTGGCAGCGGGGGCGGGCGGTGCCGAGCAGGGCCCAGCGCTGCGCTTCCGCGGGGGTAAGCGGCTGCGCGGGCGCGGGGGAGCCGCGGGGGGCCGGGCCGGGCCGGGCCGGGCCGGGCGGGTCGAGGAGGGCAGGGCAGGGCAGGGCGCTGGTCACCCTCCCCGGGGAGGCTGCGCTCGCCGCCTCTCCCTGCTGCTCCCCCTCCCCCCCGCAATAATTTTCAGCTGAAACAATAGCAAATATCAGCGTTTATTTACCAAGGGGCCGCTGGCGGGGCGGGGCGGGGCGGCGCAAGGGCTGCTCGGCCAGGGACAATGGGGGCTTTGTCGGGCGGCCCCGGGCTCCCCCCCGCCGCCGGCCCCGCTGCTCCTCCGCTGCGGCGGCTCCGGGGACGGGGAACGATGGCGAGGGCGGTTGTGCAGTAGAAAACACGATCCGAGGGGCAGAGCAAAAACGCGAGCGAGATTTAAAGTTAGTGCTCATACACCACTTGAGCGTAGTTAATTAGTAGGAGAAAGAGCTTTGCTTGTAGGTGGCACCTGGAAAAGTCTCGGGTGGGTTTTGAGCTCGTTGAACGTGGGTTTGGGCACCGGCGGTGGTACCGGTAGGAGAAATGATTAAATCGGTGTGCAGGGACCGTCTGGAGGAGGGAAGGGGCTCTGCAGGGCCGTGCTCTGTGCTGGGTGCCTGTCTCGTTTCTGTGGTGAGAAACCCACATTTGAGCTTTCGGGAGCTCTGTGATTTCTTCATGAGATGACCATCTTGCTGTCTTGCTCTCAGGCACACCATGGATACGACCGGCCACAGCGTCCTCCTCCTCCAGCAGCTGAACATGCAGCGGGAGTTTGGCTTTCTGTGTGACTGCACAGTTGCCATTGGAGATGTTTACTTCAAAGCCCACAGAGCGGTGCTCGCTGCTTTTTCAAGCTATTTTAAGATGATATTTATTCATCAGACAAGGTAAGGACACACGACTGTCCTCCTACCTTTTCACCACTCTGCTCAACTTTCTTCTTGTTCCCCTTTCTAAAGGTATTATAGTCTAAAAGAGCATAAGCGGCGATGTTAGATGGCCTGACATCCTTTTTCTAACCCAGCACACACCTCGGCTCTTTAAAAATTCCCAGAATCATAGAATGGTTTGGGTTGGAAGGGACCTTAAAGATCATCTAGTTCCAATCCCCCTGCCATGGGCAGGGACACCTTTCCACTAGACCAGGTTGCTCAAAGCCCCATCCAGTCTGGCCTTAAACACTGCCAGGGAGGGGGCAGCCACAACTTCTCTGGGCAACCTGTTCCAGTGTCTCACCACTCTCACAATCAAGAACCTCTTCCTAATATCTAATCTAAATCTGCCCTCTTTCAGTTTAAAACCATTCTCCCTCGTCCTGTCACTACTTGCCCTTGTAAAAAGCCCCTCTCTCACTTTCCTGTAGGCCCCCTTCAGATACTAGAAGGCTGCTATAAGGTCTTCCCGGAGCCTTCTCGTCTCCAGGCTGAACAGCCACAACTCTCTCAGCCTCTCTTCATCGGAGAGGTGCTCCAGCCCTCTGATCATCTTTGTGGCCTCCTCTGGACTCCCTCCAACAGCTCCATGTCCTTCTTATGTTGGGGGCCCCAGAGCTGAATGCAGTACTCCAGGTGGGGTCTCAGGAGAGTGGAGTAAAGGCGCAGAATCACCTCCCTCGCCCTGCTGGCCACGCTGCTTTTGATGCAGCCCAGGATACGGTTGGCCTTCTGGGCTGCAAGCGCACATTGCCGGCTCATGTTGAGCTTCTCATCAACCATCACCCCCAAGTCCTTCTCCTCAGGGCTGCTCTCAATCCATTCTCCGCCCAGCCTGTATTTGTGCTTGGGATTGCCCCGACCCACATGCAGGACCTTGCACTTGGCCTTGTTGAACTGCATGCGGTTTGCACAGGCCCATCTCTCAAGCTTGTCAAGGTCCCTCTGGATGGCATGTCCTTTAAATGTGCCGTCCTTTAAAACCATCTGTCCTAGGCAGCATACGCCAACATCAGGTATACATTTGCGTGACCAGAGAAAATAAACATCCCCAGTCCCCCTGCACTAAGAACCTCACAGATTTGCAATCTAGGGATATCCAGGTGCCTCCTACCCATACACAGCGTGTCTATTGCTTTGCATTAGCTTGTAGCAAGCTTGCTGGGTGGGACCGTCCCTTCTGGCAGGACCCATAGACAAGAAGCTGTAGCCTTATCGCAGTTCTGCACTTCAGACTCTTGCAGATAAGGGCCGAGACTCAGATCATCAATTTATTTCAAGCTACTGTTCAGATGCTTCACCTGACCGGGTCAGGAGTGGTTCTTCAGGTATAACGACAGTTGTGCCAAGGTCTAATCTCGCCTCTGAGCTGGAGCTTGCTGCTGGTAATCAATTAAACCCTTCTCCTTTCTCCTTCCTTTTTGAGGGCTGTGGCCCCCAGCACCTTTGTAGGATGATCGTTAGCCATCAGCCGCGTAGCCCTTCGGCTGGAAGCGAGATCAGTTAACTTCCTTTCCAATAGATAGTGTTTACTGACACTTAAGCGCAAAGCTCATAAAGATTACGCAGTAGCAGCAGATGAATTTATTGCTTAAACACACAAATATTCTTTGCCTCATGTTACTGGAGCAGCACACACCGGTGCCGTGTCGCTTGCGTGGCATCGCTGCGGTGCTGCACGGCGGCGATCGGCTGTGTGTGAGAGTGATGGGGTGACTGGGGGCTGGCCACTCTCACCATCCCTGGCTGCAGTTGTGCACACAGTTTTTGTAATCACAGGGATAAATATGTGCTCGGGCACTTTACTGTGCAAACAGGGCACATGCATTTCTGCAGGTCTTGGCAGGGAGCGCTGCTCGCTGTGAACCAGAGGCAGGCACCAGCGCACGCTCTGACAGCAAACGGCGGGGCAAATGGACAGGCAGGTAATCGGGACTGTGGTTTGGAGCCCTGTGTGTACTTAATAATCTGTCTTGTTTCAGCGAATGCATAAAGATTCAGCCTGCAGACATCCAGCCTGACATATTCAGTTACTTGTTGCATATCATGTACACCGGGAAAGGGCCAAAGCAGACCGTCAGCCAGAGCCGACTGGAGGAGGGCATCCGCTTCCTCCACGCAGACCACCTCTCCCATGTCGCGATCGAGATGAACCAAGCGTTCTCCCCAGAGCCGGTCCAGTCTTCAAACTTGTACGGCATCCAGATCTCAACCGCACACAAACCGGTGAAGGAGCGCCTGGGAGCGAAGGAGAGTCTGCCCAAGGCGGGCAGCGGGTCCGCTGCCCAGGGCGATCACCCGCAGCTGCAGCTCTCTCTGGCCATCGGCCTGGACGACAGCTCCCTCGACCAGCAGGTCGCTCGCCCCTCCGCTCAGCCCGCCGCTCTCACCAAGCCAGCAGAAGAGCGTCCGAAGCTCTCGGTCTCCATAAAGCAGGAGAGGTGCGACTCCGAGCCCGTGGTGTCCCAGAGCTGCACCCCTCCTTCTCCGGAGGTAGCCAGTCCCATCTTTGCGAAGGCCAGCCTCAGGGTGCACTTGTGTCACTACTGCGGGGAGCGTTTCGACTCCCGGGGGGGGCTGCGGCAGCACTTGCACACCCATGTCTCAGGCTCGCTGCCGTTCGGTGTGCCGGCCTCCATCCTGGAGAGCAGCGACCTGGGGGAGGTGCAGCCTCTGGCTGAGGACAGGGAGGCTGGGGATGGCCACCAGCTCGGGGCCTTCCTCCTCAAGGAGGGCGAGCATCAGCTGGAGCATCCAAGCTGCAGCGACCTGGAGCCTCTGCAGATCGGCCAGCTCTCCCTCATCTCCAAGGACCACGAACCGGTGGAGTTGAACTGTAACTTCTCTTTCTCAAGAAAGAGAAAAATCAGTTGCACCATCTGTGGCCGCACGTTTTTCCGGAAGAGCCAGTTGCTCGAACACATGTACACGCACAGAGGGAAGCAGCACAAATACAGCCGCTGCCAGCGGCTGGAGAGCCCCGCGACGCCCAGGTTTCGTCCTTACTGTGACAGCGAGAGTGTGGGGAAAAGCTCCAGTTTATCCCAAGACCATTTAGATGAATGTATACTGGAGTCAGATCTCATCCAAGAAAGCATTGATACGATCCTGGTAGAGTAATTCTCCCCCTGTGTAGCATTAAGGTGCTGAAACTGGGTATTTTGGCATTTTCCATCTAGTGAGCGGCTGCTCTCCGCAGCTGATTTCCTTCACCATTCCCTTCGCCTCTGAGATAACTGTGAAGAACTGCACACTTAAATTTGTGTGCTTGCTTTTTTTTTCACTTCTCTAACTTAAATTCAAGCTAATTCCCATCTAAGTCCTTCTTGGAAGCCTCTGTGTAGCTCAGTTACATTTTTCATATATGTAAAATTATTCCTGCTCTGCTTTACTAGAGTTAAGACTGTGTTGCTGGGTGTGAGGTTTAAATGTCATCTAGCACACTGCGCGGTGCCTAGGACTGTTTGTATCCTGTAGAATTGCTCTTCTGAAACTAGAGGGAGGCAAATGTAGAGGGAAATATGTATTGTGTTTCCCACACTGTTTTTAATTAAAATAAATATCTCGAGATGAATACTGAAGTACGTGTTGTGTAACCGCAGTTAATAAATCTCTGCAGAAATACATGCGGGATCCATAAGGCTGGTCTTTTCAAGGGGACTGGTGGTGTTGATGTAGGGGTGGCAACCTTCACGTTGACAAGCCTGGAGTCCTCGTCAGTGCAGTCTTTTAAATTTACTTTTAGACTCACGGGGTTTGTGTGCTTTTTTCCCTCATTCCTACTCCTCCCTCATCAACCCTACCACTGCATGAGCAGAGACAAATTTTCATGCATCTCTAGGACCATGTCCCATTATGGGACTGTCTTCTCTGCAAGGAGGAATGAAAGCTGCAAAGAAGTGTCCTCTCCTCTCAGAGAGGAGGCACATCCTAACCTAAGTCTTTAAAGGATTAAATACTGCACAGGGATTTTCTCAGCGAAAATGATTTCTGACTCTATAAACAGCTTGCAGCAAACACATTCTTAAATATTACAGTCTGTATATTTGCTAAGAGCAAACATATAATGTGTTATTTCTTCTCTGCTTGTGGAGCCACCATAAAATGGCAAAATTCAAGCTTTTTGCCTTTTATTTATCGTTACTTTATATCTGAAGAATAATAACTTATCCAAGAGGGGTTTAAAATTACGCGTGTTCCTCGTGCATTCGTATTTTGTCCCTCTGTAGTTTTTCACCTGAGGTACCTCAGGCTTCCTACCAGAGAGTCTCCAACCCATCCCTCAAGAGATACTCTTAATCAGAAGGCCCCGAAGAGGCACACAAAGTTCTTAACAGCGCAGAGGTTTCTTTCGCAGCGAAGAGCAAAAGCCTTGTGAGCTGCTCCCGTAATCTCATCACCCCGTTTTTGAGAAGCTGGAGGCTCCCTGCCAGTCCTGCTGGAGTTGAGTCACTGCCTTTGGAAAGGGTGAGCCTGAACAATGGTGAGAACAGTTTATTGTCAAAATGCCCGCTCCAAAACTCTTTGTAGTCAGGACCCTTGAGCTGTCGTCTTTGAAACTGTCCTGGAGCAAGAGCTGCAATTAAATCGCTGCCGAATTAAAAGACCATCTGAGGTCTTTGTAAGGGCGCCTGCTGCTTCTCCTGGGCAGGGAGCTACACGCTCCAGGGGATGGATTGGCCACTGAGGGCTGCCAAAATGTGTTTTAAGACAAAGGGGAAAAACAAACAGCCTCTGAGCCTGCCCGGATGATGTTACAAAATGCACGCTGCGGTTTGGTGTGTGCTTGCCTGCTAGCCTGACTGCTCCTCTTGCTGTGCGTACCCATTAAAGCTGCTCTGGTGTGAAGGCTTTTTAACTCTGCTTAAAAAGCCTTTCTTTAAAATGGGCAAACAAACAAAACCCTGCCGACATCCAGGCCTGCAAATGCTGCATCTGAGCCCGGAGCCATCCCCACGGAGCGTTTCCTAGAAGAGAGCCTTCTGGGGCTCTCCCGGGCTAATAGCATCAGCTAAATCGCATCCAGCACAAGCTGCTTGTAACTGGGGCAAATGCCCTCTGGCTTCCACTGACCTCTATTTCTACATGACAGTTAAAAAAAATAAAAATGGTATTTTATAGTCATTCCCTGTTTGCGTGCAACACCTTACCGAGTGGGCTGGCTTCTCCGGGTGCTGCTTCCTTCACTCGGGTTCCTACATTTAATTTAAGAATAGAGAGGAGTGTCTGCCGGGTTGGGTACAGCCATAGAGAAGAGCTAAAAGTGAGTTTTTAGACTATTCAGTCAGCAGATGAGCACCTTGGAACTTTGACTAGATGCCTAACTTGCCTGAACTAACTGATATTGAAAGTTAAATGACCCTTGATGTCTCTGCAAAGATAATCCGGTGGTGACAGAGCTCAGTATTGGGGACAGCAGGGGGGACAGCAAACAGCCGTGCCCGAAGGCATCTCTGGGACTCGCTGCTGGTCTTCAGGTTTGTGGGCAGGATTGTTTTGTTCACTTCTTGGACATTAAAAGGGAGCTTTAATAAAAACTATGAACTCAAAAATCCAAATGTCTATATCAGCTATATGTGTGTATGTGTTGTAGGAGTGACTGTTGTACTGACTGTAAATACATCAGTAAAGCTGAAATCGTGCTGAACTCAGCGCTGTGTTCGTGTGTGTGTTCTGTATGTCTTTGAAAAGTTACGAGTGTGAGTGATTATTTTTTTATTGTCACATCCGTTTTTAGGGGGTACTTTGGTTAAGCTTTGTGATACTGAACATCTGGGACATCAAACATCTGTGAAAGCCATTTTTTGCATCATTTGCAAGACAAGAAATGCATTTTCAGCAGTTTTCTACTGCAAGCGTTAAAGTGCTGTTATAATTAAAGCAGTAGAAAAAGCTTGAGACAGAAGTCGTCAGCTCTGAGTACATTAACGTGAAAACATCATTCTCTCTATGGCTTATGAATAGAAAATAATTTTAGAAGATGGTTACCTTTGCTAAGCAAGGGCAGCAGCTGCTCCTGGATACATCATAACAAGTTTTATTTCTGTATGTAGAAGAAACTTGAATTACTGAGTGCTTAACCTTTATGCTGGTGCATGCTTGAAAGTCTGCCTGACTTGCACAGCTGAGCTTGGCAAATATTCATTTCTTGTGTTTTTTTTTTTTTCCATGAAAACATAAAAGAATTTGTCACAGTGAGCAGAATAATGATACTGGTGATTCCTTCTAGATATCCACGATCGGTTGATAGATGCACATGGGCTTAGGTCCAGAAAGCCCCAGGGTGGTGATACTTGAAAGCTGGAAGTCTAAAATTTCCAGGGGATCCCCAGAGCTGCAAAGGGGTCCCGGTATGAAGGGTGCAGAGCTGATGAACCACAGGCATTGAAGTGTCTTTTCTGTGGGCTCTGCAGCTCATGTTTTATGAAAACACAGTAAGGCTGGGGCTCAGACCCCTGCCAAACCCGTAGTGTGAGCAGACTCCTCAGCCAGCTTAAGTTAACCTCTGAAATGCCAGTAAGTCCTGCAGTGGCTGCCATCACTTTCAGACATATCTGGGTGCTGGCCTGAATATACCATCTGTAGGTCAGCTGGCTCAACGACCAAAGCATGTTAAACAATTTCAAGATAGGTATTTTGAAATATTTTTAGCACTCTGATGCTGAACAGGCCGGGTCCCACAGGGTCCATGGTTCCCGGTCTGCTTAGGGTGCAGTAAAGGGTGTGGAATAAAAGGCATTTATCCCCCCTTCCAGCATGGGGACTAGTTATTTTACGGAGAAATGTGCTTTTCACCACCTCCAGTGCTGGCTGGAGGTGCCATTTGCCAGCATTTGCGCACTGGAAGCGTTAACGCTGGACTTCGGCATTGCTGGTGCCAGAGGAGCGAGACCGACGCCTGTTACTTGCACAAGTCGTCCCTAAAGGGTAACCCGGCCCCTGTCTGCTTTCACCTGCAAATGGCCACATTTTACCTCTTCCACCTTGAACTTTTGGGCGGCTCGGCGAGCGTGATGCCGGCACTCGCCCGGTGGCTGCCCAGGAGGTGATGCTGATGGCCAGGCCATGCTCGCCCCATCTCCACAGAGGATAAAAAAACCCTTCATCTCCTTTTACCTTCTGCACAGACTGTGGTTGCAACACGTGGCTTCAGCCATCTGGCTACACCAGCCATTCGGGCAGGCACTTCGCTTGCGTGTCGTCTGTCAAATCGCTGCAAAATCAGGCGGCGGTGGCGTGAGAGGGTGCAGAAGGGCTGACACAGCCCGTCTGTGGGTGCAGTGCCCCTCACCAGAGGGGTTTGGGACATCTGTGCACGCTGAGAAGGTTAAAAAGGGAAAAGAAATTTGCTGTCAGGATGTAAAACCAAAGCAGTGAGCATTTAAAAATAAAACCATGAAATACCGCTATCACAAGCTTTCTAGAAAGAGCATAACGCTGATGCTGAATAGTTTTCTCCTATTTTGGAGGCAGAAGGTATGAATCCCGTGTAAGCAAAGCCTTCAGAAGTGCAGTGAGAAGTGGGCTCAGCATATGCAATTCGGCATCATGGAATGGGACCGTGAGCTATCAGTGGCCAAGGCGGGAGGTTCCTTGTTGGCTTGTCAAAGCCTTCCCACAGCAATCTGCCAAGAGCACATCGTGCCATACCGCTGCAACCATCCTCAGCTTCGCTGGTTCATAAACCCCAGCCTTTTCTTTCCCCCTCTTGCCAGGGTGTGCCAAAAAGGACTGCACCTGAGTGGGCTTCCCAGCAGTCCAGCACTAGGGAAATACATTCTGAGCAATAATAAATTGTGAGGAAAAAGGTAACAAGGATGGATCTGCCCTAAATTACATGCCAGTTAGTTAGATATTTACGACTGGAGCTGTGTCAGGACTGCACTCCCTGAGACGCAATCGCAGCATTCACAGGATTTGCATGTTTCATTAAGGAAAAGTAATGACACAACTTCAAAAGCAGCCGAAGAGAGGAGACGTTTCCACTAACTATTCTAAACCAGTCGCTGCACCCTCAGAACAAAGGCGCAGCAAAGCTCCAAACCTTGTCTGCTGGATTAGGCTGGTTTTCACCGGAGCTGAGATGCCCCTGGGAAGCTTCGTAGGGCTCGGGGCAGCCCACGCGTGGCTTTACCCTCCTGGGATGCACAGGGCAATGCTGCTAAAAGGCTTCCAGCGGCAGTTGGGCAAATTTTAGTCCGTGTTAACCCTCCTGTTACTGGGATAAACAGCGTAAGAAAACATTGTGTAAAGCCCTCTGTCCTTCCTGGTGCTGGATTTGCAACCCACTGGTTGCAGGATGTAAAGCCAGCTATAGGCACTGGGGCAGGGAAACTGGGGCAGGGAAACCACGGCAGCGAGCCATTGGGGGTGATGCAGGGAAAGAAACCTCGTGGCAGGCAGAAGTGCAGTGTCAACCGTCGAGCCAGGCCTCCGTGGGGCTGGTGCCAGCCCTCGGGCATGCAGCCCCACCAAGCTCCGGGTGTGCAGCCCTGCCAAGCGCCGCCGTGCCGGGGGTGGATGCTGATGCTCAGCGTCACCCCACTTTCCCTGCAGCCATCCCGGGAGGGACCCACTCCGGCAGCGATTGCCTCCGCCACCCCGCAGCAACGCCGGACGCAGCAGAGCGGGCGCTGCAGCCTGTCATTAGGGGCCGAGCATCCCCTACCAGCCCCTGTTTATCCCGGCGGTGCGGTTGTGAGCCGCTTACTCATCGCTGTAATGAGCAGGGTGCAGGTGTGCATTCCTGTTGTGCCTGTCGCACACGCCTGCTGGCCCCGCGTTGGCGAGCCAGCCGGTCCCCCAAGCCCGCTGCGTCGTGCCCGCAGGCTCGCAGCTGCTCTTCAAACTTCAGGGAGTTTCGGGACGAGAGGCTGTCAGCGCCTCGGCCTTCCCTGCCTTGCTCCAGCGAGCAAACTAAATGCAAATTCAGCTGCAGACGAGGCGCCGCGCAGCGTCCGCCCGCGCCGCAACGACGGCGCCCGACGCCATTGTGCAGCGGGTGTGTGGGGAGCTTTCGGCAGGCAGCGAGCGGCTGAGGCTGCTGGCAGGAGGGAGGGGTGCATCACTCCTCCTCCCCGGCGGGGATGCTCCCAAGCACCGTAGGAGTCGGGGTGCTTGCGCTCCCCACCCAGCTGCCGCCTCACCAGTCTCGCATCGCACGGAGCTGTCATGGCACTGAGCCTTGACGCATCGGCACCTCAGCCTCGTGTCTTCATGACAATGGCAAACAGCGAGAGCGAGCGTGACACGCGTGGCTGCCATTAGATCGCAGAGATGACATCCCTCTCAAGATTAAAATTTGCTCTCTGGGACAACGGTGAAGTGATGCTCGGTGTGTCCATGCACTGGTAAGGACTCGGTGCTGGAAAGGCACCACCTGAAAGGCCACCGGTACCTGCAGAAGGGACCCTGCTGGGGCACCCACCTTGGCGGGGGGTCTCATCTTCCAGAATGAAGAGGTTTGAAAGGATGGTATCTGCTAAATCTCACTTACGGACTGATGGGGTGACTGTCAGACAGCTCTAGCTGCAGATGATACTTTCATCTCTGCAATTTGAATTGCAAAATGTGTTTTCTTAACATCTTCCCCCCTCTTTTGTATCCAGCATGTTTGTCAGTTTTTATGTAACAAAATATTTTTAAATGCTGGGTTGGGGTAATTTAGCCGAAATCCACTTTCCAGCTAAATGGACTTACACCCCACTGCAGAAAAATGTTACCATTTAGCACCAAGAACCGTGCTCTTCATAATTCTCTGCAAAACGAAAGAAATGTGAAAGTTGTGCCTCCTAATAAATGTTAACCTATATTGTTGCTTAAATAACTGTATAATAACATCCTCTGATTAGTTTTTTTTAAAAAAACACATTTAATGTAAAGATTTTCTCTGGTTGCAAATGGAAGTATTTCACTATTTTAATACCACCCAACAAGACCTAACAAGAACCATTTCTCTAGTAAATAAAACTGCAGATGTAAAATAATATTAAAGCAAATTATTTAAATCAATCCATTCTCTTGGAGCATGTCATTGTTTTGAGTTACTTATGTTGAAACCTCGTATCTATAAGACAGGCAATATTAGGGCTTCACTGCCCCTAACACGTGGATCCATCAGCAGGGTCCAGCTTCCACCCATCCATCCCAAGCACAGACCAGGATTCCCACGTATTTTATGAGTTTACTCAATTTCTTACACGCATATGTGAAAACAGCTTTCATATTTTCATTTTTATACATAAGCACACATATGAAAATGTCCATCATTTACGCAGGGACAGCATCTTAAATTCAAACGCTGGATTCCTGGCTGCTGTAGATTTGGTCCTTCGAAGTGTACGGAGCTGCCGTGACCTTCAGCAGCTGGAGATCTGGCCCTAAGCAGCCTGCATGTTTCTAATGTAGTTTTGGTGTCCCAGGACAGGAAAGAAAATGCAATATTTGTTTGTGCCATCATTGTCTACCAGCAATTTCCACAAGGAACTTTTCAGCGGATACACTTGTTTTCTGCTGGGCTCAGTGTTGACATAACAGAAAGGCTTTTTATCCCTCTGGAAATGTTCCTGGGCATGAGTTATGCTATTTAAACACTCTTTACTTTGCTGCTAATATAAAAAAGCTGAGGGAAATTAAAATATTCAAAACGACATGGCAAAGCAGGGCTAGGGGACTTGTTGAATATAAAGCCGAACTGTCCCCACTGACAGGAGCGCTGGAAACATCTGGGAGAAAAGCAGCAGCACAGGCCGTGGCGTGAGCAGCAGAACCAAATAATTCATTAAGATGCTGCTGCAAAGCAACTGCTTCCATAATTCAGCAGGGCAGCAAGCAACAAGCTCCTGGATGAGGTGACAGATGACCAAAAAACAATCTGCATGAAGCTATAAGAAACCAAGGTTATGTCTTCCAGTGTATTTCAGCTGTCAGTGTGGAACGCGGTCCTAAAACCAGGGCACCCCTGTGGTGCTCTGGCACAACCAGGCAGTCACGTCCTCACAGCTTTCCTGGCCCGGTACTCCTTCACAGTAGAAAATTTATTGTTCCTTCTCTGAAAGAATAAATGTTTTATTAATGTTCAATGCTCTAATCATAACAAAGGAGGAAAGAGCCTTAATTAAGTCATTAGTGGCTGTTATGAGTCTATATTTTGTTCTGTAAACCTGAAAGAATAAATAGTATTAATACTATTAAAAATGTATAACTTTTTTTTCCTCCATTTTCTGTATGTTATAAAGCACCTAGAGAAATTACACGAGGGATGTTATGCAAAAAAAATCCATTAGGGTGTGGGGTCCATTTGAGCCATAACAGAAAGCGCTGAAGCACCAAACTTGCAGCTCCCCATCCCGAGATGCCAGCCCCGTCAGCACCAAACCGTGCCTGGAAATAGCAACCCGGAGCCTTGGGAGCTGAAAGCATGAACCCGCAGCTCACGGAGAAAACCAAACCACCGGCATGGGATCGGCAAGAGCTGTGCCGCTCCACGTGCAGCGGGGTTTGACCCCAGTCAGTCTGCAGAGCCTCATTTTCCTCTGGCAGTATGGAGCATCTGATGATAGGGAATCAAACTGTCGGGCAGCAGGATGGCTTTTCTCAGCCACTGGAGGTTTGTGATCCTTCACAAATCCCTTAGAGCAGTCCCTGGGCAGCCAGGACTCTGCAAGTGGAAATGACTGGCCGGCAACCACAGGGAAACCTCATGACAAAGAGCACAGGAGGAGCAAGCCTCCAAAGAGTTCAGGTCTGCTCCCAACTTTGAAGCCTTCTTTCTGCTCACTATACGGCTGCCTGAAATAGCTGGACACAACGAAGCACCACTGTGAGTTTATCCTTTCATATACAAAATCTCTCCACAGCTGCCCACTCAATCACAAGGCAAGAAAACAACAGGTACATTCCACTTTAATGAAATAATTGTCAATTATATGTACAACTATAACCAAGGGAAAAAACAGCTACAGAAAGGATGCAAACACAACCCTGGACATGGAGCAAAACAGTTGCAGGGTCCGGGCTGGACCAAAGCATTTCTGCCATTGTCCTCTTTTGAAGACGTGTTTTGCCTAAAAGGCAACACTGAAATACATGAAATCCTCCCGAAAGTGCTTAGTGGGCTGACAGGAGATGACAGTCAGGCCCCACAGGGTCATTTTGCATTTCTTTATCCTGGACATCCTCCTCCGCAGCCGACACCAGCGGGGCCTCACAGAGATGCTGCAGCCCTTCGCTCAGCACCAACCTGCCGCGGTGCCCAGAAATCCCATAAGGAACCTCCAGCGTCAATATGGCTCTTCTTGGGGTGCTGCAGCAGCTCCAAAGCTACATATAAAAGTCCTTAAAAAGTCCCTTTCCAAACTATGACAAAATAACCTGGAAGGACCAGCACGGAGTACAAAGCCATTAAAATTATACACACTGAATTATTGATATCTCATAACTTATTAAATAAATTCACAGAAAAAGAAGACACTTTTTTTTTAACACACACTGATTTTTCTTAAGTTTTACTTGCACAGAAACAAGCTGTGGCACCCACTGCTCACAGTCCTCCTGCAACAACCGAGATGCTCTATCTGAGTTTAAAACGTGGTTGCGCCCTAGCTAGTGGGAAAGTTGACAGCCCTTGTATTTTAACAGGAATCCAGATCCTGCGCTGGGAAGGGAAATCTCCGTGCAGCGCCTGTGGTCAGCGAGCACTTGCCAAGCGAGGCTCTGCTATTTCTGTATCGGCTGAGAAACACGCAGGAGCGTTTTCTCAGCAGAACAGGCTGACTCGCGAGGGCTGTACATAAATCCCAGCCATGCACATGCAATCCCAAATTATTAAAAGGCTCCTTTCTCTTGGAGAGCTGGTAGTCAGAGGCGATGCTCGCACGCACACACTACGCAGGTGCAAACCCCCTCGGAGCAGGGCAGTTCGTGGGTTTTGACAGCGATTGGCCTGTCTGGGCATTTTACAGCCATGTCCCCAGGCCCTCACGTCTAGATTTGTTTCCCTGAGGACTTTGGTAAGATCACTCCGGCATTTCTCTGCGTGTTTCAGAGCAAGCTACGTGGTGTGCCGGAGCCAGCCAGAGCCCGGCAGCAGCACGTCGGGCGTAACACACGTTTCCCAAGGGATGCTCGGGGTTGCAGGCTTTGCAGCAAGGGGGGAGGCTGTGCGGGACGGGCTGTCACCAGCACCCAGCGATGTCGGCAGTGCTCACACCACAACTCCTCCCCACTTCAACCAATTCCAGCACGGCAGCACATCGCAGCTACCCAAACTGTGCCAACAGCGAGGCAATAGCTGACTGCTAACATGCACGCAGCTCGCCGCTATTTATATCACACGCCGTATATAAAAGATATGCTGCATCCGAGGATGGCTTCACCGTGACATGGTGGTTCGGATGGAGGAAGGCGAAGGAAGGAGAGGGGCTGCCCACAGTGAGCAGCAACCACGCTCCCGCCCAGCCCGCACCGCCGATGCCGCTGGGAATTTTTCCTGTTGAGCTTAATGGTGCGAGAAGGGGCCCCTGGCAAACGAAGCGCTGTCATTCTCTTGGCATTCGCGCAGCCTGGGGTCAGCGAGGCAAGCAGCTGATGCTGTGCTTTAATGTGTCTGGAAATGCACAGGCTGCTTGTGACAGGGGATGAGGCCGCATGAAAAACGCCGCTCGCTGCAACCATCCAGCTTCATGTGATGTGACAGCAGAGGTGACCGCGGTTTCTGGCGTCTGGACGTAGTTAGTACCTGTTTGCAATACCAAACACCAGCCTGAGCCTGTCTGGCATTGACATCTTTGTGTTAACATTGCAGTTGCTTCACCCTCCCTCATCTCTGCCGAACCCCAGGGCAACCCTCCAGCAGCATCTGACGTGCCCCGAATCCAGACCCGCAGCAGGTTGGGCACTCGCTGCCTCTCAGGACCTTTTGCTAAACGCACAGTACTTACAGATCCACAGCATGAACAGTGGGGAAACCCAGCATGGATGACGGCAGAAATGTGGCCTTGACATAAAAATGCCAATAAATGAAAATACAGTCGCTGCAACACCTTCGTTTTCCCGCAGCTGCGGTCCATGGCACTGTCTGAACCCCCAGCCGAGGGGACACGCTGTACGTAGCAGGGGCTGCCCCACGTCCCAGGATCGATTCACATAGACACACAACTGAACAGGCATGCAGAATTCACTACACCTCGGCCCCGGGAGCCCTTTGAGCTCTCCCCACCAGGCCAAATGGAGCGTTAAATCACTCCCTGTACTCTTTATTTTTGGGGCATCGCTGCCATCACAGAAAACTGTTGTGTTTATTCTGTTCCAGGGCCATTTCGTTGACCAGCTGCTCTATGGATGACTGAATGGCCGCCTTCACGAGGGAAGATGCGGTTTCTATGAGGAGCAATTCGTACTGCTCCCCAGTTCTGTGCCCCTGGTCGCCTGGACCTTTCTCCTCCGCCTGGGGACTGACGCCAGCCTCGGGGCCCTCTTTTTTACCAAAATCAAAGCTCCCGCTTGATTTTTTATTCCCTTTTTGCTTATTTCGGTGCAAAACTGGGGATGGCTTGTAGGCATGGTCAGAGTCGGTGTCAGCAGAGTCCTCGGCTTCGGTGACGGTGATGACGATGCCGACGCCGGCACACGCATTTACTTCTAATGTCACCTGATGGCTGGAGCAGCCCTGCGCACTCGCTGCGTCGTCTTCAAACGCCGCCTGACTGAAATCCATTACAGTCTCTTCAGCTTTGCACTCCTCAGGAAGATTTATGCTCTTTTCTGATTCATCCCCTTCAGGCAGCGCTTTGCAGATATTAGGGATTTCCTGCAGCTCGGTGCTTTCAGGGGCACTGACAGGCTGATCCTTGGCAACGGGCACTTCAGGGGCAACTTCCCCACCTTCCACATGGACTGTGGTCTGGGGCAGGCTCCCCTCCTGCAGTTTTTCCTGGGCTGTTTCATGAACTGCCTCTGAATCGGTTATCTCCGGCTGAGCGGGGCACTCCGTGTGTTCCTCTGCATCAGGTGTGGGCTCTGACAAGGGCTCGCTCTTCCCAACAGAGTCGGCGCTTTCCTTCACTGCATCCTGGTCCTCCTCCGCAGAGACTGGGCTGAAAGATTCAGACTTGTCCATAGGGGCCAAATCCTCCGGCTCTTTGCTAGCTTTATTCAAAATGCCCATCACTTCATTTGCTTGAACACTGCCCTCCGACTCCTCCACTGCTTCAGAGGGGATGGGTTTTTTCTTGCCTCTGGAGAACCGCACGCAGGGCATCTTCACCCCAGAGCTCGCCCGTTTCTTTGGGAAGCCTCGCGCACAGCCCTCCTCGGCATCCATCTCCAGATGCATTTGGGAGTCGGAGGGCACCTTCTTCCGCGAGGAGGACTTCTGCCTTCTCCGCGGTCTTGCGAGATTTTTGATGGCTGCCCAGGCTCCTTTGGAGGACTGCGATTGATTAGCAGCTTTTGCCTCCCCTTGGTCAGTGCTGACACGTTGGCTTTTCTCCTCTGAGGCTCCTTCACATGCATCCTTCACAGTCAGCCCCTTCTTACAGGACTTCTTCCGCTTCTTAAAACAGAGCATGGAGGGCTTTTCTGCCTGTTCCTCTGATGGGGAGCATGTCGCCCCTGGGCTGTGAGTCTCTGCCTCTCTTGGGTTCTCCATTTGAATTTCCTTAGCTGCCTTTGCCATATTTGCTCCTCTCCTTCGTTTGTGTTATATTACCAATTTTCTTGATTAATGCATCAGACACAAGAACTGCAGAGATGCTCAAAGTGCATTTTTTTCTCAAATGGTTTTCAAAATAACGTTAGTTGCTTTTTAACGAGCGGATGTGGCAGCGAAGAGAAGTTCTGCTGAAGCTATCGCATCCGGTTTATAACTCCCACTTTGTCTTATTACTCACTTTATCACCTCTCCAAGGAATCCCGGGTAGATGTGAAGTTGAGTAGGCTTCTCCTTGGCTTTGCTGGCCACTCACTCTCACCTCTGGGACAACCCACTTCCAGTTGTGCTCAGTCTAATAGCACGACTATTTAATTGCCAGTCTGACATGACTTTTTTTTTTATCCCCCAAAGGATGACAAATCAAGCCAAGAGTTAACCATTTTTATTGACCCCACGGATCTGGAAAGAACTTGCACTTCCTGAGCCATCTGCGATTCCACATTGCACAGGGAGCTTGAGCAAAGCACCAGTAAAACCAGCTGCAGCCAGTGGCTGTTTTCTGCCCCCCAGTGACAAGGTCAGATGCTGCTTTGTCTCGCCTTTGCTTTCTGCTTCAGTTCCCCTCGCAGGTTACGTGAGGTTCGCTTGTGAAGCATGGCCAACACTTCCATCTTTTATCTGTAACACAACAAACAAATGATAAGCAGAGCAATTTTTTTTTAAAAAAAGTATTACAAAGTATATATTTTTTTAAAGAATTTTTCATTTTGGGAGGCAGACCAGGGCTGGAAAAGCAGTTCTGCCTCTGGATGCACCATAACAGTTTTTTCCACTATAGTATCATATATCCAAAGGCAAAATAAGGCCCCCAAGATGTCAACTCAGCGATATTCCACCATGGAAAATACTATTTTGCTATTTTGTCTGGTAAAAGGGGATTTTTTTTTTAATTGCCCGTATTATGGCAAATGTATTACAAACGCACACACATACATTTTCTTCTACCGTGAGCTAAATCTTTTCCCCACTGCTCCATATGCACTCACAGTTCCAGTTAAGGAAATTACACCCTGAGACAGCAGATATTTTTATCTTTAATGCACCATATGACAATATGCAAACACACAGAATACAAAAATAAGAGGCTTGTGGAATACAAAAGCGAAATCACATGGCAAGAAGGGAGCGTATTTATACTACGTGCATGCCTTCCATGGCAACCTTGATTAACACGGTATGCGTTCATCAAATATATGATATAATAAGATTTATGTCATCCTTTAAAAAAAAAAAAAAAGCGCCGCCTTAAAACATCACCAGAACAGTTTTGGATATAAAGACGCCAAAATGTGTTACCGCAAACACACCAACTTCTCTGGGACCGGCTCAGTGACTCCAGGAGATCCTTTACGCAGCACTCGGTACTCTGCTTTTAAGTAGTGAGGTGATTAAAAGGGGGTCTCTGGTGGGGTGCGCTCCCCCGCGGAGCAGATTTGGGGTTTTTTTTTTAATCTATTTGATTTTTTATTTTAATTTTTTAAGGAGAAAATGAGCTAAGCTGACAGAGGAGCGTGTGAGAGAGGAGCCCGCAGCTGCCGCTGCCCCGAGCGGAGCCCGCAGCCCGCAGCCCGCGCCCCGGCTCCGCCGCAGCCCCGCAGCCCGGGACGTTTCGGGGCCGTTCGCGGGTGCCGCCCGCGGGGAGCAGGAGCCGCCCGGCACCGCCACCCCACGAGCCCCCGCCCCGGGCAAGGGGGATCCCCCCGAAAGCCGAACCTCTCCGAGGGGATGGGGGGGGGGCTCCTCGGGCAGCGACCCAGGCACCCCACACGTGTGGCCTCCCCCGCGGACCCCTCCGAGGCGGTGCCCGCCCCCGCCGCGCCCCCCCTCACCTACGGCCCGGCCCGGCCCGGCCCGCTCCGCTCCCCGCCGCTGCGCTGCCGCCGCCGCCGCCTCCCGCCGCAGCCTCGCCCCCTGGGCCGGCAGGGAGGGCGCTGCCGGCAGCCCCCCGCCCCCGCCGAGGCGGCCCGCCGCCGCCAGCCCCCGGCCCGCCCCCCGGCACCGGAGCGGCTCTGCCGGCACCTGCTGGCAGCCTCCGGAGAGCGCGGGGCTGGGGAGGGGGCTGGGGGACCCCGGCCCGGCGTGGGGGGCAGCAGCCCTCCTCCTCAGAGCATCTCTCCCTGTTCGCAGATCGGCTTCCCTTTCTTTTTGCAAGGCAGCATCCCTCCTTCTGGTGGGACAGCCCCCCACCTCTTGCGGGGCAGCATCCTTCCCCGGGTGTGGGGTAGCATCCCTCCCTCCTGGAAAGGCAGCGTCCCTCCTTGTGGGGCAGGACCCCTCTCCCTCTTGCACAGTGACCTTTCTCCCCCTCCCGAGTTGTGCAGAGCAAACTGCACACAAGGCAAAGGTCTCCCTCGGGACTGAGCTGCGTTTTCTCATTCGGATCCCAACACAAGCCCAGGAGGAAGGGACTGCTGGCATTTGTGGATCCAGCGTTTGCCTGGCTATGTGGGAAGGAAGGGGGTCTAGCTCGTGGCAGCTGGGTTTTTTTTGTCCCACCTGAACGCTTGCAGTTTTAAGCACACACCGTTTGGGTCACTGAAGGAGCTACACCTTCAGAGCTGGTGTAGCTTCAAGACAGCCAGTTCTTAGGTCTAACCAGAGAAAGCACCTGTTTCATATGAACCTTTTATTTCCAAAGCAGCTGAGATCTGACTTTAAAAAAATTGCATCTCCAGCTGTTATGCTCGATGGGAGGGCCTCCAGAAAAAGGCCTATCAAGTGCAGCTGAGAACTACATGAAACTATAGTTGGAGATACCTGAATGTCCCCATTCATCTCCAGGGGGAGCTGGCTGACGCCCACAAACGTTTTGAGGCCGTTAACTGCTTCACAGCATGTTTGCACGTAAGAAACCAGGCGAAGCAGCACACTTTGAACCTGCAAGTGGCTTCCAGCGTAGGCCAGCCTTAGAAAAAATACACATTACAACCACTTCTGCATTAAAGCTGAGTGAGGCGCCTCAGCGCGAGGAGGTTTTCCCTCGTTGCAGTCAGAGGCAGGAAAGCAGGCAGCAGTAACGAGGATGGCTAACATGAGGGTGCCTCCGGGGTAGCATGAAGGAGGCAAGTTCTCATCAATCCCATTTCAAAACACCTTGCATGGAATTTAATTATTCCTGCCGCTCCAGGGGAAGATGGTAGCACCGAAGGCTGTGGTGCAAGGGAAATAAATAACAGGGTCTGTGGCAAGCAGAGGATCTGGTCCAAAAATGGATAAGCTTGAAAGAAGATCCTGGCCCAGCTGTAGGCTCCAGTTTTCTTTCTGGGCTCACACTGAAGTGCTGCTGATGTGCAGCAAGCCAGCCAAGCACCACTTTCTCCTTTTCCTGTGTTCTTGTTACATGATGTGATGCAGGACTCTCATTACAGCACCGCGGGGGGAATGGATGGCCGTAACACCAGCTAAGGGCTCTGGGCCCACAAATACATACGTAATTAGTTTTTTCTCTAGGCAACGGGAAGAGAAGCCAACCTTCCAATATTTAATTAGAAGAGATGAAGTGTCCTTCGTGTCCTATTTGACAGGGCAAGAACTAGCTGGTGTACTTAGTTGCCAAGGTGAGAGTTAAGAAAAACCAACGTATTTATGAATCTGTCCTGCAAGACCTCGAGCAGGGACACTAGAGAGCTCCCATCCCGCTAGGTTTAAAGCGCAGGTTAGAAAAGCTTCCCCACTAACCTAGAGAGATGCTTGGGGCTATTTTTTGGCCCTTATGCTTTGTTGCCTCCAGTCCTCCGGCACGTAGCAAACCCTTCAGCAGTTGCCTGCCTCAGCCGCTGCTTTGCCTCACTGCAGGAGGTGGGCTGGCAACCTCTTGAACCATCTCTCTCAAGCACATGTCTATGATCTCATGCTAAACCAAAAGGAGGCTAATCTTAGCATAAATTTGCACTTATCCCATCTTTCATAAGCATAAGATGAAGGTGGAACAGAGCACTCACAGGAAAGCAGCGTAGCAGGGAAGATTAAATGTAGGAACTGACAGCAGACTTGGCAGCATCAGCTCTGGCAACCTGCTTCAAGGGAAGGCTTGGCCGAGGCGCCGCAGGTGAAAAGGCACTTTCAGCCAGGCACAGGGTCTGGGGCAGCAGCTGGGGAACATCCCTTCTGACCCCCTGCTTCTGACCCCCTGCAAGTGGCCTGTGTGCGCTCTAGCAAACCTGGCTGCCAATAAATCCTCAGCTTAATACCATCGAAAAGAAAATTTTAGGAAAAAAATGTTGCAAATGCATCTCAAATGCTCTGATGACTATTTAAGCTATTCTGTCTTTGCTTCTGTGACAACCTGGTAATTTTTATACAATTATTCTCCCCTCCTGAATAACTTAAGAGATACAATGTTCTCTCTCTCTCTACATATATATACACACAGTATCTGTGTACTACAGATGCACCCTTACATCGGTGCACACCTACATCCTGATTCTCCCAGTTCTCACCAAAATCAGAATGTTTTTAGATTCAGTGCTGATACAAGCAGATGGGCCTTGCAAGTCTTAATTCAGATCTTTTGCAGTCAACTGTAAGTATCTCAAATTCACGGAATAATTAAGGTAGTTTATTTCCTACAGATGACACACATCATCTGGGAAAGGAAACAAGATTAAGTGCACACACACAGTGGTGCATTGCAGGCAACATATTACTGCAATAATCACTTCTAGTTGTCAATACTAGGATTGCTGCTGCATAGTTAGTCATAGAAATAAGTTCTACTTCAATAATCTCAGTGCGCACATTAAAACCCAAAAAGCACTTTAAGTATTTACCAGTTTATTTGTATTAGTTAAAAAATTGACAGCAACGATATTTTTAGGTTACAACATGATTTTTGGCCTGCTGACAAAACCCGCTACAAATGACTTGATCACTACTCACGTTGTCTCTGCTCACCAAAAAGGTACCTTAGAAAGCAAGGCTCGTCAACGGTGTAACTGTACGTATTGTTGAGCATAAAACGGTTCAAAGGACACATTTGGCAGAAGCCACAGATACAGGCCAGAGATCCAGTCCCTATACATCTGATACCCAGAGGTTCAATTTCCATTAACAGTAGAATATGGCAGTCACACCTGGGCTTTCTGAACAGGAAATTTGATGTGGCTCAGGTGTCTGCAGGAATAATTCACAGCAGAAGCCAGGGTAAGCACTTCTGGAGAGAGATGAGAAGCAAAGGGGATTCCCCCTTGTTCCCTCTTTTAAATGACACTAGTGCAGTTTCAGAGCACAGCGGCTTCTCCCATAGTGCAAGAAATGGAATACAGAATTCAGTATGGCCATTAGGGCTATGTGGTGTACAAGACTTTCAAAAGATAATATATGCTATAAAACCCCTATGGTTAAGACAATTAAGTCTCAAGACTGTTCCAAACAGCTCCAGCTTTAGGATTTTTAATTATTAAAATAACGTAACTGAATCAAAAGAGCTTCTGTATTCTGCTTCAGCTACAATTATGAAGCAGGAGGTTTGTACAGGCAGTATGATTTACATGCTCAGTGTAAACTAGCTGGGAACACAGCAGTTTAAAAATTATTACAGATTAAAAGTAAGTGTTTGATTCTTTAGCACTCCTCCTTCCCGTCACTTCTTGCACTTTATTCCCAGTCATATCTTGTTTTGACTTAAAAAAATAAGGGCATAACTCCATTTACATGACTCATCAGATGTTCTTCTGGGAGCTAAAAAGAAAAATAAGTTTAATTACTATTATATAGTACTGCAGGCAACTTTCAGGCTGAATTATAATCAAATGTCATTTGGAAACATAGGGCATAATATGAGATTGGCTGAACTCCATTATCTCAAGATGAGAAATAAAGCCCAAATATTGAAAGCCTTCTACCCTAAAGAAGGCACCTACCTTTGGTTAACAATTCCTTTCAAAAGAGCCCACAGACTTCTCCTGACACTGGGTCCAAGTCTATATCATAGAAACAGGGTCTGGTAGGAAGTCCCGGCATAGTACTCATCTGAACAACAAAAGATAAACTGTTAAAATGGAAGCAGCAAAGTTTCGTGTAGAAGATCTAATACTTAATCACTGCTGGAGACTATGATGGCACCAGCCAATGCAGCTCCTTGCACACATACAGACCAGTTGGACAATGGTCATGTACCATTTTGAAGCATACCGTAGTTAGAGCAGATGTTTTATTTACTTATTTATCTATTACCATGAGGATTTAGTTTGCCTTCTGCTTCTGCCAGTGACTGGCTCCAAGATTTGGCAAAGTACTTAACCATCCAGCTGACCAGCTAACTGCTAGAGGAGTGTTCATGGATTTTGCTGTGGTGAGACAAGAATTGCTTGTGGCAGTTTCCTGGTTACCAAAACGAGTAGACATGTTTTGATACCATTTTGCCAACTGTAAAGTCTTAGTTGATTAAAATTCTTTAAGATTCTAGAGCTAGAAGTGTTAAATAATTAGGAATAAGTATTGTTGACAAAAGAGTTTAATTTTTTTTTTTTTGAAACTGAAATAAAGTTTAAACAGAGATGGAGAGGTCAGTTCTCCTGACCAGAATATTTCTGATGCATTCACGTCAAATGGGCTGTGCAGTGGCCAGAACCGAAGCTAGCAACACAGCTGCCAGCAGTACGCGTGCCTCAGGCCAGTCCTCTCCAGTTGTCCCACTGTTGAATACCCACTTGGAGAGCTGCAGAACGCAAGGCCAGCAGGGACTACACTTGGTCTGATTTACTAATGCAGCTGACAGGATTTCCCCTTCCCTAACTCAGCATTTAGCCCAGCAGCACACGTAGGCCAACACAGATGGCCAACAAAGGTGGGCAACTCGTGACCATGCTTGGTAGCTTGTGCCAGGGGTCATTAACCCCTTTAATAAAAACATTCAAGGTCTCATTTTCTCTCTGCATCATCCGGCCTCAGCTTTCATAATCAGTATTGTTATGTCTGTCTCCATTAGGTTAAAGATCTCTTTGGCAACCTGGTATTTTCTCCCTGAGCAAGTATTTTGCACCCTAATCAAATTACCTCCCACCTTTCCTTTTGATAACAAGCTAAGCAGCAAGGAGGCAAAGCTCTGTCGGTTAGACATTTTCTGCAGTTCTCAAAACTGTTCAGGGAGCTTTTGGAGTCCCATCTCATTTTCCTAAGTCGTTTACAAGTGCCAATACCAGTCCCGTATGTACCGTACCACTGCAGGTCTTGCATGGCTTATGCAGAGGTAAAAATCACTTCAAGTCTACTCTTTCTAATGAATTCTAGGACTGCACTAGCTTTTTGTCAGAGCCGCTGTTTTCCCAGACAGAGAACAGGGGGGCTACAGAGAATAGAGGGGCTACAGAGAGAACCCTCATTCCCTGTCTTTGTGTTTAGCTGTATGAATATTTTGCTCTCAAGAGCCAAGGTATTAAGAGATTCAAAGTGCCTGGAAGGGTTTTCCTGTTCTCACCATAGTCACTGCCAGTCTCCAGTCATGCAGAGCAAGAAACTTCTTCTTTATTTACCTATCACTGAAGAATCACAGAGCTTTGCAAATCTCCACCTACAGATTCAGAGGGCCACAGCAGGAGCTGAGACAGTGACATTCAATAGAGTAGGAGATGCTGTATTGCTGAAGATGGGCCTGACTTTATTATTTCTTGCACTTTCTATTTTGAAAGGAATGGTCAGTTTTCCTCCTTTCCTATCCATAGGGCAGCCCACAGCAGCTACTCTGCTATCTATTACTTGAAGGCAGTCTGCTTAAACTCTGAATTTCTATGCAGTACAGGATAATTCCCGTCCAGATTACTAATTTTCTGTACAAGTGTCTACAATGCTTAATGCACTCAGCTATTTTCAGAGCTGAAGAAATGAACTTTTCCTCCATTAGCCTCCTCCCCTTCAATACCACATGTGCTGAAAAAGAACACAGGGCAATTCACACTATTTATTTACATGAAAAAAATTAAACCACATGGATATTACCAATCCCCTTGCAAGATTTCAAATAAAACCAATACCAACTAAGCATATATTATTTATTGCACTCGTGGAACTTCCAAAAAGGAAGGAACTGTTTAGTTCCACTTAGGAACTAAAAAATCAGAGCTGAATAAATAATTTGTTTTCAATTCATCAGCAGCACCAGAAAAGAAACCCAACTAATCTGAGTCCAATGATTTATTTCACTTCCATTATTTTCCATACTCACAAGTTAAATCTAGATAATCTTTGAAATGATATTTCCTTTAAAACCTCAAAGTATTTCATTAAAGTGTGACAGCTTCAACTTTGAGCCAGAAAGGGAAAAACCCAAAACTCAGAAGCTGAGAAAAAACATGAAGTGTGACATACCTTTGTGACTAACTTCAGATAACAAGAATATGCATGCACCGGTGATTAATTTCACCTCAAATTTCTCATAAAAGCTTCTGCAGAGAGCTACGTATTTGCTGCATTTTCAGCTCACAGTTCAATGGCTGCTGCCAAAAATTTATTCTGAGGCTAACAGACCTGCTGAATGGGTTTAAAATAGTGATCTGATTCAAAATGCCCTGGATTGCTTCTCAAAAGGACATCCCTTCCCTGGTTTTGTAGACACCACAGAAGAGTGATCTTTACGTCCCTAACCAGAAGACTTATTGTTAATTCTGGCAGAATTAACACCATGATTTACTATGTGTTCAAGAAAACATTAGGAGTCTGGGAAGGGAGCAGAAAGGAAAGAGTCCAACTTCATAGAAACTGAATACATCAGAAAGAGAGCCAAAATACTCGTTTTAATGTCTGAAAACATCTTTCTCTTGTGTAGCTCATTAATGCTGTGCACCCTTTCCTTTTCCAGTGCTTATTAAAAAAAAAAAAAAAAAAAAAAAAATCATTGTTTGGATTAAATCTTGGCTTGCAAAAAAATGCCATTAATAACAGGAACAAGCATGCTATCTTTCATTTTCTCCCAAAACACACATTACTCTTTAAAAAGATGGATGAGAGAGACTTTAATCAGGATGTGGTTATTTTATTTATGTTGGGTAATCTGGAAACCCTTACTTCCCTTTTTTTTAAAAAAAAGTATTAAAAGAAAAAGATATCCAATACTTGGCTCGATCTAGCATTTGAAGGAAGAAGGGATTCAACTCTTAAATCAGCAAACTCTCATCATGTGAGCCATGCACCCCTTATGCTTTTAAAAGCTTATTAAACATGTTGCCATGAAGACTTCAGGAAAAAAAGGTTCAGGCCCAAAAAATAAGAAAAAGACAAGAGCTGTTTGCTCCAGCTGCTCCATCCCCTAAAATAATCTAACAAGTTACTTAACACTTGCCCAGAAGAGATTCCCCAGATAAGATTTCCAGTGGATCCTTTCATCCTAACATTCTTTCTTTGGATGCAAACCTGAACGTTAGTTCATTTTGCAGGTAGCTCCTCTTTCTGCCAAGCAATTCATATCAAAACTATTCTAGGATCCTGTTTCCATTGTAGCTACTCTCTCTCCTCTCAGCCGACATTATGCCAATCATGTCAACAAACAGAAACTAAAAACTCAAGGGCATAGTGAAATGAATTGTTGGAACTGATGCATGCTGAAGAGCAAACAGATGGTCAGCAAAACCACGAGAACCAAATGGGAGGGGAGACTGATAAATGATTAATAGTACAGGTCAGCTTCACTTTGGAGGTATCCCATCAGAAGTTGTTTGCTTTGTAAGCTTTGTAGGAATTGTCTTGTTCTACCCTGATCTGCAGGTGTTCACAGACCTCACCTGCAATACTACAAAGTCACAAAGGCAATTAGGTGGGCCAAGGATTTCTCCCATCCGCTCTGCCAGACTGCAGTTCCCAGAATTCATTACCTACAGAGCTCACCCTTTCCTCTAAATGCAGGAAGACAGAGATGTGGGACCTGAGGAGTACACTGGGGGCTTGCTAAGTATTCAAATGGTCAGATGGTCTGTTTTAGCTTCCCTCTTCCCCCTGAAAAAACCTATTAAGGGCATCCAATACACTGGGCTGTTAAAACACCAACTCTAAATGACAGACTCTCCTAACTTAAGATACCTTTTGTAACTGCTTACTGGAATGCATGTGAAGGTTTTTTCCTCGCCCCACAGCTGAGGGTTTCACTCAATCACGTACCGTTCCTACTAGTGGATACAGGAATCCAGCACCAACACTGGCTCGAATGTCTCGGATTGGCAGAACAAAACCCGTAGGTGCTCCTTTTTGTTCAGGGTCATGAGACAACGATAAGTGAGTTTTAGCCATGCAGATTGGCAGGTTTCCAAATCCCTGGGAAAGGCAATGAAAAGAGAGAAAGAGGAGGCAAATTGAAAAACTAGTAACTTTTCCTGTACACAAACATAATTGCTCTATTCTGCCATTCTCTGCAGACATCAGACATTTTATCAGGACATTTTACTCCTCACCAACTGCTTCATCCAAGCCTGTCAGATCTGTTGGCCATTCTGCATCCCCATTCCTTCTCTCTCAAACTCTCTCCCTGCCCCCCACTAAGTATTAAAGAAAGAACCACCATGGCCCCCAGCACATCCAACTAATTAATGGTATGGAAGTGTTAGATATACAACCTTGACAGCGAACTTACTTTCTACTCTTTTCCAAAAATGTTAATTTAAACAGCTTAGAACTAAAGTTCTTGTTAGCTGAGGTAAGTTAATTAGAAATGTTTGATCAACGTAATTGCAGGTCGTGAGGAAGTGGCAATTACATGCCTATGGTATTTTGATAAGTCTTGTAAAGGAACATACAAAAAACATGACAGCTAGAAACTATGTATGCCAGTAGTAAATGGACTGCAAAAGCAAAATTATTCAAGCACACTGTAAGCAAAGACTGGCTAGTTCTCACATTGCTCTCCTCTTCAAAGCCCTTTACAGACCTTCATTAATGCAAAAGTAGGTAAATTCACAAGAACATCACGCTAGAGGAGTAAAAGCAACACAACAACCAGAAAGCATCTAATCCAACAAGCAGATGCTGGGTTCAAAACTTACAAAAGTAGATGTTTTTTCCACAAGAAGTATTGTATCACCTGTGGAACTCTTTCCCCAACATCACTGAGAATGCCAAAAATCCGTATGGGTTCAAAAACTGATTAGACAACTCAGTGGGAAAAGATTAAAAAAAAAAAAATCATCAGAGACTATTTAGCACCACTCTGACCACTTGTAGTTCCCTAATTCCCAAACTGCTGAAGGACTGGAGAGTACAGTATAGACAGATCACTGAATCCTCCTGCTTTTCTCTCCCCATACACTATCACAGATGTGCTACTGGGCCAGATGAGTTCTGTCTTCACCAGAAGCCACGGCCAGTTTCTCCCTCCCCATACCACCTCCTCTGCCATAGCAGCAATGAGTCCTGGACAAGGACATGATTTGAGTGATGATTCCCTTCACACACAGTTTGAACACCACTGTTCAGTATGAACATTTTAAATGAAAAGCACCACTGATATCAGGTGACGTGGAAAACTCACTTGCTTAGTGTACAAGGTGACTTTCTCCTGTGCTTCTGGAAGTAGCTCAATGTCACTTGCCCCGTAGATCTGCTGTGCAATAAGTCTGATCTTATCTACAACAGGGAGCTAGGAAAAAAAAAAAAAAAAAAAAAAAGACAAGCAAGTCAGTGTGGCCAAACTACAATGAGCCATAACATCACAGCAGCTTCACAATCCTTCATACATGTTGGGCAATGCCCATCTGCAGATACAAGAGCTATTCTATTTGCTGCATAACAAAGCTATACAGTAATTTGAGAATTTTCAAAACACGTTTCATTTATCTTGTTGCAGTTGCTTCTCTTGGTAAGAGTGCAAAACTAGTTTACTACAGTCAGAAATAAAAAGATACACAACAGTATTTCTTATAAGCTGTGCTTGTATGTTAATTGCCCCCACTGCAAAAGAGGCATCTTTATTCTCTCTCTAGTTTAAGTCACAAAGTGGACAAAAATATTTGAGGGAATACAAGTTAATGGTTAAATAAAAGCACAAATAAAACAAGTTAAAGAAGAAAACCTGAAAGCATCTGTTAAGGAGCTAAAATAGATACAATGACATAGCTCTCTACCTCATTAGGTTCTTGAACAGGTGCTTGCTATTAAAGGACGATTCAGGCCATAACCTGGGAACTAACAGTGACTTCATTACCTCCAAGTTATCTGTTAAATTTGCTTAATGTACAAAGTCATTAGAAATACACACACACACACACTCTTCCACCCCAACCTCCATAAGCCTTACTTGCAGAGAAAAAAAAAAGTTAAAAATGGACAGATTCTGTTCCATAGCCTGTTGTATAGATTCCCATCCTGAGCCACAAGTGCACCCAGAAGCTCTGCAGTAAGGTAACAGGTTTGGTCAGGCTTGTTCTAGCCCATGCTCTGACAGGAATGCATGTCTCAAGTTCAAGAACTAAACTTCCCCCAACCCTGGAACACAGCTGCCACTGTAGAAATCTGTTTGTCATCTCTAGCAGAGTCACAGCAGCATCTTTCAGTGTCAAGAGTAAACAGTATTTCACTGGCTAGTCAAAACAACAAGAAGTGACTAACTAGGTCTTTGAGACTGGTGGAATAAACGTCATGTTTTAAAATAAAATTTCTCTCAGTTTCTCAGAGCAGCCTTTTAGACAGCCTTCAGCAACTTACGCTAGTGAAACCAACTGATCTCCACCTTATAAACAAAGTACTTTTGTAATACTGCAAGTTCTTACCTCCACATTATAGAGGAATCTGAAGTTGCTGGGTGTCTGCGATGCTCTCTGAACAGCCTGGGCCAGTGCAAGCGCTCCTTTACCTCCCTCTGCCCAGTGAGTGCACTCCACAGCATCGAACGCTCCCGCTTCCTTTGCCAGTTGTACTACAAGGGCCAGTTCAGCCTTTGTATCTGTTCTGTAAGAAGAAAAGTTTGTGCATTTGCACCAGAATGCACACATGGTAAATTAACTGTTTGTTCTAACCATTTTTCACTCTTGTTGACAACGTCCAAAAGCTGCCCAAAGAAATCACAGAATCCAGCCATCAGGAAGCTGCTGAGGGGCTATCCACTACAGCCTTCTCCACCTTGGTGAAGGCAGCTACTCCACAGAGGAACAGACAGCAACAGGTAGCTCTGGAACTACGTGCAGAAACCCATGACTACTGACAGAGCAGCATTCCAAACTTTCTGTTGTATCTGTCCTGTGTCAGCAACGCAACTCCTGTTTTCAGAAGTAAACTCAAAAAGGCGTTAGTATTACTGATTTAGAGATGCTAAGGTGCGCTATATCACATGCACACAACAAGCTAAAAACTGTAATTTCTCTAAATCAGCCAATATGCATTTACTTCAGATGAAGAATCCTTAGCTGGCTACTCTGCTTCAACTGGCATCAGCTTTAACACACCAGTTCAAAGCCCTTCCGCTTGCATAAAAAGACCACACACAGATTCTGTTTCCTGTGCAGTACAATGTACAGAGCCTGAAATGCTTCTTAGGGGGGCGTAATTATTGCATACAGCAAACCACTGAACACAGCGTGGTTGACAGCACAGGCACCTCAGCATCTATCATGAGCTTAGATTCCACATCGTCGCAGGCACTTTTTGTCCACAGTAATTTGGCCAGCCAGGGTGTAAGTGATGGCAGATAATAGTCACTGATCATAAAATTCTAAGCTAATTTAAACTAAGGAATGCATTTGAAATGACTAAGCAGAGCTCCCCTATATATTCAGCATCTTCCAACAATGCAAAATGCTGCAAACATCGACAGTACTGAAAACAAGAGTTTGTGTTAAACACAGCATATAAAGTGCCACAATTTTATTCCCACACATCACTCCCATGTCCCAGCCCACTTACTTGAAAGCATTGACAGCCACTACTACTGGCACACCAAATATCCGTGCATTTTGGATTTGCTTGTTTAAGTTACTACAGCCTTTTGCCAACAGTTGAAGATTCTGTAGAGAAGACAGCAAGTAGGAAGCTCGTTTTATCAGGGGCAGTGAAACTTTTATTCCAAACCCACTATGTCCGCAGCTAATGATAAAAACGTCAAAATGGGAATGAAACCATAAAGGCAAATTCCCCCAGCGCTGCTTTCTGAACGGTCCAGACCAGTGCATGGTCTTGGATGGAAGACAGGAAAAGGAATGACTGCTTCTAATGACCAGTGGTTTCAGCTGCCAAGCTAAGGGAAGAGAAATCACTTTTTATTGTTTTTTTTTTGTTATTCTTAGTAAGTTAATACCTGTGTTCATTAACTCCTCACAGTAAAGCCTCATTTTCCTCTCTGACACATTCCTCTCAAAATTCACTGCTAATGATAATATATTATGACACTTGTTTGAAGTCTGTGGCAACAGCTTTTGATTTACACATATTTACATTTTGCAGCATCAGAGACTATTAATGTAAATCCAGACATTTCATCCCTTCCTGTGCAAAGAACAACCCATACAGAAGCGCCACAAGTGAAAAAGCTGCAGCCATATAAAGAGAGCCAGACCAATTATCCAAGTGTACACAACCATTCAAGGCACAAGGACAGAAGCTGAGACTTTATTTCACTTTCCTCTCTGCTTCCAAAGGAGGGGAGGGGGAAATAAAATCAGAAACTGCTGCTGCTAAGAAGAGAGTAATTAGAGAGGCACTCTGAATATTTTCAGAGACAATTTTACAGCCAAGCAATTACTCCATACTGCGAGGGTCAGGGGACACAGAGCAGATATTACTATGAAAAATTGAGCACACAATTGCATGAGCTCAGGAGAAACAAAACGGCTCTGAACACTGGCTAGGTCAAGTACAACAAATGCTTGAAAGAGCAGAGCCAAAGTAACATCATTAAAAAAAAAAAAAAAAAGAACATTACAGCTTGTATGAGGAAGCATTTCCCTGGCAGCTAAAGAAATGACACACTCTAGCTATCCAGGCGTGCACTGCATGACTATATCGTGTCATGACTGCAGTTAGTCGGTCAACTGTCACAACAGCTAAAGAAGTTTACCTCTTCCATGTACTCCTTTGGTAAAGGTACCCCAGCAGTGACCTGGGGAAAAAAAAAGAAAAAAGACGGAACCCCGTAAGATTTTTATCCATGACAGCAATTTGTGCTTGATTCTTATTAAACAGTGTCAAGATACAATGTTCTGCTCCAGGCTGATCCTTTTTTCTAAGAAAAAAATAAAAGGAAAAATAAAAGACTGCAAGATGCACTCACAATACAACAAATGACTGACTGTGGTAGTATCACAAATCCCCCAGCATACAAGCACTTCATTAGGACAATAAAACAAGCAGGTATGTACCTGTAACATACTACAATGAAGCAGCTTACAAGCGACACGGACATATGGATTCCTTTTACAACTGCAAATGTCAAGACAATTACAAGCAGATCAAACCCCACAAGGCTTTAAGTGACTGGATCAGAACAACAGTAACAGCCCCTTGCCCAGTACTTACTGCAGGCCCTCCTCCATGCATTTTCAGAGCTCGGACAGTAGCAACCAACACCACCACATGAGGCCGAAGACCAGAATAGCGGCACTTAATATTAAAGAATTTCTCCATGCCTATGTCTGCACCAAATCCTGCTTCTGTAACTAGAGTAGGAATTAGAAGAAGCCTGTGAGAGGTTGCTGGCTGGAGAAATCATGCTCTGATGATATAAATCAGAAGCTTCTTCCAAGACAAAAAAAAGTCACGATAAAAAAAGGGAGATACCTCCCTGCAAAACAAACAAAAAAACAGCCCACGCACTTACCAACAAAACCCTCTTTACCCACGAGCTTCAGTGCTATTTTGTCTGCCAACACTGAAGAATTCCCATGTGCAATATTGGCAAAAGGTCCAGCATGAACAAACACTGGTGGTCCCTAGAAAAGGCAAGGTGTGGGAGAGAGAGAAAATCAGAGGCTAAAATTTGGCATATCTGCAGCATTTCAGGACCTAAGTACTACGGTATCTGAAGGTAAAGAAAGACGATTATAGAAGACAGATCTTAAAGCCTTCTGATCAAACATTTGTTATCGGTAATAAGGACTACAGGGCAAACAGGATTATAATAATCTGCACAAGTGGTGATATTAATCCGCTTATGAAACGGATGGCTAAATCCCAGACATTCCTGCACTCACATCATTTAGATTCCCAAAACATTTCCTGGCATTAAAGACAACAGAACAGAGACACAGCAAAGTTTAGTGCATTTCTTCGGGGTCATCCCACGTGCCAATGGCAGACCTACAAAGAAGCTTAGGTAGGAAACCTAGCCCTGAAACTCAGGTAGGAAACCACAGTAAACCTCCAACTCCAAACTGAGTAAGCCCATGCTGATTGTGATGAATGAACTAAACCAGTTGCTTCTTGGCTCTGGGAACACACGTATAGCAAATCATCTGTGCTCACCTCTAGTGTCTGCATGAGGTTTGGTTTAACAGCATCTTTCATCAAGACAGCCAGAGCACCAGTCACTCCCTAAAAGAAAAAAAAAGGGCAATCACAGTTTCCAGAGGTATCGAGACCTTGAGACAGCTCCTATGCAGTGTTAAGGCTCCGCTTTTGTCCTGGTGTGCTTTCAGGACCAGAACCAGCAGTTGTTCTAGATACAACTAACTCTAGTCAGGGCAAGGCAGAGTAATGACCTTTACATCCTTGTAAGAGGATCTGTGATTTCTGTTGGGGGCAGCCTCTTAGCCGTGACCTTGCTTGGCCATCGCTTTTTAGTAAAGGCATAAAGAACGATTGCTGTTTCAACGCTATAGCACGGTTAGTAAACAACAGCAGCGAGAGAGTAACCCTTAGGTACGTTATGGTTTACTGTAGCCCATTCAGTGGCACAAAGCAGGAGGTTTTTCAGCACAGTTGTTACACATGTTGAAAAATACCGGACCACACTCATTACTATGATAACTCAACTGTAGCATTACTGTCTGTCTTTTGCAGTACCTAAACACACTAAGAAGTTTAAAGTTACACGCATGTCAATGTTGCTGGGTTTTACAGATAGATTTGTCTTGGACTTATTTCCTTCCTCATTTCAGCAAGTAGGCTCTATGTATTGGCCTTAAAATGTCATAACAAGCTGCTACATCCTGGCCAAATCTCTTATGCAGAAATAACTTTTAAAGTGAACCTCTGTGCTCATGAGAAAGACCAGGCTGACATCATGAAAGGCAAACACTGGAGCCCACATTTCCTCTGAGCTGCAGCAATATATCCTGCTGCAATTCTGCTTCCTGCAAAGTGAAAGCTTGTAATTTCCTCCACATCTGCTCTGGGAAGAGAAAACGAGGGTTTGGTCACCCTTGAGACTGGCACAGTCCAGTAGAAACCAAACTGGCTGTTACTCAGCACTTGCAAAAGTAACTAGAATTGCTATTATGGGTACCGAGCCAAACGCTCACAGCAGTTATGAAAACCTTGAATCATGATTTCTTTTTCTTCCCTTTTAATTTCAATTGGATTGCAGTACTCAATTATATGAAAGATTTTTTTTTTTTAAGACATTCACTGCTTTGTTTCATTAGTTTCAATCTTGCCACATGAAAGCTTATTTAACATTTAATGGATCAGCTTTAAACTTCTGTCATCTCCAGAATAATGAAAACTACAGAGCAAGATTTCCATGATGACATTTCAGGCCTGTATCACTCAGTGGCACTTCAATACATCCCATCTCTAAAAACCTGCAGTCAGTTTTTGAATCCACATTTCTTCCCAGTTCCTTTGTGCTTCCTGGCAGCACACTCCTGACATTGGTTGTATCACAGCAGAAGGACCCAAACATCTTATTGTGCCAGTCTGGTCTCTGCAATAACCACATTTCTGCCTGCATGAGGAGTATGTAACGCAGTCCCAAAGATGCAAGCCAATGGCCACCATTAGTGCAAACATATAACATTCAAGAGAACCTGTCGGACAGGTCTGATACCATCCTCCATTCCACAGTTGCAACGGCAAAAATAAATATAATATGATTTAAAAAAAAAAAATCTTGAGATTAAAGACTTATCACTGGACTCTATATAAAACTCAAAGCAACTCCCTACCCAAGCACCATCTGCCTCCACTGCTGATGGGCAGCAGAAGAGTCTCCTGTTTTTCAGAACAGGGTTGAACTCAGGTACTTAAGGTTAAACTGTCGGCATGCTAGCAGCAGGAATTAAAGTCTCAAAGCTGCCTACAGAACTTTGGCACATGCTCTCCCTCATTCCCAACACGTCTCATATAAGGACATTTACAGATAAATGGTTCCCAACCTAGCCCTTTTCCTGCAAGGCCAGAGTCAGGCCACATTGCTAATCTACTGTTTCTTAGGCTTATCCTGGGAGGAAGTAAAACAAACCAAAAAAAACGCTAAACACAAGAAAACAAACAAAAAAAAACCCCACAGCAAGATAGCAAGAGCTGGGTAAGCCGTAGTGCTGTGTCCACCCTGCTGGAAACACAGGTCAGGATACCCACCCTGTGGATTCTTCCGTCTCCCTGAAAAGATTCATTCAGAAAATGCAAGACAAACCTCATTAACACCACATCATGCAAATTTGTAATACTCTTGTCTTCCACAAAGCAGGCTGTGAAAAATCTACTATACAGACCAGTATCGTATCTCTATTGACTAGTGCACCAGTCCTGAGCCTGTTCTCTGTCTTGAGGCCAAGTGGCAGGGCACAGTTCACACACAGGGCTCAATTCCCCTTTCCATCTCCAAACAGGGCTGCCATCTCAAAGCATTTATTGGAAGAAGTGTCTGAGGCACAGGCCATTCCCCCGAAACCACGCTGAAGCATCGTTTGGGAGAGTGCTAGCTGACACACTCCACAAGCATGCCAAGAACTGTACTAATAATTATTGTATGGACAGCTGCAAGACAGTGCTGCAGCTTGCAACTCCTGCTTAGGACTGCTTTACATACAGGTAACAGACATCATCAGTGCTACTACATTCAGCATTTCACGCAGTGAAAGTAAGGGATTTGTGTCCCTCATCAAAGGCTGCCTTATGGAGACCTTGCACTTTTTGCAAAGGGTTTGGCTTTTACAGCATTCACAGTCTCCCAGAATAAGGTATTTCATCATCTGTAATTAAATTCGCATGAGGCTTTGTTCCTACTCAATGTTTTCTTCACTCCAGGGAGCCTGAGAAACAGGATGGCCAGCAGGATGCATTTTGAGTTCTTCCGATTTGTAAATATGCTTTTTATCTAGAAGCCACCAAGTATTTCCCCATTAATTCCTATGGTGCTAGCCTCAACTTGACACACAGCAGATCACACAGGACCCTGGGTCCCTGCCCAGGCCACATGGACACAAACACTCTCTGGGTAAGGTGCTAGCCACACTAAAGTAGAATCATAGAATTGTTTTGGTTGGAAAGGACCTTTAAGATCATCAAGTCCAACCATTAACCTAACACTACCAAGTCCACCACTAAACCATGTCCCTAAGCACCACATCTACTTGCCTTTTAAACACTTCCAAAGACGGTGACTCCACCACTTCCCTGGACAGCCTGTTCCAATGCTTGACAACCCTTTCAGTGAAGAAATTTCTCCTGATATCCAATCTAAACCTCCCCTGGCACAACTTGATGCCGTTTCACTTGTTACCTGGGAGAAGAGAACAACACCTGCTTCGCTACAACCTCCTTTTGGGTAGTTGTAGAGAGCGATAAGGTCTCCCCTGAGCCTCCTTTTCTCTAGACTAAACAACCCCAGTTCCCTCAGCCGCTCCTCATAAGACTTGTTCTCCAGACCCTTCACCAGCTTCATTGCCCTTCTTTGGACACACTCCAGCACCTTTATATCTTTCTTGAAGTAAAAAACCTTCATTAACTCCAGAGGATAAGATTTCATCTTTGATCTTCGATATGCTAAGGTCTTCTCTGTACAGAACTGCCTCTATGCTTTTCAATCCAAGGACATTCAGAAGTAATAGGTAAAAGTTAGCATTTAAGAACTGAATTACTCTCTTACAAGGTCATCTGCTGTAACTGGTTCTCCTCTCTTGCTGGAAGCTACCACCATTCTGCCCAGTCGCTTTTTCATATCATCCAACCCATCGGCGAGTGCTAGAACTGCCATGATTTCACTGCTCACCGTGATGTCAAACTGAGCCTGCAAAAGATGAATAAAGAAATGAACTCATCAAGATTCCCTAGCAGCAATCCTTACTTCTGTTAAATTCTTGAAACAAGGCCAATCATCACCATCATAACAACAACAAAAAAAATACAGACATACAAATCTAAAAGAAATCCAAAGCATTACTCTCGGGACGTACTCAATTTAATTTGGCCATTTTAAACTGGATTTTTTTTCTGCAAAATTAAGTAAAAACTACTTATTCCATTGCTATTACGTTACTCTCTCCTGGCACATACATTAGTGATTCATGTAAGAATGCTTAACATCAAGAAATTGTATTGAAAACTGAGCTTTACTAACTCATCTATCACTAAACACTACAGTAAATGACAAAAAAAAAATCAGATTCTATAGGAAATGAAGGGTAGAATTCATCTGACATAACACAGACACCTCCATCGAAGCTAAGCACCCTAGGGATATTTCAAGTCAATAGAAAGAGGCTTTTTGGAGCACAATTCATTTGAACTATTAATTTGACAGTTACTTAAGGGATGAGAACAGTCATAGCCCAAATTGCCTGTTTTACTCTATTGATTATATAATGAATCTGGACAACAAGCTCAGACACTGTGTCTAGTTTTGGCCAGATACATCCCACCCAAAGCATATGTGGTGGCGAAGGTTAGCCATTGCCATGCATCATATTTACAGAGGTCAGCTGTGCACCACTGTTACTATGCTGAAGTCATCCCGGTTCGGGAAGCCAACACTCATGGAAGAACAGGGAAAGAGGGAACAGACAATAAAACTAAACACTGCACTGGCAGCGAATTTAACTGCTTGGTTGAAGGGACTTTCTGCTTTCTCTTTAACAAGGTACTGGTAAAAGGTGGAAATTCTGGAGTTACAGAAACTTGCTTTAGGACCACATTTTTCAAGTACTTTTAAAACATGCAAAAAAAGGGAACAATCACCGTTCGTGTGAAGCCTTTTTCTGTTGGAGACTGTCCAATAGTGATTTTCCTAAGGAACCTGTCATTTGTATCCAGGACTGCGAGGAATGCAGAGAGAAAGATGAGAAGTCACAGTGCACGTTATGTCACACCTATGCCCTACCTACAACACTCAGCTAGATCACCTATGAAGAGAGGATGGCAGTTTGAGACACAATCCTCTCCGAAAGAATGGCAAGTGCTACTCAATGTGATTCTTCCCCAAAACCAAACTGCAACAAAGACACGCACAGTCACATGCAGACCCTGCACTGCATCCAGAGGGAGCCTACCTCCCTCTGCATGCATTAACCACAAGTTCAAAGTCTCTCTGAAAAACAGAGCTTCTAGTATTACTCCACCATCATTAGTCAATGTGAAATCAGGAAATCATTACAGCCAAAAAGAAATAAAATTATCATTTTATAGGTTAAGTGATAAAATGGTCAGATTCTACCATTTAGCGAGAGTAGTATCATACAGCTCCATTAACTCAAATTACCTCAGAAACACAAACTATCAAATACTGGCTTAAATTTGCTGTTTCTTACTATCCACTTTAAAAATTCTAAGTAATTTATAAAATATTTCCCACGAGGCAGGCTACTTTAGCCCCATTACAGGTTATGAAGCAAATTTTGGAGAATACATTTCACACTATATTTTAATAAAAAGAAGAAAACGCAATACTCTTGAGGTCTAAATCAGAAAATAGCATCCATATGTGAAATTTCTTTTGCTAGTGAAATATTAAATCTGCCAGATCAGAGACTGATCTTACCTTCAACTATCTTTAAAAACATTTTAAAAATCTGGCCTTTATTAGCTGTCAATCCCCAACAGAGCAAGTGAGCAGATTAAAACCGAGTTTCATCCCAGAGCAGAACCCTCTCCTTGCTCACAGCACTTTCTCAGTCAGGTAAAAAGGCTGTTGGCTACAGTTGTCAAACTCAACTCTCTCAGTGACTGACAAATCCAGAAACACAAATTTGGCACCAATTAGTAAAGTCTGCTCTTGAATTCACAAAGATTAAGATTCAAGCCCCTGTGTCAGACCCTTCAGAAGTGGGATCCCAGCTGCAGGCATCTATCCCACCAAACACTCAGCAGGAGAGGCCAGCCCTGCCCTCTTTACCATTTTCCCAGGAAACACAGTTCCTGCTGCACTTGCAAACCTCTCTTTTGACACACATTTTGTTTCTTAATAATTCTTTCATTTAATGGCTCTTGTACCTCTTTGCCATGTTATGGTGGCTGGGTCAATGTCCAATCTCACAAATAAGTTTACTTCTTCTTTTGTCAAAGCCGTAGGATCAGTTTTGTTAATGCCCAATTTCTATGGGAGGAAAGAACAAATAAAGAAAAAAAAAAGGTATATAATGAAAAGATTCACAGAAATGAACCTTTCCCTAGAGCAATGAGCCTTCGGCAGCAGCATCTGCGTATTCAGAAACAAGGAGGGGCTGCCTTTTTCGTGTCCCTTCTCCTAGACCCCACAACAACGTAAGATGATCCATATCAGAGTGTACCTGGAAGCAGAGCTTGCTGCTGGCCAGCCAGTAAAGGGCAAGGCAGACAGTCGAGCTCATTTGGGCAGGTTGTCACCAAGCTTTGTGCAAGGCAACTACAGAAAAAGTAAGAGAGAGAAAGCTCTGCAGTTTCTTACATGCCTTGTTCTAATCATTAGTCTCACATGCTTACATCCATTTCTCGTTAGTTTGCCTAGGGTCACTGCACACAGCCATATGTATTTAAAGACACTGCTTTCAGCATGCTGGTTAAGCAGCACAAAGGAGGAATTAAACAATTCAGTCACAAGGCTGTCAGCATCCAGAAAAGCTTGATCTTGAACATACTGAGAGGATGGGCAGTTTGCCAAGTTGCTTAATTGAGAGAAGAATTATCTCAAGAAGCCCAGTACAAGCGCAAGCTTAGCAACGAGGAAAACGATTGAGCTGATTTATGAACGAGCAAGCTTTTTTTAATTAACTAGACAGCTAAGTCGTATTTTTCTCCTGAAGAACAGCAGGGGAGAAGAAAGTCTGTTGTCTTCCTCTTCAAGCACATCATTTAGAAAAAGAAATAAATAATTAAAAATATATATATATATCCTCTTCCTGGAGTATTAGCATCCCATTCACATCTCAACATTTAATAAACAGAAGAGTGGTTAGGGTAGAGATCCCTCAGCAGTCCATCAGGAACACCAAGCAATATGACATAGCTTCTTTGCTTAGCAGTAGAAGCAAACCACATATTCTCTAATGGTTGAGACATTAAAACTCTGATTTATTAGTTTGCTATAGCTTCCTAAGTAGTCTGACTATTGCTCCTGACCTCCAAATGGCAACTGATCCAGCCGTGAATATTGTACAAACAGGTTTGTTCTTGGAATGAACTTAGCAGGCCCCAGGCTGTCCTCTTAGCCAGAAGGTCCAAGCCCAGTGCAAAACTATTCCTCTGTTAATCCTCATTTTTTCAGAGGCCAGGAACACATGCTAGTTCACATTAATTTCTGAGGATCAGCGGAGCTGTGGTCTGCTCAGGGACTGCCACTCAATGACAGGGACACTCATTTAACTAGGAATTCTGGTTTTGGGGAGAGGAGGAGTGGGGATTAGGGGACAGGTATTTTTCCCTTTTTTCCATGTTTGCTCAATCTGGAGCACATAAAAAATTCTCTATGTTTTCTTTTTGTTTAATTTTATAAATTGCCTTTTTTTTTGTGCTGCATTATCTATATAGCTGTCACATGGGAACTATGAATTTCTAGCTGTAACTGGGTATAAAGTACAGAGACTGATTCTGGTCCTTTCTGAGACTGCATTAAGGACACTAACCCTTTTGCCTTTTCCCACTGTGTTACTCATACGGCATATAATAAAGACAGTTAAATCAATGATTCTTTCCCTTGGGGCTGCATCTCACTGTTTTCTGTGCTGCAAGAAGGGCTACCACACTTCTGCACGCTTTACGTAAAAAATAAATGCCAGCAGAATGATCTACAAGACAACACAAGGACTTCTGTAACCTAGCTCTGCCTACATAAAGGATAAGTAAGTGGAACAGAACCAGAAACCAATGCGAAACCAGTGAACCTACCTGCAGTCTTCGGATTTGAATGTCTGAGAACTTCCTGACGCCATCGACAGAAGGCACCAAACGGTTGTAGAGAGCCTTGCAGAATGAAACAAGGTAGTTAGTTCGCACTGCTGGCACACCCAAAACGTCTTGGCCAAAGCAGGCTGGGCTCAAATACCTCATAAGAAAAGGCTCGTACCTGGTCAGTCTGAGTTAGTTCATGGAATATACGTGCGTCGACAGCAGCAGCAACCAGGTTGTTGGCTGCAGTGATAGCATGGATGTCACCAGTGAGGTGAAGGTTAACTAGAGGACAAAAAACATACCAGTTACTCTGCTGCAATTTTCATTTATTTCAATTCATCGTAGACAGATGGAGAAAGAAGTATTAATAGCAATGTTAAAGTCGATGAGGGTGGAGTGGGAGAGATTGCTCAGTGCAGTATGTGGAAGAGAGGAAAGAATTTCTCTAAAACAGAAAAATGCCTCCCCCACATTTATGTCATTTTACAAACTTCCAGAATGAAGCTTCCAAGTAAAAAGGTTTTTTGTTCATGAACACAGTTCTCACAGGCTCCTTGACACCTGAGAAGACCAACGGTATGGCACATTTGCATTGCTCCTCCTTCACCTTCCTTCTGACCCACTCTCATTATTTGCACTACAGGTTTCACACATACATTAGCTGAAGCTGCTGCTGCTGCTCCCACAAAGATATCTGAGCTAAACTGAAACTAGCAGCCTCGTGTCGTGCTAGCAGTAAGAGCTGCGGTTTTGCACAGAGCTCTGCATAAGCTAACCACTCAAACACACAGTATCGTAGGCAGAACGTGTAGACCACGTACTACACAGTGACACTGCTAGTAGTTTTCTTGGTTCTGTCTCATTAAAAGATAGTTTGAGTGGGTTTGTCTACATGAGTTATCTGGCTGCACTGTAGCTATACTGACAAATGGCTTGGAATATATTGCTTACATGAGAAACTTGCACTATGGCAGGGGAGTAAAAGGTGTGGTTAAAACAATCCTTTTCCTCTGTAGCAGAGCAGCAAAGGAGGAAGATGAAAAGGGGACGTTAGAAAAGGTTCTATGACAGAAGACCTTATGATAACATTTTGTTGAAGCCTTGCTACTGTGGTCTTAAAAACAGATAGTTGTATTGGGTTTTGCGTGGCAAGGTTTGGTAGCGAGGGGGCTACAGGGGTGGCTTCTATGAGAAGCTGCTAGAAACTTCCCCATGTCTTGACAGAGCCAATGCCAGCCGGCTCCAAGATGGACCCCACTGCTGGCCAAGGCTGAGCCAATCGACAACAGTGGTAGTGCCTCTGGGATAACATATTTAAGAAAGGGAAAAAGTTGCTGCGCAACAGCAACTGAAGCTGGAGAGAGGACTGGGAATATGTGAGAGAAACAACTCTGCAGACACCAAGGTCAGTGCAGAAGGAGGGGGAGGAGGTGCTCCAGGCGCTGGAGCAGAGGTTCCCTTGCAGCCCTGGTGAAGACCATGGTGAGGCAGGCTGTCCCCTGCAGCCCAGGGAGGTTAATGGTGGAGCAGATATCCACCTGCAGCCCAGGGAGGACCCCGCGCCAGAACAGGTGGGGATGCCTGAAGGAGGCTGTGACCCTGTAGGAAGCCTGTGCTGGAGCAGCCTTCTGGCAGGACCTGTGACCCGTGGAGAGAGGAGCCCATGCTGGAGCAGGTTTGCTGGCAGGACCTGTGACCCCGTGGAGAGAGAAGCCCATGCTGGAGCAGGTTTGCTGGCAGGACTTGTGACCCCGTGGGTGACCCACGCGGGAGCAGTCTGTTCCTGAAGGACTGCACCCTGTGGAAGGGACCCACACTGGAGCAGTTCATGAAGAACTGTAGCCCATTGGAAGGACTCACGCTGGAGAAGTTCATGCAGAACCATCTCCCACAGGAAGGACCCCACGCTGGAGTAGGGGAAGAGTGTGAAAAGTCCTTCCCCTGGGAATGAAGGAGCAGCAGAGACAACGTGTGAGGAACTGACTGCAATCCCCATTCCCCGTGCCCATGTGCCACTGCAGGGGGGAGAAGGTAGAGAAAATCGGGAGTGAAGTTGAGACCAGGAAGAAGGGAGGGGTGGGACGAAGGTGTTTTAAGATTTGGTTTTTATTTTCTCATTATCCTGATCTGATTTTGATTGGCGATAAATTAAACTATTTTCCCCAAGTCATGTCCATTTTGCCCATGATGGTAATGTGAGTGGTCTCTCCCTGTCCTTATCTCGACCCATGAGCCTTTCATTGTACTTTCTCTCTCTCCTGTCCAGCTGAGGAGGGGGAGTGACAGAGCAGCTTTGGTGGGCACCTGGCACCCAGCCAGAGTCAAACCACCTGTCACGGTTTAAAGCTGGGCTGGCGATTAAACCTGCGGCAGATGCCCTCTGTTATCCCCCCCTCCCCCCAGAGGGAAAGGGAAAGGGAAAAGGGAGAGAGACAAGCAAGGTCAAGGGGCCTGCCCGGGAGATCCAGTTTTTAGGGATTAAATGGCAAGATGGGCGTCGCCAGATCCCGTTAGAGGAGACTTAGCTGAAAGTAAAAATCACTGAAAGGAAAATCGGTCTGGTTTAGGCCAAACCAGGACATTACCACAACAGCTAAAAGCAGAATGCAGCTAGTCATACACTGATCATAAATCCTAATTAGCAAATGCTACCTGTTGTCTCATTCTAGATAGATGCAACAAGAAGCGATTATTACTACCTTGGTTCTGCAGTATGAACTCAAAAGTTTTTCACTTGCTAATCTTCTCCTAGGATGAAAGCTGCATGCAGAAATATCCAATGATGTATCGAGGTCATTACTGTAACTAGTGACTCCAGATACTTTGATTTTACGACACGCATCAACTAAAACACCCCCACAAAATTATGTGTATTTATACCACATGGGTCATACTTAAGAAAGCCCTTTCAGCCGGTTTGGTTCCAAGAGTGGGGCTGTTTCCCACTGCTGCACACAGTCAAGTATTTTAGCTCGTCTTATTAACACTCCCAAACAGGAGGAGATTATTTTTCCCGTCACACCTATCATTCACACATGTTCTTGACACCTGACTAAATCAATATTCTGCCTCCTTAACATTTTTATCTCTTGTAGACTTGCTGCATTAATTGGAATGAACAGCCTTTTTGATCATTTCTGCTTTTCTTCCTAGAATTGTCCTGTGTCAATCTATAGTGCACAAGACAAAGGTAGAATTATACAGGCAATTACTTTGAGAGTTGAGACAAGCACAAGAGCACGTGCTACACGTGCCTTTCAATTCCCTGCCTCCAGACATGGGATTTTACTTGTTTCCAAGTCACGTCAGAAATATGCTACAGTGCCAGTCCCCCACTGGCTGAGGTCTTGGCATTACTGATTCCCAACTTCCCTTTTCCCATTTTATGTTAGTAATCTAAAACACAAGTATACCAAAGTAGCTCACAGAACGAGTTGGTGACCACTGCTGCTGACAGAACTTAATACACTTCCAAAACTTATTAAGTCATTATCACCTTCATTTCAGTGCTAGGAAAAAAGAGGCACAGGATGTACTTTGCTGAAGAGTATGCAGCAATTCAAGGTAGAGAAGGGGAAGGAACAGAGGAACTGGGAATGCCCAGTTCTATGAAGTTCCCTGACCACACAAGCACCATTCCTAAACAACCAAAGCTGTTTGTTGTTTTGTTTTGTTTTGTTTTGTTTTTAAAAAAAACAACCTTTGCTGAAATCAAGCATCCAGTTCTTGGGTGTGCTGCACAGGACCATAAACAAAAAAGACTTCGTAAGTTATCTGACTGCAGTGTCTCTTCAAGGCCTGTGAGCTATGTATGCAATGAGGCTTTGTATAAAAAATTACCTCTTCCATGGGGATAACTTGACAATAGCCACCACCTGCAGCTCCACCTACAGAGAGACAATAGTCAAATCATGAAAATAAAGGTCTCTCTAGCATAGAGTGGTATTACATCTGTTTGCTTAATGGCTTTAAGAAGGCAGCTACTGTGGAGCAGCTTAGTTTAAATCCTAGCACAGCGCTTGAGGACAACACTGAAGAACTTACCCAAAATTTTTCTTTCTTAAAAGAAATGAGAATTATGTAAAATTGTAACTGGGAATTATGTAAAACTACAATGCAGCAGAATAAAATCTCTAAATGCCATCTTTCCCCATTTACCCCAATTGCAAGCGACAGAACAGCTCATACCTTTTATACCAAAGGTTGGCCCCTGAGAAGGCTGCCGAACACAGGCAAAGACATTGTGGTGAAGGTGTGCTCCTAAGGCTTGAACAAGACCGACAGTGGTGGTGCTTTTCCCCTCTCCCAGGGGAGTAGGAGTTATCCTGCAGTGAACAAGCAGACAGACACAATGAAACCCTTGTAGTGGGTGAGACACAAAACACAGGGATAAAACAGTCACCCAGTGATTGCAGTTAATACCAACTCAAATTCTGGAATGGCTCAGACTTCAGCTAACCTTCAGCAATTCGAAACTGGAATGAGATTGGCAAATTATCACGTAACTGCCGAAGACTTTCCTCTGAAACAACTTGCTAGTTACTGTTGAAGGCAGGCTACTAGACTAGGAGAACTCTGACTACAATTCAGTCTGCCCTTCATAACCTTGACCTGCAGAGCAAAACAATTAACCTCCAGAAGAGAAATGTTAAACTACATTGCCACTATTTGCCACAAGAAATAAACCTATTTCCAAAACCACTAGATTTTCACAGTGTGATTTACTGAAACCCAGAGCACCCCATATAGCCACCTTACCAAAAGACAATACAACAACAAGCCATGCTAATAAAATTTCTTTTCACTTTGACGTCATGTAAGCGATGCCTCAGTTAAGGAAGTACCTACCCAGTAACAACAACGTATTTGCCATCTGGCTGGTTCTTCAGCCGTTTCAGAGCTGACAGATGAACCTTGGCTTTAGTTTGGCCGTAGAGCTCCACCTCATCAGGGAGCAGGCCAACTTCTCTTGCAACTTGATCAATGGGCTTGAGTATGCAAGACTGCGATATTTCAATATCACTTAAAGAAAGAGAGCAAGGTCAATTTATAAGTCAAAGAATTCTCACAAATTCCCCGCTTCTGGACAGCATAAGCTACAAACTCCCAATCTATATTTTAAAAGGGAAGCTTTAACCCTTCCTCGTTAAATGAATCAATCCCACTGATACTGGCTACAAAAAAAACAAAACAGAAAACAAACAAAAGCAACAAAGAAAAAAAAACCCAACAACAAACCCCAAACAACATCTACCACCTCTGACCCAAGAATGCCTTTTTGTAGGCAAAGTGTTATGCTCCCTTATGGTATTCTGTATATTTTTCAAGTGCTCCTTGGGGACTCAACACCAACAACTCCTACTTCAAGATGCTAGGTTTTTGCCATGTCAGACTGACAGTTTTCCAAAAATACAAGTGTCTTGCTATTTGCTGAATCAGCAACTATCTAGCTGGCCGAAAGAGTCTGTGGAAGTCCATGTTTACACCCTAATATTATCAGGATGACCAAAGCCTACACTTTGACCCATGTCACAGCAGCACTGCAGGTTAGCTCTGCTTCCTTAGGAAGGCCTCACAGTGTTTTCTCTCTACTTCTCTCCAAACTTCAACGCCAGCTACAGCCTACATACGTGTATGTCCCGTATTACGCAAAGCTTGGGAACAGAAGTGAATACTATACTGCATGAATATTGCCAGTGGCTTCATTTGAAAGCAGTACCTTGGAACAGGCATCTTTAGGGTAAGCTGGTTATACTGGACATTCCATTTTCCAGGCTGGAACTTCTCCAGAAAACGCTGCGCACTCTCCACTGTGCTCTAAAATGAGCATGAGAATGCATTATAGCAACCACTACTGTATGAACCATGCTGGTTAACAGACAGACTCAGAAAGGTTTTCCCCTCCCATCTGTCTCAGTTTGGGATTGACACAAAGTGCTTGGATTAAAGCATTTGCTAAAAACCCAGAATGATATTTTGCTCATAATTATCTTAAAAAGAAAAAAACCCCACCATATCTATCTATGCATCCATCCATCTATTCATCTTCCTCCCAGTGTCCTGGATTTTTTGAGGTGTTCTGTACCAGCAGGATTTCCTAAGCAAAGCAGGAAACAGAGGGAGCTGGCTCATACTGTTATTCTCCTCCTTTTTATCCAATCACCCTACAGATAGTTTTAGAATTACAGCCAGAGCTCTGTAAGACAAGTCTGTTTCTCCCTGTGTTGAGAGATCACACGCGAAAAAAAACAGCAGCTCTCTGTCCTAACATTTTCTTAAGGCCCATCTTCTTCCTCAGTTAAGTGAATCCAAATTGTTTGGACTAGAAGCTGGAAATCCTAATTAGACCTCTGTAAGAGCAAGAAGGAAGCACCAGTTGCTTTGATAGTGTGCTGATGGTCAGCAGCAACATACCCCAAAGGCAAATATAAAGGAGACTATCAGCAGTCTCACAGTCTGCCCACGTACCTGCATTAACATGGCCACAGTCATAGGCCCAACGCCACCAGGAACTGGGGTAATGTAGGAAGCTTTTTCCTTTGCTGTACTGTATGCCACATCTCCTACAACTCTTTTTCCACTGGCCTTTGTGCTGTCTGTGGATTTAAGGAAAAAGGAAGTTACATATCACATTTCACCAAAACACCAGAGAAGGCAGCACTGGCTGAAGGTGAAGTCCTTCCCTTTGTTGGAGTAAACAAAACAAAAGCTGGGTACCCAGGAAGCTGTAACAAAAGATAAACGGTTAAAACAATATAACAAGATGAAGCTGTTATCATCACACTTCACTCAGAGAGTATCAACAGCTCACACAAGTATCTTCCCATTAAGCACCATTTATCCTCAGCCAGATAGATGTCCCTTTCCTCGAGGATGCAAGTATTTTCTCAGTGTGACATGGCCCACAGAGCAGCCTGAAGATGCAGAGGGACCAAAGCACCGATCAAGTCTTACGTCTGTGCAATAATAAAATACAAATGGGACACACAATAGAGAGATCACCTGAACCATCCTCTCACAGCTCCTGCTGTATTGCTCTGAAGAATTAGTACAGCTTCCAATTTGAAGGAGATATAAACCAATGGTCTAGAAGAAGTGAGAGAAGAAACATGGTTGACTTGTTCTAAAAACTCAGGTTTACATTTGCTCTGTTCCATTTTGGAGGAAATCTAGGCCTTACTATTGGATAAAATCACCTGTTTTTACAGAAACTGAAGATAGAAAGTGCTGAGTTTTTCAATTACTCATTGCCATTCTAATGATGAACCAGCAAATACTGAAGTTCAGAGATCAGAATCTTGTCAAAACAAACCTCACAGGTGGCTTAAAAGAGCTCCAGTAGAATAATCTCATTTCTCTCCAGCAAAAAAATTGCTATATCCTGCTGCACTACATGACCTGACAATTCAGAAGCACATATAGAACTTTTCTCCAGTGGTGACCTTTAAGGTCACCCATAAAGAGAGAAAAAGACAAAATGCATTAGTAAACTAGCAGTCATCTAAGGAACTTGCTGATTATAGACAGAGCATACCAAAAAAGGCAAATTTAAGTGTCTCCTGGAGTGCCCAATCCTTATTTCAGATATGAGGACTCTAGGGAACTTTTAAGCAGTGTGAAAACCTTAAGATCGATTTTAATGTTGTTACATTGAAATATTATATTGTATACAATAAGTGTATCTTTGAACAGAACACAATAATTTTAACGTATGTTTGGTGAGGGGGAAGAGTGGAAGAGAAACTAAACTCCCGAACAGCTTATTATGATACAGCTGAAGAGGGAACAAAAGCAGCTCCTGCCAACACTAACTTTTAGCTGCATTGTTACTGACAGTTACCAGCTTGGATGTTTTGCTGCGTTTGTGTTTTAAGCAACACTTCTTTTCTCTGAAGTTCAAAGCTTAAACAACATCACAGCTGTGAAACGGTGTTTCTACAGCCTCTGCCAGCTTTGCTGCCTGAACTGCAGACCAATCTGGCCTTCCAGCCTAGAGATCAGTTTAACTAAGGTTGCAAAAGGCAAATAACAATCATGTTTTCTTCCAAGGGTGCCAAGCAGGCTTACCAGCCACCCTGGCCAGGAAGACTCGCAGACCTAAGAACGAAGAAGACAAGTGATGAATTAGGCATTCCAAACACAAACAGCCTAATCTGTTACACAGCCACAGAGATGAGCACAAGCCAAACAAACCCCCAGTCCCTGCCTCTGCATCCACACCTCATGCCAAGCACTGCTGAGCACAACTTAGGAGCTATTCAATTACCTTTAAAATATTCTTTTGAAGCTCACATACAGCACTTTCCACCTCTCCCCATAATTTCACCTTCTCAATGTTCATCACACCACTCTTAAAAAAAAAACCTATAACCACTCCCAGTGTCTGTGTCTTCTTTGGTCCAGTAGGTTCTCTAGCCAGCTGGAACCCATGAGAGAACATCCAAGGACTTTGAGATCAAAGAAGTGAAGGACATGCCTACGCATATGGAATGCACAGGTATGATTTTCTCCATCTGTCTCCAGAAATAGTTGCACCAGAGACAGCCTGAGTGCAGCTTTTGGACTAGAGCTAATTCACAGTCCTACTTCACCAGACAACGGCTGGGAATATCCACATGACTTCCAAGCAAGCTTGTGCCAATGTACGTGCAACTGCAACACGTTTCTGGTGGATATATGACTGCAAACACATGAGACCATAAGTGACCTCATCTATAAAACATGGGACCACCTGCTTGCAGTCTGCTTCTTTTCCTGGACACCACTGGGAAAGGTATTTCATGAGGGATCCAACGCAATCTGATCTTACAGGCCTGAGATGAATCCCCCCTTGATCCCCAGCACATGAAGATATAAGCAGAGCATTAAGTCAAGGCTTTCTATATCTTTCTAGCTCCTCTGATGTTTGAAGAGCATGGCACCGAGATCCACAGAGGCTGATCCCCTTTTGCTGCTCTCATATGCCACTGTTCAAGGTTCCTTGTTGGCTAGGGCTGCAAAAGCCTATAGCAGAGGAGAACTTTGAACAGGATTGCTTCCTCCATCAGGACTCAAGAGAGGGACAATCCAGAGACTGTGCCATCTCTGGTAATATCCTCTGCCTGCACTGCTCTCCCTTCCTGTCAGACAGCAATTTCTGCAGGCCTGGAATAAGGCATTCAGAGTATTTGCTGGTCTAGCCCTCCAACTGCAGCAGTGGGGAGAGAAAGACAAATACAATCCGGTTTGGAAAGAGAGTAAGACACACTTGTCTGCTCTAATACAGGTTTCAGGAGATCCTCTCTTCCTCTCTCTCAACCTGGAGGCCTAGAAGAAATTCCATTCAGCTGTACTACACATGAACACAAAGCCAGATGTGCCCAAACTGCCTATTCTGGCCTCCAAACTGGCAGCCTTGGGAGTATACAGGCCACCCTCCCCTCAAAAGCACAACGCTGCATTTATATGGCACTACATGGATATAACTTTCTTTAACTCCAACTTGGCAAGCCTGCATGAAGTTAATGTCCTGATATGTCAGATCATATTAGGATTTGCCTGTATAGGGCACCCCGACTTGCAAAGTATAGGCATATCCAGAGACTACCATGTCCTCCAGCTGCAAGTCACATCTACACCTAGGAGGCACCTAGCTGGGTGCACTAACAGCTATGGTAAGATGTATGGCAACTGTGCTATTTCTCCCCCCGTCACCTTCAAAGCACCATGACAGCTAGCAGCAATATTCTATCTATACAGTGAGGTAGCTGGAGAAGCTGGCAAACTAGCTGCCATTCTTTCTGTAGCATTGCGATTCCCACAATTCTGGCACTGATTTCCCAAAAGATTCATCTGAAAACTTTTTTGCTGCCTGTCAGAAGGGAAGAAAGAGGCAGGAAAACTCAGCAGCTTCAGAAAACCACAGAAGAGTCTGTGGCATTCATCATTCTGAAACCTGACAATTTCCATGGTACCCTATCAAGCCCTCATTACTGAGTCTCACAACGCTATTAAGCGTACTGCCGTGTAACACTGACTAGGCTGGCTCTACAAAAAGCTCAAATCTCAGCGCACTGCCTGAAGCAGACTAATTGCAAAGAAACAGGGATGTGTCCTCAGAGATGCAATTCACTTCAAGCCTGAAAAAAGGTCATAGCATCATATGTCAGAAACACAACGGCAGTTTTATTTACAACATGTTAGCGGGGGTGACTCCAAGGCATTCTGCTTCATGCAAATCAGCAGTGACCCTGGGGGTTTTGGCAAATTGCCTAAGTTTGGGTAGCTTGGCACAAATACATCAAGCAACAAACAGCAACAGCAGATGACTTTTAAATTTTAATTAGACAGAGGAGTAATGTTTTTAAATGCAACTCAGTGTCATCTTTGAGGAACAAGACTGCTGAACAGAAATTTCTTTACATTCCATTAAATAATGGCAACAAAATGACTGATTAATTATGAAAACTACCTTTTAAAAGCCTTGTGGGTGTAGCACAGAGATAGTTGGATGGTGACTAATTTTCCATATCATTCAATATCTGTAATTTGGATTTAAAATGAGATGAAAACAGAAATTGTCAGACTGTCTGTTCCTCCTTTATAATGAAGAAGTAGCTAAGTGAAACTCTACTCTAAAATCCATTATGTTCAAGCACCTTATTCTATGCCAGAGCCACTGTCACCAATACTCTTGCAGACGCTGCTTTGTCTCAAGACAATAGCCATTCAAGCCTAAGAAGTTAATGTTGTGGTTCAACAAATCCACAGCTACTTTAAGAGACCGCTTGCCATTTATGTATTTCAAACAGAACAGCTTAATCAGATCTAACTGCAAAGTAATGACAGCAAAGCTGCACGCTCACAAGGGACAACAGCAGCAAGACTTCACTATGTAGTTGCAGCAAATTACATGGATACTCTTTTGTAATATTTCCTAGGCCTCCTCTTTACTCTACTGATCACCAGCCTCATTGAAGGCAGAAACAAAACTGCCACTGCTCTGCTTTAGGACAGTACTTCACACCAATCTTTTTTTATTCCAGCATCTTCAGAGGTTGCCATCATTACCTAAGACAGATTTAAAAGAGAAAGAAGTCCGCATTGACTAGAAACACCAAGGAAACAGTATCCATGTACTTACTTAGCAACTGCATTTATATACAAATAAACACATCCCCACTCTTTATACATTACCCACGCACCTGGCACATGGTTAATTCCACAGTCTATTACGATTGCACCAGGTTTGATCCATTCACCTTTTACCATTTCAGCTTTACCAGCTGCAACCACCAGGATATCAGCTTTACCAACCTACAAAAAAAAGACAAATAAACAACTCTGTATCACACTGGCAGTGCGAAAACGCAGGGCTGCTTCAGCAGCAACTTAGATCAGCTTCAATGGCAGTGAACCTGTGTGCTCACCCATTGCCATCGAAGGGAAGGAAGGGCATCGTCAGCAGTTGAAGGTAGCTCACAGTTCCTTGGCAAGCATAAATTCCCGCAGCGAGAAGTTCTGGCCTATTTTCACGCTCCTACCCTGAACTGTTGCTAGTCAACACTTCACAAACCTCCTTTGAACTCCTCCATGATTCCCAAGTGGGTCACACTGACTACTTTTAGATAAAATTACAGCCTTCTGCATATTCTTATCTTCCTCCCTTCAAATATCCCTGCATATTCAGCTGCTCTTTTCAATGCTAGAAATATACCCAGCACTCACCAGACAGCAGCCAAGAACAACCCCTGCACAGAACTCTAAGCAGCACTTCACTTGTGGCAACACTGCCTTGTGGTTTTTACATCCAGGACTGTGTAACGTGCAACTCCACGGAAAGCTGACTGTAATTCAGCACTAATATTCGTTCAGACAGTACTCAGTAAATCACAGATCTGGTCACAAAGCTGGTGCTAGAGGCTCTGACTAAAGCTCATTGTCCGTTCTTGAACTGCTTCACTCATGTTTGCTTAGGAAGCTGCTATCCCTTGGAATTTTTGCTCTTAATCTTCAAGGGAGATTAACTATTTTTAAGATTTCACTAAGAATTAACACTTCAATCGTTAATCAACCTAATGACAGTCTTATTGAACAGCAATGTAACGGCATGAAGCATTGCAGTGTTTCTGATCTTCCTTCTGAGTTATATTCATACACACCTACTCTCTTTTCAGCCTTAATACTTGCCTACAGAGCCTGGCAGTGTTGATCACTCTACGAAAACCAAGTAGGTGGCAGCACAGCAACACACTATTTCTGTCACTCTCACTGCTAAAGAGGAAAATGGTACCAACTCCCAGTCATAGAAAATACACTGGGGGAAAAAAAAAAAAAATGGAGAAAACATTTGGTCTAGCATTTCCCAGCCATTAAAGCAAAAGACCTCCTGGGCTTTTCAGGAAAAAACAAAAACATATGCTGTCTTGCAGGCCACTACTTGGAGATTAGGAAGCGATGATTAAATTCTCAGCACTTTCCCAATGAAAACAAAAATAATAATTTTATTGTTATAATTAAAAGCCTCTAAACAAGGGCCAAAAATAATCAGGATCCTATTCCAGCAGAAGTATTTACAGAACCATCCAATGAACAGGACTGGGAACTGTTTGAGATGAAAGACAACCCAAACCCAATGACTTAGAGTAGCAATACACTGAGTAGCAACGTGTAGCAGGCAGCACCGGCTTGCAGCACATAACTACAGCCTCGTGCTTCCATCTCGTCCTTACCTCCTCAGCCAGCGTTGAGGTCTTTGAATGGCAAGTGGTTACCGTTGCGTGATTCCAGAGCAGCAGGTCATGCATGGGAGCACCAACAATCTTACTGCGACCAACCACTACAGCTCTTTTCCCTGCAACCTGGATGCCTGCACCACAGAAAGTTAGGAGAAAGTAAAAAAACAGGTCATTGTGCGTTCTAGTACAAACTAACTCAAATGGCTCTGGAGTCTTTTGGTCAGCTTAAGTCTGGCTCTGGTACTTCAGGCTACTATTTTTTCTGGGTTGTGTGTTATAGGCAATTGGAGTTGGGAGGGACCACTTTAAAACTAGTTCTTTTCCTATCTGAAAAGGCAGAGATGACATGTGGCATCTGAACAAAAGTTTCAATGTGAAGTGCAGCCTTGCAAGGTGCATAATTTCTCCTCTTACTGAAGACTACTGCACTCATGAATAATAGATGGAAACCTCCTTACCTGTCTGCCTGATAAGTTCCATGCATCCTTTTGGTGTACAGGGAATAAAGCAGTCTCCAAGGTCCCCTCTAGAGAGTTTCCCAGCATTGATGCTACTTAAGCTGTATTTTGAAAGAATAAAGGCCAAATAAGATTCCCAGCCTCATGATCACCGGTCAAAAGGAGGAAGGAAAAAAAAAAAAAAAAAAAAGAGGTTTCTTTGTGGAGCAGCTGTCATGCTCTCCAGGGGTGAAGTCAGCTTACCCATCTACGTCCTTCTCAGGTGCAACAGCATTGGTTATTTTTTCTGTATTGATAGGTTTATCAGAGTCAAGTGGCAGCTGCACTATAAAGCCATGAACAGCAGGGTCTCCATTCAAAGAGGCAATGCACTTGAGGACCTACAACAAGTAAAGACCAAAAACCTAATGGCCGATAAACTGAAATATGACAGATGCAAGAGAATCCTATCTGGATTAAAAGACACACAATATGTTTAGTTTTTCCACCCAAGAGTATAAATGACTCACATTTTTTATTTTTAGAAATATACTTGTTAAGAGTCTCTAAATTTTACATTGTGGTGGTTTATTTTTCTTTTAAAAACATAAAAATCTCAGTAGGTTCCAGTTCTTTTTCAGGAGTTAATATCTATGGGCAAGCAGTCTTTTTCATAAAATGAGAGGGCAAATATAAGTTCATCTCTTGAGCTCAAAACCAGAATGATGTATTTTTTCATTATTGCCTATGGTACTTACCTCAGCTTCTGTTGCTGTGTTTGGCAGTTTTATGTGATTGGCAGTGATCCCAATCTGCAAATGAGAACACCCAGAAATTATCTGATTTCTGAATTGACATCAGAGATTGATCTGGCTATTCTCTCAATCCAACCCAGCCTTAGCTGAATTCTGTCACATTTCCCAGGTCTGTCTCCTGTTCCTGCGGCTACAGTCCTATTATTTGGAAATACCACCAATGAAGGAGAAGAAAGATTAGTGCTTTGCCTACTTAGTTTCGTTCATATTTCAATCACCCCATTCACCTTTTGACATAAACGACATCTTGGCTTGACAGCATACTGCCCTGAAATGCCAGCAGAGGATGCCAGCTATCACCTAGGGAAACAGGGACTCATCTACATTCCCAGCCCTGCTGTAGCATGTAATGTACCACTCAGTGAGAGATGCAAGGCAACTGCAGGTACAAGACATTCAGGGAAGATAAGCACACGGCCACAGGTCAGGAAAGACAGAGCATCAGCACTTCAGACACATGTAATCTAGGAGATGATCCGACAAAAAGTGGCACCAACCCACACGGCTGTTACCGGAGTACCCCACCTGGCTAAGGGTCATGTTACACACCTATACTACTTTCTTACAACATGGAATTCAGACCAACATTGGTTTCTCCAAAACAGGCAAAGCTTAGACAAAGCTATTCAATTTGCATCTGTTTTTACATATTCAGATTTGACCTAATGTAAGAGGGTAAAAAGAAATATCAGGAGTTGGGCATTACCTCAGCAGCAGCTTTCAGCTTCATATTAATGTAGAGGTTCGAATCATCCCGATTTCCAACCTAAGATTGAAAAGACAGTTGAGTCACACTGCAGAGTAGAGACCCAGTGACAGGCTGAGATGGGCTTAACCCTTCGCTTCCTTTGAGCTACATCAAGGAGACAGAGGTATTCTCGAACAACTGTAAAACATGCTGATACAGGATATAAGTAGCTGGAGCTAACAGGAAAAGTGTTCTTTCAAATAAGAGGCAGCTAAAGACACGTTGTCTGATCTCCTGCATAAATCCTATTTACACCTGTTGAAAAACCTTAGAAACACAGTGCTCTCCAAAGCAGAAAATACTGCCTGCCATCTCATCTGAGAAAGTTACATCTCTAGCTAATTAACATGATCAGCAGGTGCTGATAACATCCAATTATCTGATTAAGGCTTTCAGAAAAGTTGGGCCTCTTTGATACCCAGGAATCTTAATTTTATGCACATATGTACACCTTGATGGAGAGATTTCTTCCACTGCTGTTTTATACCTTGAGAATTTTTTTGCCAAAGAAAAAACAACAAAACAATAACAAAGTGATGCACAAAGAGAAAGCAGCAAGTGGAACAAATGCCTGTAGTTTTTGGCAGTATTGGGTGCTCACAGTACAACTGCATTTCAGAAGACTGCTTGCATCACCCAGCATGTTTTGTCAAAGGTAATACTCCTTGTAACCATAAAAAAAAAAAAAAGGAGGGGCAAATAAGGAAAAGCTGATAAGCAAACCCTTGAAAACCCGTTCCCCGGTACTTGGGAGCTATCCCTGGTTCTCACACAGATTACAAGCTGCAGGGGTGACTGCACTACCTGATCAGCCAGCATACACTGGTTCTTCTTCCCTAAGGTTAGACAAAGGGCCTGTCTCCCCTTTAAAGTCTGCTGGATTTAGGAAAAGGTATGCCTCATACAGGGCAGAAAAGAAGGGAGAGAGTGGGCGTCAGGAGATGTCAGCAAACAGACCACGTATATTGTGCAAAAGAGGACATTCCTGACTACAGGAGAAAAAAAATCAAGATTAACTGACATTAGTTAGTTGAGCTCAGAGGACACCAGATAACCTCTCAAGAAAAGAGCACATATTGCGTGGGGTGCTATATATCAGAAATATATCAGTATTAGGAGATGAACTCCAAGCCCAGACTGTTTGGTAGCTTACCAAAGTGTCAGAGAGCCAAAGCGCAAACAGGTTGTAAAGGACTCTGCGACAACCCAGGACTGAAGAGAACACAGGCCAACCAAGAAAAAACTCCAAGAACACTACAAGACAGCAATTTCTGAAGACAGTTTACAAGGTCAGCAGTTCGGCAACTTCCATCAAAGCATCCCTTACTAAATTTTAAATAAAAGACCTTCCTCCTTCCTTCTAAACACCTGAAGACAAGTCTTCTGTAGAGTTGATCTTCTTAAAGCTAATGGAAAAGAAAACCAGAAAAAAAAAAAACAAACCACAAACAAATTTGTTCCTGGCATTGAAGAGGAGCATGGTCTTTGTGTACTACAGTGGTCTTAGCACTCGAATCGAGAGACAGGCACCAAGAGCTCTTCAGGAGCCCAAAATACTGACTAAGGACAGAAGTCACTTCTCTAAGCAGCCACTTTCAGTCCATCAGTCCTTTGCGGCCACAGAGTTCTTTCCTGTTACACGACACTTGCTACTGCTAGTCACCTTCTGATCTAAGCACAAAGAGTTTCCATTTTTCGTAGCTGCAAGGAAAAAAAAAAAATCACCTTAATTCTGCCATACACAGGCCAAAACCCTGTTACTTATGAATACTTTTGTCCTCCGCAAGCACTTCTGTGTAGACTCTAGCACTTACTCACAGTTCTGAGAGACATCAAATTCAGCAATGGGATTTTTTTCCATCCACTGCACTCAAAGTCTTCTTGGCCAAAGGTGGTTTTGGTTGTTGGGTTTTTTTCCTCCCTCCTCCCTTCTCTCTCCACGTTCTGACGTAACAGCAGACCAAATTCCTTAACAAACACCCCATTTCAAAGATTTCTGGTACAAATACATCTCTGAAAGCTGACAGGCTTTGGGGCTCACACAAATGCAGAGACTTAGAATAGAGTCTACAAGCACTGCTTCCTCTTATTAGGCAAGAAGCCTACTTTCACCATTTCACAAACGTAACGCTCAGAGAACTGCAAGGGTCCAATGAAAGAACAAATAAAAAAACAACCCAAAACCCCTAGAACGTTTCTGGGCACCAGTACTTGGGGAAAAGACTTCACAGAATTGTGTTACCATGCCACAGGGAACTCTGCTCTTCTGTTCCTTATAAAATGCTACCACTTGTAAGTCAGCTTTGATGAAGCTCATCAGCTGTGCAGTTACCATTGCAAAGCGACACAGATTTTCTGTAGTGGTCATTAAAGAAAACAATACCTGCAAAATCGCGAGTCCTGGTCTGAAGCCTGGAAATTTCTCTTTCATCTCAGCAACTTGCTGCTTTAGTCTCTCTCTCACTTGTCTGAAAAGGGAAAAAAAAAACAAGGTAGAAGTTAACCAAGGGGCTGAATTCTCATACAGTCTTACGTCAGGAGGTGAAAAGATGGGCAGACTGGCAAACACATACTTATGCCTTGAGTACATAAGTCCCAGCAATCTCCGAATAAGATTAATGTCCATAAATCACTAAGACATGGAAGTTTCATTCAATCTTATTTAAAATTTTATTTTTTTTTAAAGTCCACATTGTGCTTCTTCACCCTCCTCTTCACTGTCTCATAGGTTAAAAAAAAAAAAAAAAAAAAAGAGTACAAAATCTGGCACAGAAATTCCTGGGATTTCAAACTCCCTTCTCAAAAGTAAATCCTCTTTCCACATATGCCGTACCAAATCTCCCTGTCTTCCACAGGCACCAGTCAGCACTGTCACACACGCTGTCCTGGTAAAGGATTATGAATCTACAATGGTAAAACTCTGGAAAACAGCTAAACAAACAGGAGGTGCCCAAAGATTCAACTCTTCTACAGCTGGTCCATACCATGTGTTTCTATTTCCTTCCTGCTTGGCCTAACCCAGGCTGGGCAGGCTGCAGTCCTGCACCCACCTTCCTGCCTCCAGTCTGCTTCTATGCTTGCCAGCACTCATGCGAGAAAATGCCCCCAGCCCAAGGGCTTCCAAACAAGGCAAAGACTTTTCCATGGCAGCAAGAAGGAGAATGGGAGGTGGACAGAGGTGAAGCAGTGAGGAAAATTAGCTAAACCCTGGTACACAGCTCAGGTTGACTCTTCGGTGAAGACAAGTTTAAGGATACAATTATTAAAACAAAATGTTGCGATGGAAGCATGAGAGGATTCACTGATTAGTTAATCTAGCTCAGATGTTAACTCATACCCAGTTTCTTTTCAATGTTTTAGAGATAATGAGTACCCATCACTGATAAATTAACTGCAGACAGCTCAAAAGCCACTGCCATCACCCTCCGCAGCCTTGCACTCCTCTCTGATTTCTCAATCACTATCTGACCCCACGTGTGTGATCCTTCACCAGAGAAGGTCGTGGGGAAGAGGTCCTGGTGCCAGGCCCAGCTGTCCTCCTCCATGTGATCTCCAGCCCATGTCCCACCCGCTGTTCTCAAAGACATGAAAAGGCGCTACCATCATGCTTAGCAAATCTACCCTGCTCCAAACACCCTACCATTTAAAACACAGATGGTCTTCTTGTGCTCATCTACCCTCAAATCAGTATCACAAGGTCTGCTACTTCCCAAGTGGAACCAGACTTGTCAGACTGGAGGAGGTGCTGTTGATGCTAGTTCATTAAAAATGCAAACAGCAAGGGTAGAGGGACAGAGGAAGCAGCTGATGCCAGCTGGGAGGCTGCGGTTCCTGCCATATAGGGAAATTCCAGGACAACAAATAGCCAGTGAAGCCAACTCTACCCTGCAACTATGAGCTCCAAATCAGAAATGCCAGAGGCAAGAAGAAAGGGAAATGGGAGCAGCACATGGCTCTGCTGCAGCTCAGCAGCACTGATCCCAGGGGACAGTTGCAGCTGGCCCAGCCAGAAGCAGCCCTAAGGCAGTTCCAAGTCCCATCTCAGGGGAATCACACAGCCTTCTGCTCCGTCCCAAATCATGCATCTCTCCTGCTGTGTCCCAAATCACGCCGTCAGAGCTCTGCTTCATCTGAGGAGTGGGTTCAGAGTATTCACAGGCGTTTGCATCTGGCCAAGCTGTTCAAAGTCTCTTAACAAGCTTGGGTAAAAGAGGTTGTTTTCAATTTTGCTTAAGAAATAGTAGTTCCTAGGCTTCCTTTAGCTATCACCTCTGTAAAAGACCTGACGCTAAGACTGGCTTGCTATGACACTGTTTTCTGAACTCATCAGCCTTGTCCTAGCAATTCTTCATGCTGAAGTGACAAAAGTTCATCTGCTGGGTGGCAGCATCACCAACTGCCTCTGCTTACACTTCAGCTGTAAGACCCCAGAGAAGGCACCAAGTCTCCAGCTGCAAACACAACGGGGCCTGAGCTCACGAGCAGCCCGTAAGAACAATGCAGCGATTGCAAGGAGCATCAGAAACCCACGTGGCCTGCGAGCGGGTGCTGCAGGCCAGCTCTCTGAGGGAGCGATTTTCTGAGAGCGGCCTCCGGTGTTCTGGTACGGAAGGCACAGCACTGCTCTGTGGCCTGCAAACAAGAAGAAATGCAAACACACATGAAATGTATCACAACTTATGATGCAGTAAAGCCCTCATAAGGGACAGTCAAGTGGAAAGGGTCTCCGGTCTGGGTTTTACTTTTAATCCAGTCTTCCCAGTGGAGGAGAACCAGGCCCACCTAAGGGTCCAGTTTCCCTCGGTCCTCTGTGAAGCAGGGCTGCAGCGTGCTTTCACCCCCAGCAGCCACGACTGTTCCCATATTAAATTGCCGTCATTTTCTGTAATTAGGCACTAGCTCACTTCCCCTTCTGTGACAGAAGAAAGGTAACACGCACAAAGTGGTGCTGCCAGCGCTGATCTGCTTTAGGAGCTTTAAATGAAGAAAGCACTTGTTAGACAGCCACCTAGTGCTAACTACCGCTGCTCCCTAGTTACCAGAAAAGCCACAGGTGCAAAGGCTTGAGAGACAATTAAGGAAAAAAAAATTAAAAATTCCTCGTTTAACTCTGCAGACTTACAATACATTACTAAAGAAACTTTGCAAGCCAGCAGCTATTTAGCGATAGATTTTGCAAAATTGTGTTGTGCGCTTCAGGTCTTCACAAAGACAAAAGTTTGTATTGATAAATCAACAACACATTTTTTTTACCAGCTCTGTGAAAACACTTGTAAGTCTGCAAACATAAATCTGCAATTGTACGTGGCTGTTTCTCCAAATGCTTTCCCTCTGACACTAAGACCTCTCCTGTGCCCACATGCTCTTCCACAAACAAACTCAAACTGCAAACAAGGGTCCAGGGTCCACACAGGTTAAGGACAGCACAAGGCTCTAAGCACACAGTGCAAAAGCCAGCTCCAAAGATTAAAGAACTTGTTAGTCTTTCCTTCTCTAGACTGCAACAGTGAGCTGAATTTACATTCATCAAGTGAATTTCCCAGAACAGCAAAGGACAAACCACACTCCTCCAGCCCTGCTGTATATGGAGAGAGAAGCGCAGCTCCCATGCCAGTGCCTCCTCAGGCAGACCCCCCCACCACACCTATGGGATTCTGTACACGCAATGGCTTGGGTGGCTGTGATGTGAGAGGACAGACACATCGCCACACTGAACAGGACACCAGGCTGTGTTTCTGTCCCTTCTGTGAGTAATAGGGCCCAGGGTCTACATGAATACTGCCAAACACGTGACCTGGCAAATACCTCCTCCAGCGACAACGATACTGTAGAAGAGGCCTGCCCCCAAGGGTTGGGCTGCCTGGATCACAGATTCCCCAAAGGTTTCAGAAACGTGCATCAGAAATGCTCGTGCTGCAGCCCTCCAGAAACAGCCATATAAGGCTGATGGTCCTCCCCAGGTCCTGTACCATCTTGGTCACAGAATCACAGAATCAATCAGGTTGGAAGAGAGCTCTGGGATCATCGAGTCCAACCGTTGCCCTGACACCACCATGTCAACTAGACCATAGCATTAAGTGCCATGTCCAGTCTTTTCTTAAACACATCCAGAGATGGTGACTCCACCACCTCCCTGGGCAGCCCGTTCCAATGTCTAATGACCCTTTCTGAGAAGAAATGCTTCATAATGTCCAACCTGAACCTCCCCTGGCAAAGCTTAAGGCTATGTCCTTTTGTCCTATCACTAGTTGCCTGGGAGAAGAGGCTGACTCCCACTCCGCTACAACCTCCCTTCAGGTAGTTGTAGACTGCAATAAGGTCACCTCTGAGCCTCCTCTTCTCCAGGCTAAACAACCCCAGCTCCCTCAGCCATTCCTCGTAGGTCAGAGCTGTTGTCCCCATGGCCATTCCCCCTTACAGCCTGCAGCACTGCCACTGCTCACTTTCTGTTGGCCTCATCACAAACAACAACCTGCAGCGTGGAACGACAAGCTTCCCCTTCCCCAAACCACCATGGCCTAGCTAGCAGGACACTGCTTTATCACCAAATTCTGTGAAGAGGCTGCAAGCAAGCGTGCCACAAAACATCCTTCTGCCACCCCAAAGAAGAGACAGAATGGAGTCCCTCCTGGGGGGAGTCACAGGTTGGCTGTCCCAATGGAGTGGCACTGGCATGAGTAATGACTTGGAAAAAATCTATCTGAACACTGCTGATAATTCAACTGATGGCTCCAGTTGAGGGAAGACACTGTTTAGAGAACAGAGCTGGAATCGGTTCACAAGTCTCCTGCCCTACCACTGCATGATCCTGGCACACTGTCATCATCTCATAGGGGGCCTGCCTATTTTTTTCTACCACTTCCACACTCCCACAGTTTTTAACTACTCTTTTGGTTGTATTAGCTCAAATACTTGTCCAAGCGCTCTTCAGGCCAGACAAATAAATGAAGATGCTTTTGCTTTTTAAGGGCTTTTTCATCATGTCCAGAACACAAGTCCAATGAGGGCCACAAAACAGCTGAGCAGAAGATGCAATCATCCATAGGGGATGGGATAGGCAGCATTTGAGGAACTTCTCAACTGCCAACAGAACAACAGAGTTCAAGTTTCACATAAAGCTGGGTATTTAAAACTTACACAGAAGAGTTTGCCCCAAACAGGAGTTACAATACCATGAGGTGGCATGACCAGCTTTCCCATGCTGCAATGGCAATCACACCAATCAGGTCTGCATCCCAAAACAGCTACCACATACAACACCCAACTACCAGGTGATTTAATCAGAGGACAACATAACAGAAATAGGTAAGGACTCAAACCACATCTGTGGGGCTGCAAGCACTTCAGTCAATACTCTAGGCCATATTTGCAATGGTCTGTCTTCACAAAGAGCGACATTAAGATTTTCTTCCTTCCATGAAGGGTATATAGCAGCCCCCTACCTGTCCCTTCCCTTAGGACTCCCCCTTTCCATGTAACCTGGTGCTGATGTGCACAGAAGACAGCACCGTGGCCCTGTTGTCCAACAGCCAACGCTTTTTCCTAGCTTGTAACCTCTTTGGAGCAGGGTCCCATTTTTTAAATTCTGTGTCTGTACAGCACCTAACACAAAGGGTTCTTGCTCATATTTGGGGCTGCTCAGTGGCACTGAGCGGTACTGGACCACACAGTTCACTTCCTAGGCGTGAACGAGCTTTATCTCCTCATCAAGTTTTCCTGATTTATAGAGACAAGGAAGCTCTCTCGCTCGCTCTCACACGAAGTATTTATTTTCTTTACATGTTTCACAAAAATAAGAAAGCCACTATCTATCTACCTGATTTTTGTTTAAATAACTGACATGACTCTGAATTGGGTGTTTTCTCCATCTGCCTTTCAGGAAGGGGTGCTTGGTGGCAGGAGAAGAAAGTTCACAATTCTTATGAGTTTTGATTTAAAACACACACAGAAACTCAGAATTACGTAGCTGTAACACTACTTGATTGATTCACCTCATCTGTTAATTTTTGACTGACTTACAAACACTTTTCTTGATTAAAGGATAAAGTAACAAAAGCCACCTCCTAAAAGATAGTACTGAAAAGACTTTGCAGTCGAGTCAAGTCAGAAACACTGCCTTTCTACAACAGACAATTCAGTTGAAAATTCCTAGAAAAACCACAGGCCTGCTGCCGCTTCTGCTGCCAGACTCTTGGCGTGGGGGTGGACTCTGGACAAGGAGAATGCTCTGGACCTCTAGAGGGTCTGGAAGAAAGGGACAGCTATCTGCAGAGTGGATAGCCCATTTCCTCATGCCTCCTTCAAGTACTCCACTAGGAAAAAGCAGAACTACTTAAAGTTCATTCCTGTAGAGCAAACGATGGTGTTGCTATACTGGACATAAATACAGGAGAAATAAATGAACTAAAGGAGGACATCTGTACAGCTGCAGTTATTTTTCCATTTCATGTTGTCTTCAGGTCAAGATTTGATGCCATTGGAAAAGAGGTTTCAGTCAAAGACCTTAGAGCTGTGCTGGAAACTAAGCAATCCTTTCTCCTGTATATGCCTATGAAAAGCTTATGCTTCTTCCTGGGTATTTGCACAACATCACAACGGTCCTTATCTCTGAAAACAGCTGCTAATGTAATAGAGAAAACAAACAGAAATAAAAAATGCCACCACTGTATCTATAAATTAAAAGAAAGAAAGCAACGCAATATGCACTGCCAAGGAAGCTAGAAGTTTTAAGGCGAATGCTCAGAATTCCCCCAAAACACATTCACTGTACTCAAGCTAACATCTTTCCAGATTTCTAATTACTCCAAAATCAGAATAAAGTATAGCTTGAAAGGATCTAGTACACCTTAGGGGTACTTTCTATGCCAGTAAAAGGAAACCTGCAGTGAGCACATGATTTAAGTACAACCAGCACCACGTGCATGGCGTGCAGAGCACACTGGCTTCAAGACTGCCAAAAACATAAGATCTAAGGAAGGACACAAAACTCAGAGACTGCAATACCCAAGTGGTACTGGCCCAAAAATTATCAGGTAAAAAAATACGCAAGCAGCCTTTCATCATGGATATTGAGATTCAAGGCACATTAGACCTACTTTTCAGAAATGCTCCACTGTCAGTTAGATGTAGATGTGCTGTACGAAACAATACCCAACATCGGGTCTAACAACTTCCAGAGATTACTTGGACCATTTCAAATTTACACTTTCTGTCCAAATTCCCTGGTTATAGTGGGAAGGTACCGAACGAATGTACCTAACCAAACCCCATTTGCACAAAGTATCCCAACAAAGCGTTAGCCTTTGCTAAACACTGCGTTTTCCTAGCATTAGTGAAATTTGTTTAGCTTCCTTACCTTTCTTATGTGTACATATAGCAGCAGTAGGAAAAATAAGCAAACTAAAAGACACAACGTAGGGTCACCTATACTCAGGGCTTGCCAGCTGAATAAAAGCTCAAAAGCAAAGGAAGCTTTTACCTTTATGGTCTGACAAATCTTTCAAATAGCTGGACACCTGTGAACGTTCACCTTGACATTATCCAACACATGGATTCATTTATTTTGCTTTAAAAAGGAGTGTACACCACGAACACAAAGACCATACCTAAAGCACAAGTTCCCAACTCCTGCCCGTAAAGCACCCTAACAGCACAGCATGAATACACAGAGCCTCTAAGTCAGCTCGCCATTTCACACCTGCCTGGGCCCTTATCTCAGCACGAAGATGGGAACATAGTGAAAAGGCTTTACGGTGTCTTCCAACCGCTTCACCCCGGCGGCCGACCCAGAGCAAAGACCACCACAGCCCCATTCCCCCCGCCCGCAGGGCTGGGTCCCCCGGGGCAGCCCCCAGCCCACCAGCCGCACCGGTTTCCTTCCCGACCGCGGCCATCCCGAAGGGTAAAAAAAAAAAAGCCCGCGGCTCCCTACGGACTTTCCCCGCCCGAGGAAACCCCGGCCCTGCGCAGCGCCGGCCGCATGGCGGGACGGACAGCCCCGGGCTACGTACGCGGAGACTATCTTGCCGCTGAGGATCTCGGCGGGGGCCATGGCGAGGGCGGGCGGACAGCGGCCAAGCGCGGCGGGGCTCCTGGAGCGTCTGCGGGACCGGCTGCCCCCACCGCTGCCCTACTCCGCGCCCCACGTGGCCCCAAACTTTCGGGGGCAGCCGGCCCCACCGCGCAAGCGCTGCCCCCGCCCCGGAGGAGGGAGGAGAGGGGCACGGAGGGGTGGCCACGGCGTTCCCCCGCGGTGGCAGCGGGGCTGTGTCTCCTCCCCTGCCCCTCCCGCCGCCCTGGGGCGCCGCTGAGGGTAGCGGCGCTGAGCGGCGCGGCGAAATGGCCGCTCAAACGCCTCAGAGGCGCCGCTCTCAGCCCCGGCCTTTCCTGGCGCCCTGGGCTGCGGAGAACGGGCCTGGGTGGCAGGGTCGGCTGCGGGCGCTGGGAGGGGAGAGCGAAGGCTGCGGCCGGAGCTGGGGGCTGAGGAGTGCCCGGCGGTGGGGCGCTGCCCGCCGGTCCGGAGGGGCTGGCAGTGCCGGGGTGGTGGTGATGGTGGGCTCTGCACAGTGCATTCCTCGCCGTATCTTTACGAAAATTGCAAACCAGTATAAGAATAATCTCTGTGTTTCATGTCCTGGGGTAGTACTGTGGTACTTGAGAGGTTATGCTGAGAGTAATTGTTACTTTTCAGGATTTCAACACATTCGTCCAACATAAAGTCACCAAACCGCTGGATAGCCACTGCAGAAAGAGGGCAATGAAGAAGAGGGTGGGATTGTGGCATGAAGTTCATGGGAGTTGTCAAGAGTGAGAAACAGGTTCCTAATGGTCCAAGGGATGAACCTGGAGCAGGTAATCCCATTAGGACTGACAGAGGTGTAGCTTCCTGTCAGATCCATGCAGTCCTCTGTGTGTGCTGTTATTTACGTAACCAAGGCTTTCCTCATGCTTCAGGCCAGCGCAGGCATTCCAGCACCTTGCTTGGAGAGTCAGCTTTCAGTGGTTTTCTCACAGATAGATACACCAAATAAGTGACTGGGGTCCAGCCAGGGTTGGAGATGGCAAAATCAGTTAAATGTCGCTGAGGCAGACTTGCTCAGGCAAGGTAGCACCACAACCCAGAGAAGTTAACAAACTCATCAGTGTTCCCTGCTAATATCTAGCACATGGTCAGAGAACAGGTCCACGATTCAAGAAACTGGTTATAGAAAGGTCAGGGACAGGGAACTGGCAAGTTGGGATCAATGATGGGGTGGACCCACACCATTCGGTTGCTGTTGGGGAATAGTAGCACATTCTTGTGCCTCCAGTAAAGCACTACTCCTCTTACTGTTGTGGGACCTACCCTCACCTGCCACACGTGGTGGCAGTACAGCAAAGAAACAGAATGATCCCACTGCAAATTAACAAGCTATGGAGAATAGAGGTTGGATGCTACAACAGCAGTGTTCCTGCTGAGAATTTGAGACTTAAAAGGCCTGTGTGAAGTGCTTTCACATAGATCTTCTTTGCTTTACATAGAATGCAGTGGTTTGAAAAAGAAAGTGCCTGTTACAAAGAGTTTGCTAAGAAAGTATTCAATCCTGCTACCCGATAATGTAGTTGGCTCACAAATGCATTTTGAGAGCTGTCAGATTTTGAGAAGGGAGAAGTGTAGGCCTTGCAGCTTCTGCCTAGGGCACAAAACTATGAGGATTCTGTTTCAGAATCTCAGAAGATTTACAGTTGCTTCTCTGGTATTCTAGGAGGGGAATATAAACCATACATAGTTCAAAACTTCTCTGAGGATAAGGCTTTTCTCCTTTGTATTTCCTTTCATAGCCTAACAAGTGACGTCTTTTCTGTTTTTTTTCTGCTTGCTTTTCTGTTGAAGGGAGAGCTTGTTACCTCGAGTGATTAAACTACCTTAAGTTAGCAATGTGTTGTAATTGTAGGATTAAAGGTCAGAAATTTCTCTTTAAAAGTGACATGGAAAAGAGAAAACTTTGCATGTGAGGGCTTTTATATGCTAAACGGAAAAAGCTAGAAATAATTTCTTTTTCTCTTCTTGCATTATGTATTCCCTGTATTTCCTGGACTGCTCCAATAGGCACTTGCAGTATTATACAATCAAAACTGAGATTATGCAGTTAACTGAGAGAAGGGATTTTTCTACATCACTTAAAATTTTGTGCCTTATTTGTTTCTTCTGTTGCCTTTATCTGAGGCCTGAATGAACTCTTGGGCAGAAAAAAGCCCTGTGTTTTAAAAAAAAATGCAAGTCGGACTCCTGTTAAGGACAGGGTAAGCTCACAAGGACAACTTTTGCCAAAAAAAGATTTGACACTCAGGATGGTAGTGTAAAAATATCAGGCAGGAAAAGAAAAATAAGAAAGCCACCTTATTTAAAATATTCAGAGGACCTTATTTGCAGAGTGAGCAGAAGAAGCTAGTGCTACCAGGAGCTGTAGATTCCTACCCAGAGTTGCTAACTTGAATGATTTGCATGTGTGTGTGAGCATTAACGTCACTTGCTGCTTTTCATAATGCCCCAGTTCCAGAAAAAGATGTCTCATGATGACAAAGGGAACTTTGAAAATGACCTGAATTTATTGTAAAGTCAAAAAATAGGAAAGGAAATAAAAAGAATTCCAAACAACTCATTCTATTATTTCGTTATTTTTGAGCCAGATTCTCATTTTTGGGAAGGGACTCATGAATTTTAAATGCTTATGCCAGAAAATCAGACTAGCTAACCTCCTTCTGTCATAGCAAGAAGTTCTTTTGTATTTCTAACTTGTTTCATGTGGCAGTCAAGTACTAAAGCTGAGATTGTTGCTCAGAAGTTGTGTGTGTCATGCCTTTATGTAAGAACGCGTTCTTTAACATTTATTCTTAATTGTCATCCTGAAGTCGAAATAGTGGAAATGGGGTGGGAAAGGAACAGAAAAGGGATTATGTGATGAGAAATGGCTGAACAGACTGCTTAGTTCATCTCAGAGCCAAATCCAGCCCTGAAACGCAGTAAAAAAGTTAAAGCTTCTATTCATCTACAGGAAATCTCAGAGAAACACAGTGGCAAAGGAAACAAACATTGTGAAGATGTTTATAAAGTTGACAGCAACGATCAATGTTTTATGCTTTCTGTACAATTCTTTTGACCATATTAATGCAAAAGAATGAGAAAAAAACTAATGCCATGATAAGAACAGGCAGCTCTGAGCATAGTCTGTTTTGTACCAAAGCAGACTTATTTTCTAATGGCTCTTAGGATGAAGGAGGATAAAACCAGTTACTTCAGGATAGGCTGAGGCCCCAGGGTAAGAGAGAGTTGCCCCACAACAGTTTTTCTGCCTCACTCACCTCCCTGCCAGGCATCCCTGGGTTTGATTTGGCAACTCCCACAGTTTGATTGTTTACCTTTGCATCCACCCCCTCTTACCCAACATGTCAAAAGTCATGGAGCTTGTTCTTTAAAATGAAGGCTGACAGAAAGACTTTCAGTGTTACTGATGAGCTGGCAGCTATGCCTCCGATGGCACAGGGCCCCAGAAGCTGCCGTTTGTTATGAGAAACCAACTCCAAATCAGCAGTCTGAGGAAGACCATTAGGCTTTGCTTCACCCACTAAGTGGGACAGTTAGGATAGGACATTGCTTCCAGTAAGGAGGAGGAACAGAAAACTTAGATTAGCTTCATAAACCTTGGTCAGAAGAGAGTTTTTGCGAAAGCCTGTTTGCAGGAGCACACCAGAAAAACAAGATTAGACTTTGATTTTTCAAACAGTTATGGAGAACTTTTCCTGCTTAGAGATGAGCCACTGAGCAAAGCAGGATTGGTTAAATGAATGACTTTAGTGTAGAATGTACCTTATCTACCACGATGGAGAACACAACTTTGTGATGGGGTAACAGTGACACATTTAAATATGTGCTATTGGTCAACTCTCCCTTTGATCAGAGGTGACTGAACGTTGACATAAGGCTTGAGATTGACCTCAATGTAGATGCTTTGAAATAGCCCTTATAGCTAAGCTGTGTTAATGTAATACCAGATAGCATCAGCTAACATTTGTTCCATCATGAAGTGTTTCCTGAGTGTAGTTATCACCTGAGCTGTTTAGCTATCTCATGTGCCCCATCCATTTTAGACGTCACAGAAATACCAAGTTGGTGATGCAGCCAGCTGTTGGACAGTCACTGCAAAAGTAGCTGTCCTGGGTTAAGATGGTATTTGCTCTCTGGCCTTCTCCTCAGGGTTCCTGGTCCGAAGCCTGAACTAGCAGAACAGGGACCTGGAGTGCTCCTCATCCACTTCAGTGCAAACGCAGACAGATTAATCAAATCACTTCTAAGAGCAGTTTTAACTACAGTGAACGGATTTTCTGTAAAGCAAGTGAAGGGTACTTTCATCACAGGTTTTTCTGGCAGGCAGGTAAAGGTGGTTGTGTCCAACAGAGTGGCAGTAACAAAAAGGCCTCTGAAGTGCTTTCCTGACCCGTCTCAAGTTTGCCATTCACTTGCCTACCATGCAGGGGTTTTGTATTGACCATAGTTTATCTGTCACTCCAAAGACAGCAACAACGAGCTCAGACTATCTCTGAACTTCCACTTGCATTACTATGCCAGTGACACAAGTTTGTACATACGTGAGTGCATTTTCCATTGGCTGCTTTTATTCTTGCTCTTTTATCTAACTTCCTTTAGCTGCATCACCTTCTCTTCGCACAGAAATCTTCCAAACACTTCTCATTGACCTCTTAGGGATTCCTGCAAGACAAAGATGTCTTGTAACAGTTTGAAGAATTTTGTGTCACAACTGGATTCCACTGAGAACAGTGCCAGAGTGCTTAATAAATATGGGCCCTAGATTGTCCTGACCATTTTCTCAGTAGTCCTCTCTCTCATGTTATAACCATTCCTAATACTTTTACAGTATGTTGTGGCACTCATGCAATAAACAACAAATTAGTGCCTAATTTACTGTCCCAGCCTGCTTGTGAGTAATGTATTACCACATTTTCCAGATAACGTAACTGAGAAGGAAGGATTAATTGATTGCCTAAAGCAAAATATAAACACAAGCAATGGAGCTGTGATTAACTAGCTTTTCATTTCCAACTCCTCCTGATTCTCTTTGTCTAATAATGTTAGTTAATGGCTTGTGGCTACATAGGACTTTCCCCTTTTTTGTCCCAACTGCTAAATTTCACTAGAAGACTATGAAAAATAGATTTCCAATATTTTTTATATAAATACTCCTTATACCGATTCCACCTTTATAACTGTGTAGAGAGTTGCACACACTGACACAGGCAGAGGTAGGCAGGGAGAAAGTGGAGTTTCAGGGCTTCAGGTAGGAGGATGTCCAGAAGACAATCTTTCCATTGCAGTTTAATCCACGCAGCCTTTCAGATAATTCCCCCAGCCCAAGCAAGGACGTCCCTGGCAGAGCAAGATTGCATAGCTAGTTCTGCGCCATCTCTGCAAGAACCTTCACAGGGTGCTCTTTCAACCAAGCAAATCCTGCTCTTGCAGTGTCCTGCAGAGGCAGGAGGAGGCTGAACAGATCCTGTGAAGTCTGTGGTAGGGGATGCCCAAGGCTGGCATGAAACCAGCTTTCCCACACACTGTAATTCCAGCAAGTGGGGTATTTGGAGATAAAACCAGGTAAATAGAGTTTTGCACTTCAGGCTTGGGTGCTACAGTGCTTATGCACATCTTAATATCCAGTTTGAAACACTGAGCAGTGCTTGATGTCGATTGTGTGCACGCAGTTCATAATATGAAGCAGGCTTAAGAAGTTGTACCTTCAATGTGCTTTTACTTAGAGCATTCCTGATTCCAATATGTGTCCTTCTTTCTATATAATTGCCTCTAAATCATAGGACTGTCTGTACCAGATTAGATAAAAGGTTGTCCCAGCTCCAGGTCATGGCTCTAATGATGGCCAGCTGCAGATATGTAAGGAGGACTATAGGAACAGGGCAAACAGATGATATTCCTGGTCCCAACCATTTCCAGCTGAAAGAATTTGTAAGACAAACAGGAAGTGGGGGAGAAACAGGGTAAAGTTAGGGACAAACAAAATGGTTTGAAGCCCCGTGCCTCCTGTTCTGAGAGGTTCATGAGAGACATAGATCATTTCCTTATGATAATGTATAGAATGTCACAATTCTTCTTAACACACAGGGGCATTGTGTGCTTCCCCTTTTGCATGACACCCCTTGGCCATGTGAGTAACCTGTTAGTTAGTTTTAATGGAAACAGTATTGATAAGGAGCCTTCGCATGCTGTAGTGAATGATTTTTTCCCTTATTTGATAAGTGCTTATTCTTTTGTGTCTCTGAAATATGGGTATATTTGCCCACTGTGCTTCGTTATGTCCCTATTGGGGGTATTAATAATTAATTTGTCTTGCATCTGGGCAAGAACAACCCCATGTACCAGTACAAGTTGGGGACAGAGCTGTTGGAGACCAGCGTAGGAGAAAGGGACCTGGGGGTCCTAGTGGACAACAGGATGACCATGAGCCAGCAGTGTGCCCTTGTGGCCAAGAAGGCCAATGGCATCCTGGGGTGTATTAGAAGGGGTGTGGTCAGCAGGTCGAGAGAGGTTCTCCTCCCCCTCTACTCTGCCCTGGTGAGGCCGCATCTGGAGTATTGTGTCCAGTTCTGGGCCCCTCAGTTCAAGAAGGACAGGGAACTGCTAGAGAGAGTCCAGCGCAGAGCCACGAAGATGATTAAGGGAGTGCAACATCTCCCTTATGAGGAGAGGCTGAGGGAGCTGGGTCTCTTTAGCTTAGAGAAGAGGAGACTGAGGGGGGACCTCATTAATGTTTATAAATATGTAAGGGCAAGTGTCAAGAGGATGGAGCCAGGCTCTTCTCAGTGACATCCCTTGACAGGACAAGGGGCAATGGGTGCAAGCTGGAGCACAGGAGGTTCCACTTAAATTTGAGGAAAAACTTCTTTACTGTAAGGGTGACTGAACACTGGAAAAGGCTGCCCAGAGAGGTTGTGGAGTCTCCTTCTCTGGAGACATTCAAAACCCGCCTGGACGCGTTCCTGTGTGATATGGTCTAGGCAATCCTGCCCCGGCAGGGGGATTGGACTAGATGATCTTTCGAGGTCCCTGTCCAATCCCTAACATTCTGTGATTCATTCTGTGATTAATAATCAGACATTTAATTTCTTGGCATGAAAAATAAAATCCATATTTATCCCCCTTTGCTCATGTTTGATGACTGCTGTTTGTAATTAGAAAGGAACAGTAAATTGAAGGAGGAAGAGGCCTAACTTGACTGCTCTGGAACAGCAGACCTTTGTGCGATGTGCTGTTTATATGAACATATGCACACACATATGTGAAACAAAGGTTTTCCTTTTCTTGAAGGTCTCCTACTTTTTCTCCTATTTGGAGCTGAGTTTCATCTTCTTCTGAGCACAGCTTGAAAGGAATTAAGAAGTGGTGACACACAGACTATTCAAGTATCTCATTCTTTTTCACTCTGAACAGTATGAACATAAGCGAGCTCACTGTAAGCTTGTTCCACACTGTATGTGCATGTATTTAACCAGTTTATATGCCTTATATTTATTACGAACCTTTGTATCCCAAAAGTTTGCCAACTTCTAGTTGGAGCAATCACATTTCTGCCCTTTCCTTTTGCCTAAGAGTTGTGTGATTTGTCTGGTATTTAAAACAAGAACTACTCCATTTATAAATGAGGCAGAGCCTGACAGAGGCACCAGATTCAGAGACACATTGCTAATGTCTGCCCTGAAGCTGTAGAGGGTGTCCCTTCCTGCATGCTCATCTGCATCACAGAAGAAAAGCAACAAATTAACCTTGCAGGTCTGCAGAGCTCTAGTGTCTGTCCTGCACATCTCTGGGAGGAAGATTTCTCAAGAGAACAGCAAGGCTTGCTCGTGTCTACTACTGTGAACTCTCTCGGAGCTTTCCGATTCATAAACTAGCTTGAGATCGGAGTAGAAAGTCTGTGCCATAAAATGGTCCATCTTTGCTGCTGTCTCTGAGAGCTTTGATTAATCTAGCAGGGCAGTGTAATGTTTTGTCCGATGGCCTGAGTCAGCTGTAGCTGGCAAAAAGCACATTAAGGGCCCTTCTGGTCCCCTCGAGCCATCGTTTTGAAGCTAAACGTTTTGACATCTCTAGCCTGCTCACCCTGGTGCAGTTGCTGTGGTTGCGCATGGAGTAGTTTTGCTTTGGAGCCCTGCTGCTTTGCAGAGCAAACCGTGAGGTTAGAAACTGGGTCTGGGGAAGAGACAGTGACTGTCACTTGCCTGGGCCACAGGAAGGTGAAGAGCCTGTGGACTTGGTGTGGAACAGGAGCTCGGTAGGGGGAAATCTGCTGGCCTATGATTTCTCTTTATGGCCTAGAAGCCTGGAGAAGAAAATGAACAATCCTTCCAAGAGGAGCTGTGCCAAGCTGTGATGTTATTGGTGTCTCTTGTGCCTGCCGTAGCAGTGTAGGACCATGGGGGAGATTCTGAAGGAGACAGACCCTGTACTAGTCATACAGGATCAGCAAAGAAGATATTGTAGCAGGCAGTCAATGAAAAAGGCAACAGATTTGTCCCTAAGGCTTTTCCTGCAGTATAACATTGACCCTAGTGTAGGCATTGACCCAGTGGGCATACGTGGTGAGATGTCAGTATAGGACAAGATAAGCAGTATGGTCTGAGCTGCTGCCACAGGAACACATTTGGGGCCTGAGTCTTCCTTCCCTTTTCCTTTGAGGATTTAGTTGCATTCCTAGAACTTTGTGAAAGGGTCTGGTGAATGGGGCAAAGAATTTTCCCCCTTTGTGGACAGTTTTTTATTCCAAATACCTCTTATTTCCTATCATTTTTACAAGTAACAGGATGATGGAGCTTTTGTACTACAGGCAGCCCGCGTGGCTTTCGGAGGAATGCTGAGAAGCTGCTTTCCTGTCTGTCCTGGGATCTGAAGAGGAGTGCCTTGACATTTTAAGCAGGAACATTTTCACACAGGACTCCATGGCAATTTGCATTTTTTTCTTTAAAAAAGTCCGATTTTGAGACAGCACGCATGGCATCCTTCTGTCAGGAAGGTGCCCTTCACTCCGGCGCCGCAAGCATGCTCATGACAGAGAAGCGTTACGGCGGCCCATGACGGATGGTTTCTAAAGCCTGAAGAGTTGTCTTAAATTATATTCACTGATTGGGAAGTAGAGTGACACATAGGCAAATAAATAAGTGAATTTCTTGTTCAAAGAGAAGAGTGTAACTGTTATGTAGTGTTTGTATTGATCATTACTCAACAGTCTTCACCTGTTCCAGGGAGAAGAGAGGTTCAGATATCACGAGCTTACACACAGGCAGAGAGGAGGAGCAATGGTTTGCTTGGGTTCCCTACCTCACTTGATGCTTTCAATCTGTTACCTGGTGTTGGTGATCAAAAGACTCTGAACTCCATGTACCACACATGTATGTATCAATAACAGTGTGTATACACACAGACTTGTTCCTGGAACTAAGAGAACCCTGGGTAGGAAGGAAATAGTCTATGGAAAATTGATGTCAGTTCTTGGTATAATTTCAGGTGGCACTGTGCCTTTTAAAGCAGATATAAAACGAAGTGCTTGATGACATATAAATATGAGCCTGTTTCCAAATTTGCTTATTAACACTTTCTTATGAGAGGACATTTCCTGGTTGAAATATTCAGATTAATGGCAAGTTTATGGCAGTTTAATTTGAAATCTGCTTACTAGGTAGTGTTTCTGTACAGCAGGGATGCACAAAGCATGCTGAGACTTAGGACTCTGAAGAAAATTTCTTTTTCTTTAGCTCAGCCTTGGAAAAAGTTAACATACCAGAGAGCTGCACACAGCCTGCATCCGCAGTGATGCTGAGTGCCCATAAATGGCTTTGAATTTAAAGGATCGAGTCTTGAGGATGGAGAGAAAGAATGAAGCCTTTGCTGCTCCACCCATTTGTTGCCTGTGGCCCTGCAGTGGGGTGGTTTTTGCCCCCATTTCACCTTCCCAGCTGTGGCTGCAGTACTGTTCCATCTCCAGCTTCCCACGGAGGTACAGAGCTCTGCAGGAGGACAAGGAGTGTCCCAGAATGCGTCCAATGGGACAGGGGTGTTTGTGGTTTTGTTGTTTGTGTAGGAATACTGTTCTGGTTTGGTAGATTACTTTTTAATACGTTTTTGGCCAAAATCAATCTTGAGCAATTCTTACTTAGCTGGATCCAAGTGCTGTTGAAATCAGTGAGTTTTTTTCAATGCCTATTGGTTCAGGAAATTTGTGAGTCAGGCATGTCTACATCCCTTTACCAGTGGATTTCTCTTCAGGTGTGATGTTGTTGTTCATCATCACTAACATTAGCAACATTAATGGCATTTTTAAGAGTGAAAAGTATAAAAAATAGTAATTGGTTACCCTATAAAGAGAAACCACCATCCTCATCCAGGCTGAGGCCTTAGATTTTGTTAAAAAAGGATGCTGTCAATGACATTATTAACATAAATATTTCAATTTATTTTATATAGAGAACTTTTTATTTTCACCAATAACAGAGTTAAGCCTTTTAAACTCAGCATATGCAGCTGTGCTACTGCTGTACATCAGAGCTGGATTACTGGGAGTAGGGTAAAGCTGTCTCTGCATGCCTAGGAGCAGCCTCTCCTCTGCTGTGGCATTGGGGTCTCTGACAGCCACAGCTAAAAAACCATCAATTCAAACCAACAGTTACTCTATGCTGGAATTGAATTGACCAATCTATCAATAATCTAAGGTGCTAGTAACATGGGAAAGGATATATTTTGTGTGCTTTCAAATTCTACACTTGCTGTGTCCTTTTCAGTTGATGTTAGCTAGATGCCGAGGGCCGCCTTGATGAAGCTTTCTCCTTCGCTTCCAGATGCCATTTTGTGAGTGGGCTCTTCTTTGTCTGAAGGAGAATACCCTGACAGAGGCACTCATGATCCAGTTGTACAAACCAAGGCTTTCTTTAAACACCAACATCTCTGCACAGATAGACCTTACAGGAAAACTGAAGTGAAGTAAGACACATGGTTTCTGAAAGTGAAACAGCGGGGTCTGGCAAGGTGTCATGGCTGCCACTGAGGGAAGGGAGGATCGGCCAGCTCTGAGGGCAGCCTCTCAGGGGGATAGCTGTTGGTGTGGCTGCCGAAATGAAACTGCCATGTGGTAGGTATTATAGAGTCTCTTGCTGCACATGGGGAAACTGTAGGATGGGACATAGGTGTGAATCCTGAGAGGTCTCAGGTCTGTGTGGTTGTAGGTGTGAGTCTGGGCACGGGGAGCTGCAGGGACATCTGCATTGTCCATGGTTCGTATCTCAGCAGCTACAACTCCTTCCCCCCCTGTGTGAATCATTTCACAATTACCTTTTAAATGTAACAACTGATGCTGGTAGCTCTTAGTGTAATGTTTATTATACCTTATTTAAGTGGGATTGTTATAAGGGGAAGAACATCCATGTTATTAGCTAAAATTGCTTACAAACATACCTCATACTTTCCTTTAGTCTCTGTGATTTACCATTTTAAATTGCCCCAGCGCTGCTCAGTGAGCAGGAAAAGCAGTTGGAATATGGAGCTTGGCTGTTGTCCTGGCTGTTTCCCACCAGTAATTTGGGCTTAAAACTGAACAAGCTGGCTGACTTAGAGTGAGTCAACAGCAGTACACAGGTCCATACCAAACCTCCCAGCTCATGGTCTCTTGTGCTAATCACTGCAGATATAGCACACCCAGTCATGGAAAAGGTACCTTGTGTGCCTCTGTCCGTTGTTGTACTCATGGCAGCAAGATTTCCTGCAAAGAGACACGAACTTTCTATGTTTGGGCAATGGGATGCAGCCAAATACATGTATGCAATCTCTAACTGCTGACATCCTCATGGGTGGATCAGTGTTCCCAATGGGCAGAGCCAGTGTTAGACCCATGGGTTCAAGGTGTTAGGATGGGGGCCCCTCCTGCCTATCCATGTACATAATCACTTGCACTTCTGTCTAGCTTATTTCAGCCCTCCACAGCTTGAGCTCCAGTTAATTGTGTAAAACTAGTAACAAATACATTTAAAATTTCTTTATAGTCATTTTTGGATTGGAAGAACAAAAAGGCTGGGGGCAAATGGCCACTCTTGATGTACAAGCTTTGCTGCATCTTTGGAGCCAAGGAAGTTGTGATGGGGGAAGAAAGAAGAAAATTCATACAAGGTGGGAGACATTTTGGGAAAGCACTTTTCTGCAGTGATACTTTAAAATGGAACTAAGGGAAAAAAAGTATTTTTTACTCAACATTTGGGTTGCATTGTGCTAGTTCTTGCAAAAGATGACACTAATGAGGAGGACATGCTCTTCCGTTGGCTCAGTGATGAGTGTACTCTGTGTTAATGGAAGATGTGAGGACAATTTGCTCTGATAATTGCCACCTTTGGCATTGGGCTGTCTTTAATCTAAAATTTAAGGTGTTCAGAGCCTTGTTAGCTGGAGTACTTTCCAGGTTTTTGTGGGAACAGATCTCCCAGCTACCTACGGCATGCTCCTTCATTAATTGGTCAGAATACTCCAGGGTGGAAGGACAAACATACGGACATGAACCAGTATCCTGTTTCTGCAGTGCTCCCTATAACTATGCCATTGGTAAAGTCTGAAGAGAAGTGTGTTCGTGTGTGAAGAAATTAGAAAATGTGGGCATAGTTCAAGTGTCGATGCCTCTCTGATACTTTCTAAGGAAAACAGGGTGAACTCTGGAGCTCTTAGCACTTCTTATACATTGGCTGTTACACATTAGGAATTTGATTGCATTGGTGATCCCTTCAGAAGCAGTCTATTCCCAGAAGCGTTGATTGAGAACATCTAAGACATTTCTGTCATGATCTCTTTGTAACAGTGGTTCCTGACCTTATTTTAGCAGGCGTTGCTAATGCCTTCTCAGCCCTGGCCTCTGGGTTCAGTTGTTCTCTCTGCTGTTGTGCCAATAGTTGAGGCTGGAAGGGACCTTCTGAAAACATCTAGTCCAACTGCTCTACTCAAGTAGGGTCAGCTAGATCAGTTTGCCCAGGACCGTGTCCAGGCCAAGGACGCAGAGTCCATAACCTCCCTGGGCAACCTATTCCAGTGTTCAGCCACCCTCACATCTCCCTTATTATTGTTGCTTTTTCCTCCTTGTCTCAGCTATTGCTTCCTTGAACCACTTCCTTATGCTGGACTGTGCACTCTGTGCTCTATCCATCTTTAACACTTGCACATCTCCCTCCTGAGGCCCACCTCGTATTCAGGAAGCAGTAGGCCAAACCAGAATAGTTGGTAATACCACCACAAGACAATATTCTTAGAAAGTTTTTCTTCTTGGCACTACTTAGAATCATAGAATCATAGAATTGTTTCAGTTGGAAAGGACCTTTAAGATCACCAGGTCCAACCATTAACCTAGCACTGCCAAGCCCACCACTAAACCATGTCCCTAAGCACCACATCTACACGTCTTTTAAATATCTCCAGGGATGGTAACTCCACCACTTCCCTGGGCAGCCTGTTACTTTAATGTATGCTTGGACCAGTCAAAAAAACATAACTTGTTTTATAAACCAAGAGCTTTGCCTATCAACTCAGAGTAACTTCTGTGCTTTTTCAGCCACAGGCTATCTTCTCAGATTCTTAAATGCTTAAATTCAGTAGGTGCCCTGAATGTTATCAAGGTAAAAAGACACCTGAAGCTTGCAAGTCCTTAAAGAGGGGAAAGCCTTTCTGAGTCAGCCTTATAGAGATGAATGAGCAGTTTATTATACATAAAAAAGACAACATAACTTGTGGAAGTTTCTGTCAGTCGCGTCTTGTAAAACTTCATACTTTTCAGCACTGTATTTTAAGAAGTCCAGAGCATTCTTTTGTTTTCTTTTGTGGGCTTTGTTATAGCAAGGTTGCTATCAGCAAGGAAAGAGGCTAAAATCAACCCAGCCTGATTACTTTTTAATCTAGAATGTACTGAAGACTTTGTACACTCACGTTAAGTGCCCAGTGAGAGCTAACATTTCTGATGGAAGAGGGATTTTCCCTAGGCATAAAACACTACACATTACAGTGCTGAAGTCACAAAATTGTGTCCCATACCCCAGAATTAGTAGATCTCAAATACTTCTTTACGGCAGGATTAAGAAGCGAACATATAGAGAGTTGAGTGATATGAAGAGTGCCCATACCAAAATCCATATTTGGGCAGCCCCATTCAAACTGGGTCTGCCCAAGATAACAGGCTAAAAAGCCCCTCGTTCGGTTTAGGGTGCCACGGTGATATGGCACCCCACATAGGGGCCTGGTGTAGCTGGTCCTGCGGTGGTGGTGTGATGGTACACACTATGTGAAATCCCAGCCCACCAAAGTCAGTGGGAATCTTGCCATTTGTTCTATGACTATGTCAGTGACTTCTGTTATCGCAGGTGATGCAATATGAGTGGTACAATGATACAAACGTCACAATGTAGGTGCTTGACCCTGTGGCAAAAAAGCAAACAAACAGTAACAGTAGCAGCCAGCCAAGGCAAATAAAGAATTGGAGGAAGATAAGTTGCTCATGATTTTTTTTAATTTTTACAAAGTGTTCTGGATACACACAGAATTTCTGTTCTTGTTAATTAGCTCTGAAGGAGAATTCGTCAACATTTCTTAAGTAATGAGAAACATTTTGGCTATAGCTGAAGTCCAAAGTAAATGCTCCTCACACAGCAAGAGTGGAAATGAGTGCTTCTTTCCTCAGTGCTGTAGAAATAAGAATTTCACAAAGAACTTCTTTAATATTACTCTGTGGGGTCTAGATTGGGTTATCTGTCAACTATGTCCATAGTCATGCTGTTCCCTATGGTCTGAGCCCTCTGAAAGCCAAGAGGCCAGCCAAAAGCAGTCACTTCAGATGTGTTTTTAGACTTCCTGAATATGGCCCTGACTGTACTAGGTATGGCAGATACTGCATCTGGTAATGGTGGAGGTGAGCACAGGATGAAAATCTGCACAGAGCAGAAGGGACATTTTAAGCTGCATGTAGTGAATGTCACAAGCTCACTCTCTCAGTGCATTTCCACAGAACCCCACCAGCTGTATTTAATCCTGAAGGACTCTCTTGGTAGAAAGCAGTGCTGTGGCTTCCAGTTCTGAGGGAGTGATGGATGTGAACTGAACCTTTCCCCCCACCCTCTCCTGACAAGCAGCAGCGACAGCACATGCTGAACCCACTCAGACAGCGGCAGAGTTCCCAGTTCCCTGTGAAGCATACAGAATCACAGAATCACAGAATCAACCAGGTTGGAAGAGACCTCAGGGATCATCGAGTCCAACCGTTGCCCTGACACCACCCTGTCAACTAGACCATGGCACTAAGTGCCATGTCCAGTCTTTTCTTAAACACATCCAGAGATGGTGACTCCACCATCTCCCTGGGCAGTCCATGCTCCCCTGAGCTTCAGGAGCAGAGCTGGCTAGACCAGGCAGTGTTTTGCCCAAGGCCTTTGCAGCATTTCAAGCCTTTACATGCTCCCAATTCTAGTTGGAGGGAGCCAGTTATTTATAGAAAAGCCGTGTGAGTTCTCCTGTGTCAGTCTCTTTCCTGTAAACCATTGGCTTTTCAAGAAATTTTTGGCAGTGCCGTGTCCTGCAAGTGGTAATATAGTCAGAAGTCTCCATTGGAAGAGTGTAGATATCCTGCAGCTTTGTTGGAGAGTGCTCTGTAGCATTCAAAAAAACGGGAAACATATTAGGCTGAATTCAATAGCCTATTAATTAACCAGAGACCCACCACTCAAGCCTGTTTTATGAATACTTACAGTTTTCATTAACTTGAACAAGAACATCGCAGATCTAGCAGTGTATTCTGTGATTTGTCCTAGTATCAAAATAATTCCTGGAATAAATCTGGTCAAATTGAAAATGTTAAAAGACGAAGCAGTTTCCCAGCGCCTGGTGTGAGGCCAGTAGACTGAGCACAGATAGTAGAGTGGTTTTCTCCTCCTACAGTTGTAAAACTGGAATAGGTTACACACTTTTCCGTCTGATTATTTCGCTACTGCATTTTCACTCCAGCACGTAGTAAATATGCTCCGCTGTACACTGAGTTTCATGACCTTGCGTGCCAGAATCTGGAAGGCTGGACCCAGCGTAAACCGCAAGTAAGTTGTGCAGCTAAAGCTGTTATTCACACACGACACTAAGGGGAGCTCTTGTAGCAGAGAAGAGAAATATGCCGTACGTCTTTTACGGACACTGAACAGGGAAAGATGGTGTGAGGCTAGTTGTAGCATTAGGCTAGTCTTAAGGATTTATTTTTCAAAAGCTACGTATATTTTTTTCATTTGGTAAAAAAGAGCTCTTTTTATGCAGGCAGCTACAGCTCATACAGCTAGTGAAATAATCGTGCATGCCTGTGGGCTACTGAGCTCCTGCTTGTCTGGCTGAAGACAAAAGCTTTCTTTTTGTCTTTCTAATCGTTTAGGTTTCAGCCACAGCTCTACTGGCTACAAATTAGTTCGGTCCCTATGACCCCTTGGTTTGTGCCTAGTCTAAAAAACTGAGTACATACTTTCTCTGAAGGCAAGATCCTCTGTTGTAAGATGATCTTGTATGTAGCCAGCAGAGTGCCCAGGTGGCCAAGAAGGCCAATGGCATCCTGGCCTCTATTAGGAATAGTGTAGCCAGCCGGTCTAGGGAAGTGATCGTCCCTCTGTACTCGGCACTGGTGAGGCCGCACCTTGAATACTGTGTCCAGTTCTGGGTCCTGCACTTCAACAAAGGTGTTGAGGTTGGAGCGAGTCCAGAGGAGGGCAACCAAGCTGGGGTCTGGAAAGTATGACCTATGAGGAACAGCTGAGGGAGATGGGGTTGTTTAGCCTGGAGAAGAGGAGGCTCAGAGGTGACCTTATTGCAGTCTACAACTACTTGAAGGGAGGTTGTAGCGGAGTGAGAGTCAGCCTCTTCTCCCAGGCAACTAGCAATAGGACAAGAGGACATAGCCTCAAGCTTTGCCAGGGGAGGTTCAGATTAGACATTAGGAAGCATTTCTTCTTCAGGTTAGACATTAGGAAGCATTAGGAAGCATTCCATTAGATATTGGAACGGGCTGCCCAGGGAGGTGATGGAGTCACCATTTCTGGATGTGTTTAAGAAAAGACTGGACATGGCACTTAGTGCCATGGTCTAGTTAACATGGTGCTGCCATGGCAATGGTTGGACTCGATGATCCCAGAGGCCTCTTCCAACCTGATTGATTCTGTGATTCTGTGATTCTGTATTGCCCCCATTATTATTAACACAGGAAACAAAATGCTATCATTTTATTCATCCTTTTCTGTTTTCTTATGGGCAGGATAAAGGGAGAAGGAAAGTTAAAACTAGCTTAAATTTTTTTGGGTTGCAAAATCATTGTCAGGGAGCAGTAAGGGCTGGTTGCTCCCTAGGCAAAGGTGGTCCAGGAGCTGAGAGTGACCCCAGCCTGGGCAGTGCCATCACTGATGGATGGCCATGTCCTGTCTGAACATGGTGGGCAGAGCCTGGTGGTAACAGGGTCCGTCAATGGTGCGAGACCAGAAAAGTGATGAACCAGATCCAGGGTCCAAAGGGACTGGGACCAGGACTGGAAACAGGACCAGAGAGTCAGGAGCAAAGGGAGTCAGGGCCATAGACAGGGCTACTACATGGGTCCAAAGTCCATCCAGGAGACAGGGCCAAAGATAGGCTGGAGGCAAGCTACAGTGTACATCCACAGGGTCCATCCAGGAGACCAGCATCCTATGGCATAGGTCTGAGGCTCATCCAGGAGGCAGGGCCTGAGACAGGACTGGAGACAGATTTGTGTATAGCATAGCTCAGACAGGGACTGAAGTCCCTGCTGGGTCTGGTCAGGGCCATTAAGGCTTAGTGCACTGACAGCAACCTCCCTCAGTCCCTCAGAGGAGCAGGGTCCTGCATTCACTGCAGAACAGCTGCCAGTACAGCATGTAATGAATAGTCAGCCCTGCAGGTGAAAACAGACTGCCTTCATACTGAGATACATAAAATAAATCATCTTGTGCTGCATCGTGAATTATAGATTCTTCAGAGGCATGGTGAAATAAGGGAAAAAAAACAATCAGTTGGGACTTCTGTAAGTTTAGTTCTAGTCATGATAGTGAAAACTGATTATTAATCATGGCTCATCTGGATTTTTGTCATGGTATAACAAGGGTTTTTAAAGCATTACAACCTGCATTGCAGCCTTTCTGTGGCTGCAGCATGAATGGCAGGAATTGTTTCCTCATTTACACCCAGAAGATGACTTCCTTAATGCTTCCCATTTGCTTTTAACCTGAACAGCACAATTCATGAGAAACAAGCTTGTATGCTTTTTGGAAGAGGACCACTTAGTTCTTTTGCAGAAGGCAGTTTATTTTAATTGCACCCTTCCTCTGAAATCTGGAGAAATTTGTCTGAGAAAGTTGTTAACTGGTTTACCTCTTGGTATGACAGGTCATTTGTTGGTTGCTCACTTGCTATACGTTTGCATGATGAACTGGCTCAAACTTGAGGAAAAAAACAAAACACTTTTCTTGTTCTGGCTGCATTTTCTGTCGAAAGCTGATAAACAGCCTAGATTCTCAGCATGGTTTGAATTTTGGCTGCAAACTTGCACAGTCTCTGTTATCTTTTATATTATGGTACCCCAGTTAACCAAATAGTACTTCCCTCTTCTGACTGGCCGGGTTGTTTAGGAAGATGCTGCTCAATATGAGTAAGGGTATCACCATCTTTGGAATCACCAAAGATTTTTGTCTGTGAAAGACAAGTATAGAGCCTGTAATCAAGAAGATGCTCTGGTTTCTTGTTTAGTTAGTACTGTCTTCATCACAGCTAGATCTCTGACATTTTCCTGGGGGTCTTACAGTCCTCACATTTTGTCAGGTGAGACTGTGTGATCTGGCAGGTATTGTGGTAGCAGGTAGGGAGATAATGGTGTCTGCATGAACACCTGATTAGTTCTTCTGGCAAATAAGAATTTTACCTTTGAATAGAGTTGCTCGTGTCCTCCCTGTTTTAGATTTCCTGCATTTCCAGTAACACACCTCTTGTTTCTGATGCTAAGCCGTGATTGCTTGCTCCTGTTACGTGTATTGCACCTGCCTACTTAGACAGTCAGGTGCTTCATTTCGCCTTATGATTTTGGCTCTTCTGCAATCTAGTCATGCTCTTGATAGGTACGGAGCTACATTAAGCTCAGGTGGACAATTCCAAACCCCCAGTCTCCCAGATGAAATTTGTATACCATTGCTTGTGTCAGAATTTCACTGGTTTTCTTTCTGGCTAGGTGGTTGGCTCCTCTGTTAGATCACCTTATTTTAATAGATCCCACAGAGTAGCAGATTTGTTTTTGAAACTGAGAGCTTTTGTAAGCTGAGAGACCAATATTGCTTTTCGAGCCAAAACCATGATGTATAAGATCATTCACAGCTGCTTGCCTTTCCCCTGGCAAGTGCTTCCTGAAAGGTGTTATCAGACTGGCTAAGGCTGGTGCAACTCAGCCAGATCTGATATAAAAATAGTAATGACTTTAGGACACTTAGTAAATGATAAAAGCCACTCTGTTATGGTAAGACACTGGTCAGCTTTATCCAAAAAAGCAGCCACGAAATAACTGGGAGTGACCAATTGGATTTTTAGTGATGTGCTAAAATAGATTAAAAATTCAAAATAATTGCAGTAGTGCTAGCAGATTCATACTACATCAGTTATAAAATAGATACGATAAGGACTAGTACTTTGTTACCTGGAGACTGTACCAAGCACCGCAAATATGCACAGATTGGAACTCGTTGGCTTGCACTCCAATGATTGCACCAAGAGAATAGCAAATAATTGACAGCAGGGAAAACATCCACCAAAGATCATACTGAAAAAAAAGAAGAGGGGGGACACTCATGCCTATACCTAATCATGGTTTCTCAAAGGACTTTTTAAAAATGAAACTGTGATTAGTTTAAAGTACCTACTTCTGACACCTGTTTCCATGAGAACAGGAGCAGCAGATAGAAATCACATCACTGGAGTTCTTGTTGGTTGCACAGGCACAGGAAAATGCAGATATCGCATATACAAGCATTAGGACCAGTCAGCATAGTGTTGTCAGGAGAAGAAGTTGTTTTTATGGTGTTTTAAAATCCCTTAATATATTTATAGGAACTCCTTACAGCTGATATTACTGTTATTTTTTAACAAAAACGATTTTTAAAGTTAATTCAATTGAAAGCTAAACTAATTAGTAAGAAGTAAATTTTGCTTTGGAGAACTTCACCTCTCAAGCAGCTAATAACGAGGCTTGAAAAAGAGAAACTAAATGTAACCACATTAATGAATTATTCTGTGCCTGCAAAACTGCCTGATGAGCACTTATTTGCCTTATATCACATCCTATCCTTGATGTTATTAAATTGCATCTAATTTTAATATGTGCTAGCAAAACATCTTTTTGTGTGTTGCTGAATCATATGTTTACTTGGAGTGAGTTACAAAGAACAGTCTTAGTTTTCTATGTGATTTGCCTAAATATTTTCTTGGACCAGAAGTGTTTTGCAATGTAAAATTCAGGCATGAATTCCTACTTAGTTGGGCAATACTGCAAAATCTGGAAAGGAACATAACCAGCATGATGGAGTGTTACACTTCTGGGGAAGTTGTCGTTCAGATGTCTTTCATGTAAAATGGAGGTGTGGCCATTTGTGTTGTCTTTTTAAAAATCTATTGTTTTAGTCATGGGTGGAGAAAAATACAACCCTAAGGGGCAGGCAGAACCTCAGTGACTGCGACTACAAGTACAGGTACTGTATCAAACGGCCAAAACTCATCTGATTTCAACTTTGATCATGAACTGCAAAATCTCTGAATATTTGTAACATTGCAGATCTGAGCAGCCCTGGACTATGTACAACAGCTTCCTACTTCTTCCACAAATCAACTCTTTCTCCTAAGAAATGCAGACCATTCCTTCATCCAGAAAGTGTATTAAAACCCATAATTTATGATTCATAACACCTATGAATTAATACATAGTTTAGAAGAAAGTTCTACTTAGAACAATATCTCATTTCTAATACTGGTCAATAATTGATGTCCAGGGAAAAGTATAAGGAAAGGCTCATGTATGGAGTAATCCTTGCTTGATATGACTACTCCTGGTAATCAGTAATCTAAGTTTAGTTTTTATGTGAAGTTATCTGGATTTTTCCTGTATCTGGATACATGGACTTAATTGTGCAGTCTATTTTCTTAAGCTCTTTCTTCAATAAGCAGTTGCATGCCATGTTCAACAGTATTTAGTCAATTGTGCTGAGCCTATCTAAAGGCAACTTTTTTTCCCAAAGGAAAAACCCACAAGAAAGCAAGGAACAAAGCCTGGAGGCTGCAAGTAACTCCTGTGCATGTTACTTTTTCAGGGAGAGGTTGGACAGCTTGTAATTGATGCAATTTCTTGCAATAACAAAATGTTCCGACCTTTTGTTGATCACAAAGCAAATGCACTTTTACTATGTCAAGTAAAATCAAATATTGCTCCTATTCCTCTCCTGCTTGTTCTCAAGGATGGTGTTATATACTAGGCCGCTTAATAAGAAATTTGAATTAAGTAGATTAGTACAGAATGTTATAGTTGAAGACCTTAATGGCCACCAAACAGCTACCTCAATTTTCCTATTTCAGTATTTTTCATATTAACAAGCAATTAGAACATGTATGTATGTGTATGAGAGCAAGGGAGCTGTCAGCATGACATTGAAGAACGTAACATTTTAATGCAGGGAGATTATTGCAAAATAAGGACATAGGAAATGGTTCACAGCCAATTCCTTGTGTTAACTGCCAGGCAGATCCCACAGCAAACACTAACGGCTCCATCCAGAAATTATACTGCCACGGCAAGAATTAAGTACTTTATTCTGTTTATTGGCACCTGGGGATTCTAGTTAAGCAAAGCACAGCTTTGCAAGATATAAACCCAGGGGCAAAGTCCTCAGTTTCAGTAGAAGAGAGTTTGGCAAGGCCCAGAGGTCAGAGGAGAGAGGAGAAAGAAGGATACGGTACCTCACGATGGAGATCATTCCTACTCTGTGCTCTCTTTCCACCTCTGAGATCTACATGATGATAAGTTTTATCAGAGGATCCTGCTTTTCTGCTTTGACCGTGACATGTCTCCTGTGGACTTCTCCCACCAAAAGAAGGAGAGAGCTGTGAGCAAGCTAAACAAACTTCATTCCAAACATAAATTCTTTAGCTTGAGCCAGAGATTATGAAGAGAACTAAACAATTGATTAACTTATATTTGAAATTTCTACTTGTATTAGGGATTTGGGGAGTCCTGCACTTTAATAATGCTGTAATAAACGGCATTATTAAATGAACAGCATGGGACACTGAACATCTCAGTTTTGCAAGCAAGTTCTTTCAGACCACTTCAGCCACTGTAGAAGTTATTTTAAAAGGTACTGAGTTTTGCAGCTGTCACATGTAATTGGGGTGTAATTTTGCTGCTGTTCTTTCAGTTAGCATCACACAAATCATAGCAATATCCACCAGAAGTAGTTTTTCATTTCTGAGCTACCTTTTGTTTCCAGATTACAGATATTGTAAGTTGACCATAAGATGGTGGAGCTCAGCATTCTGTGAGAAGGGAATAAGGCAAATAGCAGGATCATAGCCCTGGACTTCAGGAAGGCAGAGTTTGGCCTATTTGGGGGATTTGCTTGGAAGACTCCCATAGCATATGATGCCGGAAAGAAGCAGCACCCAGGAGAGCTGGCTGATTTTCAAAGATCACCAAAAATAGTCCATCCATGTGTGCAGGGAATCAAGCAAAGGTGGCAGGAGGCCAGCATAGATGAACAAAGAGCTTCTGAGTAAACTCAGACATGGAAAGGATGCATAAAGAGGTGGAAGCAGGGACAGGTGACCTGGGAGGAATATAGAGACACTGTCAAGTGTACAGAAATGGGATTAGGAAAGCCAAAGCCCACCTGGAATTGAATGTGGTTGGGTAAGTGAAAGGCAACAAGAAGGACTTCTACAGGTATATCAACAGCAAAGGGCTGACCAACCTGATTGCTTTCTATGATGAAATGACAAGCTCAGTGAATAAAGGGCATGTTGTTTATTTGGACTTTAGCAAGGCTTTTTACACTGTCTCCCATAACAGCCTCATAGACAAACTGATGAAATACAGGTTAGATAAACAGGCTGCAAAGTGGATTGAGGACTGAACTTCTGGTCTCAAAAGTTGTGAACAATGACACAAAGTCCAGCTGGCCCAGTGACTACTGGTGTATTCCAAGGGTCAATACTAGGCCCAGTACTGTGTAACGTCTTCGTTAATGACCTAGGCGTTGGGACAGAGTGCACCCTCAGCAATTTTGCATATGTTAAAAATTGGGAGGTAGTTGTGTCACCATTCAGAGGGACCTCAACAGACTGGAGAAATGGGCAACCTTGTGAAATTCACAGAATCACAGAATCATCTTGGTTGGAAAGGACCTTTAAGATCATTAAGTCCAATCATTAACCTAACACTACCTAGTCAACCACTAAACAATATCCCTAAACAATATCCCTAAGCACTACATCTACTCGTCTTTTAAATGCCTCCAGGGATGGAGACTCTACCACTTCCCTGGGCATCCTGTTCCACTGCTTGATAACCTTTTCCGTGAAGAAATTTTTCCTAATATCCAATCTAAACCTCCCTGGCGCAACTTGAGGCCCTTTCCTCTCGTTCTATCGCTTGTTACCTGGGAGAAGAGACTAGCACCCTCCTCGCTACAACCTCCTATCAGGTACTTGTATACAGCAATAAGGTCTCCCCTGAGCCTCCTTTTCTCCAGGCTAAACAACCCCAGTTCCCTCAGCCACTCCTCATAAGACCTGTGCTCTAGACCCTTCACCAGCTTAGTTGCCCTTCTTTGGACTCTCTCCAGCACCTCAATGTCTTTCTTGTAGTGAGAGGCCCAAAACTGAACACAGTATTCAAGGTGCGGCCTCACCAGTGCTGGGTACAGAGGGACAATCACTTCCCTTGTCCTGCTGGCCACACTATTTCTGATACTTCTGATTCAACAAGGGACAATGCAAAGTCCCGCACCTGGTGAGGAAAACACTATGCATTAGTACAATCTGGGGGCCAACTGGCTGGAAAGTAGCTTTGCAGGAAAAGCCCCAGGGGTCCTGGTGGACAGCAAACTGGCCATGAGCCAGAAATATGCTTCTGCAGCAAAGGCGGCCAACAACAGTCTCGCTGTCTTAGAAGGACTACCACCAGCAGGTCAAGGAAGGTGATCCTTCTCCTCTCCTCAGCACCGGTGAGGCAACATCTGGAGTGCTGGACTGGTGCTGGGCACCCTAGCACAGTAAAGACACGGACATACTGGAGTGAGTCCACTGAAGAGACTGGAGCATCTGCCATATGAGAAAAGGCTGAGAGAGCTGGGATTGTTTAGCATTGTCAAGAAACGGCTCAGAGGGGATCTTATCAATGTATATAAATACCTGATGGGAGGGTGTAAATACAGAGCCAGACTCTTCAGACAAGAAGCGATGGGCACAAATGAAATAAAGGAAATTCTTCTTAAACCTAAGAAAAACCTTTCTTACTGTGAAGGTGGTCAAACACTGGAAAAGGTTGCTCAGAGAGGTTGTGGAGTCACCATCCCTGGAGGTACTCAAAATGCAACTGGACATGGCTCTGAGGAACCTGCTCTAGCTGACCTTACTTTGAGCAGGGAGGCTGGATTGGATGATCCCCAGGGATCCCTTCCAGCCTCAACCATTCTGTAATTCTGTCTCTTGCATTGCAGGTACTTCTTCTCCTTTTCTATCATTTTGTTTCTGTGGTGTGGCTTCTCCAAAGCCAGCTGGTAACCAAAGAGTCACCTTTGCAAGGAATGGAGTCAGAATTAGGAATCTACAAAAAAAGATCATTCTTGGCAGTCATCTCACATTCAGTCCTTGAAAGATCATGTCAAGTAGCCAAAAGAAATTGCTGCCTCTGTAACCACTGTAGAGTCACAGTCAAATATCAGTATTTATACCCTCAGTAGGGAGAACTAAGTGAAAGAGTCTAAGAATTGAAAAAGTGTTTGAAGTAGAATGACAAATCCTTTTAAAAAATGTCAGTTTTACAGCTATTACAGTTGTTAACAATTTGACTGTAACAGTATGACACGTGATGCTCTAAACGAAAGGGAACCATGATAGCCTGTATGGATCCAGCACATCCATGATGAATGGAATGGAATGGAATGGAATGGAATGGAATGGAATGGAATGGAATAGAATAGAATAGAATAGAATAGAATAGAATAGAATAGAATAGAATAGAATAGAATAGAATATTTTCAGTTGGAAGGGACCTACGATGATCATCTAGTCCAACTGCCTGACCAAGTCAGGGCTGACCAAAAGCTAAAGCATGCATTGAGGGCATTTGTCCAAATACCTCTTAAACACTGATCTCTACGAGAGAGTTCAGCATCACTTATGTAGAAGAAGATAAATGATTTGTTTTGCTTTATGTTTAGATCAAAGAATTTAGGCCTAGATGAAAATTAATAAGGAAACAATTCCACAGGTGCTCAGAAAGTCTGAGAACCACATCGCAACCATAATGCTGCTCATTGAGCCCTTGTATAGCCCCCTCCAGGGATGGCTTAAAACCCAGTCAAGTTAATCAGTAGTTTCTTAGAAATTTAGATATAACAAAAGATAATTGTCTGGAAAATAAGCATTTATCAAAAGAGCATGAGACTATAGAGGTAGAAAACCGCTCATCTTAGGCCTACGTTGTGTAGGCCTATGTGATGTTCTATGTAATTAATAGAACATCCTGAAGCCTTCTTAAAATTCAAGGGTAAAAACATCTGTGTGTACAGAAGATGAACAAGGAGATAAGTGACAAAGACGACCCTGAAGACTTCAAAGCCAGAATGGTGAAGTGGAACAGAACGACAAGAACCAGCTGAGACAGGAGATTGTGATGGATTTTTAACAGACGAGAAGATTCTGGAAGCATTTGTGGAAAAGTACTAAAGACTTTATATCTTACATAATGTGCTGTGAAAGGTATATAAGGTATAGAGTTTTTGTTGTTAATCACCATTCACTGCAGTCGTGGTCCAACTCTGAGTTGCTCAATAAAGAGTCAGCAAACCTAGAGACCCGGACTCTGCCGGTTTTCTTTAACACTTAGCCACAGTGCATATGTTATGAGACTGCATAGAGTGGCCAAGGGATGTGCAGGGTGATGGGATTTGGAGTATTGTTATCCCTGGAGTTATGACATGTCAATCATCCAGGCTTGAGTGCCATGAGTAGTAATTATAATGGGTGAAATTTTTATTCTTTCCTGATAGGTGGTGTCACAGTGCCACTAGGCAGGTTCCAGTGTGGTTTCAGAGAGATGATTGTGGGTTGGAGAGTCTCTTTCAGTAGGAGTCTGGGACTCTTCCATTATCCTTGTGGTACAGAATTCTTTACCTCATCACAACCTCTCTTTCCCCCTTCCCTACTCCTGGAGTGGTGGATCAACACAAATAATGCTGGCATCTTCTGAATAGCAGGACATGGCAACAGACAGTATGATGGGGTAGTACTGAACAAAGTCAGGCTAAGCCATGGGAGGCAGCACAGGTGATATACAAGAATCATAGAATCAATCATAGAATGAATCATAGAATAGTTTGGGTTGGAAGGGACCTTTAAAGGTCATATAGTCCAACCTCCCTGCAGTGAGCAGGGACATCTTCAACTAGATCGGGTTGCTCAGAGCCCCGTCCAACTTGACCTTGAATGTTTCCAGGGATGGGACATCTACCACCTCTCTGGCCAATCTGTTCCAGTGTTTTACCACCCTCAGCATAAAAAAATTCTTCCTTATATCTAGTCTAAATCTACACTCTTTTTCTTTAAAACCATTACCCCTTGTCCTATCACTACAGGCCCTGCTAAAGAGTTTGTCCTCATCTTTCTTATAAGCCCCCATTAAGTATTGAAAGGACGCAATAAGGTCTCCCTGAAGCCTTCTCTTCTCCAGGCTGAACAACCCCAACTCTCTCAGCCTGTCCTCATAGGAGAGGTGCTCCAGCCCTCTGATCATTTTTGTGGCCCTCCTCTGAACCAGCTCCAACAGGTCCATGTCTTTTTTGTACTGGTGACCCCAGAGCTGGATGCAGCACTGCAGGTGGTGTCTCACGAGAGTGGAGTAGAGGGGCAGAATCACCTCCCTCGACCTGCTGGCCACACTGCTTTTGATGCAGCCCAGGATTCGGTTGACCTTCTGGGCTGCAAGTGCACACTGCCGGCTCGTGTCCAGAATACTCTTTCAAATACCATCTGAGTATTGACACCTCATAATTTTTGGTATTGATTGCTATCATGTGCATTTAAGAAGTATAGTGCTACCAAAATATCAATGGGTTGCCTCTCACTAGTAGTAATGACTGGGGGAACAGTATGTGAACAATGTAATTTACTGCTTCCTCTGAGGCGATGCAAATTGAACAATGTTAAAATCTTGATGCTATATTGGAGCTATGTCTTAAGCATTTTCAAATATTTTAATAAAGAATAAATATTATGGACTGTCATTTATAGTCCTGTGTCCAATATATAAGAGCATTCATTGTCTTTGTGAAAATCTAGCTGGAAAGATATTCTAGCCCTCACACATAGGCTATGCTGCAGCTTGTTATAAACAAAAGTAACTATTCCTTGAAAAGTTTTCCTAACTTAAACCAGCTTTCCTACCCCTTAGAAGCCAAGAAATATCCAAGAGATATGTGCAGTCTTAACTTTCTTGATATTTGCTTATCCCTAGATACCATTTTCAGCCAATTTTGTTCTGAAGAGGGCTCATTAATATTTTATTCTGGATGTCTCTATAGAGGGAGAGAAAGAAGAGCAGAAACAGCCTAGAGAAGAAGCTGAGAGGCCAGAGACAAGTTATCCTCTTATATGACTTCAATGGCAAGAGGATCTGCTGGGATTTCTACTAATAAAGGTGAGGGTATTCAACTCCCTCTTTATTTGCAGAGATTATGAGGGGAATCATCGCAGTGACTTGCCATGGTACAGTTTTCATGGCTACACGCCTCCATGCTGCCAAAGGAAAGAATCTTTTGTCTGTTATAAAAGTTTTTCCAGAGGGGACACTTGCTTTTATTGTTGTCTCTGGTCAGATCTACTAACACTGATTTAATAGGAGATGGTGAGGGAGCTTTTGTGCCCAGCTCAGAAACTTCGGCATGCATGGAGCATATTTCTGTGTCATTGGATGTAATTGACTTTCAGCTAAAATAATAGTCCTTCAGGGTGGCAAAGACAGAGCACACGCTCCCTGCTGTGTGACTATGAAGTCCAGCGGCTTAGCTATTAAGGAGGTGAGTTGTGATACCCAACTGTGATTGACATTCAGGTAAAGTCACAGGTGAATTTAAGGTCTTATGCTCCACCTTTGTACTGAAGCACAATAAACATATCCATAGTCAGTAACAGCTGAATGGAAATGTAAAGAGATGCTCCTACTCATCTCTCAATTATTAGTACCAACTTCCACCTGAGACCAGTACTTACTAAAAATGCACAGGTGGGTTTAGCTGTGGGCTAGCATACCAAATCTTTTCATACATGCAGTGTATCAGCAGACATGCTATGTTTGGGACCAAGACCTCAGTGGATGTGATGAGAGTCAACAGCTCCTCTAAGAGGAATCCAGTAGTCTCTCTTCTATAAATTTTGAGCAACTTGTTTCTCTCCATTCCTGCCTGAGGTGGACTTTAGCTAAAAAAGATAGTGGCAGAGCAGTGCTGGCAGAACGTCCATGGTACATATTTTTGTGCTGAAAGAAAAGGCTCTAGGGAGACTCAGTGCTCTCTTTGAGCATTATGTGCTTGGATTCCTCACTGTAACCAACATATTCCTGTACGGCATTTTCCAACTGGTGAAATGTCCCTAGAAGAAACATCCTCTCCAGCTGCTCCAGGTAAGAGTAATCAATGGCATCTCAGAGGTACAAAATAACTCCTTTGCTGACTTGCCATTCCCTTGGTATATCCACAAGTACATTAAAGGTTTGTGTAAAAAATGAAAGGTGTTTGCTGTTGAATGACACTGGTGTCCCCATATTGCATTATATACTGTTCAATATTGCTTTCATTCCCTGACTTGAGCCATAAGTAGGACAGCAAAACGTAGCACTTTCTTTGGGCATCTGCCTCTTTTAACTATACGATTCACAATACCTTGGAAGAACATTGGCTGCAGAAGACCAGCACTGCACTCTTGAAAAGGCATTGACTGCTCAGGAAATTAAATTTAAAATTAGTAGGGAAGCTAAAGTGTCTTTACTTCGAGAAATACAGTAAAGGGAACAAGCAGCAGCAGCTGGCTTCATTGAACAACAAGTGATACCAAGAAAAGGTAGGAAATTCTTCGTATTTACCTCTCCTGATAACTATCAGTTGGCTAGCATCATTGTGAAGAGCTATGTTATTTAGCAAAAAAGGAAAGCAAGATGCCCTTTTTACCTTGTGAGAAAAATAGCATTAATTTATGGTACCTTGAACTGCTACCTGTTGATGCTAAAGGAAGTACTTATTGAGGGTATAGTACTTGCTGTTCTCAAGTTCAATGGTAGGTCACTTTCCCTTGTTGCTGGGCCCAGATACTTCCTGGTTAAAAAGTTATGGGGGTACTGGATGATGTGGAGGGTCCTGAAACTAATTCTGCAGTAAAGAGCATAAAGTACAGGTGCCATCCTTGCCTCACGCATGAGCAAAACATTCTGGTTTTGTCCTATAAAACAAAAAATCAAAAGGTAGTGAAATATAAAAGGGTTTTTATCCTTTTTGGCGATGTACAACTTGCAAGGAAAGGGAGTACCTTCTTATGAAATTTGCATTATGGGAATACTGGTGTATTTAGGAGTCATAAAAGGTTTTAGCAAAAAATGCAGCAAAGTCACAATCTTTCTCTTAGAAAACAGCAGTAACATACACTATTTAATAGGCAGGAGAAAATTATTGCCACTTTTCTGATTGAAGTTAGTGTCATTTGGTTGTGACCATCTTCATAGCCTGAGAAGCAATGCCTTAATGTAATTTGGTACTGTTGACAGACATGAGGCTGTACTGACTATGCAAAATACTGAAAGGAACAATAATATTTTCCTAGAGGCAGCCAAAATATTTGCCAAGGTCTAATTCCACAAGCTTCCACATAAAGAGGAAAAAAAAGCATGAAATTAAAACTCCGTTTGCCTCCAAGGACAAGACTAAGACTACCCAGAGCCTACCTCAGTTGGCTGCACTCCTGAGCAACAGCTGCATGACCGATTGAGACAAAAACAGCCAAAAAATGATATAATAAATCTGTGGCAATGGAGATTCCAGAAATGTGCAAAATGGATCTGTCTAATTTAAATTGCCGTTTCCTTTAGGATTTATAGTAAGTCCTCAACTTTGCATCTTCCATTTTAACACTGGGTACATCACCTTTCTGCAATTCTTCAGTATAAATTATTTCCAATAGAAGGTTTTGAAGTGCTGCAGTTGGCAAAATATGGCATACAGAACCACATGCGTTTTTCTAAAAAAAGTCTTTGTTTCTGTTTTCTGCTTCACTTCAGCATCATGAAAATCCACAAGTGTTTGGGCTGATTTACACTGCTTTTTAGCCCTGTGCTTTTGAGAAAAACTAAAGGGAGGGTTTGAGTAGAATATGTGAGGTTTATTTTAGTGAAGCTTTCTTCCTTTTCACGCTTCCCTTATACTGCTGCAGCAGTTCTGTTATTTGCTTTTTCTCCACATGTGAGATTCGGATTGAACATAATGACTTTGCATAGATGTGGCAGACATCCCTGCTGGTTTTCAGCCTTTCTGATAAATTTGAAAGCAATATATTCTGCATGATACGTGACTGTGTTGAAAAATGCTTAGTCTCCAAATGTCTGCCCTATTAGTTTTTGGAATAACCCAGAGTGACAATGGGCTAAATTCATCTATAGTGAAACTTCACGAATTATGAAGAAGAGGTAAGACGGATGAATTTTCCCTGAAAACTCTTGCTAAAATTATTACAATAAATCAGTGTTATTTGGACATATACTTCCACTATCTCTATTTTAGAAATAGCACAAAAAAACAAACCAATGCAATTTATAGCAAAGCGTTAATACAAAATTTCCAGACATTTATAGCCTCTACCAAATATTTTTGTGTAAATTAACTTTATTATCAGAAGAGGTCTTGTTTTAAAGATGTTCTCTTTTCATTGGTATATACTTCCAGCAGACAGAGAAGTGAGAGTGTTTTTCTGAGCACAAGTATTTTTTGTATCTGCACTGGAAGGAGCTCAAACCAGAGAACTATAGAATCCTTTTCTACTCGCTTCCATAACTGAGCTCAAACCTGCCTATGGGTTCACAGAGCCAAACAGTTCAAGCCAGGTATGTCTGTTCTGTTCCTTGCCTCTGATATCCACACCGTGTTTTGATAAGAGCATGTTACACAAGCCTGCTGTCCCACACAGCTACATCACCACTTCTTGGCAGGCCCTTCTGCCATAACTCTTCCCTAAATTTGCTGTACAAGCAAGCTGCTTTGTCCTGATGGACAGCCAAAGACCAGTCTCGGAGGCACTCGTTCCTGGGTGGTGAGGAAGTGGAGGGCTGAAAATTTCCTTAGCCCTTACTCTAGCCTAGTTCCCAGGGCACTACAGGTTTTCTGACTGAAAGGTTTCTTCGTCTTTTTCCCAGCCTTATACCACACATGCAATGGGCCTGGTTACTGAGAAGGAATGATAATCACTATGGCTGGTGTAGCAGCAAGATGCACCACAAACTCGAGTAATAATACATGTTTCTTCATGGTCCCACACATGATCTTTTGACTTTCCTCATTTTGCTCTTTCACAGGAAACCATTCTGTATTCTTGCTTCTTCCTAGAAGTCAGGAAATTTCCTTTCTCTCCCTTCCCACCATCAGTCTTTCCCTTTCTGTTGCTCTCCTGTAGTGTCCTCAAAAAAACCCCCCCTTATTCCCTTTCCTTCTAGTTTTTGGACTAAAAACAGTTTATGGAATGTGATCATAGGATCAGTACAGATACTGTTTGCTCTCAAATAACATATTCCTTACATAAGGGAAGGGATAGACATAAGCATGTAATGGAATCACTTTGCTTTAAATTACAAACGTCTTTTTAAAAAAATATTTTATTTTGTTACTAGAATAATAAAGTTCACAGTTGGTGAAATGCCATTGATTTTATTTTAGTTTTATCAGATTGTAAAAAGATCCCTTGATTAATTATATTGTTCCTGAAAGTACTTAAATAACATATTTCTCAATTATTTTTTGGAGTTTTTTTCCTCCTCTTCCCCATTGCATTATGAAAGAAGCAGATGAGTAATTATGTAATACAATTTTGATGGAACTATACTAGAGCTAATAAGACATTTAGCAATATTTTTGCCATTTAATCTATTCCATTTACCCTTGTTCTCAAAAATTTCAAATTAAAAACAAACTCATGGCCAGTTTTCTGTGAAATTTTAAAATAAAATGCACTCCTACACAAATTAACATAGCATCTGCTGTCACTTAATTAAAAGCAATTATGCATTCTTCAGAATTCACAATGTAAGTTGCTGGTAACCAGGAAGATTCTGGCAATACTCTTTAATATTGGACACCTAGGCTGAAACATTATGAATGGTTTTATTTTCCTCAGTGTTTGTCTGCATTGCAGATGGCAGCTCCATATATACCTGCTGGAAACCAACAAGCCATGGCATCAGAGAGGTCAGAACTTGGTAGAGAAATGAAGGCCATATGAAACACCAAGTTGTCACCGTTAGATGCTTCCGGAACTTGCACTTAGTAAAGATATCTTGAATATCTCTATAGTACAGGCATACTATTTGATATAGCGATGACTGTTTTGACAGGAGGCAGAATTTGTAACAAAATGGGTAATTGATTTCCCTGGCTACTGCAGTCCATTATTCCCGAACTCGTTGACTTCTGGAGCACTCTGGATACTCACTTCCCCACACTGCAGTGCAGATTAATAAAGCCAGAGCACAGCTCTTTTATCCAGTGTTTTTGCAGGGCAGCATTCTCACTCTGCTGTTAATTAAGAGTCTGGAAGCAAATGGTTACCAAATTGCCTGATGAAATACTTCTCAAATGGGGAATGATTAGTTTACTGGCAAGTGTTGCAATCCCGTGGTCACTGAGCTGTCTGTTTGTAAACAAAAGCTGGATGCAGGCACACACGGGCATACCCTTTGCAGAGCATCCTCTGTGTACCCTGTTGAATCATTATCTGTGATGGCAGAAAGCTTCCAGCATAGCTTTTGCTGCCTTCCACTCTTCCGGTATGGATTTGTTTACAAGTAAGATGATAGTCTGTCAGTGCTCTTAGAGGTGAACAGCCTAAAAGAGAGATGCCATGAAGGAACTAGTGTGTCCAATACCAGAGAGAACTGACGGCTTGTAGCAGCTCTCTAGCCACCCTATGTTGAGCCCAGCAAATGGCCACCAAAATGATTAGAGGGGTGGAGCAAGTGACACACAAGGAGAAGCCGACTGAGCAGGTTTTTTTCAGACTGAAGAAGAGAAAGGGATGATCTAATTAATCTAGTTCAAATACCTGTGTAAACACCTACTAGAAAACACAGCCAGACTCTCCATTCATGTGAACAATGAAGGGACAAGAAGCAACAGAAACAAGTTGCAGCAAGGAAAATTCCAGTCAGATATAAGGAGAAAAATTCTTCACCACGGGGCTGAACCAGCACTGGTACAAGCAGCCTAGAGCCCTTCTGGAATGTCAGTCCTTGGAGATACTCAGAATTTGACCACCCTGAGCAACCTAATGTAACTACAGAGGACCCTGCTTTGAGAAGTGGAGTTGGACCAGATGACCTAACTTATTCAGTTATTCAAAAAAAATTCCATCACTAACCTGTTGTCTACAATAGCAGTGAGATCCCCACCACAAGGCTCTGAGGACAACTTGTAAAGCCAGAGATGTACTTCAAAAATTTGAAACACTCGGAAAAGAAAGCTTGAGGAGGAAAGTTTGCATACAGAGAGAACAAAATTCAAAAGAAGGGATAGTGGACCATATTAAAACCACTGTCTAATTCTAGCAATAGCAGCTCTGACATCCCGCTGACTAATTTACACTGTATCTAGCCTTGATGAGGCAGAGACACTAGGTATAAAGCAGGAGGGGATCAGCTCTTAAGGCACTGGCAACTCTCAAATTTCATAGGGGTTTTAAAACACTCAACACTTCCAGGGAGAAGTGGCAGATTTTGACAAGGCAAAAGAAGAGCCCAGTAAGTGAATGAACTTACTTGCCTTACTGTTATACTTGCTTACTGTTATACTTGCCTTTCACTACATTTTCCCCCTTAGTGCTTTTTTTTTTTGTTATTGTTCAAGACACTTCTCATTTCTCTTGCCTGTTACTTTATCTGATGCTTGATCCAATTGCATACATCCATTTCTTCTAGGGTGTTACGCATGGGTCTATGAGAAGATAAGGAGTAAATACACATGGTACTTCTGTTGATTTCAGGGCCCTTCTGCCTGCATCCATCTTCTCTGTTCCCTTTGCTGCTGTACAGAGTATAAAGGAACATGTGATTATGTTCTTTATGCCTCGGTACATTTCTCAACTTGATTTAACAGAATAATCAAATAGAATCAAGGTATTATTTCTATGTGTAGTGTGGTGCTTTGGAGTTTAAGATTTGATGACATTTCTTTTAGATACTGTAGACACCATCAGTGTCTTTGCATAAAATCTATTTGAGATAATATGCCTTAAAGATAAGGGGATTCAAAAAGGAAGGAAAATGTTAAGCAGATTTTTAAGAGGCTATTAGTTGATTTCTTAGTAATCTTGGCTAGAGCAATGGTAAAATTAATTTAATGCTGTTTACTGTCATGTTTTCTGTACAACACATATGGAAGAAAGGTGGTGGATGCTGAAGATAAGGGAGTTTAGTTTAAGAGAGATCTGGATTCTTATTGCGTTCTTTGGAAAAAGTGGAACAGCTTAATGATCAAGACCAGACTATCTCTGCCAGTACAAATTGCACAACTAATCTGCAGGGAAAGTCAGTGCAAATTTTCAGTTTCACATGCAAAATCCAGTCTGATTGATTCCTCCTATCTGAGGGTGATGAATCAATATTACCAGGCTGTAGTAGTCTTGTGTCAGTTGCTGTGATTCCATGGGAAACCATGTAGGAACTTGATGAGCAGAAATGTATTACATTGAGAGCTGGATTGTGAATCTAATGAATACTTGTTAGTTAAAAATAAAAGTACAAATATATATTCCCCTTTCAACTACAAACCCTTTGTACAAGGTACAGAAATCTGTAACTTTAATCTGCTAGTACTTCAGATACAATATTGTGTCACAAAGTACTACTAAAAAGGCAACAATATGTTCCATATATTAAGGCAGCTTTTCTTGAAGCAAACTTCAGATGAAAAATCTGATCAGTAGAGTTGATAAAAGAATCTGTCTTTGGTAATCTTATCTGAGAGTAGAGAGGGAGCACATCACACATGAATCTCACACAGGTCTTTGGTAATATTTTTCCTGGTGAGCCTCATCATGGAGGAATGTTTAGTCTTTCTACTGTTTTACAAGAGGAACAGACTGCTTTTCTCCCTCAGAGATTGCTAGAGTATTAGGACATTTTCAGTGCTTAGAAACAATTCTGGTTTACTTCTCAAACATCATCTAAGCCATTAACTGTTACTAAATCAGTAAATTCATAAATACATGAAAACACTTTGGAATAATAACATATGTATGTTGAGAAGCAACTGTGTCATCCTGCCCTTTCATTCAAAACCTGTTCATCAGGTTGTCTTTGTTTTAGGGAAGAGACGTCAAATGTTAACAGGAGGAATTCAAGTTTTTCATAGTACATGCTGTATAAAATTAGTTCTTGTGATATGGGTAAGGTTTCCAAAGAGGGGGAAATAAATGTGCAGAACAGCAGATAAACAAATACAAGAGAAGATTTAAGGACCCTGGGAAAGACGAAGGACAGCAAGTTTGTTTGAATGCTGGAAGTTTCTCAGAACCTCAAAACTCACGATGGTGCTGAGAAACTTCCGGAACAGCTCAGTGAAAGCAAGATGCCAAATCAACAGCTACAGGCTCAATTTACAGTCTGAACATTAAGTACAGCAATTCTATTTTACTGACCAGATAGAGGACATTGCAGATTGCTAGCACAGTAGCACCAAGGCAGATGATATTAGGCAGCTCTTCTCAAGTCAGATGACTGAGCACAATGTTACCCAAGTTACAGCGGTGAGGAAAAGTGATTAGCGGATGCAGTTTTAACATTTTAACTCAAATCTGTACCAGCTGGAACAAGATGTCTCCATTTCACCATATGTGCTTCAAACAAATCAGTAGGTATATGTCTGTTTCTTCTAGTAGCTACATATTTCTCAAAATTATCTTATTCGTTCCACTTTAAACTGCTTATTGGATTAATTACACCAAACGTGTCTGACAAAGCCACTAGTTTGGGGAATTTAGCAACTTGTTCACAATTCAAATGTTTGAACGCAATTCCTGATTTATCTCCTGTCTTTATGAAATATATTTTGCAGAAAAAAATCACAGCAGAACCCTAAATATTTTGGAAGGATTTTAGAAGACTAAAGAAAAAGAAGTATCTGGAAAGGTGGTCAGTTTGAAAACAGAGCACATCTCCACAGACTATGAAATAGAGAAAGGTGAAGACAGCATATGCTGGAAGCAGTCACTAATGAGCTGCACTCAGCCAAAAGAACACTTGAAGAAATAGCAAGACAAGAAAAAAAAGAGCCAGGTACTTTTTTTCCTCTGTATTGCTATTAAAGCAAATCATTAAGGTCTCTTAAGAGACTCTTTAAAAGCTTATTAAACAGTTTTTGGGTGCTCTAGCTAATACAAGTTGACTCTCTGTTCATATGATGGCAGCTTAAGGAGTTTTAAAGAGAATTCTTCAGCAACCTGAAAAAATTATTTTTGTCATGAAGAGAGATACAATACATTGCAGAAGAAAAGTACTGTTTGTAAGAGAGGAGTCACAAGAACTGTATTGTTCCTTTAAAAGGCAATCAGGAATTGGTTTATCCAGAGTTTTAAAAAATGGACAAAGAACAATTTTAGAGGTTTAATTAAAAACAATCTTGATCTTCTATCCTAAAAATCATTCTAGTAACAGTCTCATTGCTTTCATACCACTACTATTATTAGCACATTGCTGTGAAAGTAACCACATTCACTGGTTCACTGCAGCTTTCTGGCTTCACAGAATATGTTATGAAGATAATGTCTTTAATATAAATGCATTGATTATATCAGATGTAAACATTAGATAAGTAGAGTAACTATTGAAGTTACTTAAAGAATTAATTAGAACTTTCAAACTGTTTTTTTTTTTAGCATCAGAGCAACCTGGCTGTCAGGAAATACGTTCAGTAAAATCAGAACTGGGATGATACAGGCACTAGTTTCAAGTGATCAAAATATGAGACTGGATTCTATGTCTGGCTTTGCTCTTGCTTGCAGTACACAGAGTAGCTCTCTTTCCCATTGCCTTTCTATTTATTTATGTCGAGACTGCAGATGTTTGAAATATCGTGAACATTTTAAGTTAAAGAGAAAACAAGTTATTTTCCTATGGAATGTAGAGAGATGAAGCCTGACCAAAGGTTCAGGAAATAGGTACACCTTATGAGCAGGATTATTAGAATGTCTCTGTAAATTATGTTTGTTTATCTTAAACAACTCTCTTCATCTCACTGTTCTGCCCCAGTTCAGTCTTATGATTTTTCTAGACCAACACCCATTGCTACAACGTCTTTCTAACATTCATCCTTCTCACAATATATAGGGAAGTTAAAAATATCTTGTGAGCATGGTCAAGAAAGTAAACCTACAGAAAAGCTATAATAAAATAAATAGATGTAGTCATGGATCTGGTCAGAGGAAATGTTCTAGGGGATAAAACACAGAGAAGAAAACTCAAAACCCAGGAAATGAAATAATTGTGCCACCTGTTTTTGCTAAACTTTTCCTTCTATCTTACTGCCCAGGTCTAATTTTTGAAAGAGACCTCAAACTGCAGGTATACCAGCAGTGATATTATGGTCCAGATCAAAAAACTTCTCAAAGTCTGCCAGCTTTCTCTAAAATTGCCAGGGAGTTAGTGAGGTTCATTCCTATTGCTGTTGAATCTGAATACCTTACAGAGGAAGTAAAAGAATGTGTTCCAGAAGAACAGCTGCCAAGCTAGAAAAAAAATCTCTTAAAATCTCTTTTGAAGTGGTTAATTTCATCTTGTATGTTCTCATTATTTAAAGCTCGTGAAGAAAATGTGTAAGCCCTAAACTCTGAATTCTAATTACATTCCTGTTGACTTTCTGACACTATCCTTCACTGACGAGTTGTCTTGCAGAAAACCTACAATTCTGCTGCATGCCCATCTTAGAGACATATTTTAGGTACGCTCCATGCTACTTTCAGTTCTGTGGTCTCTGGCTCAAATATTTGGACCAAATTAGACATTTCTGAGGTCTCAGGAATATATGCCTTTAATATCTGCAATGGTGGTTAACATAAGTCATAGTATAGGAGCTATTTGTTAGTTCTTGTGTATTTTTGTGATTGGATTCTTTTGATCCAGGGTAGTAGAAGCAAGTGAATGTCAAATTTCATGAGAGAACATATGCTTGGTAAGCTTTCCATCATATAACTGGTGAAGAACTACATGTATTTTTCTCATGCTTTGAAGTTAATGGATGGATAGCCTTTTGACTTCCAGCAGTTCCTGGTAGAATTTAGTTCAGTAGCCCAGCTTAATGTAATGCAGTCATTAATATTTGCATTCTTTCCATGTGTGACAAATTAAAAAATATCTAATTCAAAGCATACTACAAAATCAGAATATTTATTTTCCTTAAGCCATTTAAAGTGCAGAATGGGAGAGAGATGGCTGTTTGCTTGATAGCACTTCTAGAATTGCAATGCTTATCTCATCTAGATGTAGATTCAGAGATTTATTTTGAAGTACACTCCTTTTACTCACCTGCCAACTTCATTTGGCCCCCTAATTGAGTTCTTACACTGCCATCCTTCCTGTGGGAGGCTGGATTTTAAAAAAGCAAGCAGTATTCAGAAAAAAGCCCTCCTCTTCTTGCCTATTTATCTGCACATTTTCATGACTCCCATTCCATTGTGTCTGAACAAGAGGCAGAAGAAGAAGAAATTATCACAAGTGACCAGTTGGTGATCCAAAAATTCTGAGAAACATCTGGGTGGATGTCTTTTGTTTTGTTCTTGCAGAACTATACTTAGAACTATATATTGAACTATATGTAGAAGGACATAAAAAATACATATATATATGTGTGTGTTTATATATATGTAAGTTTAATTTTATGCTTCAAGTAGCCTTATTGTTAAGTTGGGTGCATCTTCAGGTGCAGCAGGATAATGATGATTGTAAGAGATGCAAAGTTGTTGCAAGTGTTCAGGAGCAATATTTTCTTTCTGATTATAGGAAACAAAATGTTCAGTATCTTTCTTATCTCTGCCTCACTGCTCTTCATGATACTTCTGGGAACATGACCTGTGGGATGAAAAACATCCAGTTACTGTAATTGTAAAGGTACCAAAGAACTTCAAGGAGAAGAAAGAAAAACCAGGAAGTATTAGACTATGGGCATGTTCTCACTTATTATTGACAGCTGTTATCTTCTTATCTACTGGAAATGCATTTGTATTAAGGAACATGCTTTAGGCTTTTCATGAGAGAAACCTAAGCATTACAAACTCTGTGGAATATTTTAGGATCACTTATAGGCAGCAAGCAAACCCTCACAGTTTAGAAAGTAATTTAAACAAACTTACATCTAGATTAAACATCTCATATTCCAGAATATGGAAAGTATTTACAGTGTGCTTTTCCAATTAAGATTGTATAAATTGTCCCAGTAGCCTAATCTGCTTTTCACAGTATGCGAAATTTGAAGGAGCTGAAATGAAGTCAAAATCAAAACAAGTGCAAGTTGGAGTCAGGAGATAGTTAGATCTAGTACATGTAGGTCTAATACATGTATTTTTTCTTCCCAGAAATGCAACTCAGGAAATAGTAGGCAAGTCCAGTCTTACTGCATGCTACATCATGGTAAAACACTGTGTTTCCCCAAAGCTATGAATTGTGACTTCTGGGGAAAAATATTTTTGCTACCTTTGAATCACCTTCAGGCTGGTAGGTTTCTGGTTACATATGTTAGTTGTGTATCCCAGCTCTGGAAGACACGTTTAATCAAGGCTATTTCACTAATGAGAGTGGAGTTTGGCACAACAATACTCCACACTTGAGGTACTCACCCTATGACACAAGCAGATCTGGGCAAGTGGGTGCAGTCGAGGGCAAGAAGATGGTTGGCACTGCTGGGGCTGCTCTCAGCTGCCCTCTAGCATCCCAGGGGTGGTTTTAGTTTCCCTGAGGCACAGCAGTACTCTACAAGCAACCTTCAAATCAGAACCTCTTATGGTGATGTAAAACCTCACTTGTTTTGGTGAGCTCAGCTAACTGGCTTCAGGACATTTAGATGCTGGGAACCTGAATATGCTGTGTGTGCTTGCTCTTCTTTGGTTATTTTTGGCACAGAATGCAAGTAAAGCCTTGGGATTATTCTGGATTCTGAATGGTAATTTTCCTGCAGTTTAATTCCATATGGAAGTAGAGATAGTGGCCCTGGTGAAGCTAATGGCAAGACTTCCACTGACTTCAGCAAGGACAGAACTTCTCAGAGAGATCATGCTATTCCATCAGCAACAGTTTCACACAGCTAAGAATTTGGAGACAGCACATAAAAATATCTAGAAAGGAGGTTCCTTTCCCAGAAAAAAAATCAGTGAAATAGTTTTGAAAATGATTTTCTAACACTAATAAAGAAAATGTAATAGACCATTTTATGCTCCTGTCCTTAGGCTGTGCCTTATACCTTGATCAATATAAGAGAAAATGATATTTCCTTGATTACTCATTCAAGCAGAAAATGAGTTCTGTTACCTGAAGATTCAGAAGTTTCCTGAGTAATTGGATAGCCTTTGTACATCTACAATTTTTGATGTTATTGGGTAGTTTATGGTATTTACTAAGATGTTTTAGCCTAATCATTTTTTTGACAGGATAAAATATCACTATTACAGCGGGAACATTCTCCTGACAGAGGAAACCATTTAACAAATTAGGCGCTGAATGCAATTTGCTGATCAGCGATGCAGAATATACAATGCATGTGCAGGAAATAGTTTAAATATCAACCAGAAACTATGTAAATTACATAAAAGCATCCTTCATTGTGCTGGCTTTCTCTTTCTTCCAAGACTGCAAAAGGCATTGGCAGAAATAATTTGAACGTTGCAAATACATTGTGTAGAAATCTATCTGCTTCAGAATTACAGGCTCTTCTTTCAGTGCTGAACATGCTTGGAAAAAAAATCTAGTTTAACGTTTGGAGGAGAGCAGATTAACCAGCAGTATTCAGTCAATTTCTCCTGGTACTTCTACAGTAGTCTTCAACCTTGAGGGGTGGCTACCAAAGATAGGCTCACGTCTTTCAAAGCATTCATAGGAAGGGGCTGCTGCCTTGGCCTGCTAGAGTCTCCTTGAGGCACGCTAGCCCTGGTGTGGATTCTTGTTCGGATTTGTGATATGCATTACCCAGCAACAAGAGCAATTCAGCAAGTGCCAAAAAAGATCTGGTTCTTGCACCTGCTGAAGTTTCAGTACTGAGCACAGAGGCAAACCAGAGGTGGAATAAAGCACACTCGTATTTGCATCTCAGCAACTGGCCTTGACCTTCCAGCAGATACAGTGTTTGCCTGATATAGAAATCAGCATGGTAAAGATGCAACAGGTCACAGACTACTGTTATTTCTAGGTTTTATTTGTGGTCCTAGGAGATGGGTGACTGTCACTTAGAGATATACAGGAAGCTGCATCTGCTCTTCAGTACTATAACATGAAACGTGCTGCAGAGTATAAGAGGGAGTAGTTTCCCTCCAGCGGCCTTCTTCTCTATAAATCTACTTCAGTTGTCCTAAATGCTGTCACTGTTAAAACTTTACAGCTCCTAGGAGCTCTGTTTAGCCATTTTGAGCATATGCACATCCAACAGTTAAAGGACCTAGTGTGTTCAAGTTCTCAAAAAAACTAATGAGCTCTTGTAAATATTGATCCCTACTTCAGCTTTGCTAGATGGTGCCCCTCTAGTGTCATCCTAGGAGAGATATGATGAGAAACTGAGGGGGAAGATCGTGAAATACAAATCCTTGCGTGCCTTTTGCCTCTTGCCGGGAAGATAAATTTTTCTCTCATCTCACATGGACCACCCTTGTGAGATTGGTTGAAGCTTTCATCTACTTACTGGTGTGCTCTTCTCCAGTGGGACCACAATTGCATGAAATCATTCTTTGTCAGTGGAGTAAGGAAGTGGGGTGGGCTGTGAAGAAGCCCAAAGGTCTTCTCTAATACAAAACAAGCTGGGACTATATGCTGAATTCTAAATATGTTTGGACAATTAATGGTTGTGGGGCTCTTTTAAGTGTGTTCAGTGCCCACTAGATTGAAACGTTGCCAGAAACAATTTAAAATCCATATATGTAACTAGAGACTTTGGAATAAATTTGAGGATACTGCAGGTAGAGAGGGGGGGACAGGAGAAGTAAAGAGAGTTTTGTTTTCTAGTTCATGCACAGAATCACAAAAACAATGCAACCTGGTGAATATCTGTGCCTTTTATCCCTATTTTTCTCCCTCTAATCCATTTCTGATATTTTTGTTTCTTCTTCAGGCAGTGGACTCTGGTATTGTCTTCTTGGCAATTTCCCTGTTACCCCTAGACTGGATACATCTTTATATGTTGTTTCTTTTGACTGTGTCTTCATATATACACACTTCTGACTTTTTTCTCTAAATCTCTCAAAAGATATGAACTAGCCAGATGCCTTTAGTTTACATGATACAAAGGTTTCAGCTGCACAGAATAATTGAATAGAGTCATTATTTTATGTGTTACATTTGTTCAGGCATGGGCCTCTATTGAGAGGCCTGTTCTATTCCTTCCAATTTCCTACCATCACTATTACTACATTTCTGCATAATGCTGCCCTGGCAGAGATTGACAAAAGAGGAAATTAATTGGTGAAATGTGTCTAATGTTCACAAATTTTTTGGCTATTCAAGATAAAATAGGTTTAAGAGATGAGTAAGAATGCTGTTTGCACTCAACAAGAGCCACTGTTGCTAGTCTCTAACACGCTCTTTATTACATTCAGCACTAGTGCAGCAGAAGGAAATGACCACTGTCTCTGCTGTTTTCAGTTTTCACAATCCTGTGGATTTTGTGAATGTCCTTTCCTATCTTTCTTCCTGCCTCCTGGTTTCATATGAGGATCTCTCAGAGCTCTGTCCCTCATCTTGCAGATGAGGAAACGGACGGAAAGAGATTAAGGTTAAAATGTCAAGTTTCTCTCAATTTTGGGTGCTGATTTTATTTGTCCAGGCCCTGATCCTTTCAAGTGCACTCTGCATTATTGGACTTTTAGATGGAAGCTGCCCTTTGAAAACTAACCATTGTTGCTTCTTGCTTTTCACAGCCTTCAAGGCTGGGTAAAAATCTCCTTGAAGCTGATGGGTGTGCTAGTTGCTTTCCATTCTGGCTGAAAGCGGGAACAATGATATGCCCCTTTGTTTAACAATAATTGGAACAGGGGAAGTTACTTCTGAGACCACTCTGAATGCAAGTACAAGCTGGGAGGTTTTGATCTGCTTGTGGGTAGGTGTGTTCAAAAGTCAGCAAGGAAAGAGGCAACTAAAAAGGGAAGTGCTTCTAGTATGAGCTTGAGAGAAAAATGAAAATTGCTTGGACCTTTTTGTGCAGAATATTTCAGGAAGAGTAAAAAGAACTTATTGATTGCTATCCTGATTAGAGAAACAATATGTTGTATATGTATTTTGCAAGTAAGCAGTCAAAGAGAAATGACTGCAAACCCCACACAGTATAAAAGCATGGGCTTACAACAGAGGTTGACCATAAACACTTAAACCAAAATTGTTTAAAGAGCACTTAGATTAAAAACAGTAGGTGCATGGTAGCTTGGAAGCCTTGCAACTGAGCTCACCAGGACAGCCTTCACTTAGGTGCTGTGTATCTTCTGCATTTAACTTCCTAGTGGTGTACAGAGTGACATAGTCCTGCTCTCCCTGAACTGTGCTCCAGGAATGAATACGGGAGGATTGCTGGAAGATGCAGTTCCCTTGACTGTCTGGCCTCATACCTTACTGAGTTAACATGCTAAAGCATAAGAAACAGGCTACTTCTGAAAAAAAAAGGATAAAACAGTTAAGACAAATTACTCTGAAGATTGGATTTTATTCTGCCAATGTATTATGTAGCGCTAGGCAATTTTTGAAAATGAAGTGGTCCAGTTGCTTATCTGCTGCTACTCTCTTTCCCTGTTGCTACCCCCCCCTAGTAGGGAATCTAAGTCCAGTCCTTCCAGCTTTGACAAACCAGGCAACAGGGAAGAGTTCAACAGAGCAAGTGTGGAACTGCAGCCAATCACCCAGCTGATTATCCTTGTTGATCCCCTCAACTGGATAGGCAGACTTCTTTGAGATTATACCTTTTTTTTTGCTTTTCTTGAAGTTTTTTCTTTTAACAGTTCAAGCAAATAAGACTCTGCTACTTCCCTTTCCCCCATTACTTTTCCTTTAACAAGGTAAGAGGTGAAAAGAACATGTTCTGTGCTAATATATTGGCAGCAGATTTTCTCTAAACTTCTATTACATTTAAAGCCTATTTGCATTTAAGATGTTGCCTAAATTCCTAGTGATTCTGGATGAAGGGCAAATCTGATTAGTCTTGGAATATACTAGGTCCTCCATCCCTCAAGAGTTATCCTGGTTGCAAATCTAGAGCTGCTTTCCTGGGAGAGTGCAGAAGTCATGTCCCTGCTGTAGGAATTTAACCCCTTCCAAAATGTTCTGTCTTTGCATCTGAGCACCTCAGCTCTAAAGCTTCTCAGTAAAACAGCAATGTACATAAGATGCTGTTGTTTCATGACTTCACTGAATATGATGTTTACATTTTATTATTGTATTTATTATGGAGAACTGTTTTAGGTTAGAATTCTTCCATTTTTTTGGTTTCCTTGAGAAAGTGATGGCTTTTTTTGTTTATTGGTTTTGATTTTTTCCTGCTGCATATATTTTAATCTGGACCCCTTCTCTGTGTTATGAGGCAATGGTAATAGAAGGAGGAAGGCAATTATTTTGGGAGGGTGGATGTCGGTCATGGATCAGCTGGGTAGAAAGGTAGGAAAAGGATGTGGTTTGAGAAGTGGGAGAAGGCTGGTGTAGAGTGAAACTGAAGTGGAGTGAGTGCAGGAGTGTGCTGTGGGAGAACAATCCACCAGCACAGTGTGGCAACAGGACCTTCAAGCTCCACAGAACAGGATCATAGAATCATAGGATAGTTTGGGTTGGAAGGGACCTTTAAAGGTCATCTGGTCCAACCCCCCTACAATGAATACCCTAACGTTTTTGTGATGCCTCATGCTGGCTCCTGCTGCCCGTCATCCTGCTCCCTTGCTGGATCTTACCTGTCGCTTTACTTCCCTGGGTGGCAAAAGGGTTTGCTTGGGGAGCGAGGGGAAGAGGGATACCTGGTCGTTCTTAATGAGTTTGGGCAGGGGTTGACTCCTCCAGAGTTTGGGATGATGGGGGAAGAGGGGTGCATACAGGACATGTGGCCTGACTTGAATCTAATTTTATCCTCTAATTTTATCCAGTCAGTGCCTCAGCCATAGCTAGAAGTCCTCCTTGCAGGAAGAAAGGAACTGTTCTCATCAAACAGTTTGCAGTCAGGCAAAGGAGCAGTCTTTCCTCCCCCACTCCTGCTTGTGCAGCCCTGCCTTTCTCTTGGTTTGCCGTTTGTCTGACCTCTCAAGGAGCAGATTCATCTTACTAGCCCAGCAGTGAGATGAAAAAAGAAAGAAAGAAAAAAAAAAGAAACTTCCTCTCTCCCCCCTCTGCTTTTGCTGGGATAGCTTCCTGTGAAGTTCCCAAGCTGAAGTGAGTTCTCCTGGGTCATGTGAGCTCCAGAGCCAGCACAAGAGACAGGGAGGGACCACGGGGTCCTGAGAAGGCAAGGGAGAGACACTGCTGCTGCTGATGGCAGTGAGCTGTCAGACAAGAGAAGATGACCCAACCTGACCTCAGCCAGTAGCTGTTGCCATTGAAGACTGATTATTTTTGAAGGGGAAGTTGAACTAAACTTGCAGCAAAATGAGCTCTGATTCAGAAAACCGTGAATTAAAAAGATACGTGTGAAGAGTCACCGTTTTTTTTGTATCTCCTCCTTTGTGGTGACATTGAAAAGAGAAACAGGAGTTTTCACCACTGTGGTGTTTGTGGTGGTTTGATTTCTTTTTAAACAGACTCCTTAAAGGGCAAGTTGTTTTTAAGGGTCTGCATTGATCAAAGAATAAAGCTCAGTTACTTCAGTTGTTGTAAATACTTTGGGAATTTTTCAACCACTTCAGGTGGCTTTGTAACTCTCTTCTCTTGTTCTTCTGCTGGCATTATATTCTGCATCTTGAACTTTGCTTTGCTAGTTAGATTCAGGTTGTCTGCTGAGGAAAGAAAATATATTTCAGTTTGCTTGAGTATGTTAGTTGTATTGTAAGAGAGACTCTGAATTAAGGACAGCTGTTCTTGATGTCTGTTGAAAAACTATTGAAGAGCAGTGGGTGTGACCAATAATATTTCATCCCCATACCAAAGCCACTTCATTAGTGATTGCTTTGAACTAGCAGGCCTCCTCTATCAACCCATTTCCCCCTCCCATTGCCTACTTTCTCATAAAATCATAGCAAAAAAAAAGAGGCAGCAATCATTTGCAAACTTAGGTTGATTAGATCTAATAAACAGGTGTATGACATCAGTCATGTCCTTCATAGCAGTTGTCATCTTCTGTAATTGCATGGTTCACATTTTATATCACCTACCCACTATATGTAAGGTAGTTAACTCTCTCTCATGATTCTTTGTGGCCTTATGGAAAGCAGCCTTCTCCAAGAACTCCTACACTATAATGATTATATGTTTTTATTTTTTTTTCCTGGACTTGTCTAATAGACTAAAGGTAACTAGATTAAATGAAGAGGAATTGCTACAACCCTCCTCAAAAGAGAGTTTTAGCTAGTGTATCTGTAGGTTGGATGGGAAATTAATCCATTGCCTTTGGCCTTGCAGTGCATGGGGAGGAATTCCTTTAGGGAAAACATAGCAGGTTGGGGCCCTGGAAAGCATAGGAGATAGGTGAAAAGGAAGAGAGGAAAATGGACATTTATCTCCAGGACAGCAAGAAACAAAATCCCCCCCATGACCTGACCATGGTTGTGTGTTGGCAAGAAAGAGCTCATGTTAAGGAAAGCTTTGTTTCTGTCATCTCTAGAGGCCAACTTCTCTGGAAGCAAAAAGGCTGGAGAAACAAAGTCTATTTTTGGTTTTGGGGGAGCAGGGTTGCCTTCTTCTAACATCAGTCAGTAAGCTAGGATCTCAGAATAAAATTGGTATTGATTTATAATAACTTAATCGCTACTTCAGGACATATGAGTCCTAATAGACATGTTGTACTATAGCAGTATATTCAAGGCCTAGGCGTCCAAGGGAGGGTACAGGAATATGCTGCGTGACCATGAATTGTGTCTGGGAGCTGTATCTGGAAAGACTTAAATGAAGGCAGAAGGGAGTTTGAGCTGTGGCAGTAGGAGAAATCCTTTGGATCCAGCAGAACAAACCTCCTATTTAGTAATACCCTATACGGTATGTGTGATATGGAGACTGCTTGGTTTTTTCATGTGTGATTTATATAGAAGTTTTGGATCCATGTTAAGTACTTGGAAATCCAGGTTTCCTACATTTAAAAACCAAGTTGAATTCAAAATCGTCTATGTTGAAGCAGTATTGGATGAGGTAAATTGGAGGAAGAGAGAATTCTCTCTTGCACAGAACCAAGAAACACAGGTTCCATGTTCCCAGCCAGTGACTTTCAGCCTTTGACCTGTCATCTGCTGCCAAGACTGCAACTAACTGAAAAGAGAATAAAATACTACAGCAATCTTGAAACCTAATGTATGTTGCAATAATTTAATATTTAACATTTAAACTTTAGATTTTTTTTCTTCTGTCTCTCTAAAGGATGAACCTACTAGAAATTGTTTTCTTTAATACCAGGCTACTAGATAAGAGACCTGGATAAAACCAGAAAGGTAGAGATTCCTTGGAATGCAAGCGAGAATGAATCCTTAGCAGTGTAGACTCCATATGTTTATTGATCACTCCCTAGTGCAATGGCAGAGCTGTTTATCACTACAGCTGAGAATCAACAGCATGGACCTTCAGAACCTGCAGCTAGCATTGGATGCAATCTGAATGTATCACAGCACCCAGACATGTCCCTGCTCAGCTTGAAGCTAGGAGCCTCAAGGGGCTAGTATGGTGGCTGAAAACTTTATCAGATTTGGAGGTGCTGTGAACCAGGTGGCTGTATTTAAAGCTGGTAATTTTTCACAGAAGCTATTCTGTATGAAGTGGAAATAAGCCTTCCCTTCTGATACTGATTTTTCATTTCTTTTGGCAATAGTTAGGGAATGAAGTGTACGGTGCTGGGGTGGAAGCTGTGGTAACAAAGCAAGTTGTTCACCCACTGGATACTCACAGGTGATGAGGAGAATATACCTTTGCCCAAGAGAATACAGGGATGGGTAGTTTCCATCAAATTATTTTAGGCATAATTGTGGTATTTATTTCTGCGAATTTAATATTGCATCTTTCTTTTCCTTGAAGTTTACTTCTTTCTACGGATATGTGAGATACTGCGATGAAATTGTGTAGCTTTTTTTACAGCTGTCAGCGGGTGTCCTTAAGGAGATTGCCACAGCAATGTAATAATAGGCATGCAAGAACATGTAACCACTGATGAACATTGTCCAAAAAGATTCCTTCTGCAGTTCTGTTCTGGCCCTTTTTCTTCACTCCTTCAGTGTGATTCTTTGACTATAACACCTTTAAAACTTGTGGGAGGTGGTAAGAATGTTCTTTGTTAGGAGAATCCTCAAGTCAAACCACTCTTCAAATCGCTTACATAGCGTGAATTTGCTAGAAAGCCAAGTTGTGGCTGTGAGACCTGGGGTGCTAAATATAGTGGGAATGATGAGAAGAAAACTTGATGCTTTACTTGGGGAGTATACAGACAGTATACACCATACAATAGGCATGTGGTCCCAGGAGCTGCTCAGCCTTGAATGATTTTAGGTGATAATGATATAATTAACTCTGTGTCTGGGACAAGACAAAATGTATCCATTCATCAGTGATGAGCCTGGGTTGCCAAGTGGGTAAACATACCCATTTTATTCACTACACCACCTTTGTCTAAAGGAGCTGCTTTTTTAATCTGTTGGTATTAATATATTCTCCTTCATGCACTTGTACACACAGGGGAGTGTACCATCCTGAGCTACATCTTATTTGGATTATTTTTGTCTTCCGTATTGTCTCAAGGCTCCTCGTAGCTGCTCCACATGTCTGCTAGACAGATGCTGCTCCAGTTGCAAACTGCTGTAGCTCAGAGTCTAATCATCCCTTTCTATGCATGGAAACTCCTGTCTTGACACTCACTCCCAAAAAAACCTATGAGGTAAATACATTCATTAAAGGCCTTCTCATTTTATATTGTTCTAGGAAACATTGATATATATTATATATGATAAAAAGAGAGAAGAGAACTTGACTTATTTTTCTTTGTCTACTGCCAACCTGTTCCTGATTGTTTATCTAGTTATTCTTTATTCCATCTGGTTATCTAACACATAAAATCCTTAATACAATCTTAATTTGCCTTGATTGAAAGGTTTTGTTTATATTACCCAAAATAGCTGTGGCTCCTAACTGAGAGAAGATCTGAATGGAGAGGAAAGATACAATTCACAGGTAACTACTTAATGCTGCTCCTAATGCTTATTTGGTATCCATAGGTCTTGTTCCCCTTTCCCCTCTTAGATCTGCATTTTGTGGACACTTCTGCAGATGTGCACATGTATTATTCTAATCTTAGTCAGGGCTCCCTGCCAGGCAGAACATGTACATTAGCTTTTAGATGTGCCTGTGGCAACATATCTTGAAGTTGCTGAAGGTGATCCAATACAGAATGGTTTTCTTCTGTAGAAGCCTGGTGTGCTGTAGTGTGACTGATGACAGGGACTGCTGTAGTTTCTGGTAGATTTACCCCCAAAAAAGGCAGGTGTCTGTTTTACTAGTTGAATTCCCCTGGATTTCATGGGGAAAAGATAGCCATAAGGATCTCTTGACCCCACTGATGTTCTCACAAGTCCAACTTCTGCTGACGGCTATGGGTAGCGTCCCCTCTGTCCTTTCTGGTTTTGAAAGTTTTTGCCATCCATTTGTGGAAAATAAGAGGACCTTTAGCAGTAGAGTCTCTGTTGCTGTCTTGAGAAAGGGGCAGGAGGACAGTTGCTAAAAACAGAGGGGAGCTTTGGCAAGGGTCATGTAATTAAAGGGACTTGCAGGATCAGGGCCTGGAACAGATAGTTTGGGGACTATGCCAGCACGTGAGGGGAAAGCAGCCCTTATATGTGCGAACAACTAAGGTGCACTTTTGTAGTATTTAGCAATAAATCTTTACGTTCCTATCCCATTAGTATTGAGAACGGTAGGGAACATGACTTTGCCCTTAAGTGTTTAAGGGTTACCACAGGCATAAATAGGGTTGGATAGACACAGGTCCAACTCCGTATAAGAACTAATCATCAAAAAATGCTGGCAGTGGGGATTTAAATCCCCTGTAGCTTGCAAAAGGCTTTATCTGTTAAAACAAAAGGAACTTCGGATTAAAAGCAGCTGTGTTTGGACCTGCAAAACAGTAATGAGAGGAGAGGGGGAGGCTCGAGGAAAAGAACACAGAAACAATGTAGAAAGGCAAATATGATGCTGAGAAAAACTGCATTAGCATAAAGTAATTATGTGAAGGGCTGACTGAGTGGATAGTAATACTACCTCAGTTTGGTCCTGGCTGTGCTTGCAGAGAAGCTGTTGATAGCAAAGGGGGCAGGACTATTTCAGCTGCCTGGGTTGACAATAGTCGAATCTCCTAATTCAGACAAGAGATTTCAGAAGGTTGTGTAGACTTGGAGGTATTTTGGGGTCTAAAATGCAACAATAAATAACATGAGGCTTTATCCAAGCAAATTTATAAGCATGTCAGCTTCCCTAGAGTAAATTAGGTTAATGCTGTGCAACTCATCAAGCATTTTGAAAGCAATCCCAATGTATAACTGAGAATTGGACCTTGCTGCATGTCTTCAATTTTTTTTTTTAATAAATGTTAACTCGGTAAAATAAAAATATTGCCTTAAATGGCTTCCAGTCAATTTGCTTTGTTTGAAAAAGAATGTAGTTACCTTAAAAAAAAAAAAATCCCTCCTCATCTGTGTTTATGCATCTGGTGTTTAAAAACAATGCCAAAGTACTTTATTAATTATGCTGCCCAAAATGTCTAAGATGAGTACATTGCTGGTTCAGAGTAAATGTTCATTATGTTTCAGGTTTTCCTGTGACAAAGATATAAAAAGTTTGATTTAGCTTTTTAAAATCTCTGAATTTGCTTCCAGAATTGCTGGTTAGTTAATCATTCATATTTCTGTGCTAAACATGAGAATGCTTGGCTTATAAAATGATTCAGTCATGTAAGAGCTTTAACTGCAGTGAACGACAAATTCAGAAGCTTGTTATGTCAGAAAGGAGGAGGAGGAACTTCTGTTTAGGTCTTGCCTTCACAGGGAAAGGAAACACTGATAGTATCTGTGTAATCTTGCACTGATGAGCGGGCATCACACTGCTTTGAAAAGATTCATGTTTGAGATCTGGTGACTAAGTGGTGGTGGGCACAGCTGCTTTAGAATCAGAGATAAAGGAAAGAAGGAAAACAAATCCCGAATTGCTATGTGAAAAGCGTGCTGACATGTAATGCTGTCAGAACACTTATAAAGAACAGAAACCCTATTCAGTGTCAATCAGGTACGTGCTATATTGAATGAAATCTTTATTATTTTAAATGTTGCCAAAGCTCTGCAATTGGTAGCCTCTGGATTTACGAACAATAACCTCTATAAGTGAAATGAGATAGTTAAATTATCGAGAGTTTTTTTGTTTTGCTTCCAGTGCAAATTTGTTCTTGAAGTCTAACAGCTTTTGCAGATTAAATGATCTTTCAACAGGTTTGTGTTCTAAAAATTCTTTGAGGATTCAGAGAAAATTGTGGAAGTTTGCTATATTTTAGGACTTTGGCTTAAGAATCTAATTAGAATAGGATTGCTGCACTAAAAGCAGAAGGAGTATTTTTGACCATACATTAGGTGTTTGGTTTTTTTAAGCTTTTCTTGAAAACAGCACAAATCAATATGCTAATAAAAGGTAAAAAACAATTCTCAGCATCATAGTATTTTTTAGGACCTGATCCAAAGCAAATTGGAGTTATTGGAAGTTTCCTCATTGACTTGACTGAACTTTGGATCAGGCTTTTCAAATTCCAGGTCCCATGATGATAAATGTCTCAGGTTTTGTTCTTACAGTTGCTGTGTCTACATAAGTAGTTTTCCCATATTAAAATTGGTGATACAGATTTACATTCTTTTAATCAGTTTTGAAAAGGACCTTCCTAAATAGACAAGAAGATAGAAGCCTGTTTCTTATGTTTGCTTTTGGCAATGCTAAAAGGTATATTTAACAATAACTAAAGATTGGGCAGAACGTTCATAAATCTTCATCAAACCCATCAGAACCTCTGCCTGAACACTAGTAAAGACTTTTTGCTAGCAATGACAAGAGTGATCTGGTCTTTTTATCTTGGAGGTTTTATAAGGGAGGTTTTATTAAATAAAAATTTCAGTCTGGAGAAAGGATGGAATAAACAGCAAATCATGCAATTTGGACCTTGGAATGGCTGGTAAATGTGCTATTTCTTTTTGGGAAAGGGTTCAGCCTTGTCATATGGAGAATGATGTACAATTACCATTCATGTGCAGAGAAAGTTTTGATATGGTTATGATTTGCGTGAGAAACCGCTTTTGAACATAAAGTTACTTAGCATTTGATTCTGATGTGCTGAGTGTTAGCAGCAATCTGTTTCCTCATCCGTATCCTTGAAATTCCTTGCTCATCTGTTGTCCCCCCAAGAGGGGGAGAAATCTAAGACTGAAGTACGGTGCCTTTACTGAAGCAACAAATACATTTTGTATTTCTAATTTAAAGCTTTTGAACTTTTATTTGCTATTTCAGAACTTTATCAAAATTCCTCTTCATGTTTGTGAACAAAGTTTAAACATAGAATCACCCCTCTGTTGCTATCCTCCTTTTTGCTCTCCTTTCTTAACTTTCTTATATCTTTTTAAATAAAATGTAACTTACATTTTGCAGACACAGTGACTGTAACACAGTGTTAGAGGAAGACAGCTGTAGTGTCTGCATTCTCAGTCTGGTAACTGCGTGTGTGTGTGTGTGTGTGAGTGAACAGTTCAGCTTCCTCACACTTTCAAAGGAGAAATAACAATAAAAAATCTCAGACCTGAAGGTATGGACTAAATCTGATGCTTCTTTACAGTTGATCTCTTAAGTGCTGTAAATTATGAGAATCAGTTAACGGAGCTTCACGTATTGCTGGAGAAAGTGGAATCACATAAATTATTTTATAACCCAGTGAATTTGTTGGTTGGTAACCTGATTCATAAACTTAAAATATCTCAGGAAGAAAATACCCATAGTTTTAGAGATGTTCTTAAAATGTTACAATTGCAGAATTGCCTTCAATAAGAGTCAGCCACTGTGAGTGTCTATGATGATATTCTGCTGAAGAATGGATTAAAATGTATTAATTAAAACCACTATAAAGTCACGTTAGTATATGTTCTTTTTAAATACTTTTAGTTCTGGTTCTTGAATATTGACTTAAAGGTACAAGTAGCAAAGAACTTATGGTGAAAAGGGATGGTGATCCAGGAGGCTGAACAGATTTTATATCCACTATGTTACTGTGCTCTTCTTCAGTTATCTGCAGTGTGCTTTTGCTAGGAGGAAGAAATATTCACATAGAAGAGTTTGCTGGTCCATTCCTCCAGAGACATGAAATATGAAGCTCAGAGAGCCCAGAATAATTGCTCAGATTTCATTTTAATAAGACTAGGAGGACATTCAAGTTTTGTCTTAATTAATATATTAGACAAATATCCACCTCTGTGAATCGACAACAAAATTCTGACTAAGTTGAGACAAGGTTTTACTCACAGTAAAAGGCAAGTTTTCATGGCCGGATTAATGATGAGACAAATCTAGAATAGCTTTTTTTTTGTTTAAGGGACTAAAATGTATACACAAACTTCTGTTACCTGGCTATGATATTAAACATATCTGATCTGGGTTTTCATGCAGCATTATAACAGTGTTTCATAGCTTGAAAGGCAAGAATAAGCAATAGCTTAGTTTCTGTGTTATTTCAGTGAATTAGTGATGATGAAGGAAAAGCTACAGCGTAATTACTAATTTCTCAGGCAGTTATAAGTCTTTTAAGTCATCAAAATTGGGTATCAAATAACTACATCTCAAAAACTTTTTTTGCAACAAGTTAGAATAAAATTGCAGGGGCAAAAATATTTAGTCTTGAATTTCCTGTTGATGTGAAAACACATAGCAAAATGAATACAAGTGAAATAGTATTTTACACAAATTCCAATAAGGAAACAAATTGACTTATAGCTAAAACCAGAAAAGCAGTTAAACTGTACTGCTTTTCATACATATTCGTACATAGACTTCGTTTCTATCCAATTACAGAAAGGTTGTTTATGCAAGTTTTATGACTAAAAAGACAAAAGTTTGCTTTGTGCAGTAAAAGGTAAGGCAGCCACGTATTAGGTAAGGCAGCCACGTATTTATGAAGTGTGTTGTTCAGGTACTGGTAGAACAAGATGCAAACTGGACACTCCTTGCTGGGTTGTCACACAAATGCAGCAAGTCTCTCAGTGTCTCCCAAAGCACAGTTCAACTCTGCAGCTTCAGTGGCTGCCTGAGTGGCAGTGGTGGAAAAGGCATCTTGCACGTGGCATGTTTTTCTTGGACAGACACAACAGGCTGCCTGGAAAACAATACTGACAAGTGCTGTTAGTTGAAGAGGTTTTGGGCCACTAGGGAAACAGACTTTTTCGCTACGTAAATTAATCCTACAGCATAATTTGCATAGTAAAAAGACTGTCTGGAAAAAGCACAGTAAATAAGATGGTTTTATTTGAGGGAGGAGAGAGTGGAATAAGGGCTATTGCACATTGGGCTGACAGGGAAAAGTCTGCTGCTTTTTCTCCACCCTTCAGGTCACCTAGATCTGAATAAATGATTCCCTGACAGCATGTTTGCAAGGAGGGTTTTCACTGTTCCTTCTCAGCCTCATAAAGCAAGAGGTCATTTGAGGAGCCTGAGGCATGCCATGCTCAAGGGAACAGCCAATGCATCGTGTCTGCTTAGGCAGGAGAAACTCAGTCCTGCATTCACTGACATACATGCCAGACAGAAACTCCCACCCCATATTTTGGAGCTATGGAGCAGGTCAAATCCTCGGGTGGTATAGCATGTGCCACGGAAATAAATTAGTTCATGTCATTTGGGGATATGTCCTGTTTGTCTACCCACCTATCTAATCTTGTTGCCTATAGATTGCCAGGGGGTCTCAGTTTTAGGGGCAGTTATGACCTTACTCTATTGTCCATTGGCCAAAGGGCTCTTAATCTCATCACAGGTGTTTATGCCTAGTGAGAGACAGCTGCTGCCAGGGAAAATCTCCCATCTTTGCTTTCCTCAGAAAGCAAGACAGACAGTCTCTCTCCCTGAAAGAATAGGAAGTTTAAATTCCTGCTCTATTCCTATTGCCTGATTTACTTGTTTTTCTTCACATATTGACTTTTTTTCCCCCCCTTCCCTTTTCTCTCTTAAATTTCTGTCTGGCATGAGTTACATTGCTGCTGGCACTACTCTGTGTGTGCCTGCTGTATATCCTCACAGGCTTGCATGGGGGAACTGCTGTGGGAACAGGGAATAAATACAGTGGTATTTTCAGTCCCCAATTTATTTATTTCTAATACAGGAGATACTGAATTGTTATAAGAGTAAACAGAAAGAACTTGATTTGAGTCAAAGAATCTCAGCCCCTGTGCCAGCTCATGTCTATACCGTGACAATAACTAAGAGACGGTTATTCAGTAACCCTCCAAGCCTTGTAAAAGTCCTACTGGACAATATTAAGCTATTTATCCATATATATTTGCCCTTTTTGATGCCAGAGGATTGAACGTGGCACTCTGTTTCTCAGCAGAGTCATGTAAATTAAAGATGTGCCTCAATACAGGCTTTTCTAATGACTAGAAAGTAATGGGGTGGAGGAAGGCTCCTATACGCTCATTCTAGGGCACTGTCATTAAGGCAGAAATGGTGATTGAAGGAATTAATTCCTTCTGGATCCAAGGAACTGGTGATTTTCCTGCTGTTGGCACAGAGCTATGTTCTGATCATCAAACCAAGAATTAACTTCCTAAGAAATAGCTTAATTAATTAGCATGTGCTGAGAGACCGAAGTGTGCTTCAGAGATGCTGGATACAAATGCACACCCCAGCTCCATGAAAATCCAAGTCCCAGGCATAGGCCAGCCTGTAGCACTCTTCCCTGGCCTTCCTTGCATCAGAGGGAGATGTTTTCTTTTAATAATAACGTTCTTATTGGACAAGGGTGATATTCTGTGTACTGGCTTCTGCCATGATACTGCTGTGGATTGAATTGTGATTACAAAATCCTTAGATAGATCCTTGTAATTGCTACTTGTCTCATAGTTTTAATAGATTCTTATTTTCTAATTTTCATGATGAAATTCAAATATTCTTTTTGTTCGAATATGTATTGCATGTCCATGCTGTATTTTGAAGTAATGACATGGAGAGTAAAGAAGCTGAAGTCTCTTGGTTTGCATTTGTATTCTTGAGCTGGACAGTGACTTTCCATTTCTGGTCTCTGGATCCGTAAGTCTATGAAAAGTACCTAATAAATGCAAATCATAGAAAGCTTAAATCCATTCTGAGGTCTGATAACATTTTAAGGGTGTACAAATTGAAAGGCTAAATGACTACAGTCAATCTTAACTCTAGTGGAAGGTGTCCCTGCCTGTGGCAGGGGCATTGGAACTAGATGATCTTTAAGGTCCCTTCCAACCGAAACCATTCTATGATTCTATGATTCTAGTTTGAATTGAGACCTGAAAATCTTTTCCTATTCTATGCATACCTTCTAGTGAACTAATCCCATTGCAGTATATGCAGGACAGCTGTTTTCATGTGCCTTGAAGTGTTAAATGCTGGTTGTCTTTGGACAGGACTCACAGCTCTTACAAGGTGGCCGGCATCTGGGGTATTTAATGATCCTTTGATATGCTTCACTCTTTCCATCACAGGTGAAATGGGATTTCCTCTGCTATGAATGCCTCCAGTAGTGGATGAACATAGTCATAAAAAAATTCTGGTGTGAAGGGACATCTGAAGAGCCACTAATCCAGCATCCTGTTCAAAGTGAGGTCAGGCTGCTCAGGGCATTTTTCAGTTAAGTTTTTTTAATATCTCCAAAGATGGAGATTTCACAGCCTTTCTGGCTATCCTGTTCCTGTACTTAATTCTCACTGTGGACAATTTTTTCATATGTCCAGCTGGGATTTCCCTTGCAGTGGCCTGTGACTGTGATCTCTTTTCCTGGCTTGTGCACTTTTTCTGAAAAGAGTCTGGCTTTGTTGTCTTTGTAACTCCCCTTCAGGGAATAGAAGAGTGCTGTTAGACCCTCCTGCAGCCTTGTGTTCCTCTGGTGGAATAAACCCAGTTCCCTTGGTGTCTCCATATATGTCATATGCATTGAGCCCTGAAATATATTTATGAATGTTTAAAATAACCTAGAAGTTGTCAGTGTCCTCAGTAACACAAAGGCTAAGATAGGCCAAAGAGAGTGCTTGTTTTGCTTAAGCATTTTGAAATATTCTTGCTCGTGTGCTTTTAATCTGCAATATTTTCTTCAGAGGAGGTATTGATCTCATTGAGAACAGGCTATTAATTTTGCAAAAATGAGTACAACATCTGAGGTCTGGAGAGACAGCTTTATTTTCGTTTTGCTTCCCTATCCGTCCCTTACTTGTTGCATCTAGTCCTTCTCAGGTAATAATAAACTTGTTTACTTATATGCCTTCTGTTGGCAGTATCTGGTACTGCTGTGTTTAATGAGTAATAAGCTTTTCACAAAACTTGAAGCACAAGTGCTGTTTTATGCATCAGGAATGCCTTTCCTTTAATGATCAGGTTTTGAGAGAATGATTCAGTTTATTGTTGCTGTGAGTTGCGTAAAGTTTAAATGAGCAGAATATTAATAGAATGCTTTGCAAGACTGAGGGGCTTAGGCTGTGGGGTAGAGGAATGCATGCTTGCTGAATCACCTCTATTAAAACGAAAGGAAGAATGATTGCACTTTAAGCCTAGCAGAGAGAAAAACGTCATCTTAATTCTCTATTGCAAAGAAGTCTTTACTCAAAATATATGACTTGCCTAGAAAATTCTAGGCATGTTGTAGCGTATGTTGATGGAATGGTGCCTGAGAACATCCATCACTCTATTGCTTTTTGCAGACTGTTGCATTTTTCTAGGAAAAGCTATTGTATTATGTTTCCAAGCAGGCTCTAAAACATGGCAGCCTGCCCTCTCTACCTATTTTTTCCCCTTTCCATAAATAAATAAATTAAATTAGTAATTTCTTACAAGGCTTTTATAAAAATACTTGGTATATGTAATGTGCAATAACTGGCTTTTGAGTTTGTTCAAATAGGTCAGATTGGCTTAATTATTTACCTGTGTATCTGTTTGACTATGACATCTAAACCAATTCTTGTGCCTGATCTGGTGTGTCTTGCATGGTCACTCTCAAGACACATTTAGTTCAGTATGTAGAGCTGTTTAAAGACAAGAAACCTGATATTTTTTTTTTGTGGAGAACATTGATAACATCACATTTTTGTTCCTACATCCTCATGGATAGTGGTATCATCCTCTGGGTACTGGAGACAATGGAACTGTTTTCACTTACACCAGATGTGAACCCTGCCTGTAGTGTCTTGGATTTGTGAATGGTAAGTGTTACTCAAGGAACTGGACTTAATAATTGGACTATTTACTTAACAATGGTATTTCAGTTGTTGAGCTGAACTGACTTAAGTGGATTGAAACCTTTGCAGTCTCCCAGAAGACTGTAGTATAAAAATAATGGATACCTGGTTTTGTTTCTGTGTCTGGTACATATCTACTGCGGTGCTGATAGACTAGATCTAAATAATGTACTTTATAGCTGAATCTTGCTTTTAAAATCTTTGTTCAGAGAAGGGGGGAGTGTTGGGACAAGAGTTCACTTTATGTAGAAGTTCATTTATGTTTAATGAATGGTGCTTAAGATATGAGGGCATTATACCAGGATGGAATAAATTTATTAGCCTGTTGCACTACTTATTGTAATCTTTGGCTTAAATGTGATCCTGCTTCCTTCTGAGGTGTGGGTGTTAATGGAGTTTGTTTTCTCCAGCCTTAAATCTTCAGATCTGGTTCCCTCAATCTGCGGTCCTTCTTTAAGACATAGAACTTCACAGTCCAGCAGTCAGTTTTTAGGACCTTCTGAGCAATACTGGATAATTTCAGCAGCTTCACTTAATTTGTGAGGCTCTGTGCTTCCCGTTCTCAATTCTCTGGGTATAAGGAAGGGTGAACAACGTGTTCACATGTAGATCCATAGTCTACTGTGGCTAAACTGTTTCTGCTACCCAAGTTAATTAACTTAAGCCAATGCTGTTATTTTTTCACTGTATTGCAGACTGCTGAAGACCTTGGATAGTTTTCTTTAACCTCTTGGAACCCAGAGTCCCTTCTCTTGTAAATAAGTCTTGAGCAGTCTGTTTTTGAGGAAGGCTGTACTGACTTTTCATGCTTGTGGGGACTCCTCCCTCGAAAACAAACTTCACTCTTGCTTCTCGTAACTTCTGTGTATGTTTCTAAATACTATGTGTTGCCCTTTGGAGACAATATGTCCTTCTACTAAATAGGCAGTTATCCCACACACCGCTGTAGTGGATTACCTCACCAGAAAACATGACTTAAAGCTCAGCTGATTTCAGTCCATGAAATTGTGTAGTACCAGCTCTGTGTTCTCTCTGCTTCTACAGCGTACGTGCATGGATTTTCCAAATGTCTGAGGGAAACTACACAACCAGTTGCCTGCTGCAAATACTATCAAAGTATCATAGCAGTCTCTAGCTGCCTGTAACAGAGATGTTGTTGCAATGCCTCTCAGGTCCTTCTCTCCAAAGGGTTTGGGGTGCCCTTTGCAGGAGGGGCAGAGGGACATGGTTAGCGCAGTCAGCTCTTGCTGGACATTCCAGATGCTCCTGCAAGAGCGTCCACGCGCACCTTGAATACGTGCAGCCTCTGAGATCGCAAATGGCATACAGCTTTACCTACACAGAAGCTTTAAATGCATTTTGAATCCAGTGTGCTCGCTGCGCCCATTCGTAGTAACCACTGAAAATAGTCTTAAGATCATTTCTTAGTTCCATCATTTGCTGCTTAAAAATTATTTGGGCTACCCAGCCCATAATCTGGGAGTGAAAGCACCTTTGGGATTTTCGGTGCTTTTTGCAGTGAAAATTGATCAATACTTGGTTTCTCTTAGAGGAGACCGTGAAGCATCTGGCTGGGGCGAATGAAGCGTGTCGATTCTGTGAGGAGTGAGCTCAGATTCTCCTGCTTTGGCTGCATTGGAGTTCCAGTGAAACAACTGCTGGACATAAACAGCTGCTGAGATATCTCATTTTCCTGTTTCCCACAAAGGAAAAAACAGCAGCTGGGTCTGAAGTGCCTGAGATAATTTAAATTGAGTTCCTGGTTATTTCTACAGATATCTTCTGTTTCATCAACAGAGTGCAAAGTGAAAAGGAAGGACGGACCCTAAACTATCAATTTTATTTAAAAAGACTGTTTCTTACATTTTTTTGTTAATGCTGCTATCCTCAGTCCTGGTCCTAGAGGGTAAAAATGTGTCAATGCCCCAAGATGACATAGTAGAAATACCCTCTGGCTGAGAATTTTTGGGACAGGGAGGTTGCTGGTACTTCAGCAAACCTGTGTTTGAATCTTTCTCATCTTGCTTTATGGTCACATGAGGTGAAAAAATGTAAGAATATTTAGCATCAATACCTTGGCCACTTCTGGAATAGCAAAGCTGTGGGTGACTATTTAACTATCCTGTGATTAGTCATGTTAAGAACTTATTGCCATCTGTAAAAGTACACTACAATATCAGTTCTGGGGGTTGCAACTTTCTTGTTTTGGAAACAGAGTTGTTTTGAATTGCAGGCTAGAAGAGGGCTGCATGTCTGTCTTCAAAGCTGGAATCAATTGCAGATGAAACTCATAGCGAAGAATAAAAAAGAAATATTTTTAAATGCTACTGTAAAATGCTTCCAGGACAGGGGTTATATCTTAGGAGGATGGTTTTGGTGGGCTTTTTTTTTTTTTTAATTTTCAAAATTTTTTCTCCCTTAAATAGTTTGGATATACTTAAATCTGACAAGGAGTATTTACTGTGGGCAAATTAAGGTCTGTGTTTTGATAGTTGATTCAGATGGGAGGAAGGATGAAGAGTAGTTGAGATGGGAATAGAGGGTGACAGGAAATTATAAAACTTCTGGACCTTGCAAAATTGCTTGAGTTCTGTCTTGTCAGCTTTGGAAATATCTGCCTTTTGTGACTTTTACATTTATAATGGCTCTGTTCAGAGGTGCCGTATGCAGGGACCTGTCAGTGATGAAGTTGCATTGCTTACTGACATCTATTACATGTCTTCCTCCTCTGTGGAGAGGGATGTGCAGTGGAGTTCTGGTTTGGGAAGGTAAAGGAGAGAGGGGTGGGTGGGGGCATGTGGTGTGTGCATGTGTGTGTATGTTCAAAATATCTGCTGTTGGTAAAGGGAAGGCTGAGGTACACTTACAGCAGGAGCAGGAGGTGGTGAGTGTTTATAAAGAGATTTGATTTCTCAGGGCACTCACTCCGTAGTTCTGGACCATAGGGTGATTTTGCCTCTAACACAGAGCAGTTTTACCCTGGTTGTAACAAGTTACTTTTGATAAGATCCAAGTTGTCACTGGCATCTTTGTTTCAGACTTCAGGTGGTTTTTTTTTTTTCCTTGTTAATATTTTTTAAGGGAGTCAAACTCAGTGTGTCTCTTAGCCTTTATTTTTAAGGAAGTTCTAAAAAGCTTTCTTTTTCTTAAAGGTAGTAAATTTGTACATTGACTGTTTAGGCGCATTTGATGTGTAATCTGTTTTAACAGGATATTTTTATATTTTCTGTTTTGCTGATTCCTTTTTTCTTTTACTGAAAAGACTTAATACAGCACTTTCTTACTTTTTAATTCAACTTTTTTTATACCTTACCATCTTAGGATGAATATTTAAACAACAATCTTCAGGCTTACTTCAAAATGTCCCTGTGTGCATCTTCTCACAAGGACTTTTCTCAGTTGCTGCCACTTCAGGATATTGGATGCAATAAAACAGAAATTAAAAACTCACCCGCTGGTATCGTCTCTCCAGTTCCCTACAGCTGCAATCAGGCCACGTTGACAGCCGAACACAGTCCAGTCTATATTCCCTCATCTTACATGGAAAACAGACATGAATATTCTGCCATGGCGTTCTGCAGCCCTGCTATGATGAATTACAACATTGCCAGCAATTTTGGTGATTCAGAGAGTGCATCTGTGAGGCAAACGTCAAGCCCCAGTGTGTTATGGTCTGCTCCTGGCCATCTCTCCCCTCTGACATTGCACTGTCAGTCATCACTTCTGTATGCAGAGCAGCCAAAGAGTCCGTGGTGTGAAGTGAGACCGATGGAGCCAGTGCTACCTGTGACCAGGTCAGTGCTACTCATTTTTTAAAACTTTGCTGAAAATTATTTACAGTTTCTTTAGTTCTTTTAGATCTTTTCTTTTTACATTTGACTTCTATGTGTTGGTCTCTCTGAAAAACAAAAGCAAACCAAAAAACCTCCACCAAACACCAAATCAGTCCTGGGTTTTGTCATTTTTTAATGTAACTTCTGAAACAGAATTTTTTTCAGTAGCTCCTTAGAGAGCTACACATCGGCACAAAGCACTACAAATGCCTTCAATGTGGGAACTGTCTACTGGGTATAAACAAAAGTTCAAGACTGCTAGGTACTACTTTGTGTAATAAAAATGAATTTTGCTCTGGCAAAATAAGTTTTTTGAGTGAAAGAAGTAAAGGTTCATTCATTTTTCCTTTTCATACAATGTTGTTTTAATTCCATTTTATCTGGATTTTTTTTTTACCTGCATCTAATACTTCTGAAGGCTTTTGATGAATGTAGAATTCAAGGGAAAATTATTTTCTTTGTTTTTTGGTTTTAGTATTAACAGTCACACTGCAGCATGCATCATGTTCAAAAGGATTGTGCTACTGAAAAGTCTGACGTTTCTTTTTCTCAACTGACTTTATGACAGCACTGTGAACAGCTTATTCATGGACTAAATTTTCAGCCGTAAAAAAACTGTATTTGCAAAAACATGTTCCCATTCTGCACATTTACTCATATTACAAACAATAAGCAGTGTGTAAATCGTGAGCTGGTGAAATTACTCCATTCACAGGCACAGCAACTGTTGAATGGATAAAAGTACAGGGTGTTGCATGTGCTGTTCCTGTTTTAGCAGCTGTATGTTTATTCATAGGGCTCCTTATTTAACTTCAGCACTCATTGTCAGTATGAAAAATAATGTGTCCTGGCAGCAGTTTTAGTTCAATTGTTAATAAAGTATTTGTGCTATTTTTGAGACTACCTACGTTCATTCTGCAATGGGTGGGCCTTATGTTGACTGTTCAGGGCTAAGGTGTGAGAACTGCGTCTACTTCAGACTTGTAGGCTGCACAAATCTTCAGCCCAGCCACCTGACTAGTCTCTATTTGGAGTCAGCAGAGAGTAGCAGGCAGTTCAGGAGCACAAATCTACTTTAAACATAGGTGTGTGGATTGGGAGAGGCCGTTTGGGTAGCACTTATATACAGAAGAATTTCCCAAGCAGGTCTAATGTGAACAGGTCTGACAACCAAACTCCTTCTGATTTGGTTAATGTTTCAAAACTTTGACAGCCCTGGGAAAGCTGCTGTAGGTTAGTGTTTGACACTGTCCAGATGATGGGACAGCAGCTGGAATAACCCAAGAGCAAGAGCACCCCAGCTGATGCTCTTCAGTGTGCTCTCTATGTAGACAGAAGGGAAGACAAACCTACCACAATGGAGTTTAATAAGTCTTCTGCCATTTGTATAGATTCATACAGACTATTGCTCTTGTAGCTGATGATGACCTAACTTAAGAGGAGAAATAAAATCTAGAGTCTAAATTTATGGATGATCTTTATTGTTTAGCAGCAAGTAACTACTGTGTTGCTTGGTAGCTGGACCTTCTGAGTGGTTCATTTGTCTTGATATGATGCATTGTAACTCCCGCTTTGTGTGTAGAAGTTGTAAAAAAAGAAAAAAAAATAATTTGACATGGAAACACAAAAACCAAGAGCTATAATTCCCTTATTGTGGACATCTGTCCTGAAATATGGCTGTTAAAAAAAAAAAAAGCCCTGTGTTTCCTTTCACTTTATCCTTTGGTGAGGTCTTAAATTAATGTCATGAACGTTATATTTATTGCCATGGGAACAATGACTGTGACACTGCAGATTTGTAGATTATACCTTGAAGGAAGAGTTCTTGGGATTGAAACTTAAAGGAATAGCTCTGGGGGAAGGGAGAGACTAATGCTGTACAGTGTAAGTAATTTTAAACAGCGTCGTAGTCTGAGAAAAGGGATTTTGTTTGAAAGATGAGTAAGAAAGCATTGCTACATATTTAGGCCTGTTACAGAGTTTATTTTACCTTTCAAAATAAAGCAAGAGTCTCACCGTGAGAGGAGTTTATTTTCCCTGGGTGTAAATTTCCGTTAACATTAGCTAAACTAATGTGGTCCACTTTGCTAAAGCTGATCACTGTGTAATTTGGATCTCCTTGTAGATCAGCTTAAAATAAGGAACCTGAATTCTCAGCATTCCTTTTCCTCACAAATAAGTTCTTTATATGAATACAAAAGAAATTTATTTAACTTTGTTAAATGCAAATGTTATGCAGCATAGTGTTACTTTGCACCAATAGTTCAACAAAAATGAATTGTATTCCATGTAAAAATAGATGTGAATTTTTAGACTTCTTTTTTTTTTTTTAGGAAACGGCAATAATTTGGTGATAAAGACCAAATTATTTGCATTATAGGTCCTGTACCTAGTGAAGACAAATGTTGGTGCCGGATCACTCAATTTATATTAAAATGACATGAAGAAAAAAGGAATGTGACAGTGTAATTATATTTAAAAGTAGTCTGAAATTTATTTCTGTCTTCATCTCCTAAATAAAAGGATTTTAATTAAAGAAACAAAAGGTTTATTTTCAAAATGAACAGATATATTACTTTCTAAAAAGTACTAGGAAACTTGAACGAAGTTGCCAGAGTGATGTTTCTGGAACTTAATTTGTTGTTCTTCTCTATTCTTTTCCTTGTGCTTCTGACTAATTGCAGGTAGAGTGTGTAAGTAAAGGTTTTTGGGTGCACAGGCTAGCAATGCTTACATAATTAGGAATTATAGTAACTTTGTCTTGCACTGTGTGCTAATATCTTATTTATACATTGCTTAGACTCTGCTCTGAAGCCATAATTAATTGCATTATTCTCCTACTATTTTTTCATTGTGCTTATTCTGTAGAGCACTTAAACATATCTTGAAGTCTCTTTGAGGTCATGGGTTGGCATCTCCATTTTATGATGGCATAGTTACAGAGATTAAACAAAAATATGTCCCTGAATTTTGAGATACCTATGACATGATTTTCAGCATATTAATCAATATTTGGAGCATAGCAGAACCTGTGCTTTGGAGATATAAATATTGACAGTTGTGTGGTATTAACAATTCCAGAAGTTACAGTACAGGGAGTCTCTAGAAAATGAGGAAGATAAAGATTGGAAAGTATTCTTCAGCTGATTTTTGATCATCATCTTGCACACATTCTGTGAGAGAAAGGAAGAGCCTTCTTTATCCTATGGCTTAGGTTCCTATGGGATTGAATTATCTCCAAGTGCTGAATGAGCCAGTGACCTATGGGAGGGAGAGAAGAGTTATAAGAAATTATAAAATCTGGACTATTAATTTTTGATTTAATGGATTTTTTTTATTTTCTCAGTGTTTTTTTTTCTCTCTTTCTTTTTATAATGCATAATGGTTTAGGTTTTAAAAAAACCCTGACAGACAACAAATGCCATGAGCAAATCTTGCTACTTTCTAGGTCAAATCCTTGCCACCCTTCTTCATTTTTAATAAAAAGTTGAATTTAGGTTCAAGTTTTCCAGGTGTGGCATATGCATCAAACACTTGCTGTGGCAAAGCTAGAGGTAATTAGAAGACATGACAGATACTGAATAACCTAAATAGTCTTGCTAATTCCTTCTCCTTTAGGGTAATAATCTTGTCACTTCATGACTAGTAGGAAATCACTGGCTTGTTACTTTCAAAAAAAATCTTAATTCTTTTTATGGAAACATAATATCTCTCTATAGAAACCATGATCATAAAATAGGAGTATTAGGAGGTGTAAAGCAATAAATCTTTGTCCATGTGGTTCCTCAGTGTCAGACAGGGTACATCCCCCATTTTCCTGCATCCTTCAGTGCAGGAGCTTTGTGGGCATCCAGCCAGCTACCGCCAGTTCTTCTGGAGGATCTGACAGCTCATCCATCTGCTGAACATGCTGGAGTGCACCAGCCCCAAGCGCGCTGGGAGGTGGTCTCTAACCACACGTGGGGCTACCCACTCTGGTTCGCTGTTTGTGTGGGTACATTGTCTGATCACGAGGTTCTCAGGGTAAGGAACATGTACCTTAAAGCTCTCCACTATCTCCTAGTTCTGTTGTTCTTAAAGACAGCAGTAACAAAATGGTCGGGTTTGAACCTCCTGCTGCACTGCTGCAGCTGTCACAGACAAGCAGATTTGATGCCCATTTGGCTTGCAGGAGGAATTTGTTCCAGATTGTTGCTCTGTGTGCAAGCTGTGTGCCACAGGCTGCGGAAGTCACGCAGCTTGCATGTGTGCAGGGTGACTGTTGTTAAACTTTTAAGCAGGGAAAGAAAAAGTGTTTTTTAAGACAGTTGTCATGACGGGAAGGTAAAAACCAACACTCCTCAGTGAGATGTTACGGCCTGTACTTTTTCTTTATTTTCATCCATAGCATCTCGGTGCTTTAACAACCACAACGAACATCACTCTCTACAGCATATCGGTCAGCCACTGAGATGCTCTCTAGCTAATTTTCATTCTCTTCTGACTCTCATAATTGGATCATGATTCCCAAGTAGAGCTTAAAAATATACCTCTTCTACTAATGTGAAATGCCAAATTACTTTTTCTTCTGAATACAGGGAAACAGGCAGGAATAGCAACGCTTTTTCCTCCTTGCATTAGCAGCATGTTAGGTGTGTGTGTGATACAGTCCCTTTATTCTAAGGGAGAGTTCCCCGACACTGGTTTTCCCAGCATGGCAGAAGGGGAAATAACTTAAGATTCAGCAATCCATTAACGAGAGTGTGTGTGTGTAGTCAAAGACTGGGCTTGCTGAACATCTAAACACCCTTATGCCCTGCAATATCTGAATGAATTAACATTTTTTAAAAGCTTGCAGTGACTTTGTTGTACAACAAATACGTTAATTTTTCTGTTTCAGAATTTGCTCAGAGAACCACCTTTTTCCTTTCCAAATTTTCTTCTAGGAAATCAGAGCACTTTCTCCCCAAATACTTATAAACTTGATTTTTAGTTGGCATGTGGGTGTGTTTGTCCTTATGTCATCTCATGAAACCAGCACAAAGTCTACTTTTAATATGTTAGTTAAAGCCCCTTTGACAGCACTTTTTCAGCATGTTTCTGCTGTTCTGTTTAAACTCTTGTTACTGAACAGGTTTCTTATGCCCTGGCAACGTACCCTTTTTCTTTAGAAGTATAAACCATGCTGCCTGCTGTCTTATCCCAACTGATATTTCTTCTCCTCCCTAATCCTGCTGGAAGGTGGAATGAGGAAAATTCTGCAATTTCTAACTTCTGCCTCTGTGCTTAAGTTTATACCTATGAGTTGACTCTACAGCTTTCCTTTTGTCAAACTGCTGCTGAGAGTTTGCACATGACACTATTTTCTCTCGATGTAGAAATTGTATAGACCACGAAGGTAAGGCATGCTAAAACCACCAGAAAATGAGGTCCAGGGAAAAAGTACACAATGGATGTTCTTCCTATACCTAAAAACCACTTTACCGATAATCTAAGTTCCTTTCCTCTTGCTGTTTGTTTACAGGATCTTGGTGTAAGGAATTGGCTGTTATTTCATGTTTTATCCTGTTCTAATTTTAATCTAGTCACTAAGAATAGTTCCAGTAAGTTGTAACTATTTGCAGTGCTTCAGGAATGCATATATCATTAATTTATATGGAGCAATATTTTTTTTATGTATGGAAGTATTTTATTAATTGTCTTTCTCCATTCTTCTTGTATTCAGATTTCCTTTTATGTAGCATTAGGGTGATCAGTGGGGTCATCACCTTGAAGAGAAAACTTTGTCTAACTTTGTGAGTTGATTTTGTAGTCTGAGGTTCACATCTGAAGATATTTGTCTCCAGTATCTCATTAGATAAATAAAGCCTTATTTAAAGGATGAAATACTTGACACTAGATGTGTATTGCTCCATCTAGAATTTTGCCTTGCTAACAGTATGAAGCAACTGCAGCTCTGTTCGTGGTAGAGTTTATCATGTCAGTCCAAGCTCTCTGAGTTTGCATTTTCCATGTGAAGCTTCCCAAAGGCAAAGTCCACTTGGTTCACAAATTCCTGGACTTGTACGTTTCCAAGAATTCTTCAAGATCCACCAGCATTCCATAGGATTTTCCCAGAGTGCATGTGAATGACACATCAGCAGTCCAGTTTTATGCCTTTGACTATTTTAAAACTTTATAGTCAGTTATCGTTGAAAGCTGTGGGATCAGACTATATGCTTTAAATAACCTTAACAGAAAAAGGCTTAACAGTGTTTCACACTATCCTGCATTCAGTAATAAGAAGACTCTATAAAGAGAGAATAGAAGACAATGGAAAATAATGAAACTCTTTGCAATGTAGATGAATTTTTTCCTCTTTTATAACAGCTGTTTTTCTTTTCTATCAGAGAAACGTTAAAAAGAAAAGCTAATGGCAATGACTGTACAAGCCCGATTGCAAATAATCCTGGCTCAAAAAGGGATGCCCACTTCTGTGCAGTCTGCAGTGACTACGCTTCAGGATACCACTATGGGGTCTGGTCATGCGAAGGCTGCAAAGCATTCTTTAAAAGAAGTATTCAAGGTAGGAGAATCAGCTTTTGACAACTTTGCTTAAATAAGTTGTTTCATATGATCAGGGGCTGCAGCGGTTGATCTAGTAAGGAGCTGATCTAAAATCCTGGTTTATGGTGCTGTATGCTGAAATTAGAGCAACACATGATTTGACTACTTTATCTTTTGGCTCTTGTGTTATCAAGATCTGGAAACATTACAGAGTGAGCAATTGATTTATTTAGAAAAGAGATGGAACACATAGCATGGGAAGGCCCTGCAGCAAAGGCCTTGTGGCTCGTGGGATGGCACTGCAGACCTGTGAATCTGATTGCAGTTTGCATCCCAAAGGAGACATAGTAATTGTGAATTTTTTTTAATAGACACGGTTAGAGTAGGTAATTGTCTGGAGACTTTGCTTGCCAGGAACTGTTCTTGACAGAATATATTGCCTGGAGCTGTTGAATCTTAGCATATAATATCTGCACAGTATGTAGGATATAAAAATATGTCTAGTAAAAATTAGGTACAAATCTGATTAGTGTTATTTCTCAGCCCTCCACCCTCAGCCCACCTCACATTGCAGTATTTCTTACTCTGCCAGCTCTCTCTATCTAAGATTTCCACTTCAGTGTTTAAATTCTTAAATATTTAGTATTTATTCAAATTTGCTGAGTGGCTGCAGTATGAAACAAACTCCATGTTCGTTATCACAGCCTACGGGCAGTGACACATGCACCATATTGGAAACTTGGTCCACTTAATTTCTTTAACCTTGGCTCTAGTTATCATGTTCTTTGGCCTCAGCTGGGGCCTCTTGGTGGAAAATTAATTGGATTGACATTGGCTACTACATGCAGGCACTAACAAAGAAAATCCTGTCATTTTTCGGTCTGTAATGTTCCCTCTTCTTCTGCACACAAAGCCTTTATAACAATTACTATGAACTGGTGCAAGTTCTTTTGATGTCTAAAATAATTGAAGAGAACTTTGTCTCCAGTTTGTCACAAATGGAGGCTGAATTTGATCTCAGTGTGTTTTCTGTCAGGAAAATTATTTGCCTGCTCTGTGTTGCTCATGTGTTCTTTGGCCACGAACAAGTTATCCATTGTGGCCTTTTGTACACCTTAATGTACCCTGTCAGGTAACATTTGTTTGTAATTCAAATAAATGAAAGTAAGTACTTGGCATAAAACACTATCAAGCACTCAGTTGCAACTGTTGTTATGAAGGATATTGCTTAGAAAACCAAAAAACTTCTGGGCCTACCATAGACCATAATGTTGGGCTAATGTCTAATTACAATTAGATGGTATGGCTGAGCAGCTGTGTGTGGTCTGCTCTGCTTGTCCAAGTTTGCAGTGTAGTGTATTCATCCCACATCTCTGAACATCTGCCTGCAGGCTAAATTATCCCAAGGCCACAGGAGTTTTAAACTACTTTATACTACTGTGTGCTTGGGTTATAGTGCAACGGAGAGCTTCCTCCTCCTTTCCCCCCATGTTGTGTGAAGAGTGATAAACAGTAATTTGTTTTTCAGTCATATCTGCCAGTAGGAAACAGGACAAACTGTAAACTGATCTCTTCTTTTTAAAATTGTCGGTTCAAAAATTCAAGGTTAAAATTATTTTAATTTTGCAAGGAAATAGTCACAATGGTTCAGTTAAATAATTACTCTTGGGGACATGAACTTTTGGACTTGCATCAAGTAAAAAAAAACTCTAGTAGCTGTATCTTTGCTTGAACTATTCTTAAAAGTTTGAAAAAATGACTTAAAAAACAACCTGAGAGAAAAAACATTAAGAAATGTAAACGAGTGAATATTTTTTGCATCCTTTGGTAACTACTGCAAGAGAGATTTCCAGTATTTGGCAGGAGATGATTCGACTGTATTTACACCAAGAGCATGTTCAAGTCCAGTTTACAGTAATAAACCTTTGGACCAGATTATTGATTAATGAAATATAATAACGTAAAGGGGTTTGGGTGGGGGCGAGGTGAGGTAGGAGAGACGGAGAAGAGAACAGAGGAGGCTGTAGTGGAAACTGATGAAAATAAGAGAAACACTTGTCCAGAATATCTAAAAGTTATACCTTCTGCTTGTGCTTTTCTTTGTATGATACAGTATGCATTATTTTATACTAGTCTTCTTTCTCTCTTGGGCTGCTTTTTTTTGTTAACTTTGGCCCAGGGTCAATCCTCCAAAGGCTTCTTCATTCCCGGAACTCACCACATCAGAGAGTTCAGTAAATAGAGTTGTAGTTTACTTAAATCTTTGCAGGACTGAAGCTGTGTGCACTGCTGTTTTCAACTCTGCTGAGGAAAAAAAAAAATCTACTATCTGCCATCTGTAGAGTCCCAATATACAGGAAGAAGTTGGAGGTTGGGAGCAAATTGCCACAAGAGCGTTATGTCCCATTTTCAAAAATGAGTTGGTATTAGAAGGTGCTTGGTTATCTGACAGTCATCACTAAAAGCTGGTCCATGTTATCTGGTTACTTTTTGAGGCCACAGATCGATGTTTTCAGTATAGGATAAATATGCATATTTTGCATCAGTTAAATTAATAGAGCTTAGATATATGCATATGAAAAAGCTGAGATGCTTAAAATCAAGAAGGTCCTCGTTGGGAAACGACCAAGAGAGACTGTCGGAGATGTTAAATTTTTTCTTCTTACTCTGCTGCAGGACATAATGATTACATCTGCCCAGCTACCAATCAATGCACGATAGATAAAAACAGGCGCAAAAGCTGCCAGGCATGTCGGCTACGGAAATGTTATGAAGTGGGAATGATGAAATGTGGTGAGTTTTGCATGTCTGTGTTGTTTGCTTGGGTTTTCTGGCTTTTTTTTTTTTTTCCCTTCAGTCAATTCTGTGTAGCTTATTTTTTCTTTTTTTCTTGGAATCCTAAAAAGTCACAACAGGCAATTAGAGCAAAGCTTAAGCTGGTTTTATAGGAAGGAATGTACCAATTCTTAAAGCAGAAGACGACTGTTCATTTTCAGAAGAAAACCTGTGGGAAGGAGTAAGGTGTAGAGTAAGCCCGTGAAAACCATAGTAGCTCTGCAGAGCTCTGTGAAGGCAGTTTACTTGCATGCTGCGTTCTGCAGAATGGGAACCCAAGACCTGCTGCTGCCTGAGCCTCAAACCAAGCTGAAATCCCTTCTAATATGGGGTAAATGAGCCTGTACTGTGCTCTACTGTAGAAAGGAATGCAGGAACAGCAGTGCTGCATCAGAGCAGCAGTTAATTAACTCAGTATCCTGCCTCCAACATTGGCAAGAGTGAATGCCTCGGGAGGAGTGTAAGAATAAGACTAGCACCCAAGTGAAACTACTGCTGACAACTTTCAGCTTCCAAAAATTAGCAGTTGGGGACTTCTGGTCTACAAGACATTTCTTGTATTTAACAGGTCTTAATATATTAATAGAATGGCAACTTTTCCATTGTCTCTCTTTTTAATCCTGTACAGTCTTAGCGTTTACAACATCTTATAGCAGCTTGACCACCTGTCACATGAAGAACCAGCTCTATGGTTGCCAGGCTTTTTTGTGGGGCTTTTGAGGGGCAGTGAGGGGAAGGCAGTGGGCAGGCTGTTCTTTTTTTGAACAGCCTATTTTCAGTTGATGCCCTCCAGCTCTTCCATCAAAAGGAGAAGTGAACAACCACTGTTTGTCACTGCACCACTCAGAATTATCCAGCCTTTTCTCTTATTCCTGTCTTGTACTTACACTGATGTGACTTCAATGTAGTTGTACATTTATAGACGACATTTTAAAGGTTACTTTTAAGAAGAAAATAACTTGAAAGATATTTCAATATCTAATGTACTTTCACAGTCAAGGTTTGTTGTTGTTTCTTATAGATTCCCCAACGTACATGACAGAAATAGGCTGGGAAAACATCACATAGGAACACTGGAGTGGAAAGGAGAAGGTCACCGTGCTTGGTCTTCTGTGATTTGCAGGCCTGCACCTCATTTCATCCCATTTAATGTAGATACCTATTTCTATTTCAAGGCTAGGCAGTGTTTTCATCCTCCCACTGCTTTGATCTGAAGGCTGTTTGCAGAATATTACTTCTTTCATTAGGAACATTCTTTAGCATTCCAGCCTGCATTTATTGCTGGACAATTAATGCCCATTTGTTCTTGTGGCAACATTGTCTTGTAGCTTAGAGGCTTCTCTTCTCTTTATTGTTAACGGTCTGGTTGTGTTTATGGACTACATCATATCCCCTCACAACCTCTGTTTTATTAGGCTAAATAAACCAAGAAACCCCCTCCTGTTGAAAAATAGGAAAATAGACAGAATCTGGAAGTCATCAGGGTATCTTATCCCTCAATCTGCTCCAGGCTGAAATAATCATTTTGCACTTGGATGACCAGAATCATGGGCAGTATTCCTGTGAACTCTTCTCACTGTAGTAGCATTAATACATCTCTGTTTCTGTGGGAGCATTTCTCTGCGTACAACCCAGGATCCTATTTGCCTCTTTCATGGTTGCATCACGCTGGCAGTTCATAATCATTCTATGATCTGTTATAATTGCAGCCTCGCTGTTCATTTCTAGCTGGTAACTCCCAGCTTAGAGCTACAATTTCAATTGTTCCTTGTATAATTTTTGTATTCCTGAGGTACATTTAGTTTCTGTTGCTCAAGTCAGCTAGTTCTTTGTATAGGAAGCTCCTATCTTCTTCTGCACTGATGATGCATCTCAACTTTATTGGTATTTTGCCTTAATATGGTCTTAGCTACCTTTGCTGTCTGGCCTCCAGAAAAGAAAGCATTGCGCTTGCAAATGAGACTCCTTTTAAAACCTTACTTTCTGAATGATGCCACTGTCTTTTGTTCATCTTTATGACTGAGAATTTTACTCAAAGTTTTTCCAACAGGGCTTTCTATCAAGCCCCAGTTCTGGAGTTGGAGAATTTTTGTAAAGATTGATTCCACTATGGTATTATAAGGTGGTCCTCCACGATGCTTTCCTTAAATGAATCCTTTTATTCTAATCGTCCAGGAAGTCCTGGTTTGTGATTAGACCTCACAGGCACTATGGTATTACAAGTAATAATGATAATATGTGCTTATGTCTTAGCCTGTGTTCCTTTTAAACTTGTCACATATTCATAAACGTATTTTCCTACAATAATGAATGTTCATAGGACATTAATAACTGTGCCAGACAAAAAATGACACTTTGAAACTGTAACAGGAAAATAACACAAATTGTATTTTTAAAAAATTAGTTTTTAAATAGTAGCACTGAAATTTGAGACTCTTGAAAATTTAATTCGAGAATCTTAACAATTTAATTTCAGGAAAAAGAATATAAAAATTACTCAGAATTGTCTGAGTTGCCTGATGAGTTGAGGCACCTGTGAGTAAAGCTGATGCATGGACACATGGTGATAGATATTTAAACCAGACAGATTTTAAGACTGTATTTCTTGCATGAAACATAAATGCCATTTCCTGCAGACCAGACTGATTATATTTCAAATTTTTTCTTGTTAGAGCCAGGCTTTAATACTAGGTTTTTTACTGTAGAAAGCCATAAAAGAATACGTTTTCTTTTTAATGAAGGCTTTTCTCCATCTCTGCTCCTTTCCCAGGTCACTTAGTGAATGCATTGGTTCACATCTGCTAAAACCCTGGATAGGACAGAATGGTTTGTAAATGCATTTTTGCTCGGTGGAGACTTATTGTCCAGCAGAAGTGATAAAAGAATCTCAATTACCACTTTGTAGTTTATGAAAGCTCTTCATAAAAACTCAGCACTGTTTGCATCAAATCTTTAAATCCTCATTTTGCTTATTATCAATAGACACCTTGAGAAAAATGCACATATATGTGTATATATAGCATACATTTCTGTGTGTAAATGTGAAAGTGTTGCTTTGGAGTTTCCTGGTCTGAAATTCTCTTGGATGTCATCACATTCATCAGCTTTGAGAAGTCAACCCAACAAGGCATGGGTATTTCAGTGGAGGCTAGCTTGGGGGTGCTTTGTATTAAGGTGACAGTGGATTTTTCTTACAAAATATACTGTCATTGCCAAAAGCACAAGGAGGCTCTTAGACACTGCATGTGCAAATTTCTCTGTAGGAAGCCTGTGTCACCTACTGTTCCAATCAAGAAAGCTACTGCTAAGTTTTGGCACTAGGACTACTAGCAATGGTAGAAAAATAATTGCAAAGCACTGTCACCAGGAACAAGGAAAACAGAAATACTGCAGTAAACTCTGCTCAGCAAACTCGAACAAAATGGATCAGTATAAAACTGATCTTCTCTCGGAGTTTTCTGGTGTTTACCTGGGGAGCCTGACATGGACTGGGCTGTTTGCCAAAGGCAGTCAAGAAGAGGGGAGTTGCTTCATCACTTAGCTATAGCCACTGTGGGAGCAGCTATGTTCGTACTTTTCTTTTTTTGCTTCCTGAGGCTCAAATAGACCTTCTTCCATAAGGACTTTTCAGTTTCCCTGTTGGACTAGACTTACCTTTTATTCCTCCTCTCCTGCCCCGCTCCTGTATCTTTTTCCCCATGTGCCAGTTCTCAACATGTTGAAAATGTTCCAAAGATAAAGCTCCTTTCTGCCCCCTCCCTGCCCTGAATGAGGAGGCTGAGGGGCCATGCTAAAAAGTGATGGAGAGATACTGCCCTTGAATACTGGCATCATTCCCCAGGTTTGCAGAAAGAAAAACAGACTTTTCTGTGGGCTGATATGGTTCAGGATTTGGCTCTCTTTTTCTCCTGCGCTTGGCTGCTACGTGCAGTTTCTAGATAACACTTTTAAATACTGTAAATTACTTTTCACACAGAAAGGAAGTGGGGAAAAAAATGTTTCATGGCATTCTCTGGACATCAGATGTATTAATTGTATTTTAGCTATTATAAAAATTACTGTAATTTCAGCTGGTGTTCTCATGTGTGTATGGCAGACGGCAGCTTCTTTGTCAGTAGATCTGCTCTGCGAATACAGGCGTACTCACCAGAACATTTGCATTTGCTTTCAAAGGTGACTGGAGTGATAATGATTTACTAAGGTATACTTGAGCAAGTTTTAAGCTCAAACACTTACAAAAACTGATTATAATATATTCAATGGTAGAATCTGCAGTTGCTGCTGCACTGGTTAGTTACACAAGCAGTTGCCAGGGACCAAAATCAATACTAAGAGCAACATGCCATATAACTGCCCACCATACCAGACAGCAGAGGCATTTGCAGTTTTCACAGGATTTATAAAGCAGGAGTTGCTTTAAAATTAGTGTGTTTCACTGCCAATAATGCCTGTTGCGGCTTGTTCATGGGTGAGTGAACAACAGGCTCATTTTAATGACTTTTTTTTTTTCAAGGTGTCTTATTTCTTATATTCTTGTGATCTTTACCCATGTGGTCTCTAGTGCTGTAGCTCGAGGTCTTGCCCTTGGTCCCGCATTCTCAGCTGAATACAGCTATTTTCTTGCGCAAAGAATAGCTCTAAATAAGGAGACTGCGGTAGGAAGAATGAGGGATTTGATCATCTTGTGCAATTCTCCAATTGCCTGAATTACCTCTATATGAATGAATATTAGCTATTAAGTATAGTGAGGGAGTTGGTGGTAAAGTCGGAAATAGTCCCTAAGCTGTAAGTATTTTATTGCTGTGCCTTTATACAGATTGATCCACATCTCTGTGTCTAGTTAAGCCAAACACTAAGCTGGTCTATTTATAATATATAGTTTTATAAGCACTTACACATGCCTGTTGGATGCTAATAGACATACAGGTAAAATTTCTCAGTCCTGCCTAAACTTTGGATTTGAATAGAAAGCACAGAAGCTCCTTTATGTTGTTGAAATGTGTTGTTCTAATTGGAAAGTCTGCTACTTTCTGATGTGCCAGTTGACTAGCAAGCTTAAATGTGGTTTTCTTAGTTGTGTAATCTTACAACGCACTATTTTTTCCTTTATTTTTTTTAAACACAAGTAGAATAAATATGAAATAAATGGTATTTGTTTTAATTACTGATGAGCTGTGTTTTGTGCACATTGCTCAGTGAATCAGCCTTCGCCTGCTTTGGCAATATATGGTGATTAAAAAATACAAACAATAATTTAAAATCTGTTTTGTTTGGGTTTTTCCCCCCCCCCCTTCTTTTGTCACCAACTATATTTTTTTAATTAACAAGTTTTTCATGCAGAAATGTTGTAACACTCCTAGAAACTGTTTTTATGTTTTAAAAGGAGCATTTTTTTTTAAATATGTACTCGTTATATACGAAACTTTATTTAATTAAATAACCTAAAGTAACTTAAAGGGGCTTGCTATTTCCCAGTAAGAACCCTCCACAAGTACTGAGATCTTTAATATTGCCAATAAGTATCACAACTTGACTGAATTCTTTTAAAATGGAGCATGGAGTGCAGCTGTGCAGATGAAAATTGTAGAAGATTGTATCAATTAGAAGAGGATGCTGGACTACTATTTTTAAATATTTTTTTAAAATTTTACTCATTTCTTTGATCTTCATTAAAGTATCTGGTCACTTACCTGTGTGTTTATATTTTAGATAAGTTACAAAGTGTTACTTAAAAATCTTTACAACAGGGAATTGGAAAGGGTAACTCAGGTCTTGGCACCAAAGGCCTGATATTTTCCGTGCCACAGAGAAGTCTGGGTGCCAGTATAACAGAGGTGAGGACAGCTGATCAGAGGATGTGGAGTCCCACACAAGAGCACTTGGTTCATTTCAGTGCCAGGAACTGAACTAGGGTCAATGAGCTGGTTGCAAGCACTTGCTTGACCACATGTTGCTCCTGGCAGTTGTGTCTAAACTGCTGGAATTTCTTCCTCTCTGTGTCATCAGGCATCTCCTCCTCTCCCCAGCTCCCTCTTAAACCAGTAGTTTTTCTTACTTTATCATTTTAGATATGATCCCTAACTGAACAACTTTTCCATGTGTTTAATTAAAAGACTGCTGTTCATGTGTCTTCTTTTTGGGGGCTTCACAGCTCCACCAGGTACTGGAGAACAAAATCTATGCATGTCGTGGAGCAGCTGGTAGTTTTTGATAGCCCAAGAAAGTTTCTTCTCTGCCCTGCATCTCCCTATGGCTTTTAGTCCCTCTGTCCTATTTTTCTTGTTCTGTCCTTCAAGATGCACATGTTCAATGTGCTTCAGCTTTCTAAATAGTGGAAACGATGTGAGGTGTTGCTTCTTGCTTTAGTTCAGTTCTCTCCTGGTGATTACTATCTCTGCCATACACATTCATATGGAAATCAGAGCAATTGAGATTTCTGTAGGTAGGGTACCCTGATACCTAGGCATTTCTTCGTCTGTCTCCAGTTGTACTTTTGTTCCAGTTGCTTAAGCTCACTGTCGACCTTTCCTCTTTGTCTTCCCTGATGGAAAATATTTACATACTTTCTGTGCATGACATGACTTCAGAACAGTCTGCAGCCCACTGTGCCATTCTAATGTTTTTCTGAAGCTGACAAAGCACTTTAGGATTATCCTCTTGACCTTTGTGCATTAGTCCAAAATGAGGCTTAGCACAGAGTTCACTACATCATCCAAGTCTCTTTGTAGAAATTAGTCTATGCCTTATTGTCCTTTGACACTCTCAGGAAGAAAAGGATTTGCCCAGACAGATGGTTGAAGAAATTACTCTGTGACTTGCGTAGTTCTGCAGGTAACCTTTTTTTGGGTATCATCAAGTCTGATTTCATGAATCTACCATAAGACGATGCCTCCAACTCTGATTGTCTCTGCTGGTACGTTATCTTTCCCTAACTGCTGTTCAGCTGCTCTGGCAACTTCTAGCTAGATGTCATTCAGCTAAGCATTTGGTTCTGCAAATCATTGATCGTTTTCCTTCAATCCATTATTTGTGCAAATATCCTGTCAGTACTCAACCCATTTCATCCTACCCATATTCCTTTTAAGGACGCAAAACCATCCTTGCCCAAAATGGTGCAGCCTTTAAGCTGGACTTCCAGCTGATAATGCTTCCAGTTCCAAATGCCTTGTTGCACTTGGATTCCTCCATGCCTGAGGACTGTTCATTGAACCAGCTTTGCCTATTTGTATTCTCCAGTCTCTTGGGTTTCCAGATAGAGGATGTTCTCCAATATTGACTTCTTTAATGTTCATCCTGTTCTCTTTTACATCTAAGGTGGTTTACTGAACAGGCAGCAAGTGAGGATGATAGCAATGTGTAGTTGAAAGTTCCACATCCTTAAAGTCCTGGCAGACTTTGTTAGTCCTTATCCAGTCTTTTCAGTGTCTTCAGGTTTTACACAATTGGCCTTTGCCTCTCACCCTTCTCACGGGTTGACTCAAATGATGCTTGATTGCTGCTGAAGACAAGACAGGGCTATGACCTGAAAAGCCACCTCATCTGAGGAACCTCCAGTACTGAGAGTATGCATTCACCCAACATCTTATTTAGCAAGACAAAGCTTTAATTAATTTAATCCCTTTATTTTTAATTTGGCTGATGTTTGGACCTCTTTGCTAAGTGAAACCCAGGGCCAGAATTGCATTGACTGGTTGGAATTTAGACAACTCATGGTCTATATAACTCTGATGGATATGGATGAAGACTGGTAGGAATTGCTGAATCCAATAGCTTGACAGAAGGGAAACTGCCACATTGCCATGTCCCCAGATCCAGTAGCAAGTCTGAGCGTGTATTGTTATTAGGCACATACACACACAATACCTGTATCCACAGTCAGCCACACAGTTCTGCACAGGCAGAGAATGTAGCGCTCATGTGAACACAAGCAGTGGAAGCTATATGCATTTATACAATATGGATCCTTCCAGCAGATGGCTTTAGACACTCAGTCTGTCAAATAGTTGGCCTGTGGAGCCCCATATCCCCTCAGCTGATGACCTCTGGGTCTGCAGTACCAGGTCTTGCTGGTACTCAGACCTTCTCCCACACAAATGGTAACAGAAACACACATGTGCTATGGATCCCTCCAGTAACTGGCTCTAGAAAGTCAGTGTTATCCAATAGCTGGCCCCTGGATCCTCTGTTCTTCCAGGTACCTTGTGCACAAACTCTCTTGCACGTACACACACACAAATAGGTCTCTGGCACCTGGTCCAAATCTATGGCCCTACTGGTAGCTCACACCCAGATCCTCTGGTCTTTCTAATAGATGGCTTGGAATGCCTGGTCCCTCCAGGTGAACCAAAAAGCCTTTCCTGTTGACTTATCTGCTGGATGTCATGCCCAGGCCACAGGCTGATCATTCTCCTTCGATAGCCCTGAGAGTGGCCTAGTCAGTATGCTTGTTGTCACTGATTAGGTTCTTGGGATTCTTCCATCTTCATCGTTCCTTTGCTGCTTTGTCTTCGCGCACTTTATGAAGCATTTAATCACATACCCTAATGAAGGAGAACCAGATTGTGTGACCAGGGCAAGAAGTCTTCAGGCAGCACACCAAAAAGACTTCATAAATGTAGTAATGTCAAGATAGTAGCAGTGGCAGAAAGGATGCTTTTGTCAAATTTGTTGTGGGACTGAAATCAAATGAGAGAACATTATGCTTTAAGACTCCATGGTCTCTATGTATGCTATAATAAATGTTGCTCTGGGATAGATTTATGTCAGCACAGGAATTTTCATATCTATACAAACTCAACCTTTGGCTACAATATGTCAGTAAAAGTATTGATGACCAGCACAAAAAAATTAACTTCTAAAAGATTTAGAGGACAATTTAGCTGTGATATTAGAAATGTTAAGTGCTGGAGGATTCCAGTCTAAGGATCTCTTCCTTAGCTTAATATTTTTAAATATTCTGATTTTTCATATGGTATGATCTTGCACATTATGTACTGCCAAGGATTATTTGTAAATCAGTAAACATAGTCCTTGTCGTAGAGTATGCTGAAGGGGTGAGGGAAGTAGAAGCCACGGCTGAATGTTTTAGCAAATCCCCATACCATGTTTTTGGAGATGCTTTTAGACTCTTTCCGTGGCAGCTATGCAAGAACAAATAACAGTGGTCCCACCAATAACACTGTCAGAGAATTCGAGAACGTTTGATGTTGTCAGGATGAGCAATAAATTAATTCCAGGAATTTAAAGGACTGCTTTTTGCAACAGAAATAGTGTTCTGCATGCAGAACTTCAAACAGGGGGCTTCCTCCTTCTAGTTGTAGATATCTGAATCTATGATATCTGAATTCACTTTGGGGAAACTCCTGCTAGCTTAATGGGACATAGGGAGAAAATGGGTTGCATTTCGTACGTCCCTAGCTGAACACCCAGCTAGCAGTGAGGCCCAGCTGTGCTTCTGGCTGAGAGATTTACTCTGCATTGTAGCCCAGACTTTCCTTTTCTTCCCCCAGTTTACATCTAAAACAGAATTTAAAAACAGAGTTTACAAACAGCTATCTTTATTTGCATTTAAAGACCTGATTTATCTCTTTTTGATGTCAACGGGAATTTTCCCACGGTCTTTTAAAGTGTGTTAAATGAAGTTCAAAAATAAACATTTTTAAACGTTACTTTTCATTTAGTAGAATAAACAAAAGCCTCAGCTGAAGTCAGTGGAAACAAAGTTAGGTCAGTGCTGAATGCTCTAGAAATTCTGAAACTTGATATTCAGTATTAGAACATCCAATATTAAAGGGTTTTCCCCCTTCTCTCCAAACATCTGGATTTACATAATGCAACACTGAGAGAAAAATACTTCAATGCAATCATGTGCCTCTCGTGTCAGGCTCAAGAAGAGAACGTTGCGGATATCGGATCCTACGTCGCCATCGTAATTCAGAAGATCAGGTGCATTGCATCAGCAAAGCTAGGAAATACAACGAGACGGCAACGCGTGTAAAAGAGATCCTGCTCAGCACAGTCAGTCCGGAGCAGTTTGTTTTAACACTGCTTGAAGCGGAGCCTCCCAATGTGTTGGTGAGTCGTCCCAGCAAACCATTCACGGAGGCCTCCATGATGATGTCCCTGACAAAACTGGCAGACAAAGAGCTGGTTCACATGATTGGTTGGGCCAAAAAAATTCCTGGTAAGAATTTCAATCTTCTTGTTCTTTATTTTAGTCAGTGCTTTTACCATCAATGTATCATTCTCTACCCTGAAATAATAGCACAGCACAGTAAATGTGCGGTATGAGAACTTTAAGCTTTTTATTCTATAAAGTAATGGACAATTTATTGCTCTCAGTAATTCACCTGGATGTATTTTGATTTAGCCAATGACCTAGCCCATAATTTACTATCGTTAGTCAAATACTTGTTCATTTTGCTAAAAAAGCACAGTTGGTGTTGCATGTAACTTCTACCTCATCAAATACAAATACCTGATTAATCTGATTTAGAAGGTTCATTAAAAGGGGTATTACCTAGATCGCTATAAAAAAGAATTTAAGACCAAATTCTTTCCTTGAATCCTGATAGAAGGTTTCTAATACCGTTGATGAGAACTGAAGTGTGTCCGAGCACTGAGTGTCTGCAGTTGCTTCAGTTGACATAGCTGCTACACAAGAGCATCAGGTTGCAAAGTGGCACGTAGTATCGATCTCAGAATTATTGTGCGCTCTCCTTCAAAACAAAAATCAATAAGGCTGCTTTTGGTTGTTGGCAACACAAAGAACACGCACTGAAGTGCAACTACATGCGTTATTGCCTTGAATGTCTCAAATGTGACCACAGTATCGTGGCAATGTACCGTTTCACTTCTTACAAACCAGAAGTGGTGAGCATTTGCAGTTCCTTCCTCACAAAGGGCCCATGATTAAAACAGAGTAAAGAATAAAAGCAGCCAGCACACAGAGAAGACGATAGTTGGCAGAGTTGTGCGAAGAAACTTGCTGTCTGGCGTAGACTAAACTGCAGACTGTGGCCCTTCAGCAAGAGCTAAGGTGACCAACTAATAGTAGTGAGCTGAAAGAAGCGCTGAATAATTGATAGACGTACAGCAGCATGGGGCTTCATCCTTAACTCCAGATATAGTGCTTTGCTGGAAGTGAGCCCTATGGCTGTGGTCACCTCGCATGGCTAATCTATTCTGCAGTGCGTCTGGTAGTCCTAACCCCACGTCCGTCAGGGCTGAGGAGCCAGCCCACCACGGCTCCTCTCTTGGATTTTATGCTGAAGGCAACCAGAGCGTGCTGGTGCGTGCCCTGGTGTTATGCTTGTGCACTATGAACAGCACTTGCTGCTGCTTGAATACGCACCCAGGAAGACATGACAGTAATCCTTACATCTGTAAATAAACTGAGTGTGTACACAGTACAGGAAACAATCTTGTTGGGGGATATTTCGCATAATCCTTAAACTAAGAACTTAGAATAAGGGAACTGTATCCTATTTCAGATCTAGCTGGAGTGGCTGAAGGTGTGACCAGCTCCAGCTGCTGGACCACATCTTCTAGTTGCAGATTACAGTCTCCACGGCTCAGCCGCTGTGTTGGAGGGTTCAGGTGTGATGGTTTTAGGGTGTGCATATTCCAGGTCAAGTGCTGAGCTGCTGGGGAGGAGGTGCTTGCACAGCACGAGCATCTTAAACCATGCTAGCCATTTGCAGTGTGATAGTGTTTTGCAGTTAATGATGTGGAATGTTTTAAACTGAGAGCCCGAATCCTTAATCCTTATTTTTCCTCATTTAAGAAACTCTGAAAATAACTGTAAAGTAAGTAACCATAAGGTGTTAAGTGCTATAATTTCTTGTCTGATCAGAAAAACTTGATTAAAAGGTGTCATTTCAGAGGTCTCCATATAGTTATGTTAATTCAGTAGGAAGCGAATTATGAAGGAAAACCGGAGAAATTCTTAGAAAAATGACCTTATTTTAAGCAATATTTGAATGGGAAAAAAACCCCAAACAACTTTTTCCATTTTCTGATTGTTCATAATTTCTATTTTTTTAACTATGTCAGCTTTTTTTTAAAAAAAACCCCACAAACCCAAAACCTCAGCCAGCTGAGATTAATTTTTTGTTTTTAAAAGATCAGTTTCCAAACCAACCCCAATTGTGACATTGATCACTTTTAGTTTATTTTCAACTTCTGTCAGAAATAAAAACTTTTTCTTGTCAGTAAGAGAACTGTACGAAGAAAACCCATTGAAGCAGTCAAAACCCTTCAAAACAGTTCCTGGGAATACTGACACTTTATCCTGTATGTTTGTTTTTTCTGATCGCTCCTGTTACACAGGAGAGAAGTAAACACCATTTTAGAACAATGCCAAAAATAGATGTGATTTTTAATATGTACCTAATTATAAGTAATATTGCCATATTACATGGTACTTGAATGTGGATTTATTTATTTTTTCCATTAAAATAACTGTGATGACTAAAGCTTAGGACACAGATTTGCAGTTTTCAACAATTCTTGCCTGAAGTTAATCTTCTAGATCTGTGCTCTGCTTCCTGGAGGTAAGGTCTTAGAAAAAAAATACAGAGCTCTTGACTAATGGCCCAGAGAACAGTAATTTTACTTTCTGTAAAGCTGAATATTTGCTTTTGTGTAGCTGGGTTAAGAAGCCCATTTTCACCTCTAAATTATTATTGGATATTATTTTGACACTCACCGAAAGTGAAGGGAAATCATTTTATTTTTCCTTATAGATGCTGACGTTAGCAGTAACTTTTTTCCTAAATAGTAAAGATAAATGTTTATAATTTTTTTTATTCAATATTTAATGACTTTGTTATGAGTTTTACTCTGTGACTGTATTTTCATCTGTACTTTCAGCTTAATGGATTGTATTTTTGTTGTTGCTCAGTAAAATAGAAGCTGACACCTGGATTTTTTTCCATCTGAATTCCAAGTATTTTAATTCTAAGTTGTCAGACGGCAGAACATAACTTCTATAATTGCCTTTTGCTTTGTTGACCTAGTCTAAGAGAGTTGAACGTGGTTCATAGCTGAACCTGTATTGCTAATTGATAGGATGTTGTCATAATATTGAAATTTGGATTTATTATGCAACCCAGTGTGTTGCTGGCCAGAGCAGTGTGTCTTTTGCTAGTTACTACACATCCAGCACAAGTTTTTTCTCATCTGGCTTAGCAATTTATGATTAAATGATTAGGTATAGAGCACACGATTTAAAAGACATGTACTACAGCCTTAGAAAAATAAGTAGTTTAATGTACTCTGCAGCAAATTAAATAAGACTTCTGACAGTGCAGTGGAAGCTGTGGGGGTGATGTGCTGTCCTCGATCTTTAAAGCGTAAGGTTGTTGGGAAAAGGAGAGGTATAGTCCTTCTAATAGTTGTGCTCCGTGGTCATAAGTCGTATGACTGGTGCTGATAATGTGAGTTTAGCGGATGACATCCGGGATAAATCTGGATCTTTACGTATCTGTAGATTGAACGCTGGGACTTGGTCTGACATCTCGCTCCACTAAGATAGTTTTTAAACCCAGTAACTGGTTGTTTATGCTGGAGAAATCAGCACACGCCTGTGTAAATGTTTATTTAAATAAACTTCTGAAATGTCTTTGGGCTGTCGTTTCCCGGGAAACTGCCACTGTCAGTTTATACTATTCACACTTCCATGATTATTTTTCTAAAAGCGCTTTTAAAATCATGAGTGTGTGTCTGGCAGATCATCTATTGTTGGCTGTGGATTCAGTAGTAAATTCTGTGACAGCGAAATTCAGGAGCGGAGGTACCGCTCAGAGGCTCCTGGTTACCCTTCGTATAAAATACGGAGCAAGGCTATAGATTTTGAGAGGCAGCACTTCTAGCAGTGATAAGAGAGAGTGTGCAGTACCCAGTTTATGTCAACCCGGGGCTGTCACCGACTGTCTTCCAGCCTAGTAGTTTAATAAGTTTAAAATACATGGAGGATTTGTATGAATTACTGACAGCAGATTTTTTGACAGCGCAAACGTACTGTGTGTGTATTTTAAGACCTCAGACAACTGGCAAGAACTACGGGAAACCTATCTCCCGTGTCCAGGCTGTGTAATGATTTTTCACTATGCAGAGTTGTAGATACCAGCTCATCTAAAAATGAAGCCCCTTTGCTAAGAGCCTGACCTAAAGCAGCGCTGCTTTGAAAGCTGCAGCCTGATCTTGGTCCTGAGCACAGCTGCGGTTTGACCACTGAACTGGTTGTCATATCTGTGTTTCATTCCTTGTCGTCGTACCTGTGTTTTATTCCTTGACTGAGCAGTCTGTGTTCCCACTTGAATTTTGATAATTCACACTTCTTCTGGTTTCTGTGTTTTGGTTTTTTTTTATTCCTCTTTATTTGGCTTCTATGCATCTCTTTACCCCAGCCTTTTTTGCAGGGGAAGGGAAAGGGAGGGCAAAGACTGTCTCTCCCTTCTGGCTGTGTTGCTGTGCTATCTATCTGACACCTTGCTAGAAGTTCTGGAGACAACTAAATGCTGGAATAGGCTGATGCACAGTCGCATTAATTCTGTTCTTGCTTCTGGGATGCTGTGAATGGAGGCAATGGTGACACTAATACCTTCACCAACTACCCTTCTCTTTGTTTTTTTCTGGTTTATAGCAATTTTGGGGAAGTGGCTGGCAGGAAAAGGATGGGCTGGGGTCAACACATGTCATTTACAAAGGGGATGATAACACAGAGGCATCAAGATGTGGGTTCTTTCACAGTTACCCAAAGAACCCAGAAACATGCCTGTCTTACGAGATAAAAAAAATCTCTGCAAGCGATAACCACATGTGCTCTGGGGAAATAACAGACTATTTCCTTAGGAGTCCTCTGCAGTGCACTGGAGTAATCGCTGACAAATGTGAGCTTCCCAAGTGATTCCCTGGTGCCTCTCAGGAGGCTGTGGGACTGTCATCTAAAGAGGTGGCCAAGCATAAGGCAGATCCTCTGCAGTCACTTGAGTTTCACCAGATACGGGAGTAATTGTACTTGAACGTCACGCTGCTTTATTTCAAATGTTTTGGGGAAGATCTGACTATGATACTAACAAATATTTATGTTCCTATTTGAGATGGCAGCATGGTCCTTCTGATGTCAGTGCTCCCTTTTCTGTCTTTCTTCACAATCCATAATTCTTTCTGTTTCTCATATCTTTATCAAAACAGAGAAATAAACAGATTGATTTATTTTATGCTATTTTCATCATTTTAGGCTTCATTGATCTCAGCCTCTATGACCAAGTAAGACTCTTAGAGAGCTGCTGGATGGAAGTTTTAATGGTTGGTTTGATGTGGAGATCAATCGACCACCCTGGGAAACTAATTTTTGCACCAGACCTTGTACTAGACAGGTAAGAGAAATAAACTTCTTGAGAACACTTCATATTAACGTGTTTTGAGGTGGGGTGAATGGTAAGAGGAAGAGGATTGAGTATGGGAGATGCTATTAACAGGTTATCTAACAGTATCCTTTACTTGTATTTGTATCAATAGTGTCTTGAGGTTCCACATCCTTACAGGTGCTCAAGGAATGCTAAGCATAAACAGTATTCGTGGACTTGCCAGTTCTTTAATTGCTGTAGCACATGACAGTGTGAAGTTTCTCCGTATTTTTCACATCTTTTTTTGGTTTTATTCCTTTTGGTCTGTGTCTCTAGATGCTGAAACTGTAGACACATCAACACAATGCACTGCATTGTCAATCAGTTTCTTCTAGCTGATAGACTTTCTCCCCCCACCCCTCAAAACAAGCAGACATAGTGTCAGGCCATATTTGAATTATTTTAATAGTAGCTTTTCTACCTGTTTTTCTTCCTGCTCCTAGTGCACACTTCATAAATAGCTATAATAATGAACGTTGCAGCAATTAAAAAACCCCTAGCTTGCTTTTTAATACTGAAAGTATTTTTTTCAAACTAAAGCAGGGTGATTGGAAGATTAAAAATTATTTCTCCATAACATCATGTACCAGCAGGGAAGAATATGGATTAGTAAGGGTGTTTTTCTACAGGACCTTAGAAGGATTTGACCTGGGCTTCACATTGGTAAAAAGTCAGGGAAACAATCTGTGCTCTTGGGTAGGTTTAAAATGCCTCTTAAGCTTTTCGACCTGGGGAAATTCAGATCTGTACCAGTTCTGTGGCTTGAGCTGAATAATAATCACAATCGCAGATACAGAAGGCAAAATGGGTTAGTAAGAGGAATAAATTTAATTTATAAAAGATATGAAATAGATTGTTACTTGCTCATATAAAATTCAATGCAAGCACACGCTGCGTTTTTCAATGCAATGATAAAAAATTCCTGAAAATGTATGATACATTTAGTTCCTCGGGAGCTAATATGTGCTGAATAGCGTGAGATTATTTGATGCATTCCTTCATCTCTGCACAACAAAGCAGAGTGGGAGCTAGCAAGCATCTGGTAATTTTATTTTTTTTAAGACACATGTATATGAAACTGGTTTGTAACTTGGTTGTTTTTCTCTTAGCTGAACTTCATACTAATCTTTGTAGACAAGTACTTCTCTGATGCTTGTGTCTTTGTTTTGAAACTGGCAGCTGCCTGTCCTTCTCCAAAGCTTAAAATTCTCCTGTGCTATGAGGAACAAGGGAAACTGGGCAATAGTCAGGCAGCTGCCTTTCTGCAGGCACTACTTGCTGCACCCGGGTTGTGGTATCTGCCTGTGCCTGCCTTGCAGCCTGAAGGCTCAGCACCTTCCTCTTGGGATCCAGTAGACGAGTAAAGTTCTTTAATTCTCCTGTGCTGCTGTGCTTAAGTCTGTCTCATCTTAAAAACATTACAGAGAAAAAATATGTCATGTTCCAGATAGTGTAAGAAGCATCCCTTTGCATACTGTGTCATAGAGCTTAATTGCTATTTTAGTCCAATACATGTCAAAAAAAACTAACAAAAAAATAGGAACAGTAACTTCAGTGGTTTGCAATTTGCTGCTGCTTAATTTTAAACCCATTGGAATGGCTTAGGGTTGTTTGTTGTTTTTTTCCAGATCAGAAAATGGGACCATTTCTAATCTCCAAAATGGAGAAAGTTGCATTCAGTAAACACTTGCAGACATAAAAATAACCAGACCGCAAAACCACCAAAACCCCCAAAATCTGTTTACAATTAAACACCTTCAAAGAAAAAGGTGCTGGGGGATGGGGGTGGAGGTTGTTTTATTCTTTAAAAATGTCTTATTGTTCCAAGAAACTTATTTTAGGGGGTCTGTCTTATTCACCAAGTCCTGAGGCCTCTGTCAGGTGCAAACAGCGGTGTCACCGGTTGTGGTATTAACTCCTTGTGAAACAAATCTGGAAAATGGTTGAAGGTGGTACTGTGCCCTACACTACAGAGTTTCAAACTGATTATCCAGAATTATACTGGCTGTGAGGATAAAGCCTTTTACAGAATTATGGTCATACTTACCTGCGGTCAATCCTGCATGCGCTTTAAAGAGAAAATCAGTTTCTTAGAGGTGCTGACCTTTTATACCAGTGTAATTTTCAACTTAGATTTCATGATAGAACCTTTTGAATTGTCCCAAAGATGAGATGGATAGGCCTTTTGCAGCCTCTTTTGTGCTTTGACTTTTATCTGGCTGAGTGAGAGTTCCTTAATTTTACTTTTTTCAGTAACATTTTAAATGTGTTTCCATAGGGACGAGGGGAAATGCGTAGAGGGAATTTTGGAGATCTTTGATATGCTCCTGGCCATGACCTCGAGGTTCCGAGAGCTGAAACTGCAGCACAAAGAGTATCTGTGTGTCAAGGCAATGATCCTCCTCAATTCCAGTGAGTACGCAGTTGACTCTGAGGCTCACCAAATTGTACTTTTTATTTCGAGGGTGGCTGGGAAATCAGCCTCTGAAAATGGCAGAAATATCAAATGAGATAAAGCCATTGAAAGAGGACAATAGGAAAGGACTTCTAACCGTCAGATTGTAAGGATTTCTGCTCAAGAAGCTTCTAAACTCTATCATTTGCTGGATTTAGGGTCTATGTCCTGTTGCAAGAACTGCATGAAAGACCCAAAGTCTGAAAGCTTCTCACAAGGTGGGGCTCATGGCCCAGGCTGTGGGTATGTCCTTTTCAATGAGAACTTTTGCTCCTCTCTCTGTGGATCCTGGTCATGTGTAAAGTTGCTTACAGCTCAACAAAGCTGTCCTTAATTCTAGTAAAATTAGTTACTCAACTGAGTGATGATTAATTGGGCTTAAATGTTCCTATTTAATGGTAATTAATTGGTAGAAATGATTGAAATTACTCAACAGTTCTGCAAGATGAATTTCAGGATAGGAGCTTTGCTTTGCAGCCTTTTACACAAAGCAATTAGAAGTGTGTGTTTGCTAGTTTAGGGTAGTCTGCAGTAAAATAATTTTATTCCCCAGAACATGTTGTAATTAATGTCAAAAAAAACCCCAACAACAAAATAACATCTAACTATTTACATTTACTGTTTTCAGCAAGGAGCTGCTGCGTAATTCTCAGCCCAGTTCTGAAGGGGCATAGTCCAGCTGTTATCCCACTTTTTTATTTCAACAGACAACAAAAGCTGTTTGTTTTTTCTTAAAAAAAAAATACAACAACCACCAGCCAACCAAAGAACCCAACAAAAAAAACATGTTTATCAGCTGCATTTTCTTCAAAGCCTCACCTCTCCAAAAAAAATCTCTCCTTTCACCTCTCCCTCCTCTCCTTTCTTGTCAAAGTGAATCTTCTACTCCTAATTTTCAAGGTGTTCTGGAGCTCTGTCCTTCCATAAGTATCTTTGGGAGGATTTTTTCCCTCCAGGTCTCTTCTGCTCCACCAATAGTGTTATAGTATGTTTCCAGACCTTACTAGTGGTGATTTCTACGCTTCCCTCTCCATACCCCTAATCCCCTTTTCTTGCTTTCGCTGACTTTTAAGGTTTCTTGCTGTAGGCGAGTGCTGTATTATGGCACCCTTAGTGAGTTGTAGGGAGACCATGGCAGGCTGGGTCTATGAGCAGTGTCTCTCCCCATGTTCTCCTCCCTCCCTAGGGTATACTCAGAGAAAAAAGTTTTTTTCAGCAAGAAGGTATTAGAGCAAGCATAATGCTGTAATTCTTAATAGTTACTAAAATACAAGGTACAGAGTGATTCAAAGGAAAATGGCGAGCATGTCCATTCTCTGGACTGAAGGGTCTGCGTTCAACATGTTGTCTTGGGAGGATTTGGGACAGTCACTCAGTTTGCAAATGATGTGGCCATTAAATTTTGGCAAAGGAATGTAAGTTGGAGCTTGGTGTGGCACATGGGGCATTGTTTGTACAGTTTGACAGGGGTGTCAGGAAGTGTATCTTCTCTAATCCTGTTGGAATACTACATCAGAAAAAAATACACAGCTGTAGCTTTTTCTTCTTCCTCATGAGCAGGGAGTATTCCTTTCTCTCCTCTGGTTAGGCATGTTTCCCTTGTCAGCAGAAGAACCTGAAAGCAACAGAAAACTGCATCATCTGCTCAATGTAGTCACCGATGCTCTGGTGTGGGTTATTGCAAAGAGCGGAATCCCCTCACAGCAGCAGACAACTCGTCTGGCCAATCTGTTGATGCTCCTCTCTCACGTCAGACACGCAAGGTAAATTTTACAGAACGTGTGTAACGTGTAAGGTGTTAGTGCTTGTTTATTGCAGCAACAAAACAAGGCTTTTGCTCCAGAGCACTCGGGAGGGAATCCTGGTACTGCTCTTCATCTCTGTTCACTGCAAGGCTTTCCTTCCTCGCACAACTAAGCAGGCAATACACTCAAGTGCTTGCTGGCACTCAGAAATGGTGTGTTGATATGAAAAAGCTGTCTTAACTGTATTACATTAAATTGTTCACTATGTATCTGCCTGAAATGTTTAACAACAACAACACAAATTCAGCCTTTCAAAAAAAAAAAAACAACCCACCCAGCCTTCAATACAATTCTGTCCAAAATAAAAGTCTCTTTCAAAATTGATCTGCAGAGTGGGCTTTGGTGGAGCAAAGTGTACTTTGGGTGCCATGTTTGTCCCAGGCCAAATTTGCTGTCTTTTATTCAGAACCACAGCACTTTTGCCAAGTGATTCATGCTACAGCGATACCGCGCTCCTGCTTTCGCCGTGGGAAGCAGCTCCTCTGCTCCCTGCCAATTCCTGGACCTCCTGGAGCTGCTCACCTTTGCCTGCAGCACAGCAGACTCAGGCACAGGGCCCTACAAACAGATGCTTTAATTTTCAGGCTGTTTGTCATTTTAAATTATTACCCAGAGACCACCTATTCACAAAGCTGGCTTTGGACTATGTGTCCAGGGAAGACGGTTCTGGGACCAGGCTGGAGCATGCAAAGGAGAGATGGGCATAGCTGGCTGTGTGTCCCCACACAGGAAGAGGGACAGCCACCCTTGCCACAACCTTCCTGGGAGAGCGGGGTGGCAGCAGCAAGGACCTGACTGTGCCAAAAAAGCAGCTTTGAACAGCCAGTTTGTGAACTGAGGCTGAGTTTGAGAGTTGGCCCTACAGAAGCTGCAGCACCAGCCAGACCTGAACCCAACTCACGGCTCTGATGCCCTGCCGTCGCCTGGGTTGCCCACTGTGGTGTGACATCGCGTCACAGCATCGCAGGAGCTCTTATTCTGGCATAGCGTGAACAAACCCTCTGAATCTTTGCAAAATTTTTGTATTGTCTTATTAAAACAAGGGTTTTTATGCTGTGCCTGCCTCAGCTGAAGTCTGGAGGCTATTTGTTGTGACCTGTCTCCTTTATGTTGCTTAGCACTGGTCAATCAATAATACTTTGTTCTGGAAATAATTGATGCGCTCAGCCTTGATTACCAAATGACACAGGGCTCTCAAGAGCTGGGTGTAGGAGGAGGGCTGCAATTTCTTCCTTGCCATTAACATATTTATATCTCTAGATAATAAAGCACTCAGCTTTAAATTATTAGGATGTTGTTGCTGTTGATAGTGGTAAGTGATCTCAGGGACTACAGCACCTAAATCCTCTTAACTCCTAATAAAAAAAGGACTCTCTTGAAGCCATGAGCACACTTTCCTTTGCATTGTTGGACCCAGATCGCTGACTTATTTTCTGTTCTCCTTCACAGTAATAAGGGAATGGAACATCTCCTGAGCATGAAGTGTAAAAATGTGGTCCCAGTGTATGACTTGCTGCTGGAGATGTTGAATGCGCACACTCTCCGAGGCCAAAGGAAGTCCCCGGTCACACATCCCGAATTTGGCCCATTAGAACAAATGGACACGGGAGACAGTCTGCGAAACGGGGCAGCCCAGTAATTCTGTCGAGACCTGGAAATGTGAAGCTTTTTCAAAGCTATGGGAGAAAACAAAGCTGCTGTGATGGGACTGCTGAAGCGTGACCAAGTGCGAGTCCTCATCTCTTCTAGATTTGCACCTTGATATCTCGGGAAAGGCTTGTGGGATGCACACCTCTGTCCATGTTCCTGACATTGTAATAGCTGCACTTTTATAGTGCCTTTTCTGAGACTCCTCAAAAGCACCTTATGAAGTTAAGCCTCAGAACAGTACTGTGAGACAGGGAATTACTGCCTCTCCTTTTCAGAGGCCAGTGAACGGAGACAGAGAGATAAAGGGCCTGGTTTAAGATGATAGAAGAAGTCTGTGTCCAGGCTCGAAGTGAGCACCCAGGTCTCCGTCTCCCAGACCAAGGCTTTTAAGTGCTGACTAGGTGATCTCTTTCCGCGTGAGATTTTATGAAATGTAGAGCAGCATTGTTTGGGACAGATCCGCTTACCTGTGCATGCTGGTCCCTGCGGACTACCTGCTTTGCAGCTGATCTAGACAAAGTGCCGAGATATGTACAATGTAAAGGAGTTTCTTCTGTTCTTAAATATGCAATGGCTGCAAGGGCCTTCATCTGAAGGCCATTCAGAAGAGCTCCTAGGGCCAGTTCAGAGCCTCTTCAGCAATGTTAAACCAAGCTTAAGTTTGTATTTTGTGAGCCTGTTCTTAACACTCACATTATTATCTGTGTATAATTCTTCAGTGCTTTAAACGATGACCAAACTGCCTAGATATTTCAGTCAATGCTGACCTTTGAAACGCGTTTTGTCTGTGAGATTAACATGTTGTTTTATATATTTATTAATGAAGTTAAATCTATTATAATATTTAGGCATAAGAGGTTGTTCTGTGAATATTAACTGTTTGCATTTGTATAAGATCTGCTAATCAGGGCTTGTGAAATCAGCTAGAAACAAACCATCTTCCCTCCCCTTTTAACTTGCGGGTGGGCTTATGTCCTGCCCACCCTAAATGTCTTGCAGCCGCTTTGCAGGGAGCAAGGCAGTGGATGGGAACCTAAGCTGGGACCTGCTTTTGCCTGCTGCCCTCAGGTGTGCCGCTTGGTCGTTTTCGAAGCGCATGGCACCTTGTGCTGTGGTTTTCATATCTTGTATAGGATCCCTCAAAGAGCAGGGTGGGGGATGGTGGTTCTGGCACTTCCTTTGCTTCACAAGTGTGACAACTTGTTTGAATTTCACTGAAGATGTGGGTTTAAACCCCTCCCTTGTGCTGATTTCTGCATGTGTCTAAGCTGCACTGAGAGAAAAAAAACAGAGGAAATAGCCTGGCCGATGACCTCAGCGAAGAGCAGGATGGCATCATTTGTTCTGGCAACTGCCCGTATCGCATCTTGACGTGAGCTAGAATTGCAATCACTCTAAATGGGTATGTTGAAATATAATACGTGTATGTTCTGGGCATTTCAGGTATGGTGAAATTAAATTGGGATCACACCAAAAGTCTATTTTGAGCCAATAAATCTTTTGGATTAGGGACTTTGATTAGTATGCCATTTGCATACTTTGACTATTAGTCAAACCTTTGATCTTGGTGTTTTTTCAAAGCCAAGGACAATATTTTTTTATAGGAGGAGCATAAAGACTTTTCAGTGAGTTACACAAATCTATTGTCTTGTTTTGATCTTGTACGATACCAGATGCTGCTGATGGTCTGAATTTTTACTAGCTACCTTTTTATTGTTTTTAAGAAACTGTAATATAGCAGTGTCCTTCTAAAGAAGTATAATATTTACTACAAAAAAAGGGAAAAAAATGTGAGTACAGTCTGGAATTCATGGGTACTTTCATTTTTGAGGGAAGTTTTGCTGTAAAACAGACGTGTTTCTTGGGCTTCATCACCTTCTGGCCTCAACGCCTGTTGTGTTGTTCTGTTTCTGATTTTCCTTATCCTGTGTAATCTTTTTGTTTAATACAGTTTTTCAAAGAAATGTTTAAGTGATTTTTTTTTTTTGTTTGCTTTAGAAGTGCTGAATTTATGTGCAATCTCGCAACAAAGCTCTTAAAAAACGGGAAAGAGTGGATATAAATCATAAAATTAACTTCTAAATGAAAATTTGCTCTGGATTGACTTTGTAAAAGGGCAATGCTGCAGATTTGTGCCATGTGTTGTGATTTATATATGCCGTTACCAGCACAGTGCAACTAGGAAAATGATGTGATTTTAACAGATAATTTTTGTCTTGTTGAACATCATTTTATTAAAAGTTACTACCAGTGTTTTAAAATGGGCAAAAGCCAATAGCTGCCGACTCTCTGGATTAATGTAGCTGTGTTCGTATTTGGATAAGGAGAAGGTGCACGTCTCTCAAACAGCACAGGGAGCTGTGTGACAAAATGACTGAAGAAGGGTGCCTTCATCTTTGAGCAACCTGGTCTAGTGGAAGGTGTCCCTGCCCGTGGCAGGGGGTTGGAACTAGATGATCTTTAAGGACCCTTCCAACCCAAACCATGCTATGATCTCTTGAGAGAGATGTTGCGTTTATCATGGGTTTGTAGACCACAGACTCTCTCAGATGCTGCATTCCTGGTGTGAAGGATGTCCACATCCCTACCAAGCTGGAGCAGAGCTGCCATGCTCCATTTCAGTTTAGGTATTGGGGCGGGGCAGGGGACTTTTCTAGTTTCAGCATGAATGAATTGAGTGCTGAGGAGCTGTGAGGGCTGTGAGGAGGGGAGGAGAATGAGGCTAGTTTATGGCTTTCCTTCACTGCTCTGCTGTATATCAGCTTCTGCTACTGTGCCAGGACCTGGCCAGAGGGGGCTGTTTCTAGTTGAAGAAATTACACTGCAGTTCTGGGATGTTCATGGAGGTGAGGTTCATGCAAGAGTGCCAGTTGCCATGGATTTAAAGAAAGAAAGAAAGAAAGAAAGAAAGAAAGAAAGAAAGAAAGAAAGAAAGAAAGAAGACTAAACTTCTCCATATGTGCGCTGTTAAAAACATGCTGAGGTTCCCCTCAAGTCTGGAACTAGAACCAAATGGTAAAACCACCTTAACTTTTTTTTTTTTTTTTTTTAAAGAAATGTGGTAAGTCTTGGAACATTTCAGGCAGGTGAAATGCTTTGTCTCCAGAAATGTGAGACCTTTTCTACACCTCTGTCTTCCTGCAAATTACCCATTTTTAATGCTGTCACGTTGCCAGTCAAGAGGGGAGAATATGGGGAAAACATGTGTTGGAACATTATCCCTTGAGATAGTGCCCGACAGGCTGGGTGCTCCTATAAATTCTGTAGCAAATTAAGACAGGTAGCACTTGAAGATTTTTCTTTTCAACAAATATGTGTATTTCTGTAATAATGATATGATGTTAATTCTTTACTGACTGATAAATCTGTAGAGGGATCATTGTGATGAAAGGAGAGCATCCTCTTCAGTGCTGGAACTTTTTCTTTTCCTCCTGATGACCTGTGGAGTATGGAAGACATTTGCTGTATTTGCATCATCAGAGTGGTTTAACAGAGCCTAAAAATGCAGTGAGCCCCAAGAAAGTTGCCTCTTGGTCCTATTTGAGCTGTCACCAGTGACCAGCTTCTTCTGAGGTAAGAATGTTTGTCTTGTTTGGACTTTATCAGAGAATCATAGAATGGTTTGGGTTGGAAGGGACCTTAAAGATCATCTAGTTCCAACCCCCTGCCACAGGCAGGGACACCTTCCACTAGACCAGGTTGCTCAAAGCCTCATCCAACCTGGCCTTAAACACTGCCAGGGAGGGGGCATCCACAGCTTCTTTGGACAACCTGTGCCAGTGTCTCACCACCCTCACAGTAAAGAATTTCCTCCTAATATCTATTCTAAATCTACCCTCTTTCAGTTTAAATCCTTTACTCCTCATTCTATCGCTACATGTCCTTGTAAAAAGCCCCTCTCCAGCTTTCCTGTAGCCCCCTTCAGGTACTGGAAGGCTGCTATAAGGTGTCCCTGGAGCCTTCTCTTCTCCAGCTGAACAGCCCCAGCTGTCTCAGTCTCTCTTCATAGGAGAGGTGCTCCAGCGCTCTGATCATCATCTTCATGGCCCTCCTCTGGACTCGCTCCAACAGCTCCATGTCCTTCATATGTTGGGGAACCCAGAGCTGGACGCAGTGCTGCAGGTGGGGTCTCACGAGAGCGGAGTAAAGGGGCAGAATCACCTCCCTCGACCTGCTAGCCACACTTCTTTTGATGCAGCCCAGCATACAGTTGGCCTTCTGGGCTGCAAGCACACATTGCTGGCTCATGTCCAGCTTTTCATCCACCAGTACCCCCAAGTCCTTCTCCTCAGGGCTGCTCTCAATCCACTCATCGCTCAGCCTGCATCCATGTTTGGGATTGCCCTGACTCAAGGCAGGATCTTACACTTGGCCTTGATGAACTTCATGTGGTTCGCACAGGCCCAGCTCTCAAGCCTGTCAAGGTCCCTCTGGATGGCATCCCTTCCTGCTGGAGTATCAACTGCACCACTCAGCTTAGTGCCATCTGCAGACTTGTTTCATGTGGAAGCCTAGCCTGAACGTGCCAGGTATCGCTAACAGCCATGGCCACGACTGGGGTCCTGCAAGGCGCAATGCTGCTGCTCTGGGTGCGCTGATGGCTTTGGAGCCTAACTACACGGAAAGCAAGCCTGAGCTGCTCCCAGTGAGCTGGACCCATATGATTTTTAAAAACTGGCCCAGAGAGCCTGCTTTTGTGCATCCAAGGTTGTTCCTTTGTCCGAATAATAGAAAATAGTTGAGCGCTGATGAAATAGCTGCTCTTCCCTAGGATGTGCTTTAACCCACATACATTAAAAATGCGGTTGTGATTATGGGTCTATTTCGATCTCAGCACAGCGAGCACACAGCAAGGGCAGATGGCACTCCCCTTCCCTGCCCGTCCCCACCGAGGTAAGTGCCCATGGGAAACAGGTTTCTCTTACCTTGAGAGCTGAAGTTACGAAGTATGGATTTGCATGGCTTCCTCTGAGGTGCCTTAAGGTTAGCACAGGACCTGTCACAGGAATTACTGCTTTATAGAGCTGAATACTGATCATATATATATTCAACATATATCTCAATATATTCCGTCCAGTTCCTTGGACAGCAGAGTAGCTTCTAACTCCTGTTCCTGGCTGCTGTGAGCGAGCACAGCCAAGGACAGTCACCACCACAGCCCAGCTGTAGGCCGGACCATTTCTGCCAATGGTGGATGGTCCTGTGCTCCTTCCATACACCCAGAGCTGGAAGTCACAGAATCACACAGAATCGCAGAATCAGTCAGGTTGGAAGACACCTCTGGGATCATCGAGTCCAACCATTGCCCTGACACCACCATGTCAACTAGACCATGGCATTAAGTGCCATGTCTAGTCTTTTCTTAAACACACCCAGAGATGGTGACTCTACCACCTCCCTGGGCAGCCCGTTCCAATGTCTAATGACCCTTTCTGAGAAGAAATTCTTCCTAATGTCCAACATGCCTTTGCTATCGTCACCATTCATCTCAGAAGAAATCGTTTGATGTTATTTACGGCCTGTGAGATAATGATTCAGCAAAGCAGTTAAGAATGTGGTCATCTGTTGTGCTGACCCACTGCCTAAACCAGTACTGAAGAGAGCATTGTAAATGGGAATATGAAAACCAAGTGGATTGCTAAAATATGGAAAATAAATATTATTTATATTCATTTTTCACAGTGTTTCACTACTGAAATGTAGTGAGTTAAATGGCACATTGTTTCATAGCTAAGACTTCATTTTATTTATGATCTGGATATTTTTTAACTCCTTCCATCTTTACACATAGGATTCACCTACAGTCTTCATGCATTGTTGAGTGTCAGTGATTTCAATTTAAGTGCATGAAGAAAACAAGATTGCTTTGCCATAAAAATGCCAACTGCTGCTGCTGCTGCTTAAACAGCCAAAACCTTCTTCACTCCTCAATGTCATGTACTAAGGAGCTGGCAGAGCCATTAACAGTGGTTACTGCACATTGCCTACATCTGTTTTCCCCAGAATTTTCTGAGTCCTACTTTATATGGGGTTTTAGTTTCAACGTTTCACCCTCATTGCGAGTTTGCAATGGAAACGGGTTTAGGACTGATGTTGGTGCCTTTTGAAGTGCTTTATGTATGTTATACTAATGTGAAACCTGCCTCCCCAAGCCGTGCCTTTCGCTCAGCTGCTCTTCAGTTCTGTGAACTTACAGTACTTGTCTAGTGACGTGGGTTTCATTCAGTTGTAGATTGTTGTAGCTGAATAAACAGGTATCACGAAACCTAAATCTACGCCTTTGTGGTCATTTCTTTCCTGCGGCTGAGCTCAGCCTGGTTTCATGAGCACAGAACGTGCATGACCACGCTGTCTGTAAGTCTCTCATCCCTACCTCCGCAGCCACTCCACACGCTGTAGGTTGATTTACTTTGTCAGGAACTCAAGTTTTTAGGACGTTTCCCAACACCAAGTGACTGCAGAAGATGCAGGTTGTGCCCTTGTGTTTCAAGGACCAGCAAATATAACTGTAGGGGGGGCAAGACATCATAAACAAAGAGTCCTCTGTGTCCCATGCTGGCAGGACTGTTGCTGACTGCTTTGGGGTGGGGTAGACATACATGAAAACAGACTGAGGCCTCATCTCCTTGCCAAAGACATAAGACTTCAACTCAAAACTAGTTTTGGCCTGGTTTCACTCCTGCACGTAATTCATGTGCAAAAGCGCGCACACATGTGCTCACTCTCACCCTTGCTCTTGCCCTTTTTCAATCTTTTTTCTTCCCCCCGCCACAGAACACTAACAACCCAGACCCAAGCGAGAGGACGCCACTAAGCAATTGGTAGGTGTACATATAACGACTTGTTTGAGGCAGACTTCAGTGTCAGCCCACAGCGCAGTGGTTATAATCAACTGGAAGTAAAACTATTTCAAACAGGTTTTGGGGAAAAAACATTTAAGTTATTTTCCCAGACTTTTTTTTTGACATTTGGAGATAATTTCATGAAAGCTCCTCATGCTATATACTACATCAGCTCAACAATTTGATATAACTGTACATAATGAAAGGAAATTGCAGGCTATGAAATTTTCTTTAGACCTTTTAACATTGTTCAATTTTTTTTTCCCCCTGCATAGGTTCTTTAGAACTGAATATCATGTCAGCAAGTGACTATTAGTTCTCGGCAGAAAGGTTTGCATGGGCATTTGTGACAACCTGGCAACGAAATAAGGGTTAGAGTTGGCTGACTCCTACAGAGACAGAAACTTAAATGAGCTCCATCTGAAAGTAATTGCTTTCCAAATACAAAATAAGGATGGCAGAGGGAGAGAGGAGAGAGTGTGTGTGTGTGTGTGTGGGGCGCAGGGCGGGGAGGATCCATTCTTTATCTCTGGATACAGCACCACTGTGAGAGCTGTAGCAGTGAAATTGGTAGCTGGCACACAAGTCTGGCTCCACTGACACAGCTACACAGAGTGGTGTGCCGGCTTACGGGCTGTGAAGGCTGCCAGGGATGGAAGCACTGCCGCATCGGGTGTCTTCAGCGGGCTGCAGCCTGGGTACTGCTCCTTGCGGCTGAGGTTGAGACACCTCAGCATGGAGCTGGCATATCTTGAGCACATGGTGTGGATGTAAACTACGTACGGTACCACTACTAAAAAGTACCAGACTGTAAGCTTTGGCTTTCCTAAACCATGTTGCTAACTTTGCAAGCTTAACTGTATTGCAATTAATGCATTAGTTTAGTTTAATATCCTGGAAGTAAACCAAGCATTTTTTTGGAAGGAAGCTGTTGGTTTGCTACAGGGACTGTCTTTCTCCAAACATAAGAATGCAAAGCAACTTGCTTCATCAATCCCTCTGCCCGAAGATGGGGAATATGCAACCAAACAGTGGTGACAAGTGTAGAAAAGGTGGGAGAATTCTCACAGGCTGATCACAAATCCCCTTTTCTATAGGGAAGCATTACAGAAATGGGCTAATTGCTGGGTGATTTTCACTGCAACCAAACACAAAAACTCTTAGTGCTCAACCAACCCCCTTACCATCACACTGAGCAATCCTCGACGTGCACTTCCCTCTCTCCAGCACGGCCATAACTCCCGGTTTAGAAAATCAGTTCCAGGGTGGGGAAACTGTTCAGCATTTCAAACTAGTAATAAGCACGAGTTGGTTCAACTTTGTATTCTTCCTCCAGGAAATTACAGTCAGTTGCAAAGGAAAGGATCTGTGACACTGCACTTCTGAATTCGTAAACGCTTGCTCTGACAAGCAAGAGAGTGGTTATGCTGCTCGTAACGCTTTTGCGTTAGCATGCAAGTACATTGATTTATACAGGCGTGGAAGGGCCAGCACTGTTGGAACACGTGGCTGGTTGCCCCCCACGAGACACACTGATAGTCCCTGCAGACATTGGCAAAATTTTAATGACAGTACTCAAACTGTACAACCGAGAAGCAATGGCAACGCTGACTGTACACAGTGTTTCTCTAGCATTGACCAAGCGCCAGTCTCATTGTAAAGATGAAGCTTATAAAAATGCACAACTCTCTCCCAAGATACTGTACACTATTCAGCAGGTTAAAAACTGGAAAAAATCTTTCATTAAAAAAGTCATTACATTATTTGTATACATCAGGGACAGTCTACATAATCATGTTCATCTAGAAAATATGTGCATTATAAACCATTTCCATGCAATGCAACAATTTCTTATTTCAAAGGTGGTATAAAAAGACAATACAGCAGTCCTAACACTAGAATACTATATGTGAAACAAAACACATGCGCATCCTTTTATTGAACGCGTCAGATGAATAAAATACAAAGATTCCAAAAGATGTAGATTTTTTTGTTTCCACCAAGTGACTACAGTACCAAAAGATACAGGTAATGTGAAGTGTGTGCAGGAATCATTTTAGGCAAAGTGCCTCTTCAACGGCTTGTTTGTCGTGTTAACCCAAGACAAGACTGCTGTGTTTAAGATTACTGTGATATAGTTTCTGTATCTAATAAGTCAGTATTCAATCACCTTGCAAGCTTAAGAGCACTGCACCTATAAAATAGTGTATCATCTAGTGCATCAAAGTATAAAGTGTGTTGCTTACAGTTTAAAAATCTATAGAAAAAGTTTGTTTTCCGTACAAAAATGCTGAAATTTTGTCAAGATATACATTTTGAGATGTGAAATTTAACACATTCCCTGTGACAGGGAAAGGAGGCTATAAATGTGAGGCATTATTTAGCTGCAGCAGTGACCTGCGCAATGGTGTGTAGGACGTGAGGGTGCTGTAGTGTTTAGTTCGGGGAACTAACACAGCACAAAAATTTCTGTATTTAATTATGTGATGTCACTGCTTGATTGATGCTAGCAGCATGAAAAAAGCACCGCAGAGAGTGTGTTTTGGTATAACTGAAGATTCACGGGCTGCTTTCTAAGTTGGTGGGGGCCCATTGGTGTATTGCAGCATGGGATGGAAAGAACGGGCAAAGTTGTTTGCCTGGGTGCAGCTATAGTCATCCTCAGAAGATGGAATCATGCAAGCCAGAAGTAAAAGCAGTAGAAATAACAACTGAAGAGGTAAAGCTGCTCGCAATACACGGTAAAAGAAGGAGGGAGATCGAGGAATTGTTTGAATAGGTTGTGGATGGCTTTCACCTCTGAAAAGGAGAAAAAAAAGAAAAAAAAAAAAAGAGAAAAAGAAAAAAAAAAGACACTTTAGAGTTTGAATTAAACAAGTTGTTTTAACGCCCTCTCTAGGATTCCCACTACCCTTCCAAGGTGCAGGGCTGCGTTATCTACAGGAAAATGCACTGCACATGAAACACTTCAACTATAACTTGAAAGCGTGGAAGACTGCTCAGTGGGAAGCCAGATGGTGGCTTGGGTTTACTGTCGTTACTACTGAAGAAGAAACATTTCTTTGTAATAGCTTAGGTCAGCAGGTTTTTACCCTATTTTCAGATGCAAACTTAGGTTTTCCCAGAAGACAAACAAACCATGCTAAATCCATGTTGAAGTGCAAAGGAAAGCCACCATTCAGACTGATGAGGCTCTTCTTAGCCTTGGCATTACTGGTGAGGCTGCATCTGGAATATTGTGTCCAGTTCTGGGCCCCTCAGTTCAAGAAGGACAGGGAACTGCTAGAGAGAGTCCAGCACAGAGCCACGAAGATGATTAAGGGAGCGGAACATGTCCCTTATGAGGAGAGGCTGAGGGAGCTGGGTCTCTATAGTTTGGAGAAGAGAAGACTGAGGGGTGACCTCATTAATGTTTATAGATATGTAAAGGGCAAGTGTCATGAGGATAGAGCCAGGCTCTTCTCAGTGACATCCATGGACAGGACAAGGGGCAACGGGTGCAAGCTGGAACACAGGAGGTTCCACATAAATATGAAGAAAAACTTCTTTACAGTGAGGGTAACCGAACACTGAAACAGGCTGCCCAGAGAGGTTGTGGAGACTCCTTCTCTGGAGACATTCAAAACCCACCTGGACGCGTTCCTGTGTGACATGATTTAGGTAATCCTGCTCCGGCAGGGGGATTGGACTAGATGATCTTTTGAGGTCCCTTCCAATCCCTAACATTCTGTGATTCTGTGATACTGAGATCTATCCTTTGAACAGACACTAATGTACTGGGGGTAAAGTTCTCCCTTTGTCCTTCATGGTCTATTTGTAATAAGTTGCTCTAAGCTGCAAGTTTCTTTGTCAAGGTATGCTGGTGGAATTAAAGGAAGATATAAAATGAAAATATTCCGCGATTTGGCACAAAAAGTATTTTCTCAAGAGTAAAGACAAGCCAAGGCTGCACATTGCTGCAGAGGTCTAGGAGCAGGAGTGCTGATGGAAAACCATTCACCAAGATGCAGCCCAGAGCTGGGAAGGAGAGGAGACATTACAGGTAGGCGGAAATCTCCTCCACCTGCATGTCCACCTCTGAGGAACGGCTGCCCAGGTTCCTGCAGGCACTCAGCTCACCTCTGCCATTTCCACTATACTTCAAGAGACCAGGTGAATATAAAATAGTACCTTGTGCGGCTGCTGCTGCTTCTGCCATCTGCAGTTCTCCTTATCTGTTGAGAGAAATAGCTTTTAGTATCCAGGTTTCAGAAACTACAAGGAATTTCTCTTTCTCAAAACAGACATTTGTAGACCTTAAAGTCCTGTTGTAAATTCTGTAGTAAGGTACATACATCTAAAAGGTAAAATGATTACGTTTGAGGAACTTTCAGGCTAAATATGTCAAAATATGCTATATGCTGATAGCAAAATATTAGAAAAAAATACTTGCATTCTTCACAGCAGGGCTGGATATCGCTGCAACTGGATTATAGACTCCTGAGTCTATGATCTGGAAGTCATCTGGAACTAGCAGGAATGCTCTGGTATCCTAAAAGGTAACCACACAGTCCTCTTTAAAATGCACATTCAAAACTCACAACAGATGAAGTACAAAGAGCCCTGGTCACAAGTGGTGTTCCCCGGGGCTCATTCTCTTTAATATCTTTATCAATGATCTGGACCAGGGGATTGAGTGCACCCTCAGTAAGTTTGCAGATGACACCAAGTTGGTCAGGAGTGTTGATCTGCTTGAGGGTAGGAAGGCTCTACACAGGGATCTGGACAGGTTGGATTGATGGGCCGAGACCAGCTGTATGAGGTTCAACGAGTTTAAGTGTTGGGTCCTGCACTTGGGGCACAACAACCCCATGCACCGCTAAAGGCTTGGGGAATAGTGGCTGGAAAGCTGCCCGGCGGAAAAGGACCTGGAGGTGTTGGTCGATGGCTGGCTGAATATGAGCCAGCAGTCTGCCCAGGTGGCCAAGAAGGCCAACAGCACCCTGGCTTCTATCAGAAATAGTGTGGCCAGCAGGACTAGGGAAGTGATCATCCCTTTGTACTCAGCACTGGTGAGGCCGCACCTCGAATACTGTATCCAGTTCTGGGCCCATCACTAGAAGAAAGACATTGAGGTGCTGGAGAGAGTCCAAAGAAGGGCAACGAAGGTGGTGAAGGGTCTAGAGCACAAGTCTCATGAGGAGTGGCTGAGGGAGCTGGGCATGTTTAGCCTGGAGAAAAGGAGGCTGAGGGGAGACCTTATCGCTCTCCACAACTACCTGAAAGAGGTTGTAGCGAGGCAGGTGTTGGTCTCTTCTCCAAAGCAACAAGTGATAGGATGAGAGGAAATGGCCTCAAGTTGCACCAGGAGAAGCTTAGATTGGATATTTGGAAAAATTTCTTCACCGAAAGGGTTGTCAAGCATTGGAACAGGCTGCCCAGGGAAGTGGTGGAGTCACCATCCCTGGAGGTATTTAAGAGACGAGTAATGTGGTACTTAGGGACATGATTTAGTGGTGGGCTTGGCAGTGCTACGTTTATGGTTAGACTTGATGATCTTAAAGGTCTTTTCCAAAAATGATTCTATGATTCTGTGATCTTTCATTGCATCTCTGTAGGTGCACAGCCCATTGCCTCTTTAGATAAGCATAACCACTGGTAAACAGATGCTCCAGTTCTCTGGCACACAGAAATGTTTTACTATGCACAACCCATAGGAATTACAATGGAACAGGTGTGTACAGGTATTAACTTGAAAATACCTCTAATCTGACAGCTCTCAGCATAAGCAATGTATTGCTATGAACTACAACTCCTATGTATGTGTGTTTGTTACACACTCCTAGCCTGATACTTGGTACGGAACACAGGATAATTCAGGTTGGAAGGGACCTCAGGAAGTTTATCTAGTCCAACCTCCTGCTCTAAGTAAGGTCAGCTATCGGACCAGACCAAAAGCCTTACTCAAGGCTTTATCGTGTCTGCTCTTCAAACCCCTCAAGGATGGAGACTGCACAACCTCTCTGGGCAATCCGTTTCAATACTGTACTAGCCTTGTGGTGCTGAAGTTTCTCCTACAGCCAGGCTTAATTGTTCTTTTTTCAGCTTATGAAGGTGGAAGTACTTAAGTTTTAAGTCAGTCTTTTATAAATACCTTTACTCTTAACGTGTTATTACTTCTCAGTAAGAAATATCCATGAACAAGTATTTAAACTCTGACTCACCAGATTTCCTTGTATTGTTTTTAAGTCATGTGAAACTTGTTCAATGAGCTGTTTCAGTTTCCTTCCAATGACATAGACCTTCTCATCAGCTTCAATGTAATCACCATCTGATTTAAGCAGCAGGTAAGCAGTGAGTTCTTGAAGTGAGTTTACTTTAAGCTGTTGTTCCAGCAGCTCTTTCTCCAGTTGCTTAGAACAAACAAACAAAAAACAGTGCAAGAGACTGTTACTCTCAACTTTAAGGATGTTCTCATAAAGGAGGAACTCTGGAAGGCTTTAAAGAACAACTCAACCTGCCTGAGAATCTGCAATACATAGGAATGTTATTACAGCTATATATGAAGTGAAGCTCTCTTAAAGAGACTGGTTGTACCTGCTTGAACTAATATTTAGAAATAGTTCTAGCAGTAATTAATCCATATGGAAAACACATTAAAGCTTGGAAATTGGAAGTTTTACTCCAGCATAAAGACTGTTCACAAGGAACTTAATTATGATATGTAATTACAGAAAAAATGCCTCATATAGGCAATCTCTTAGTCCATTTTAGAAACCAGGCACATGCCTGAATACAGCAGGTTCAAGGATAGGCTGCAGACGTCTTGAGAAATAAACATATCGCTCTTCATTTTGTGGTGAGAGCTACTGACTCACTGGAAGACCTGAGGTGCTGTAGCTAAGACTACACTCACCATTAGCTCCTTTTGGCTTTCCAGTATTTTATTGAGGTCAGCATTTGCATTTGTGATTTGTGCTTCATTCCTTCGGCTATCAGCACTTGCTAACCACAGGATTAGTTTTTGGCTCTGATCATGGAAGTCCTAGAGAAACAAAAGATTTGCACATAAGAGAAAAAACACTTTTGCGGTGCTTTCACCTGGCTTTGCCTACAAACAAAACGACCAGCCCAGATTAGACAGAGCCATCAACAAATTCGTGATTAGTGAGGCTACAGTAACCTAGTTAAACTATTACAGCTATGTAATAAAAGGGTATTATCCAGTTCGAAGATATTTTTATCAAACCATTTAAACCCAACAGAATCAAGTTTATAAGAAAATTAAGTGTCTTGGATTCTGAGCAACTGTTCCACTGATGTGCAGGAACTACTTCTCTGCCCTCTCCCCATATCTACCCCTCAATAGCAGCCTAAAGAGGAGTTTTCCCTTATAAGCTGGCATGTGGTATGCACCTGGCAACGCAGTAGGGCTTGTTGTAAACCTTTCCTCCAGTTGTCCAATGCATGAGTTGCTTTCTCCCAATGCAAGTTCACCTTCCGAAGCCTGTTTTGAAGCTCTTTGGACTCTGTGCTGTCCGCTTTCTGAAATTCTTTGCTGCTCAGGTTAATGGAAAGCACCACTGCCTTGTAGTTATCAAATGCTTTAAGCATGTCCTGGTAGAAAAAGAGGATTAGGAGCTTCTATGAATGATGAAAAAAGTGTTGTTTATTTACAATAAAACTATGCCCCCAAAAGAATCACAGGTATTGGGGAAAGCTGTTTGAATCTGGTGGCTTTTCAGATACCGCTAAGGAACATATTAAGGTAGGTGGCCTTTTTTATGTTATTTTCTTTTTTTTAAAGCTAAAACCTTCACTTTGAAGAAAACAAATCTGGCTGGGCTTGTGCTTCTCCCTAAGTCACAGGCATTATGCCTTAATCCCCATTTGCCCTTCATTCCTCTGAACTCTCTCTTTCCCTGACATTTGGACAAACATTCCCATAGGTCATCACATGGTATTTCCTCTTGATTTATAAAGGTTTTGCCGCCTCAGAATCCTAGAATGCTGAAAAGGACATCTGGAGGTCTGTACTCCATCCTCCTGCTCCAAGTAGGGCCAACTTCAAACTCAGAGCAGGCTACTCAGGGCCTCATTCAGTCAAAGTTTGAGTATCTCACCGGACGGAGATTCCCCATCCCCTCTGGGCCCCTGATCTGACACCAGGCCACCCCATTGTGAGAAATTCTTTTTCTTCTCTCTTGTCAGAGTTTCTGTCAGCCCATTTCTCTGGCTTGCCAAGGTCCCCCCCAATGGCAGTCCTGCCTGCTTTCCTCCTCTCCCTTAAAATTGCAGGGGAAAATGATATGGAATTTGTGAAGTCATGGCTGTATCATCTAACCACCTTTATGTTTTTTAAAAAAATGAATGCCAAACAATACCTCGTACCCTCAAGAAGTTTACAGTTTGAATCAAGGGTACTCAGTCTTTTTCAAGTTGTGGGCTCTTGCAGTAGAAAAGAGCTTGCAGGATGAGTCCTGTAATCAACACAGCTCAGATTGCTTTTCTTAGCAGCCTTTGTAACTTAAGAGTGTCAATCTATATGTTCTCAAGATCTGCGTCCCACTTGTTGAAAACCGCTGGTCTAAATTACATTTCGCCCAACAAAGAACCCTCTCTCCCTCCTTCAAGCAACAAAGTTTCTTTCAATATCAGACAATACAAACGGTCCATCACAGACTTCTAAACACCAGTAAGCCAGCCTGCAGCCAGACTGGTTTTATCCTTATCCAGGGCAATTGGGATGTCCTGAAATCTCATGAAATTCACGTCTTGGAGCGTGCTGGCTCTTTTAGATACCCATAGAAAGCCAAGCTGTCTGAAAAGGGGATTTACAGCCAGCTGGACTCCTCTTAAGAAAATGCAGAAGATAGAAGGAGAAGTGAAGCTCTGCGCCTGGAAGAGGTCAGACACCTAACTCCAGCCTGAAGGAAAGCATCTCCCTCCACTCACAAGGCATCACCGAACCTTTCCTAGTGCTTGGTGCCTAAGCCAGATTAGCTGATGGAATCAGAGTCTTTCTTACTGGAGTCACACACTGGAGTGCAGAGTCATTCTCCCTGGCCTAATGACTTCTCAAGGACGTGTAGGTTTTAACTATACTCTCAACATGCCTAAGAAGTCCCTCCTCTGTCCTCCAGAGTGTCTTGTTTGTGAGCATCATCCAGCGTGTAATGCCAAACTGACCAGTAGCCTCAGGATTTGGGTGACTCCACACAAGGATTTTGCACTCCCACAAGTGTTAGGAACACTCGCTCTCTGAGTTCAACCTGAGGCATTTTGTTACCTAAGTCCTAGGGACCTAGCACTGACATGTACCCTGGTAACCTGCTGGTGCAACTTGCAGACCTGACTCAGTCCTAATTTATGGAAGCTGAGAATTATAGAAGGCAACATAACATGACCACGCATGCTGACAAATGTTCACACTGTCTCTCTAACTGTTCTGTTACTTGGCTGAAGATTAGCAGAGATTGAATTTATTTTGCTTCTCATTTTTAACTAACACATCCTATTCGATGAGAAATCTGCATTTGCTAAGTGAAAAAACGCAACAGCATGTTTTGAAGTGACGTACCCTTCAATTATAAGACAAAGGTGCTATTTAGAGCTAAGATTTTTTCCAAATACTACATTGCTAAAAACCACAACTTTAGAGCAGATCTTTCTCAGTCTCCCTGTTGGAGCTACTCACCCCCTCTCCATTAATTCAATTAAAAAAAAAAAAAAAAATCAGCCTAGACTTTGCAGCCTGTAGACCCAGCTCATTTTCAATCTGTTTCTGGTTTGCATAGAGGGGAATAACACACAACAAGGAAAAAATGCTGCTATCACTGCTCAGAATACCCAACCCCCCAAGGCAAGGCCTGACCCCAGGCATTTGGAGAGTCTAAGCCTTCATTATTTAGCTTTTTTCTATGTTTGTTTTCTAAAACAAAAGGCCTAAAAAGAGAAGTTTGGCACTGAATGTTTTGTTTAAGAGAGAATAAGGGGTGACTCTGCAAGAAAACAGAAAGGGAAAGGTTTTTATTTCAGCCTGGCTGCCTGTTGTACCCAGGCCTGCAAATCTCTGCATATGAAGACAGAAGCACCTTGCTTAACTACCCTCTTCAATGCTCCTAACTGAAAACAGCTCAGCTCCTCTGCGGCATATGTACATTGTTATTAGCGTTCATGGCTGCCGACAGCCCCCTAGGAGCACAAAGACATTCTTGAAATCCCACTTCTCAGTATGCCATAACTTACTTTCAATTTCTTGACCCGTTGTTCTAATGCCTGCATGCTGGTTGGAGGTTTCACTTTTTGCAGCTCTTCCAGCTCTTCCTGAGTTTTATCAAGCCAAGCAGAGACGTTGCTGAGATCTGAGTTCAGCTGCTGCCACTGCCGCAATTTCTGTTTCATCCTAAGTTTATTTCTGAGTTCTTGAGCTTGGATGAGCTCCCACCTATCAATAATGCCTACAAATGACAGAACAACAAACGTTTAAATCTTCAGTGAGGTGAAGAGTGTGCAAAACAGATGCAAGGAGTAAATTATTATCCAATCTATTCAAGGTCAAATAATTGCTACCAGGTACTACTGTTATCCAGACATATTTTTTCTTGAGATTCTGCAGTCTGTAAGTTTCACATTACTGGTCAAGTTATCCACACAGTAATGCTACACAGGATTTTAATCACATTAATTGAAGATGTTTTAATTCACTTGGAAGAATAGAGCAAATCTAAGGAGATGGAACTCAATGAGCCCACCTGTGATTTGGTAGACACCAAAATTCATCATGGGACAAAGTATGATCGAGGAGTTAGGGCCTGGGTTTATATTTTATCAATTCAGTGCTAAAGGAGATGGAGATGCCACCTGTGCGATCACTAACACTATTTCTGGAAGAACACCTAAGCCCTTCTCGGAGGTTTTCCTATTCATCCCATGTATGGGACTCAACCCTGGTCCATTTGTGAGACCAGAGACATAAATAAACTAACTGCATATAGCTGCAGTCTTCTTTTCATCACTTGATTCGCTTTTGTGATTGCAGTACAGATGCGTTATTACAATCTCAAGCACCTGAAACCAGGAATGAGGTCCTAAAAGGTTAAGAGAACCAGCTTGTTGGCCTATTTGGAAGAAAGGACCACAGTGAAGACAGTGAAGAGCAGAATACATTACCAGCTTCGACAAAACATTTCTGTAAATGGGACCTGTAGCATCTTGTTGTATGGAGTACCAATAACTGAGAAAATGAACTACAGTGATCTTATTTTAGACAAAACCACATACTTCTTCGGTTTGAAATCTGATTAAAAGTCTCTGAAGTATTCAGCATCATACAAAAGTGAAATTGTTCCCATTCATTCCAACCAGCAAAGAGGTAGAAGCATATCATGAGGGATAAAAATCTCAATTCTGGCAGAAAACGTAAAAGCTTAGAACAGCAAACACGGGTTGGACAGTACCAGGTGAGAAGGCAGCTCAGCAAATCTTAGCAAAATACATTAATTTAGAGGATAGCGGTTTACTTCTATTTTGTTCCCAAGGCAAATACGCTGCCTTTGTGCCATCTCTGCTTTGTCTCCCCCAGAGCCACAGAACAAACACCACAGCACCAAAGCCACTCCCTATTGCTCTGTACCTGACTGCTTCTCTGCAGCTGCTATGTCCACAAGCTCTTGGACATCTTGCGCTTCTTCATCGCGCGTGTTAGCAGACGTAATTTTCTCCTTGTTGATGCTGCTGCTGCTTGCAGAGCTGAGCTGCTTCACCTGGAATGACATTTTGGTGGGTGAGCCCTGCAGGTTAGCAAGCTGTCAAAGGTCAGGCTTCATTTGTGTTTCTCTGGGGTGGCTGGGCTGCTGCTGAGCTCTTGCATGTCAGATTTAGCGCTGGGCTTCTGCATCTTTGCTAACAGTTTATACTGTCTCTCTGTGCCTTCTCAGTAAACAAACACACACCATAGTGACACTAATTATTACAAGACTGGACATGGCAAATTAATTCCTTTTGCACTACATGTACCAGACAATGTACATTTGCTGATGCTCTTTGTTGGATTGTGGGTCTTGGCAGTATTGACGCTAACACTCTAAGACTGGATTAATGAGGACAAAAGCAGCCAGATACCAGTACCATCTTGCACCTGGGAGAGCGCTGACAACTGGTCCAGATCCACTGAGCCTGGCAGCTGCTGGCAAAGCCACATCTGGCAACCAGCCACCAAAGCTGAGGTACCAATGAACAATAGCCATTTTGGCACATATTTTAGTGCTCAGAAGCAGATTAAATGGTGGGTTGCATGCTAGAAATGGACCCTTCTAATCAGTCTGCTTAGGAAAGGGAGATATGTCAGTAAGTATCAAGCGAGGGTACTCACACCCTTTTCTTGGGCGGGGTTTAAATTCTCTTAGACTTGTCCTATGACAATAAAGGAAGTAAGTTCCTCCAGACAGTGACTCTGATCAGGAGCCTAACATGATTATTCTGAATTGCTATAAAGCAGCTTTTCTAGCGAGTGGATAGAGACTCTCACTGGGTACCCGAGCCACCAGAAATATTGTCTAAGTTTGCATAAGTAAATATTCCCTGCACGACTAATCTTTTCCTTGATGCTGGAGAAGGTAAGAAGATGGAGTTACACAGGAACAACAAACAGACTGTGTAGTACAGGTTCAGTGCCCACAGAGCCTCCAACTCACATAGTCTGGTTTATAGGGAGTACTTGTCTCTGGACCAGACAACACATTTCCAACCATCTCTGCCTGGTTGTATCGGTGCTTCCTGCAGACTGGGCTATCTGGAGAATGCCAAGGATGAGCTTCTGAAACAGACTTTCCTGAAACAAATAAAACCAAAACCATATACCATGAGTGCAAAATCCCATCTCCACAAGGAAGCTGTTGCTTTGTATTAAGTTAGAAAGCGCTCTGAATAAAATGGCATCAAGTTATGGCATAAAAATGACCGTTTTGCAGCTTTCCTTGCAAAGCATGCACATTTGCAAAACATCAACAGTGTTTCAAAGGTAATGAGATGAGAGCCATGCAGTTATGGGACATTCTGTTTTCTTCTGGAAAATAATTGAATACAAAAAATAAAAGAAAAAGGCTGCACCATGGTTTTGGAAAGTTTGTATCCCAACAATACTATCACATATCTGCAACGGATTTCCGTAGGGACAAGCATAGACATGTCCTGATTTGGAGAACATTTGTTCTGGATTTAACAGACAGGACAAACATGGTTCTGTTGTGCACAAAACACAAAAAATACTTGCAGAGTTGGAACTATTTTCTTCAGTAATTATGCAAACAAAATTAGAACAACCAAAAAAGTGATACTACCCAGAGCGAACCACCAAGAAAGTACCAAAAGACTTTGGATCAATACGATGAAATGTACATTAACCACCTTGGCATTTACCAGGCAAAATCTACATGGTATGTTCTTGACTGCTTTGTAATGTACATGTGAATACTGCAGCGTAAGAACACCATGACAGGATGAGACATGGTGTCCACACAAGGCAGGAAGTCAGACATTGCATATGAGAGAGGTTGAGGAATATAGCGTGCAGCACAAGGAGGTTGCCATGTTCAGACACATGCATTAGCAGGTGCCTACCAGAAGATGCTTTCAAAGTTTTTGTGGTCATTTTAAGATATGCCTCAGGATTTTCAGTGATTTCTACATCTGAAAAAAGAATAATGTCATTTTCCTCACTATTCAATATTTACCAACTCTTAAAAACAAATGAAACAATGAGGGACAGCAAAGACAAAGAACAAAATAAGTTGCTGGTACTATTTTCATCAAACATTCTTAAAAAGTAAGGTTTCTAAAAACCTTATGTTTCTGAAAATACAAGCTTGGTTTAGACAATATCATTCCCTTCATCAAGACATCTATGAGATGAGACTGCTCACATCTACTGATAGTACTTGAAAACCAAACAACAACATAGGAGCAAGACCTCAATCCCCCTCCCTTCCCACACAGGGACATTCTGCAGTTGTCCATGTCAAAACAAACAGCTGGCAATTGGCTCTCACCTGACAGAGCACTGTAGTATGTTGGTTCTTCTTCGTCTTCATGAGAGGAAGAACCTCCCACATCACCTGTGTGATCCCACTCGAGTGGGATGGAGTCCACACTGACAGGGGTTTCACAGCCTGATCTTTCATGACCTTGAGTAGCGGCCACAAGGTGGCAAAGGGACTGTGGGGAAGAGGGCCCCTCACTGATGGCCTTCTTATGCCAGGGATCATTCTGGATTTCTCTGGAGTCTTCTGGATCTGTCTCATTTTCAGAGGTCTCTTTTTCATCATCCAATCCCTAAAAATAAATATCAATGATTGCATATTAATAAGATTTACAATAGATCTACACTGCTTAATGAGCTAATGATTGAGCCACACAGTACTACTGGGGATTGTTTTGCGGTCAGTTGCAGTAATCGAAGACCACGTGCCTAAAATTAAAGGGAAGCATCATTTCCGCCTCCTTCCTCTTTTGCCAAAACAATCCTCACATCAGCAGCTACCTCCCCCCTTTCAAGACACTCAACCACCACCATAACATCTGTCTCTAGTTTGCAGAGTGGTACCCAGTTCCAAATGGACTGCACAGTTCCAAATGGACTGCACAGGTCAGCAATGAAATGATGCTCAGGCAGGGGTGAACAGCTACTCGTAGATGGTCATGTTACTTTCTCTGCCTGGCTTTTTAATAGATATTCTTTCTTTTTGAGCCAAAGCAAACTAAGAATCAGCTAAATGTTCCCAGTGAAAAGTAAAGAGCATGCTGGTCCCCATTCATGGTTCTCACAAGAAAGTGGACAGATGGAGCCTCACAAACAAATCCATAAAGAGATATTCTAAGCATATTACTGAAATTAAAGAAAACAAAGTGATATTAAAAACAACAAAAATGTTTTTGAAGCCCTCAATCCACTACTATCTAAAAATTAACCCTGTAAATTACTTCCATGCTATTATCCACATTCTGCAGATGGAGACCCAACATGAGTCACGTGAGGAAACAAAACTGATGACGAAGGTTTAGCAAAGCTGGCACAACTACTGAGGAGCTCCTGACCCCTTTGAGCTCAAACCACTCAGTCAAGCTGCTAGGGATAAGCAATGAGCATTGCAGTTCAAACACCAAAATCTTGCCAAAGCATCTAAATAACTGTTGCTTCTTACAGGATGCCTTGAAGTCAGTCTTTGATGGAACCGGGCAACCCGCCCAAACACTTCCTGACAGTATCTATGAAGTTCTTCCAATTCATCTTCAATCAGGGTAGCATCCAAAGGCTCACTCTTCTGAATCAACTGCTCTCCAAAAACGATTAGCTGATCAATCTTATTGGTGTTCAGTGTTATTTCCTGCTGGAAACCCTATTTGGAACATACAAGAAAAATAATTACTTCTGCAACATCCCTTTCTAGCCTAAAGTTTGTCCTTTTCTCACTCACTGCAGTGAAAGAAAAGCAGCAATTGACATTGTTGTCTAATTTCATTTGGCAAATATCTTTTGACTCAAGCAGTCCAGAGGTTTGTTTTATTAGCAGGATTACAGTTCTAAATGAAGTGGCATTTTCCACCCATGTGTACATCGGTATCATTGCAGTGTCCTGAGCGTGAAGGAGATAACAACATGAGAGTTCAGCTAATCAGAGTTTATCTTTCTGTTGGGTACATACAGTCTTTTTCTCAGTAGCAAAGAAGTTTGGCTGGTTGGGCCTCCAGCCTACACAACAGTAAATCTACATCCCCAAAAAATTAACAGTACGGGGGGGAAAGGAGAAACGAGCATATGAGCAGGTAGCAAAGAACTAGTGTGTTCTCTAGAATCATTGCACACGCCTGTTGTCTTATTTGTTTGAAAGTCCCAGCTATAAACAATGCATTCAGAGGACAGATCCTACCTTAATGCCAATTCAAAAAAATTCTCACCAGAAAAGAAGACCTGAATTTAGGAAAGTAGCTTTTACTGTTAACCTGCATGTGCTCCTTTCCAGGTGTCCTGGTTTGGCCCAAACCAGGCCAATTAGTCTTAGAGAAACCAAGGTCACTGCTAAATTCCTCACTGCTTATGAGTGAAGAGCCGAAGGGGGCTCGCACCTGCAGGGAGGAGCAGACAGGGCAGGTGACCCAAGATTGACCAACAAGGTATTCCATCCCATACATGTCATTCTCACTTTCCTATTTATCACTAACCCACTGCCTCCTGGAGGTAGGGCCCAGGAGGGAGGGGCCCTCCTGTCTCCCACTGATTGGTACCAGCTTTGCCAGTTTCCAGTTAAAAGCCTGCAGGTGTGATGGCAGGGAGCTATTGCATTTTGCCCTCTGCCCGTGCTGGGGGGAGCTACTGCATTTTCCTCTCTGCCTGTGCTGGGGGGAGCTATTGCATTTTGCCCTCTGCCCGTGCTGGGGGGAGCTACTGCATTTTTCCCTCTGCCCATGCTGGGGGGAGCAACTCTGCCTGAGGAGGATTTTCCAAGCTCTCAGTCTTGGTTTTGTATATATTTGTATATATTTGTATATATTTGATTATTTCTATTATTATTGTTATTATACTCTTTTTCATTATTATAGTTTATTAAAACTGTTTTAACTTTCCAACCCATAAGTCTCTCTCCCTTTTCCCTTTCCCTTTCCCTTAGGCGGGGGGAGAGGGTTAACAGAGAGCATCTGCCACCTGGTTAATAGCCGGCCCAGCTTTAAACCGTGACACCAGGCCAGACATCACTGCCACTGACACTTGGTATTAGGAGAAAATGGCAGAATAGAACTCAGCTTGAACACTGAATCTGAATTTAAATACTGTACAGTTTAATCTTGATTCACAGGATAAGTCTTAACAATTTAGTGGTGTCTTAAAACAAATATAGCCCTACAGAGATCTGTTGGCTATTGTGAAGTTCCAGAAAAGCAGATAATTCTGTCAAGAGAGGGCAGCCCGATAGGATCAGCTGGGCTATATTAAACAACTGCTTTATAGCAATACGTACATTTAACTGGCGCATTTTGTCATCAATGTTACTTTTTGAGAAGTGCTCCACGTTTGTCAGCTGAAGGTCCATTTCTGTGAGCCAAACAAGGATGCTTTCCCTCATCCCTTCAAACTCGTCTCTCCGATTGGTGAAGTGCTGCATAGGAAGAAGGGAGCCAGTGTTATATGACTTCAGCTACTAAAAGAGATGGTCACAGGAACACTCTGAAAACAGTGTTTCGTTTCAAAACTGCTTTTCACCTTAAAGGCCTTCAGGGCACAGATGGCAGCATGCCATGTATAAAAACTGTCCCCTTCCTGTAGTGATGCTGGAACAAAGTGTCCTATGTCAGTACACCATTCGTTTGGGTGAGGGAATAAAATTTCATCAGTGCAAGATGCTTCTATAAAATGATATTCTTGCTTCCACACTGTATACCTTCTCCCACATCATTATACCAGTGTAACAGTCATTTGGACTCATGTTTAACATCTGATTTGTTCTAAATTTAGAAGAAAGACAGACAAAGGAAGCAAGCTCCATCTCTAATTAAAGTAATCAAAACTATGACATTAAAATCAGTAAAACAATGGAGAAGCCGGATGATGGACGACCACACCAGTGTAATTAATGCATCATTTGGCATGGAAGCCAGGAGGAGCTCTCTCTGCTGCCATCTCCCACAGAAGCTGCTAACAGACATGCAGCTTGCAGTGCCCCAGTTCTCCTCGGTGGATTTACTGTTCAGGAACAGGATCATATAACATCCCAAACACAACACCTCCTAACTGCACAGATCAAACCCCATCAGCGCTCTCACAGTCTCATCCACTGACTTTTGGGACCTAATGGTTTTCCCTGTCAATTGCTTTCAGTGCTGCTGTATTTAAAAATCAGGCAGTGACAAGTTTCCCCCAGGGCACAGCATGGAATATCTGCCCAGAGTCAGTTTAACTCAACAAGCAGGACACTTCTTTGAAGTGTCACAAATACACTCTTCGACTACATTCCTCTGTCAGGTACCGCGCAGAGCAGGAGCTGGTGACAGCAGCATGCCTCTCCATCACATCTTCATGTTTAAAGCCTTGTAGGTGAATCATAACTTGGCATAACGTAGAGCTGCATTATAAACTCTAAACCATATCTGCACTAGGGTCCTTTTGTCTCTCTGTCTCTTATTTATGGAAAGGTGCAAGTGCATGAATGCATCCACCCATGAAAAGACTGGATAAGAGGAGAGTGGGATAGGAGCAGTAGGGTCTGCAACACACCTTCCAAAATTTGCACCCATTCTTCCCTTATGCTTCTTCAACTACCAAGAACCTATCTACCAAGGACATATTTATGCCATGTACTTGGTGACCTTTCCAGAGCTGCTCTCTTACACTGGTAACTCAAGACACGAACCAACACAAGACAGTTGCTCCAGTGTTTGTTTTGCCCTTGGGTAATACCTACAGAAACTTGCAAGTGCTCCTCACTCTCTCACCATGCAATTACCTTGAGTCTCCTCAGAATGGCAGCGACTCGTTTCTGGAGATTATCCCAGCGCTGGTTGCCTTCGTGTACCATCTGCTTCAACTTGCTGGCTGAGTCGGTGCGGTTCTCACGGGCGAGGCGCCTGTACTGCTTATTGATCAGCTCCAACTGAGTGAGTCGTTCATGAATTTGCCGTTGGAAAGCCTGCAAGGCAAATCAAGGAACTCAGTTCCCTTGCTGATAAGAGAAAGGATCTGGATGATCCTATCCAGCAAGATAATATCCAATATCCACCCCCCTAAAAACAGACCTTCCAACTGCAAAATTAAATCCAGAGAAGGACCCATATTTTCAATCATTTGCTCAGACTTAGCTCATTAGGAAAAGGAAGAAAAAAAAAAATCAACCCACAAAGGTCTCCTGCCTTTAAAAAGCAAATCTTTAACTTATAAGCAGGATCTTGTCAGTTCAGAGCATTGGATTCTCCACATTAAAAAAAATCTGGAGAGAAATAAATCAGCCAGATACCTAGCAGCCATACACTGGCCAAATTATTTATGTTCTTTATACCACCACTGCCGAACTGGTGTTTTTCAGTGATTCAGGCCTTTCACACAGTAAGTATTTAGCAGTCTGACCATTCAGTCTGCTGCTGAGCATAAAAAAATGAAGTTAAAAAATTCACCTCAAATTTCTTCAGCTCCTCCTTTGCATGTGTGTATAAAACCTCTGAAGAATTAGGCTTAGCTGCTATCTTTTCAGATGATTTTAGCCAATTTTCAAAGCGAGAATAGTCATCCAAAAACCTCTGCCATAGGCGCCAGGTTTCCTCGATTCTGAGAGGGAGATGCAAAAATGGAAAGTTCTTATCACAAGCTAACTATTAGTTTCGATTTTTTTCTTATTCAAAATTCAGCTTGTGGCAAAAGCTACAGTGTTTTCTCCAAAATGCTGCCACAGGCTTCTTTAGGAGGGGTAAGAAAAAGAGACTTACTTCATTCGCCTTTCCATAGACATGGCACAAATGTTTCTCCACCGTCTGTCCAAACTCCTGGTAGTCTGCTGGATGGAGTCACACTCTGTCTCATTAGCACACGCATCTGAATCGTGCAGCAGGACTTCACAAATATTAAACACGGATTCCACCCCTGCGGTGTGCTGCTCTATGTCTCGTTGCAGATCCTGCCATTGGCAAAAGAACAGCTTGAGTAGAAGGAAACATGCATGGTTGGACTTCAGACATACCCTTTCAAAATGACGCAGAGGATGGGGAAAGAGCAATTTATGTGTCAGGAAAAGCTTATTTAGCTTTAGAAAACAGACTTGCAGGATGAACTGTGCAGCTGACAGGCTGACAGGTCAGGACAGAACTGCTGTGCAAAAAGGGACTGTCCAGCTTTGGTTTCTCAGTGAAAGCTCAGTCTTCTCATTAAGAGTCTGGACAATTTTAATGTGCATTCAAAATCCAAACCTTACACATACCATAAACACATACTTATTAATTTTGACAGTGCAAGATGACAGTGTCTAGTATCAGCTTACCACACTGTAAGACTTGACAAAGAACTCGTAGTACAGTTCGTGTGCTTTAGTGACTATATGATCACAGGCTGATATCACAAAATACAGAAACACAGCACACAAGTAGCTGGTGTGACACTACTTTTCTTATTCCCTCTTGTAGAGCTTCTGTTTTGACAGACTAATTTAAAGGGTCTGGCAAAGACCCTTTGTCTAATCTACACCACAGGTTTCCTCTCCAGACTCTGCATCTTCATCACAGTCTGGCCACTCATTCTGTACCTTTAACTACTCCTAAAGTCAATGTAATTGAATAATAGAAGAAGAAAGCCTTATCTAAATATTTCTTATTGAAAAGGCAGCTCTGTAAAATGCTACCAACTGTAGATATTAATGAAATGACAATATCCTCTACATTTCCACTTTTTCAACCCATTTCTGGTTTTCCTAATGAAGGATACGGAGACTTTTGCTTGAAGAACAACAAACACAAATGAGTATTTTACTGACAACAGTGAACAGTGGGATTTGTGGTAACGTACAGCTTTAAGGAATATAGAAGCCAAAATCTTTACATAGATGAGAGACTGCCAGAAGCAGACCCAACGTAATTTTTGACAGCTTATTAAGGATTCACAGCTGTTTTCTGAGCAAGAGGCAGCAGTGACCTTTTAACACAGGCTCTACACCTGAGAGCAGGCTCTACCCCACTACTAGTACTTGGGAGGACTCTTCTGAATTCATTAAATTACACTGGATTTACAGCTGTATTAGTGAAAATGAGAATTTGGACCACAGATTACAAATCCACTCTACTTGCCCTATGCTAACGCTGCTGACACAATCTCATTACTTTTGGTCATGCCTGGGTTCATGGAATAACCCTAGGCAGAATCCTTGCTGTTTTCCAAGCTGTTATTCCAGATGACCTGACTGTTATTATGATGAGACAAACATAACAAACTAAGTAACGGGGCCAAGAACATACATTGAGCCCAAAAAGGTACTTTTCCTTCAACTCTGCACAGCATTGCCCAGCGAGCTTAAACAGACTACATGCTGCTAGACTTCTGCATTAGTGAAACAGCTTTGAAATCTTAAAATTAATATTATTCATGTTTTAATCTTCATCCTTTAATTGAACATCATGCCATAAAAACATCTCTGTGGATGCACAATACTTTTAAATGTCATTATTCAAGACTGAACAGGTAAAGCTTTTCCAGTCATGGATGTCAAATAAAAGAAGCCTGTAGGGCATACTTCTCACCATCGCTCTGCTCTTGCTGAAATAATTATTCAGCTAAAACCAGGAAAGATTATTTTACTTGTCGCATTCAGATAAAGGTTTCTCTAATGCAGAGCGAAAAAGGCTTTTTTTTTTTTTCACTGTGGTCTTTTTAGTCAGTACCATCTTCTCACACTCAGCCTGCTAAAAGCTTATAGTAGAAGGAGTCTAGAGGTGCCCAGAGGTCTGTGTTTGAAACAGAATCCAAACAACAAAGCAGTAAGTAGCTCTGAGCAGCAAATGATGGCTCTTACAGCGAGCTGAAGCTTGAATACTCATAATAAAAATAAATTAGTTTGGACACAATTCCTTTGTACCCTTATTCTCTGCCTGGCAATTTATCACGGCTTTTGAGAATGCAAAAGGTTTGGATGGGAAGAAAATATTTCCTTGTTGTTTACGTGACCATTCACAATGCAGATGAAACCATTAGAGGCACCGGGCCAAGACTTCTGGTGTTTGACCATCTCCTGCAGTGGAGTTGTGGGAGCCATCCCCACTCCTGTTGCAGAGGAGCTGGCCCTTCCTGCGATGTTGGGGACATGAGGGGATGGAGAGCCAATCAGTAGAGAACACAGGCCTCAGGTCTCGGTCACTCAGGGATCTTTCCTTAGACATGAAAGCAGCAGCCAGAAGGACAGAAGATGGGAAGGATGGGAAGAACACTCTTAGGTGTTCTTAAAGATGCCATAAAGCTTCCATGCTTGACAGCTTTATTCTTGATTCCTCAGTTTTAGGGCAAATATTCTTGTTCCTTGAGAAGTTCCTTTTCCTACCCTGACTGCTGGAGAGAGAAATTTACTCCAGGACTATCCAACTCATCTCACACTTCCACTTGGCTGGGACAGCTGGCACGTTTAGCTGTGCCCGATCCTTGCCATCTCCAGGACTTAAAACTAGCATAGATTCTTAGGATTCCCCTGGTTAGCCACAGTCTCAGATAAATGCCTACATGCACGCAACCAACACCCAATGGTGCTAGGTTGGTTCACACTTATGCCTCAGCAGGATTCACACACCATCTCACCCAGCCCTGAGGGGATCACCAGAGCCTGCCTACTGGATCAGGCCTCAGTCAAAGGTATGTTTGCACAAGTCCACCCTCCAAAGCTCAAACATCCTTCTCTGCCAAGCTTGCTCTGCTGTCTGCAAGAAGGGGAAGAGAACTGAGCTAGTGGGGGCAATACACCAGACCACAGCACTTAAATCTGTCACAGCCAGTTTGCAGGAGACCCAGCATTCACCCCTTGTCAGCCTAGGTCATCCTCATGGATCTTGCCCACTGTCTGTGCCCTGACTAGCCTTTATGAAGTCTGCTGTACTTAACTGAGCAAACTATCAAATGTAAAAATGTTTTTGTTTGTATTTTGCATGTTTTCCTTGGGTGCAGGGGGGGAAGGGAGAATTGAGGGTAAGTCAACACAATACTGAAATTACAGCAAGCAAATAAAAATTTTCCATGTAACACATCTTGGCAGGAACACGCCATGAAAAGCAAACAGTTAGAAGACCTTGCTAAAGAAAAGAAACAGGTGATTTTAAACCAGGAGCTATTGTAATCAGGAGTATTTTAGCTCGTTTACTCTGGCTGCTCCTATTTCCCACCTGCTGTTCTGCCAGTCTCTTCTGGATTTCTCGGTCATCGCAGATATCATAAACAACAGGTTTAGAAAGCTCAGACTCAATCCGGGCCAACCAGGTGCGAAGGTTACTCATGTTTTTGTCCAATAGTTGTATAAAAGCAAATGTTTCCTTCAGTTTCTTCACCCTAAGCAAACCAGGAAGAACATTTTGTTACAAAGATCTGCAATCAGTGGAAATGATGTTAGCAGAAGGTGATGACAGGCATGGCTTTATGAAGCACTTAGTGTTGCACCAAGCTGTTGCATGTAAATCAGAGCCATGTTTTAGTCAAAATCTACCTAAATTGGCTCAGCAGGCCTCTGCTCTACAGCTGCAGGAAGGTCTTGTGTGAATTCTTTAATGAAACTATATGAGCAGAGGGAATATTTGTAGCCTCATCCATCTGCTAGTGAGCTCTTCAGTCAGTTCTTGGACTTTTGTGTAAGTGGGAGTTTGTACTGTAACACGCTGCAGTTAAACTAAAATGGGTATCTATGGTCTGATTTTCCTGCTGTGAATTACGTTAAGTGTCTTCTTCAGCAAACAACAGGCCCACCCTAATCAGCAAGGTACTGCTCTGCCAACCGAGACAGAGCTTGCCCACACCACAGTCCAACGCCCTGGGCAAATGGATGCTGACAGGAGACAAGGCCTGAACAACGGCCACTGTAGAACTTACAGCACCATGACATTAAAAGCTCTTCTAAACGCCACACTGAAATGTGTGGAGATGTGCCAGACTCTCCTGGTGAGTGAAAATGAAAAAAACAGTCCTGAAGAGTGAGAATATCCAACGGTTAGAGAGTTATGCAGCAGACAAGCAAATGAACCATAGAAACCGTTTACTTATCTTACAGCTGTTCGTAGCACAGCTCTCAAACTGCAGACAAACTTTTCTTTATTTCCAGCCTTTACAGCATATGCCCATGCCAAAACCCCTTATCAGCCCCTCAAATTATCCAAGTAGCATGTTTGTGTGTTTTGGCAAATTTGTCCCCATGTGTTGGAGGAACATCTGTTAAACTACCTCACTGCTCCCAAATCTTTCCTTGAAATTCTTATTTATTGTAAATTCCAACAAAAATTACTAAAAAGCCCAACACCAGGGTGACACTTATCTCTTCTGACTTCAGACTGATATTGGAGCTTGCCATCTAGGCCTTGGTGGTTAATGGAGAAAAAAACCATTTAGATCATGATTTCCATTAGACCTGCCTTAAACATCCAGATCACAAGATGAGATGAACTGTACCAAAAAGCATGTGTTTCTCTCCATGAACTGCAACTGTCTGCCCTGCAGTACTATAAACATCAACACTGCAGATGCTAAAGTCAGGTAAAATCATTCCACCCCTGTCCTAAGGAGAACCTGCTTCTTAGGCAGCATCACTTCCTTGTGCTGTCCTCCTGGCTGCTTGCACCCCTCTGGTGTCTAGTTCTGTCCCTGGGCCTTGGGATGGCTTTTTGGACCCCGCATGTGATTTTTAAAATGCAAGTTTCCAAATTAAACCCTAGGTTACTGCCTGGTCTGGCAACTACCCAGATGAGCCTCATTATCTAAGTCAAGTGCAGTGCAAAAAGTTACAAGTATGCATGGTGAAAAAGCCAAAACATTTCCCATTCATCAGCCTCCACAACTGGGAGCTGTCACCAGCTAAACAAAACCAGCAGCTGGGACTGCAAGGGCAGCTTGTACAAGGGGATCACTGCATGTCCCAAAATGCAGGGGACTGTTGAGGGGTCTGAGATGAACCCTAATGTACTTGGCAACACCGGCATTGTGCAAGTTAGGACTGGGGCAGGGTGGGGGGGATGTTATCTCATCCAGTGCAGGCAGAGACAGATTACATCAAGACAGAAATGCCCTGACAGTGTACCTGGATGCCAGCTTCATGCAAAGGACCTGCCCCTCCTTGCAAGAAAAATGAGTAGTTTCCTGGCCCACTGTCCCGCCTGCTGCCACACCGTCCTAGCAAGCTTTAGAGGAGAGGGCTCCAAACTGCCTGTGACCGAGTGGCTTTTGCCATTGCCTGTGGCAGCATACGATACGATGACAGAAGATATGCAGGACAGCTAATCCATAATGAATATGCCACTCTGTAAGCAACAACTGATCTTATTAGCAACCTTAAGGTAATCAAAGAGGATACGTACGTCAGCTAGACACTTAAGATAAAGCACTTATGGAGGAGATGTGGGAATGATCCTGCTGGATTTGTTCAGTCTTATTCGTTATTGTGAAGATACAGAGTAAGGCCAGCAAATCTGGGGTCTCATATGGATTAGCAGCATGGGAAGCACCTTCCCCTACCTCTTGACCCAAAAGGACCAGGCAGTACTTTCAGTTGTTTTACAAAGAGTGTGAGAAGAGCACAATCCTACACTAGGACTCCTGGCATGTATTTAGCAACTCTGCACTCTCCAAAACATAAAATTAATCTTGTCTGGTTGATGCAACCCTGCAAGCCAGCCTGAAGGATTTGGCCCAAGTCCATGGCCCACCTTATTCCTGCCTTGCACCCACAAAGCCACTGATACTGGTGTAAAGTGCAAAGCAGCTGCCTCTGCCCCTTTACACTGACAGTGCTTCCCACTGCTGCAGCTGATGGAGAGGAAGCCAGCCGATGACAAAAGCATTTAGCTGGTCTCGCTTTCCTTAACAAGCTCTTTTCAGAGCTCTGCTCCCAGGTTCAACCCTGTATGCAGACGGCATCTGGCTCCCAAGGAAACAGCTGCTATGTAAATCTTCCTGTTCCTGGTTCTGCTTCTATTAAGTGGTATTCAATGAACATGTCATACTCTGGTAACTGTACAGCATTTTCTTGTGCTATCATGGGCTGCCAGTAGTTTACCCAGGAGACTTAATTCTTCCTTCGCCCTATTCCCTGCTTCTGTCCCACCAGTCAATTTGGATCCAGTTGGTTACGATGCTCAGCAGGGTCTGTGGCTCCCCAGGGCATGTGGCCCACCGAAGACAGGTGACTTGAGGAACCCTTCTCTCTGGAGAGGTGGGACGATATAGGCTCTGTGGTGAGCACCAAAGGGAAGAACCACTAGAAGAACCAAGCCTGAGGAAGAGTCAGAGTCAAACATCTATGCTGTTGCATTGTTAACTCTCCATGACTTCAGGCCAGTTGGGAGGAAAGCAAGGCTCCATCGCTGGACTGCCCCCAACTGTATCCAGTGCCAATTTGTTCTCTGCATATTCTATGATGTTCCCCACTAGTGCTTTGGAAATGTCTCTCTGTCGACTTGCGAGGGATGCACATGTTGGGAACATCTGATGCCACAGCTGACCTGCTGAGACCACAGCTTACTGTGCTGCTCAGTATCATCTCTGCTTCCCTGTACTCCCTTCTCTCTCTGTATCCACCTGTACCCTACCCTGAAACTGCGTTACAGAAAAATTCATGGGTTGCAAGACATCTCTCTTCAGTCTGCATATTGGATAACAGGTGAACACAGCCAAGGAAGTCCAAAGCAAAACCAAGGGATATTAGATTATAAATAAATGTCTTTATAACTGACACCACATTCAATGAATTTAAAAAGTAATAGTTTTAGAATCCAAGTGTTTTTTTTTGCACACAAAAAAAAAACCAACCAAGAATATTATTTTGGCTTAGAAATCACTTTAAAATTCAAGTTATGGGCATTACCAGAAATATGTGGGTCTTTATCTACTAGTGTTACTAGAAGCAACAGTCTCAAAGACAGCATCTCTGTGGTACTGCAAGCTTGTATTTACTTTCTAGAAATTGCCATTACAGACACACCATTGTAATTAAGTAATTTAATTTGTTACATATTCTGGGTAGAATATGGCATTTGTCAGTCATTTAACCACACTTAATGCTCTAAGTCATTGATCTCAAACTCGAGCTAAGCAGCCAGAGAATAATAAAAACGTAACAGAAGTTCACACTAGTGCAGTGTGTAAACAGGAAGGCAGCCTTCTCCAGGTGTTCACATTGGCTGACCTGCTCTTATGGCAGTCAGGAGACACAGAGCCCAAGGTAAAGGGTAGGGTTCTACACTGCAACAACAGGTTAAATGATGAAAAATTTGAGCATCTTCCTTGAGCAGCCTCAGCTTGCACAGAAGTCACAGGGAACTGCCATTTCTCTGGCTACAGCTCAAAGAAAAATGTAAAATAGACTAATTACACCCAAAAAAAAGTCTTAAATTTGCAACAACCATTCTCAGATGCCTTTCTGTACTACTGCAAGTATTCTTGCAAATTATCTGCTCTTTGCATGAAAGAAACCTCATGAATTCTTTTGAGATGCATCCTGAAGGGACTATTTGTTCAGAAAGACAGACCTCTTGAGAGCTGGGTGGGGGTGCACAGTGCAAGCCACTAAGCCTGGGGGCAAAAGCTCCCCCCACATCCAGGTGACAGATCACCCAACACACAGTGAGTTAACAGCAATAAAAGTTCAAGTGCAGCAGAGGAAACGAGCTCCTCTCAGTTACCCAGAGGGTGGAAGACGCTACCACCACTGTTGATTGAATTCTTCCTCTACAAAGTGTAATTCTCAAGTTATTTGGTCAAACAGGCAGAACTTACAGCTCACCGAATAAAGGCCTACCTATCCATAGTTCACTTCCCAATGAGAACTCACTGTCCACCATTCAATGGGGCCCCAGAAGCAAAAACTGGTAATAATTAAAAGAAAAATATCCAACAAATATCACCACTAACCTATGCCCCCCCCCCTCAAACTCAAACATCTCTTGTACTTTGCAATGGGCCCAGTAAAAAAGATAACCTGATTCAAAACAGCGCTTAGACGCATGCGTAAGATGCCTGGGATAAGCCAAACAAAGCCAGTTTCTGTCTTAATCTTTACACCAAAACAGAAGTGGCAGAAAAATAACAAAACTGTAGAGTATAACTAAAAGCTGGCAGCAAAAGGGAACAGAAGGACTAACTGACCTGACTCGAGATTGGATTTGGGTCTTAATATCCTCAATGAACTTGCCAACATTGGGTTACAAGAGAAATGTATTAAGCTGTTTCAGGATGAATCATTGCATAGCCCCACAAACACACAGAATATTTTGTAGTTAACTACTCAGGAAGTATCTAGCAGAAGGCACTTCCAGGTTGACTGAAATGTATTCACACAAACATAAAGAATTGCAAAATGCCTGCCAATTGCACTGCATTAGCTGTCAAAATGCTGCAGGAAAAGGTACAGGGAAGCTCAAATAGGGTAACGAGTAATGTTCAAATTTTAGTGTCTGAAGGAATGAAAAACGTCCTGATGTATATTCCAAATTCTCCTTCACAAGCACAAATGTCAGCAGAAAAAGATACTACATACATTTCTTTTTAACGGAAGAGGAGCTGAAATTGCCCTGCCAGCTGACAGGATTGTTTACAACCCGGTAAGGCAAATGAGATGCACAACCCAGGAAACCTTTGTTCAGTAAGTTGCAGGGCGAGCTTAACCATGTGAGGGACAAAAGACCTGATTTGGAGAGGTGATGTCAAAGGCAAATTTTAGGCCTTCGTATAAAACACAAGGACGTCTCTCCGTCCAGCGCCCGGCCCCGGTACAGTGACAGGCAGCCCCATGCCCATGGGTTGCGTTCACACTATGAGCGGAGCAAAGGGCGGTGCGCCGGAGGCGGCTTTTCTCGCGTTACCCTGCCAGCAGGTCCAAAGGGTTGTTGTCACAGATCGCCACCCTCTTGGATGCAAAACCCCCGAACACAGCTGATTTTGAGAGGCCCCTCAGCGCTATTCCTCCTGCTAACGCACCGCATCTCCCACTCATCCACTCGTGTCCCAGGCGAGCGGCAGGGAGCCGCTGGCGCAGCGGTGCCCTTCCTCGCCGCCGCCCAAGGCCGGCCGGTCCCTCTGCGCCAGCCATGCCTGCTCCAACCAAACCCACCGCCGCCCAACCCGCCGCCGCTAACCAACATGGCACTTACGGTTCGCATGAAAAAACCATTCCTCAGCTTGCAAATCCCAAGCTGCAAGGGGGATCGTCTGTGCAACCACGGCAGGCATGCAGGAGGAAACCCCTCCTCCACAGATGCCCTATTTATTCGCCGCTTTAGCATCCCGCATAGGGGGGAGGCTCGCCCGTCCTCCTCCCCGACCCCCCAAGCTGGGGAGACACTGTAGCTCTCCCCAGTTTTAACCCCTACGTTTTGGGTTGGTATTTTACCTGGCAAACGGCCGCATCCCTCCTCAGAACAAAACCACGAGAGCTTTATTCTGACACAAGAGCATTAGCACGCCAAGAAGCACACGCTGAGCGGCTGCTGGCAACAAAAAGGTTGCAGGCTGGAGGCTTCGGCACCGAAAAAGGTAGATGCGGTGCTCATTTCTTGTGCAAAAGAGGGATTGGAGCCTCAGACCCGGATGATTTGCAGCAGAGTCAATTTGAAGCGAACCCAAAAAAACGAGAAAACGCACAGGCACCACACACACAGATGTATCCTTACTTCCCCTGCATTCTTCTTTCTTGCCTTTACCATTATAGCCCAGGTATTTAAGTACGAATTAAATCTCCCACACACTAACCTGTCCTCTCTTTAACCTTCCAGTGCAGGCAGAAGGCCTCCAGTGCAAGTAGCCTGTTACGCTGGAGGACAAAATAACCCTTAATCTTCATTTATGATATCATTAGTTTGTGGAAAAACACGCTGTCACGATTGCTGTGTGTTATGACTGCCAGAGATCACGGGGTGGGAAAAAACGGTGGAAGTCGGGGAACCTTGGATTAAAAGTCACTCCCCATGCAGCCAATATAAGAAAAAAAAAAAAAAGAAGTTATGATAATCCCACCAAAAATGCAAGGAATGATTTTGAAATAAAAGGTTTTTCAGTGTTCAGGTAATCTTCCACAGACCTGTTTTGGCTTGCCAAGCGCTCACATTCAATACACGGCAGGACAAAAAGTGCCTGGGAAGACACTGCACCCCATGAGAGGGCTTCAGACGTTTGCACAGGTAAATCACACCCAGTCACCTTCACAGCTTAACCTGAGCACAGCCCAGGGAGGTTCAAAAATCCATTTGAAATGGTAGGGCTGAGAAAACAGGGAAACTACCCTCCCAGCTTGACAGGCAGACACCAGGAATGGCGACAGCACGCAGAAGACATGGATCAGCTCCCCCCTGCTCCCGGCACACCCCAGCACACATTGCATAACCAAAATAAGCCCAACCATCCTGCCTGATACGATAATGAATTCTGTCACAGCTTTTGCACCAAAGACAAGCATAATCCCTAAAGGAAAGGGAGCCCAGAGAGCAGGGAAAGAAAGCAGGCACTTTGTGAGTGAGATTTCAACTGTCCAGATTTTTTTTTTTTTGCAACAAAATAATTACAAGAATGAGATTTTACAGTGGTACTGCCACAAACCAGTATAATTCTGCTGAACATGGCTGTATCGTTTACCCAGGGGCCTCACTGCAGCACACTTTGCTTCCCTTGCCATGCGATACTGATCTGCAGCTATTTAAAAAGACCTTTGAACTTGGAGCGTACCCACACCGACTACGGGCTGCCCGGCCACAGCTGCGACAGGGTAGGACAGCACACCAATACGTGGTGCCTGACGGTCTGCCCTGCCAAAGGGTAAGCAATGTGGTGGAAAATAAACAAGAGACCAGCTGAAAGGCGGCATGAACTCACTGCCTCCCCACATCTACCAAGCTGGAGCCCGCTGCCACTGGAGCAGCTATCAGGGCAGCCCAGCCACAGCGAGGGTGCAGGGAGGAAGGGGAAGCACAGACCGGTGGCTGACCAGAGCTTCCCAATAAAACCTCCATGGAGCCCCTGCACAGCCCAAGGTGGTGTCACGGGAAAGCTTCAACTCCCTCCTATTTTACTGAAACCTGAGCAGTTGCAGGGTACTTGGGAATTTCAGCCGGAGTATGCAGGAAACCAGCTGAAAACACCTCGAATCTCCCAAGTTCGATGTGGGAAGGAAGGGGCTGACTTTCGTTGTTGCAGTTTAAGATTCCTCAACCCTGCAATGAGGGCTGTCAGCTTGCAAACACAAGGAAAAGACCTAGTTGCCAAGGATTCACGTTTAAAAGAACGACAAGGCACGTCTGGCCTTGCTAGCTTACCTATATTTTCATGCACGCATTAAAGGTCACAGTCATTTGAATCCATTCCTGCCACATACACAAAAACTGCCTTTCTCCACAAGGCTGAAAACACAGACCAGACCCACCAAGTAAGAAAACACATCACAACGTGCCCACAGCCAGAGCAGCTGAGAAATGGCATCCCCCTTCCACAGCTTAGCAGCAGTGGGAAGAGCTGCAGGATGCCCAGAGGTACAGAAATGCAACGTTTGCTGGTCTGCAGACCCAAAACTGCCAGACGCAGCCCGTGATGAAGCTGGTGGCTTTAGTGAAGGCTCAAGCACCATCCAAACACTTTGCACAATGCCAGCCAGCACAGACACCCTCCCGTGACACATGGGTGCTCCTCCAGTCTGCCAGCAGGTGCTATGCAAACAGCAGCACAGAAGGCAAACACTACCCCGCTGGGCTGGGATGCAAAGCGTGGAGTTCGTATCAGTGGCAGATGGGCCAGGGAAGGACACCAAGGGCTGGGGAGTGCTGCTCCAGAGCATGCTGGGGATGCAAATCCCACTCTATGGGTTTTTCACTATCACCCACGTGCACCCTGTGCAATCCTACTGTTCCAGACCTTCACTCAGGTGTATGTGCAGGCATGCAGCGGTTTCTTCTGGTAGAGTGCTGCAACGAGGCTGGTGATGAGAGAACAAAAGTGAGAGATTTTCTGTGTCCTTTTTTACAGTCAGCACAACACTCCCTTTCTGCCTGTTAGTATGTTTGTATTCCCCCTCTATCAACAGAGACTTCAGCACAAGAACCTCCCCTGGTAAGAGCATCTTCTGAGCCAAACAGAAATTCATTTGTTCTCCTTTCCAGGCATGCTAATGTCTTGATGGTTACTTTATCCCATGAGAATTAACATTTTGAGACTTCTCAAATTTGCACCAAGCCACCCTCTGGCTGCAACACATGCAGCAAAGCTTTTGTCACCACACAAGGCGCGCACAGGCACATAACGAAGTGTTAAATCCTGCAAGTGCAGCCATATGGCAGATCTGAGCTTGTCACCATGAACTAAGAGAATCACTTAAAGGACTAAATGGAGAGCTCACCTAATTTGCCCATCTGTCCCAGGAGGTTTATTGGTTTAAAAAGGTGAAATAAGCTACCAGGAGGAATGCCCTGTATTGATACATTGGCTCAAGACTGGTTTCGTTTCATGCTGGTATCACACAGCCATACACTACACTACAGAAAAGATAAAATGTTACTCAGGTTGCAGGCTCGGCCATGGAGACATTAGAAACCACAGAAGCTGAAACTGGCTATAAATCTCCATTAGACTCCTTTGTGGATACAGTTTATTTTGTACTCTTTAACCACAGGATCATAAAGTGCTTGTCTACTAGAAAGATTCAGCGCCCAGAATGGAGGATTGGCTTCCGACACACAGCTATTCAATGTACATTTTCTCCTCCTACTCAGTGCATGGCTCTGTAGTTTACCTGCTGCCCAAGTCTTATCCTGCCATGAAGAGAGAGTGAGATTTGGTCCTTGCCCCTGTGACAGTTGGCCACTGGAGGCCAGGGAAGCAGTGCAGTAGGCTGTGGTGCACCCATGAGTGTGAATAAAGGCAGCTGGTTATGTGTTTAACAGAAAGTGCTGAAGTCGTAATATTTATCAAAAAAAAGTTTCAAGTGGTCGCAGATTCGTCACCCGAAAACTCAGAAAATTTTCACTTCAATTTACTTGCCACAGCTACCGATCTGAAAAGCCAGGAGCAAAACCACCTCCTCATTTCACAGAGGTGCTGTGAAAATAAGTTCCTACAAGTAGCTTTTTCAGGAGCAAGACAACATTGCCTCCCTGCCACCATGGAAATTCATCATTTCCCTTCAGGCAGCACTCTCCTACCTCTACCACTAAATCCTCTAAGGCCCTCTGGCAGTTCTGCCCTGAAGTATTTTCTCCATCCCTTTTATCTTCCCCAAGAAATGAAGTAGTGCCCAATAAAACGTGTTTCACCCAGGTATGCTGCCACGGCAGCAGTTGTGCAGTGCAGCAGTCTCTCTTCCACCGGGCAGCAGTGGGTGCACAGCCCCCGTACCATACCCTACAGGCTCCAACCTCCCTGGAGCCAACCACCCTATCCATTGAATGCAACTGGTGATGGTGGACATTTGAGATCCTGTGAGGATGTCTGGATTGTGACGGCTTCATGCAACAGGGCCAACATGAATTTTGCCACCACTGTTTTCATGTGCTCTTTCAGCACAGCTTAAATATGGTATTTTTTAAAAAGTTTTGCAAAAGCAAACTGAAAAGGAAGGAGACAGCCTGTCATCACAGGGCATCACAACCCACGCTCACAGGTCATCTTGCCTCTAGCCCAAGGCTCTGCTCTGCTCCCCCATGAAGAGGCCCAACTTGGGTCACACTGTGATTGGTAGAACCACTGCCTCCTCTCCATCGCCTGAGCTTAAGAGAGGCTACCCAAAAGCACATGAGGAGCCTCCTCTTTAGTGCCCCAAAGCATACCTGTGGGTGAGGTGGAAATTTCAGTCAACTGAAGTCTAATTTAATTCCTTCAGAATTCAAATCTCAGCAGCAAGCCACCACCATAGCAGTGACCTTGAAACGGAAAGGCACACAGTTGTGAACGGGACAAAATAAATCCTTAGGACCACACTCAGATTCTATTGTGGGTGTCTAGCCTCGTATTACTTATCGCTGAGCAACCGATAACAGCCAAGCTGTGAGCCAAGCCCAGGTAAGGTGAGTTAGATGAGGGAGGAGATGTGCTACACCCATGATGTAAAATGTTGCAATACACTGAATCTCTGCTAGCATTAAGTCCAAGAGGACCAGCAGAGCCCATTGAGCTGCCTGATATAACCTTGGACCACTGAGGGAGCTGCTTTAAACCACATTTTTTCAGGTCCTTCCAGTTTACAACCCTGGTCCTGAGCACAAAGTTGGTGGAAATGACAAGTAGAAACTGGCATGTTCCAGACCTTTTGGGATTTAGAACACAGGAACAATCATGAAGCATCACACCAACTCCCCAGTAGCTGCAATATCCACTTAGATATCCAATACTGGGAGCTACGTTGATGCTCTAGGAAAATCCGCATTAACGTACCAAAGCACCACCATACACTTGTCTGAAGGTAAAGATTTAAGACATCCCAGGCAGACAAACAAGTGCTCTGTTGTCACAGACTACTTGAATAAGACTGCCAGATCTCTCTCTAAATATCCCATCAGTTCTTTAGCGTGCTTTCCTAAATATTACTAGAAATGTGTCATGTTTACCTCAGTTTTAAAATAGTACATTTTAATCTGCATTTAAAAATTGCTACAATTCAAAACTAACACACAGCAGAACATAAGTGATCATAAAAGTGTTTTCAAAGTGGCATGTTACCATAAGATGAGAACAGAAAAAGCACTGTTATAAAAGTGAAGCTTTCTTTCCTACACCAGATCAAATAAAAAGACACCTTGAGACAAACCATTGCAAGATTATCTACAAAGTGTTAGATCTTAAGAAAGCAGATTCTGCTTAATCATTCGCTGCTCATGCGTCATGATTAATTCAGATCTCATTCCTGGTTAAGATCCAACACACTCAGCACTACATTGTCACAGCACAACCACCCAGCTTATCTGTCCCAAATGTTAACTGAGCAAGAGAGCTTCTGCAAGCCCAGAGAGGGGAGTTACAGGCAAAACAAAACCTTGGGAGAGAAGTTTAGACCAATACTAACTTGGTGTTAGCCTTATTATTTCTGGATTACTAATAAACTCAGGTAGGCGGTGAGACCAGCCCAGCATCCTCCTCCCAAGTTGTGGCAGAAACTCAAGAGATAATAGTGAAATGGGATCACCTCAGTAAGGTTAATACTAAAATGATCATGATGTTCTTAACTCTGTCAAGTATAATGAAGATGTTTAATCCTTTAAGAAGAGGGCATTGCCTAGACTATGCAGGTTTTTGTTTAAGTTTCAACTGATAGTATTTTTAATTTCACCAGCATGCAGAAGATCCCGAATTTAAAAACCAAACTTGTGGTATAGTCTTCCAGTTGTTTTTAGGAAACAGACTGAGTAAAGAAATAGCACTAATATTAAATGAAATTTCATCACTTTTGAATGCAAAAAAGGAACATTATCATTATATAAAACTGACTGTCTACAGAGATAGGCCAGGAATCTATTCCCAAATTCTGTGCATTCAGATATAGGGTGAAATAGAGGCTTGTCTTAAAACAGGAGGCTCTCCTGAAGAGCCCAAATGAACTACCATACTGCCTTAAAATTAAGTTGCAATTCAACACACACAACAGAGAAATTGCTTGGACTCTTCCTTTTACATAGCTCCCATGATTAAAATTATATTTTATATGAATTCTTACACCCTGCCCTCTACCATTAGATAAATTAAGACATTTGGTGTCACATACAGCAACAAGTCAGAAAGAAAAAGCATTAACTTCAGTTTAATTTAACTCTCAATAATTAATTTCAACAGAACTGAAAAGCCATATCAGTCTGTTTCTGACGGTCATGGACACTAGCCTCTGACTTTTATCTCATATAAAACATTGAAAATCTTTTTCTTACCGTGCTCCAATGACATCAAAGAGATGCTGCCAACGATCATTGATTTTGTTGAGTTTATCATCTATTTCTGCAACTCGGCTCTTGTTGCTAGCCTTGATTAGCTGATCGCCCATTTGTTTCAAGTGAAGCTTATTTTCACTGAAGAGGTTTATTTCTTCCATGCAATCCTGATAAATACACACAAACATTGCTTAATTCCTGGGCAAACCAAACAAAACCAACAAAACCACACCAAAATCATGTGTTTCTTTTCCCACATGTGTGATGTGAAGTCAGGTTTCGCTTGCAATGGTTGAGGTTTCTACATTAGCATGTAGAACTCTCTCACTTAAAGCAAAACAAAAAAAACCCTCAATGGAAAAGCACTCTCACAATGAAGCCACCAGGAAAAAATAAGCAGCTTAAAGCCTTGCCAGTGCCTGGAGTAAGTACTCCTAAAAATAGCAGTTTAATGTTCTAATTCTGTCTCTGCTTTCCTGATTTAACATAATTTTTCAATCAAGCTACCTCAAAAGAACCCAAATTCAAGTCTAGGATGGCTTTATTTTGCTGGTATTATCTAGAGGAGATCTGGGATTAGATATCGAGACCTTTAAGCCATGAGGAGGAACACTGCAGCAAAATAATGGTCCTGTTTAAAATCAAGCCAATACAAAAGTATTAGAAAGCACTAACTGCTTTGACTACCAAGGAGAAGGGACAGTACTAGGTTTTATTGTCGGTTGTGGCAACTTCTTGTTTGCCTGGCATAAGACCTGCCTTGTCCTTCAATCTTTTCTTTGCCCTCTGACTACCAGTTTCATAACCCCTGGCATGGGTGGAGGTGGTGAGAGCAGTGAGATGCTCCTAGGACACCGATGCCCAGCAGGGACAGCTCTGAGCAGTGCTGTATGTGCATGTGTGCCCAGCAACCTTAACAACCCACACCCCTCCATTGCAACTCACATACATCACACTCCATGCCTAAATGCAGCCAGGTGGCAGTTCTGTTTTGCATTATGCTCAGAGTCTGAATATGAAGAAGATAAGAGTTGAGGCTAGAAAAGCTCATCTTCTGACAGAAGCCTGTACGTGCTGGTTTTATATCACGTATCGCTTCTGAGAGGCAAGGAAGAAATGAGGAATGGTGTCTCTGTAATGAGCTATCAGACTGCAATTGAAGAAAAGTGGTGTTACTACTTACCTTCTGCAATTTGTCTATCATGTCTTCAATGCTAACATCCGCAGTCTGCAACACTTTGCTTTCCATTTGTACCAGCCAGGAGCACAGCTCCTTATTCTTCTCATTGAACACAATCCAGGCATTGAGCCTGTCCTCGATCTCCTGCTTACGCAGAGACACCTATGGATAAGAACGTACACATTAAGTGCTGGCAACATCTTTGTCAGGAAGGAAACCAGCAATTATTAGCCCTCTAATTTCTAGTCTGCATTTGATCATATTCCATTTTGCAGGAGCAGTTATTAAATGTCTCTAGCTTTCCTGTCAAAGCCAGCAAGCAGATTGTTATTATATCTTATTTTGGATAGCAGGGCCAAAAGTTGACTAGTAAACATCAGATTCCCTCCCTCAGAAGAACTAAACTGAGTGACAGCTTTATAAATAATGAGCTTATATAACAATTTAAATAATACTCAGTGGAAACCTGAAAATGCCAAACAAAGAAGGAATATAAAAAATATAATTACTAAATACTGCTTACTACGGTCTCATATATAACACAAGAGAAATAACACCTAGGTAAGTTCTTATTTTTCGTCAACTGTAACAGAAAATTTGCAACTACAGACTGCATTATTTTCTCTTTATAAAAACCTCCCTCTTTTCTTTCCATTTGCTCATCAGTTCTTGGAGAACTTCTAAAAAAATCAGCACCAAGAATCTATCCTTTTTATTGAAAACCATGGATTTTTTTCCTCAAAATTACATTTGCCAGGACGGATAAACAAATTGTTTAGACAGGTAAATTAAGGTCTGATGCTGCCTGAACCAGCAAAGCCAATATCACTGCTCCAACATATCAGAAAGCAGCAGGGTCACTCTCCTGCTAGCTAATAGTACTTATTTCTACCCTAGAGGTCTTAAACATATATTTGTATTCATTTATCTACTTTGATGGATTCCTGTACTAAGATGTAAGTGAAAAATGGTACAAGTTCTACTAAAACAAAACAAGACAAACAACTAACTCCTCACCCTCACCAATAAACTATGGAAAGAGTGAGCATAACATTTTGCTTGCCTTGGCTACGAATGGCCACTCTAAACATCACCCCATGGCAGGAACAATTCCCTCTTCACATCTAACATACACTGTACACAGCATATGACTCCTCAAAATACCATTACTGATTCTCCTAGACTTATCTCTAACACTGCTTTGTATCTCAGAGTGAAGTTTAAGCGTGTAGTGCGGAAGCAAGACCAGCTCCATGTAACACCAGGATCAAAATAAGAGGCACCAAGTGATCTCCCCCTATATTGCTTTTGTCCTTTACATTCTGACTTTTTTTTAAGGAGGGGATGGTGAGGTGAAAGCGATTTCTAAATCTTTCATGCTGATCTAAGCAAAAGAGATGAGGCTGAAGCACTGTTCCAGGACACAGGGAAACAATCTCCAAAGCTCTCAATGGGAAGAAGTCTCCTGGAAATCCCAGGGACTTCAGAAAGTCTCCCTAAGAGGGCCTCTGCTCTAGGATGCTCCCTCATACCCTCAGCCTCAGAGGTATGAAGGGTAAATCCCTTATCCTTCCTCTACCACTTGCAGCATCTCCTGTGTGCGGAGACGAGTTAAGTTGGTCAGTGGAAGAGACTATGCATGTCAGCAAAACCATCATTAAATCCTGAAATGATCCTGACTCCATTTTTGCCTGCTAAGCATGGGGCAAGGCAGGATTTTAAGAGCAGGAAGCAAGTTTTAGCTGGCTAAGCAATAAAGATTGGGGGTAAAACATGAATGAGCCAAAAAATCCCAGACAAGGTTCTAGGAACATGAGCCTTTCAAGTCAGGCCTTGCTTTGAGCATTTTCTCGTCGGACCAGCTGCCCCTGGATATCAGCTCCAGGTTTGCATCCACAGCATAATGCAGGAGCACTGTGGGCATTCCCAAGGGAGGCTAAAAGAATATCAACGCCCAGGTATCGAACCCCTACGCTAGTGTTCATTAGGACAGGATATTCGCTGATATGAATAGTTACATCTTTGACCTACATGTACCTTGCAAGGGCTGCTATGTACACGCTAATCCCTTGAGTGCATCTGCTCACTAAGTGCGTTTGTGTCCCTGCCCAGTCCGGCACAGGCGTCTGGCTGCCCCGCTCCCATGGCCATGACAGCTGCAGCCGCGTCTCGCTCTTAAAGGCTTTTTTGTCACAATTTTTTTGGACACAATACATCTTGACTCCTCTAATTTGTTAGCCAAAACAAAGCAGTCGTGCTAGCAGCAGAACCGATAAAGTCTGCTTTCCTACCGTCCTGTCCAGCGCTGAGCATCAGTGCAGGCTCTCCGGAGGCTCATTAGGGCTGTGTAAACATTTCAGTATGTCCCTCCGCTGCAGCACTGAATAGATTCCTCCCACCACACATTTTTGTGTGCCTAACACAGTCACATTAAAGTCACCCCTTTCTTTTCTCCAAGACAGACCGAACTAAACGTTGTTCCCTCATGAAATTAAAATAGAAATTTCGAATAAAATCTGAACTTAAATAACTTCAGGAAATTACTACTTGGATAGACTGTAGCGGGGTACATACAAAACATAGCTTAATTTTTAGGGCTCTTCACCACAGTTGAAACAGCAGGCATCAGCAGTTCACCAAAAAAGGAAAACCAACAAGTTCTCTCACTGATAGGCTTACCTACAGATTTCCATTAGGAAAACGGTTCAGGCATTTTGTTTTAAAAATAATGGCCTATATTTCTCAGGAGGGGAGAGGGTGTCTCTGAAATTATTTTCAGAGTTCAGGAACAATAACAGAGAAAACACTGGTTGTAGATTAACCGTCCAGTTTAAGGCAAAGATACTAAATTCTTCTTTCTCGTTGCAACACAAAAAATAAACCCAAATAACTATTTAATCACACCAAAGCCTGTGAAATAAACATAGCTGTTCATTATTCTGGCAATATTCCCACCAAGACTGCTTCACTTTTGCCTGAGTAAGGGTTAGCCAGGAAATACTAACTTGCTTCGATACTTCTTTACAAAGTGTAAAATAAAAGCGACTGACTTGTGAGTAAAGAGAGGCAAGAGTTTGGCTTGCTGGCATGTAGAGCCACCCAGAGTAACTTAAGACCTCGAAGTATTTTACTTCTTCCAACCCTGTTAACAGGGCAAAGTAAACACACATTCAAACTGCATATTAACCTAATGAATCAAGTTCATGTGACTTTGCTGGTAAATGTTCCCCAGCAATTTTACATGCAGCATTAAATTAAGTGTAATATAGCAACAAGCCACAAAAAATGCAAATGTTTCACGGTATTTTACTGCTCCAGAAAAGACAAGTCAGTTCTTAACGCGTTTAAAACCCAAGAAATCAGTATTAAACACATTTAAGTTTTCTTTATCAACTCTCCTGGCATTTTTTTTAAACATCAGATTGCAAAGACCTCCCCTTCCTTTCCCTGCTTCATGCCCTCAGGCAATTCCTGTGTTTATCCCTCTCTCCCACCCCCCCCCTCCCTTTGCCAGCCCAGAACAAAGCCACCTATTCCAGTAAACAGCTGCATTTGAGCTCTGTGCAATTCAGGCACTCACTAGTTACAAAGAGTTTTAAAAACCCCAAAATCTCAGCAGCCTGCGTCCAGGAAACAAAGGACAAACTTCAGCCCTGGTCAGCTGCACCAGGAGAAGCCCCATCCCCACCCAAGACTGCAAAAGTGAGCCAACCCCAAGAGCAATCCCATCTGCTAACCCGCTCCCCCCTTTTCTGCCAGGCCTTATGAATATCCCACTATAAAACCCCAGAGGAGGTGGAGGACTTACTCGCAAGCAGAGCTCTTCCCACTGCCCGTGTAAATGTTCAACTTGCTCCTTGAGCACCATCACGTCCTCGGTGAGGATGCAGTGAGCCAGCTCCACCTTCATGGCCCTCAGCTCCTTCATGTTGTGGGCCCAGTCTGCCAGCGACTGCTCCAGCTCCTGCATGGAAACGCACCCAGAACAAGCCTTGGCACTAAGCTCCTCTGGTTTCCAAACCTGCTCGTTAATCCCCTGCCTGGCCTGTGGGGGAGGAGAGGAGGGGAATGTGCAGGCGCTTGTGCAGCGCTGTCCGGCTGGACTGGACGGGGTCCCCGCGGAGTTGCCTCAGGGCCTGACTGGGAGCCCACTGGAGCCCAGGGCAGAGCTGCCGCCGATTCACTGGTGCGGCAGCAGCCTCCGCTGCACCCAAAAGTGCTGCTTGACCCCCCTGCAGCTCCCTGTGCTCCAGGGCAGCGTTTGGGGTTTCATGTCCAGGAAAGAACATGTCCACTTCTTTGGGTTTTCTTTTTTTTTTTTTAATTATTATTTTGGCCAAGTTGCTTTCCACTTGCATTTGTTCCAATTTCAGGTTATTTATTTAAATGCTACAAAAAAGAAAATTGGTTCCCTTCTCTAATGACTGATTTCAGAGGCACTTCATAAGATCTGTCAGAAATGCGGAGCTCTTAAACTGCTCATTCACAGAAACACACTCTCTCTTCTGCTTTGCTCCCCCAACGCCCCTTTCCCTTTATAACAAGGTTATGCATTTTCCTTATCAATGTTAAAATTGTCACCTAACAAGCAGAGACACCACTGTATGCAGCTGGGAAACGTGATACTCTGCACACGAGGTACTAGGTCCCATTTTGCAAGGTGGTTGCTGGGAAATGTCACTGGCTCTTCTAACAAAAAAAGCTCTTGCAGAGGAACCAATCTGCCTCATTTTAAAGGGAAAAAAATTGGGAGTGGTTGTATCAGAAGTGTGCTGAGTCCAAGCCCTATGAGCATTTTCACAGTTCTTTTGATCCAGTCGCTTACCTAAATCATAAAAAAAAAAAATGTGATCTTCCTCAACACTGGAGGGGAAAAAACCAAACAAACCTGAGACTAAAATTTACTTAAGCTCACAACAACTTACTCCCTACAGATGTGCACACATGCATTCATATATCTCAACAAGGGCTGAATCCCTGCATTAATGGAGCTAACGATGGAATTTCAAGGGACTTTGCTAGCCTTCTATAAGGTCCAGGCCTGAGGGAAAACCTGCTTTATTCCACAGAAGACTGAAATGCAGGGAGAGGAAAAGAGGTCCCTTCTCCGCCATGCCATTATCGTCCTTTATTTTATTATACTGTGACACCTAAGAGCAGCAACCGCATTGGCACTGTTTGACCCTGATGCCTCTGCAGCTGAATTTCTCGTACTGGAATAAGAGGCAGGAGGTGTGTGCTGCCATCTCACAAATAATTCAGGGCTACAGCAAGACTGCTGCCGTGGGAAAGACAGCCAGCACTCACAAAGAAGATTTCAGACAGCTGATAATGAGTTCAAAGGCTTGGCTTGTTAATAAGCTTATTTGTTCCCTCTACATAGGTCAACAATTCACTTCATAAAAGGATGATGAAAGACTGACCAGTCCAGACAAAATGTCTCCTATCCCTTGCAAATGCTTTCCTTGCCATTTAATTTTCATGGTGCACTATAGGCTGCAAGGGCTTTTGCCACTCCCTTACTCTTAATTTTCCTTCTCTTTAATTATTCTCAGATCCCGCAGGTGTGCACGGTGCTTTGCAGACTTACAAGGTCTCTTGCCTGAGGAGCTCCCTGTCCAAAACGGATTGGAAAACAAAAAGGGAGATTTAGCCATTAGGATAGCAGCCAATTGAGCTGAGACCAGGGAGTTTTTTCCCTTTTGTTTGCAGAACTGCTTATTTTATAAATTCAGACTGTGGAAAGGGAGCAGAAGCAGGAAAGAAAAATCCAAACGCTACTACTCTTCTTGTAATCTTGTTGGTCAGCTGCACTTTGCCAATTGGCAGCAATCAGGATGGTATAAGCAGAGAAATTCCATGTCACTGAAGATCAGGTAAGAGGGAAAACTGATTTTACAGGGAATCAGATGTTGTGCAAACACTACATCTATTTAAATACAAAATGGCTGTTCAATACCTTAATGTGTTCCTTGGCTTTGTAGAGCTCTTCATGTTCAACTGGAAGTGGATCTTTCACTTTCTCCTTTAGCTCTCGCAGCCTGCTTTCTAATTCCTTGGTTCGCTTTTCACAGCAGTCCCAACTCTGCTCAGGGAGACCCAAGGAAGTTATAAAAGGTGAAGATACTTTATCATGACATATTGAACCACATGGATAGGTTACAAAATAGCCTCTTCAACCCGCTGAAGGAAATGATCATGTGCTTTGGTTATTTGAATTTTCTTTTTGATACATAGTACCACCCACAAGAATTTGGTTCATGGATTTACAGAACTTGAACCCTCCCTTGTATTTAAGGTTTGCCTTACATACAAGAGAGCATATACAGAGCATTTCTGCTCATTTTGTTTGTCCAACTCAAGAGGCCTTAAGCGTAGTTTTTGGGCTGGGGATCGTATCGATGACAGTATTCAATTTTAAGGCATACCTATGTGTTGTCTAGTCATGAAAGCGAACTCATTGGTCCAAAGAAATAAATATGACCTACCCTTCTGTTTAGCAGTCTAAAACGTGAGGAGCAACAAGTCATGCTAACTCCTTCTAAGCTAAATTTTAGCTCAGGCTTCACAGCGCAAAGCAGGAGGGAGCTCCAGGCCACGGGAGCATGAGAACAGTCAGAGCAGGAACATCCATTGTAGCAACAAATGGATGCCAACCCCATTTTCCTTTGGACAATTGGGGTACCACAGTTTTAGCTTCCCACAAGCCCCGATGGCACATGACAGGCACCTCCCTCAGAGCCCCTCTGCAGCGGGCAGCAGCTCAGCATTTGCCTTGTTGCTACATAGCTCAGCCCTGGGGATGGTGGGGCAGGGAAGCTCTTGAGACCCAATGCCAGAGAAGCAGGTGCTGCTTCTCCCTGGGGAGGGCATCATCTACCTGTAGGGTGCTGCTGACATGCATCTTGTTCTTCTCCAGCTGGACCTGGGTGTCCCCCCGACTCTGCTGTAACTGGCTGAGCTCCTCCTGGAGAACAGCGCTGGTCTCGGGATCGGACACAGTGCGCAACTTCTCTCCAACATCAATGATTAAGGAGTACATGGCTTGCCACCTCTGAAGAATCACTGCCTTACTCTTTAAAAGAAAACAAAAAAAATAAGTTTCTAAGCTATTCTCAGCAAGCTTTAGAAGTGCACTCCTGGCATTTCACTTGGGAATAAGTGAAGACTCACAAAGGGAATTTCAAGGCACTGGTTTGTTCACATTCATGAAAGAGTAACGAATACATCTTCTCCTATCTGCTTTTTTAATTTCAGAAAAATCAGATTCTTTCTGATCTTCTGATCTATAAAACTCTACAATAGCTTTTCACAGACTGAACCTATAAAGTTCAGCAGTTATAAAAAGATGGAAATTCAGTTGTATAAGTTCTGTTAGCACCTCTAGCATCAACAACTAAGATAAATTTTTCAGAGATAACAGCTCTGTTAATCACGACATACTCTGAGTGAAGTAAGCCATCAATAATAATTTGCCTACAACACAAATTGGTCTATAACACAAACAGATGTGATAATTTTTTCTTTCTGTAAAACAACAGCAGGAGGGAAGGGAGGGAAGGGCAATTTGTAGTAGGATGGAGAAGACTTTCTGGCTTTTCTCACTAAGGAAAAGCATGAACACTAACTTGTAAAAGTTAGTCTTTACACAGCAGGTAAAAATAAAGATGAAATAAACAGGGCAAGTGCAAAATGGAATACTGGTAGTGTGTTAATCCATCACCATTAGGTGTATGTGAACACAATAAATCTTGGACCGTGCAAATAGCGCTCAATAATATATTTTTGAAAGGTCTTAGATCGCCTCAAGCAACCATCAAGTTCACTGCTTGTTTTTACTTTCTTCTAAAACAAAGAGGTGCATAATTAAATGGAAAGCCAAAATACCCACAATTAACAAAGGAAAATATTTTTTTCCACTGCACATAAAATGCAGAACTCATTGTCCTGAAGAACTGCTGCCCAGGTCTGTGCATCCTGAAGTGGTGGCTCCAAGGAGAAACCCCTTGCAAATGCTTTATCCTCTGCTCCTGGCATCTCCTGCCATCCCTGCACTCATGGGACCCATATGTGCCTTCTTCCTTCAGGCAAACTGCAAGGCCTGCATTCAGCAGTCATGTCAATAAGATGCACACAGACCTAGAGGGTATCTGCTGACGAGGGTTTCTGCCTAATCTCCCTCGCACCCTGCATTTCTGTGTTCATATCAGTAATATTTTTAAAGCTTACAAGGCTACTAAATGACAACGTTAACAAGGAAGTTTCCTAGTATAATGAGCCTTTCACAATGTCACTGTTTTCTCATCTGTGCTCAGCTTTAAGAAAAAGTGTAAGCAATTGTTTTTCCCCAAAAAGCATGTGATTTTAAAGCTTTTTACCTTACTGGACAGAAGTTAATTCAGTCTGAGAAAAAACCCACAGATTTTAGATTTATGAGATATAAATACAGTACCTTGAAATCATGAATTAGATTTCTAAGCTGGTAAAGGCTATAGCAGTCCTGGATCTTCACAGCTATAAGGAAGCTGTTTGTATCAGCAAGAAATCTGCTGAGACTCCGCAGGGAACTCCTGAAGAGCTGCCACTGGCTCACGAGTCCATCGATATCTTTCTTCCTCTGCTGAACCATCCGGATAACATTCTGCCACTGCTCTTTCAGCAACGTGAGCTTGGAAATAAACTCTGTTCTGAAAATGACAAGTGTTGACTGTTAATATATTTTGACCTCAAGGCTGCATTTTACAATAATTGTGATGGATTTCCATTGTATTCCAATTAAATACCCAACTATGCAAAAGGTTCTATGCAGCCCTCAGCTCAGCCCTGCTCTCTGCATTCCATCTTTTAAGCAATCCAAAAAACCTTTTACATGATACAAGAATGGATAATGCAAGTCATCCTTGCTATTGTGGTATAGCAACATATATAGTACAGCAATCACAGAAACAATATGCACTAAACACAAGTCTGAAGAACAAGAAGGTCAATTCAAGTGAGACAAGGTCTCTGGTTATGCTGTAAAATTGATCTGTGTTTTTACCAGGCTGCAAGCGGGAATTCAACCATCATCACATCCTACAGCAGTGAGACCTAACTGCAAAGTGGAAAGGCTCTGTGTTATTGAACCCATTCAAGCAGTTTTTTGGCCTCTCCTACAACATGGTTAGATGATCCAGCAGATCTAGCTGGAGTGATTAAGACAACTCCCATCTATCAGTTCTGCTCCTCTGCAGGAGGCCATGGCTCCCAGATTAGCTCTTGTACAAACACCTGTGTTTGTGGGGCTAGCTTCAATACAAAAAACCAGCAACTTTGCTTACTTGACCCCTGCCTTCCCCAGCAGCTTTAAGCCAAGCTATGGACTTCATACTGAAGTAGCTGAGGGGAGTGGACACAGTCCTGCCAAACCTCTGGAAGCAGCAAGCTCTGGCAGAGAGGGGTAATATCTCCACAGCAAAACTGTCTGAGGCAGTTGAACCTCTGCTCACAAATATCACTTGCTGCTTCTCACTCTACATTGATTACGAGAAAAGTATAAGATCATACTGATCAAAACCAGGTTTAGCTACCATATGTTTTGGGTTGTGTAGCCTATGACTCAATGCTCCTGTGTCAGGGGCAATGTGGATAGTCTCACACCTCTGCACTTTAAAAAGTAGAGAGGTCTAGGAAGAGAAAAAGGATTCTTCATATGCAGCATCCTCATTACCCTTTGTAAGAAGGTAGCTTCTCAACCACAGTTACAGTTTCTACAACTGCAGGGTAGCAGTAGACAAGGAAGCCTCCTGTCCAGGAGCAATTATTTTTGTTAGTCAGAACATCCAGTTACTGTCCAAAATGCAGTCTGGCTAGGGCACGTGTGTTTCTTTCTCACTGCACCTCCTCACACTTTTGCAAAATGTGCCAGAGGGTTATTTAAAGAGTGAGCCCAGTCAAGAATTCGGGTTTATGTCCTCATGAGAGCAAAGATTCGATAACAACTCCAAGGAAGAGAGCATATTCACTGAATACCAAGATCTTAGGGAGAAAAACAAATGGATTACCTTTTCTCTGCTTCTCCGGATTCCAAGCAGAGTAGAACTTTTGTTAGGATAGAATTAAATGTCTGCTGATTTATGGAAATCTCAGTTTGCAGCATCTGAAAATACCACGAGAACAACAGTTTTAACTATTCACTGAACAACCTTTGCTATGAAAGCTGGTTCTGCTCCTCTTGAGTGACAGTATTTATTTAATTTTAAATGACAGTATTTATTTAATTAATTTAATTTTAAAATATTAAAATATTTTTTAATATTTTCAAGTGCTAGTGTCAAATGCATCCTAAAAGATTCCACGCTTTTTGAATACTAGGAGGAATTTGCACATATGCGACAGCAGAACCCTAGTGGGCTAGGAGCTGTACGTAACACGTAATCTGAAGCCTAAAGTTTGCCAGACTCATTCATGAGAGACAGAATCTAGAAAGAAACCCATAGAAAAGATATAAAAAAGCTACGTATAAGGGTGAATTTACTCTTTATCACAATGAGCAAAAGTTTATTTTATAAATACTTCCATTGTAATGTATGAATTGGAGAGGTCTAAGTGAAAGAGAGAAAATAACTTTCTGTGGACCCTAATGAACATCACTAACACGCAGAGACTTAACACTCCGTGGAATTAGCAGCAGTACTTCGGGTAGCATGAAGCTCTGGTCCACTGCAGCAGCACAAAGCCCACCCTAACAGTTCATGATGTTTAGCATTTACTGCATTATATTTTTCTGTATTTTTTCTGTTTTCCATCCTCCTGCCACTAGGACAAAGTCTATAGATATACACTTTGCTTAGAATTGCATCCACATGCTACTGCTAGCATGCAAGGTACCTTCTCCCCTGAATGGATACTGTCATACATGTGTGAAGCACTACCGCTCTCTGTAACACATAGCAAGTGTTTGGAAAAATACCAGCGAAACAGATTTCCACCAAAACCTAATAACTGGTCAAAACAGAAATATGCTGTGAAAACAGTTCGTTTTAAATGCAGTTCTTCCAGAAACTGGTAAGGTCCCTGCCAAACTGCCAGCAAACTGCCTAGCTCGTTGCCACAGGCCACGGGCTTCAGCGCTGTAGGACAGGCAGACAGGCGAGTAACCTCAGGGTCGGAGAAATCTAGGACTTCCATGAGGCAATACTTGAGGACGCAAACCTAAATGTCTTATCCCTGCAAAAAGGGATCCATCCATTTTGGAAAAGGATTTTCACATTTCAGAGTTTTCCTCTGAATAAGTACAGGGCCACATTTCAAGAGTGAAATGCTCTGTAAAACTCTGCCCAGACCTAATTTCAAAAGGCATAGTATTTTCTAGTGATTTCCCCCCACCTTCACCATTCAAGAAGACGCTTCCTTTTTTAGAGTTAGCTTTACCTCATATAGTCTCTGTTGCTCTTGCAGTTCTTCAAACCGTCCTGGAATATTTGTTTTTAAGGCCTCTTTCATTTTTTCTAGGAATTTCATCCAGCGAAAGAATTTCTTTTCATCATTTTGAGTTCCCTCAAGCACACTGTAAAACAACAGAAATAATCAGAAACTATTGTGTTGGTGGTTGTTTTTCATAGAATCATAGAATGGTTTGGGTTGGAAGGGACCTTAAAGATCATCTAGTTCCAACACCCCTGCAACAGGGAGGGACACCTTTCCACTAGACCAGCTTGCTCAAAGCCTCATCCAACCTGGCCTTAAACACTGCCAGGGAGGGGGCATCCACAGCTTCTCTGGGCAACCTGTGCCAGTGTCTCACCACCCTCACAGTAAAGAATTTCCTCCTAATATCTAATCTAAATCTACCCTCTTTCAGTTTAAAACCATTCCCCCTCATCCTGTCCCTAACATGCCCTTGTAAAAAGCCCCTCTCCAGCTTTTCTGTAGGCCCCCTTCAGGTACTGGAAGGTGCTAGAAGGTCTCCCTGGAGCCTTCTCTTCTCCAGGCTGAACAGCCCCAACTCTCTCAGCCTCTCTTCATAGGAGAGGTGCTCCAGCCCTCTCATCATCTTCATGGCCCTCCTCTGGACTTGCTCCAACAGCTCCATGTCCTTCTTATGTTGGGGGACCCAGAGCTGGATGCAGTGCTGCAGGTGGGGTCTCATGAGAGCGGAGTAAAGGGGCAAAATCACCTCCCTCGACCTGCTGGCCACACTGCTTTTGATGCAGTCCAGAATACGGTTGGCCTTCTGGGCTGCAAGCGCACATTGGTGGGTCATGTTGAGCTTCTCATCAACCACCACCCCCAAGTCCTTCTCCTCAGGGCTGCTCTCAATCCATTCTCCGCCCAGCCTGTATTTGTGCTTGGGATTGCCCCGACCCACATGCAGGACCTTGCACTTGGCCTTGTTGAACTGCATGCGGTTTGCACAGGCCCAGCTCTCAAGCCTGTCAAGGTCCCTCTGGATGACATCCCTTCCCTCCAGCGTGTCAACCCCACTGCACAGCTTGGTGTCGTCAGCAAACTTGCTGAGGGCGCACTCAATCCCACTGTCCATGTCGTCAACAAAAATGTTCAACAGGACCGGTCCCAATACCGACCTCTGAGGAACGCCACTCGTCACTGGTGTCACTTGGACATCGAGCCATTGACCATAACTCTTTGAGTGCGACCATCCAGCCAGTTCTTTATCCACCGAGTGGTCCATCCGTCAAGTCCATGTCTCACCAATTTAGAGACAAGGATGTCATGCGGGACAGTGTCAAATGCTTTGCACAAGTCCAGGTAGATGACATCAGTTGCTCTTCCCCTATCCACCAGAGCTGTAACCCCATTGTAGAAGGCCAATCAAATTTGTCAGGCATGATTTGCCCTTAGTGAAGCCATGTTGGCTGTCACCAATCACCTGCTTGATTTCCATGTGCCTCAATAGAGTTTCCAGGAGGATCTGCTCCATGATCTTGCCACGCACAGAGGTGAGACTGACTGGCCTGTAGTTCCCTGGGTCTTCCTTTTTCCCCTTCTTGAAGATGGGGGTTATGTTTCCCCTTTTCCAGTCAGTAGGAACTTCACCAGACTGCCATGACTTCTCAAAAATGATGGATAGTGGCTTAGCAACTTCATCCGCCAGTTCCCTCAGGACCTGTGGATGCACCTCATCAGGTCCCATGGTCTTGTGCACCTTCAGGTTCCTTAGATGGTCTCGAACCTGATCTTCTCCTACATCTTCATCCTCCCAGTCCCTGCCTCTGCCTTCTGCAACTTGGGTGATGAGGCTAGAGCACTTGCCGGTGAAGACTGAGGCAAAACAGTTGTTGAGTACCTCAGCCTTCTCCATATCCCGGGTAACCAGGTCTTCCGTTTCCTTCCGGAGACGGCACACGTTTTCCCTAGTCTTCCTTTTATCACTGACATACCTATAGAAGCATTTCTTGTTGTCCTTGACATCCCTGGCCAGATTTAATTCTATCAGGGCTTTAGCTTTCCTAACCTGGTCCCTGGCTGCTCAGACAATTTCCCTGTATTCCTCCCAGGCTACCTGCCCTTGCTTCCACCCTCTGTAGGCTTCCTTCTTGTGCCCGAGTTTATCCAGGAGCTCCTTGTTCATCCATGCAGGCCTCCTGGCCTTTTTGCCTGCCTTCCTCTTTGTTGGGATGCATTGCTCCTGAGCCTGAAGGAGGTGGTCCTTGAATACTAATCAGCTTTCTTGGGCCCCTCTTCCCTCCAGGGCTTTATCCCATGGGACTTTCCCAAGCAGGTCCCTGAAGAGGCTAAAGTCTGCTCTCCTGAAGTCTAGGGCGGTGAGCTGGCTGCGCGCCCTCCTTGCTGCCCTATGGATCTTGAACTCCACCATTTCGTGGTCGCTGCAGCCACTGAGGGGGTTTTTGGCTGTTTGGCCATGGACTGCGGGGCCACTGCAGACTGCACTCAAACCCCATTATCCAACTCCTTCTCAGCCTCCTTGATGTTATACAGCCTCCTCACTGCCTCCTGCAGCTCAGTCACCTGCTGCAGGAGGTCCTCCACCTGGGCACACCTGATGCAGGCAGGTCTGCTGCTGCCCATCCCTGCCCCAGGCAAAAGATCAAGGCACTTACCACAGCCCGAGGTCTGCACTCCAGCCTCTCCCTTCTCATTTCTGGATATGTTTGCATATGACCTAACATGGTGGTTAGCAATACTAACATAGTAGGCTTTTGCTTGGCACTTTTCTACCTTCTTCACCTATGAACATCCAGATTTTTGCTTCAAGTGACTTGGAAGAGAAATAGCCACTGAATAATCTGGACTAAGTTGAAAGGGCAGGAATTCAACTTGGAAAGCCCCTGAGAAAGGTAAGAACAGATTGCAAGACCTGCCATACTTTAATTTGGTTTTGATTTTCCTCACAGAAAAGGAAACGGTTAGTAGTGATTTTTTGTTTGTATTTCATACCTGCAGCGTTCCAGAGCGGTTGCTGTTTTCTGACTCCACTGCCGAGTCAGGCTCTGCATTTTCTTCAGGGTGAAGTCACTGAGTGGCAGCTTAATGCTTGCTTCATTCAAACTCTCTATGCTTGGAGAAAGTGCAGCAAGCTCCAGTGTGTGATTCTGGAAGTAAAAAAATAAATTGCAAAAAATACTGCTTTTCTTTAATTTCAAAGAAATATAGAAGCCTCTTCTGTAGGAAGCATCTGAATTTTGTGCATCCAAAATGCTAACCCAAAAAACCCCAAAATTTCTGTGTTAACTTTAAAGAATATAGGAAACAAAAAAGTCACAATTCTCTTACACAGTACTTTTTCAACAGTACTGAACACATACTCGAGAGCTGGTACTCACAGATTTACTTTGTACCCCACATTGAGGGCAACAGGGCAGCTCCAGAGCAAAGCTGGGGAAAAGGATCTCTCATCAACCCCAAATCTATGTGATTTTCCTCCCTTCCATGCAGGCATTTGGCCTGCAATGCATACCTAGAGTTTTTATGATCTTAAATAATTGCTTTTTGTGTTTTGGATGAGATTACAGTTACTCTGATGGAAGTGCTATAACTACGGTACTTAGCACACAAAGAGTTTCTTGAAGTAGGCAAGACCTGGTATCCTACGGGCACTTAAATCCTGAGTATGTATCTTTTTGTACTTGGGAATCCAAACATACCATGAGCAATTCTGAGTTGTCTGTTTCTCCCTCCAGACAGAGACTATCGAAGGCGTCTGTGCAATTCTTGACTTGACCCTCCAGTGTTTCAAGGTAGTTCTTGAAATCCTCCAGTTGTAAAAGATTGAACTAGAATGAATATTGCATATTTATGTTAATTGTGATTTAATATACATATTCAGTATACAAAAAGGAGCATAAGCAGTATTGTCAGGAAAACAAACAGATATTAAATCCGAATTCCAATGTATTTATAACTCACTAACTGAACTTTTCCAGTTTTTGCACTGGATAAGGGGAAAATTTAAGCCAAAGCAAAGAGCAAGAAACTGAATCTCTAAATCCTGAGAGTTTCATATATATATAGAAGGAATAGGGGCATCTGCAATACCTTTTTGTAGCTTTGGTCTGTTTGATTTATTGTGAAATTGGAAAGTCAAAACTTAGTTTATCAGAGGGAAGAAACTTGTGCAAATGAGCTTCCTTTGAGCTACACACAGGGCCCGCTCCCATGTGCCTAGAACCAAGGCTGTGCAGCTTACATGAGCTCTGTGGAGAGAAATAACTAGGGCTGGAATTCCACTTTTTTATTCACTAGGTTGGTTTCTTTGAGTCAGGGAGAAGAGCATTGGGGAAGCTTTTTCTTTCTTGCAAGAATTAAGCTCCACATTTCTAAGAACACTGAAACAGCAACATTTTTACAAGAAATGAATGGCAAAAACTGGTGTCGGGAGAGAGAGTTCTGTGGTAATACTACAGGGTTACACCAGAGAAAATGACTCTGCAGAAATGAAATTTTTCATGGAGCAAAAAGTTCACAGAGAACATGAAAAATCTGTTATCTTCACACAGATATCTGACTTCCAGCCATCGAACTGTGCTGGTAGATGGAGTCATAAGTAGAGCTGGCTGAAAAATTCTTGATGAATTTATTGAGTTTACTTTAGAACAGAACAATTCATTGAAACCAGACTTTTTCACAGGAACAGACTAGTTTTACATCAGCTTGGAAGTTTTCTCAGGAATACCTGCACAGAGTGGAAGTTAATCCCACAGCACTCTTGTGAGCAGAGCATCATATGGGGAAACCTGGATCCAGGTCCCTCCCTACTCTGCCTGAAAAGGGATGTGAATCTGGTCTTTGAAATTACATCAAATGATCACAGTTTTCTGCTTGGTTTTAAATACATTGTGTGCACTCTTACCAACACAAGCAGGTAAGAAGGGTGAAACCCTTCCTTCATCTGTCCCTCTGGCTTCATGTATTATTTCTTTACATAGTTGATCATACTGTCAAGCTTTATTTTATTGAAATTTCAATTCAAGAACTACAGGGCTCTAGTGAAGGAGGTAGCTCACACTGACAGCTAATTTAACATTCAAAAAAATACCTCAAATTCATCTAACTTCCTCTGCAACATCTTTTCCAAATAGGATGCTCTCTGAAGTGGCTGCATCTTCTCCAACAGAATGGCCTGTGCAGCTGTCCCATCCTGCTGTTTTATCCCATCAACCAGCAAAGAAATCTGGGTACGGCATTCTGCTACGTTTTGAAGGCCATGCTGTAAATTCTGATGAGAGAAGAGTAAAGAAAAAAAAGTCAGCAAATGAATCAGATCACCATTCATGTGCCACTTTCATTTAGTATCTTTTGTTGCTGTAACTAAGCTCTTTTTGTTGATCTCCTCCGGGAGCCAAATTCAGCTATGGGGAAAGCTTCAGTCTTTTACTTCAAGGATAATGGGAATTGCATCCATTGACTCTAGTGCTGGGAAAGGCGCAGTTTAAAGTTCAGTGGAACATCAGTGACTTCAGGCAGTGGGATACTACTGCTACAGAGGAGATTAGGGAGAGACATCAGAATATCCCTCTCTACAGAATGGATTTACACTAGCAAAAGAAGAACCTGACTCATGCTGCAGATGAGAAATGCTATTATGTTACAAACATACAAGTACTTTGGATCCCTTAGTGACCGAGGACTATGGTTTTAGTTTTATTTGTTCCCCTTTGCTATAGAAATGATGCTATAAAATTAATTTCTAAAGGCAGTACAAAAACAAAGGGAGTAATTTTATACTCGTTCAATGTACTTGATTTTTTTTTTTTTGACCTAGACAAGGAATGGCAAGATGTCATCTCAAAATGTATCTATTTCTAGAACTGTCATTTACTTTTGGCCATGAAACCCCCAGGATTAGCCACTATGTTGTCTTTTCTGTGAGTAACGATCAAGGACAAAAAGCACAATAAATTCCGTGTGTCCTACTCACACATAGCAGGACAGGATCTACAGTGCTAATGGCAACCTAGTGGTCATGCCTTGCTTAGTAGGTGCAAAACTCTTCCCAAAAATTTCCAGAAAATGTGATGCCTTTTTGCTGACATATCGATGAATTTGTGTCACAGTCGTTAATAGATCAGAAGAAAGTGAAAATGTTTTGGTCTAAGTTTTGCTGCTGTCAGTTGTTTCTGACACAGGAAGAAATACGTGAGTTTTCCTTCCCGTATTGTAAAGTTATTTAATTGGCCACATGCAAAATGCAGTACTTTGGACTTCTTCCAATCGTGGCTAGAGGTTCATAAAGCATGATGAATCATTGCTCTGTCCTGAATAAGGATTATTATATTTCTTTATTGCAGTCTGAAGAAACCAAAAATGTCAGAACCTAATGACAGCTTTGCTGCCTGAGAGAGTCAAATGTACTGTCTGGTCTCAGCATGAGATCTCATTTGTCTAAAGTCAGAAGCATTTAGAATAATCTAATGAGCTCAGAAATCTGTGAACTTATCAGACCAGGCCAAAAAAAAAGTACCAAACCCAAATAAAACCAATTTGAAGACTGTAGAAGAACTCAGGATGGTCCCTGTGTTCTGGAAAACTTGTCTTTTTTCCCCAGCTATTGTTCTAGTAGATACTATCTCTCCTCCCAAGCAGTGCCCCATAAAGTAAATCGGTTTTGGTTTAATGATTCCTTCCAACACAGGTCTGATTCTTTGTATAGAGCAGAAAGGGGCAGAGATGGAATATGATTGCTCCCTTCTGCTCTCTTCTCATCCTATGCTAACTCTAGTTTGGTTTGGTCTCAGGATCTGGTCAAAATATTTAAAGGAAATACAAAGGTGCCTGTTAATGGGGAAAAAACCCACAGATTTTCTGTTTTCCACTGACTGAATTTGGGGGAGGAGGGGGAAGAAGGTGTTCTTTTGATTTGTTTCTCAAAAATAAATCCCGACTTGTACCAGGCAGCAGAAACATATTTGTGTACCTTTATATCCTGTATCCTCTGCTCCAGGGTTTCTGTCATGTTATCCTCGGGCATGTGAGCATCCAACAGCTGAGTGCACTGCTCTTTGTGCTGTTGTAACTTTGCTGCTGCCTCAATGCATAAAGTATTGGCGGGCTCCCAAAGCTGCAGGGTCATTTGCGCTGCCCGCAGTTGATCTGTGATGTCTTCATTTACTGAGTTCCACCTGCCAACATATCAAAATATCAAAGGATAAGAGCATTTTCCTCACTCTCCTCCAGCATATGATTTGGTGTAGGATTCCTGTGGGAGTTTCTTTGCATTCATACTCATGTTACTGAAAGCCCGCTAACACAGCATCATTTTGTGCTCTGTGATCCACCAGAAAAAAGGCAGTATCAACTACTCCTCACACAGGTACCCTTAGACAGGTGAGTTGTATTAATATAGATTTTAAAATCTGACAGACATTCAAGTCCTGCCCCAGCAACTTTTTTTTTTTTTAAATACTAATAACTGAGGGTCTTTTTTGCAAGCTTACCTAGCGTGTGCCTCTGTGCACTTCTGTTCAATAATCTCTGCAAAGGAGGGGGAGCAGTTCTTTCTCAGGTTACTGGCAGCAGCCTGGAGCTTGGCCCAACTTTCTTCACTGTTCTCCGATTCATCTTGAAGAGCCTGCAAAATGGATTATTGCAAGTAGTTGGGGAGATGAACGACTTAAATGTAGCTTCCCCTATAGGCTGGTAGGGATAAGGGAGCAATAATGCCACACGCTTGCAGCACAGATTAAAATGTTTGTAAAAAACGTAACACCCGATCCTAAAAATTAGGAAGCTAAAAGAGAGGTGAAATCACAGAATGGTTGGGGTTGGAAGGGACCTCTGGAGATCATCTAGTCCAACCCCCTGCCAAAGCAGGTTCACCCAGAGCAGGTTGCACAGGGTCACATCCAGGCGGGTTTTGAATATCTCCAGAGAAGGAGACTCCTCAGCTTCCCTGGGCAGCCTGTTCCAGTGCTCTGTCACCCTCAAAGTAAAGAAGTTCCTCCTCATATTCAGGTGGAACTTCCCATGTTTCAGTTTGTGCCTGTTGCCCCTTGTCCTGTCGCTGGGTACCACTGAGAAGAGTCTGGCCCCATCCCCTTGACACCCACCCCTAAGGTATTTGTAAGCATTGATAAGATCCCCCCTCAGTCTTCTCTAAACAGACACAGCTCTCTCAGCCTCTCCTCATAAGGGAAATGCTCCAGTTCTCTGATCATCTTTGTAGCCCTCCACTGGACACTCTCCAGTAATTCCTTGTCTTTCTTGAACTGGGGGGCCCAGAACTGGACACAGTACTCCACGTGTGGCCTCACTAGGGCAGTGTAGAGGGGGAGGATAACCTCCCTTGACCTGCTGGCCACACTCTTCCTAATGCACCCCAGGACACCATTGGCCTTCTTGGCCACAAAGGCACATTGCTGGCTCATGGTGAACTTGTTGTCCACCAGAACAATGGTCCAAGTTAAAAAAATCATTCAAGAGGCCTATTTTAACTGAGGTCACTATTTTAAACTGAGGTCATTTATTAGCTCTTAAAGAAATGACTCATTTAACAAACCCACAGCCTTGACCTGATTAAATTAATTAACTAGAAACCAAAAACGTTTTTATTTTAAGCCACCATTTCAGGGAAATTTCTACTGGCAGTAAACTTGACTTGACAACTCCTGGCCCCAGCTGCATGTTCCCCCTCCTAATACAGGCAATTGCAGAACCCTGCCGTGGATCGTATCTGTGAACTGATCCAGATTAATAATAAGGAGGGTGATGGAAGGAAGGAGGTAAGAAGGTGCCCAGTTCCTTCCATTTATTATGTGTCCCCATGTGAGGGTGGAAAGCACTTATGCCGGCTTTACTGCTGAGACACATACCTGGGATTCACAGCCTCAGTCTGGCCTGCACCACTTCTGATATAACTTGAAAATAAACCAAAACAGGCCTTATTTACACCAGACCAGGGAGTGTTTACACAGCCTTTCAACACTCGTTTAAAGCCAGGTAAGGGGATTTTAGCTGTACCTGTAAAACGTTCAGACCAGGGCCAGCCTGACTGCCTACCCTAGATACCCCACTTACTTCGACTCTGTAATAGCAAAGCAGAGCAGCAGGATGATCCAGAGCATTTACACATGACATTTATGCCCAGCCTCATTCAGAGGCTGCGCAGGAAACTCCCCCTCTCTGGAGGGCGACTGAACAGATGACTTTGCGCTGGAGGAATCGGAAACGCCAGGCTCGGGGATCCCCCTGCTCTGCCCCAGTACTGCTTCACCCACCCAACCTAAGCCACAGCTTTTGGGAAGGGGAATCCTGGGTCCTGGACCTTGACTCCAGTGCTGTTTATACATGGAAAGATGCTTTAACGCAAATAATGCTTTAGTGCAAAATGTGTCAGCAGTCACCGGCACAGTGGCTGGGACATAGTACCCCAAGGGGAGTGTTCAAATCACAGACAGAAAAACATGGTCCCTTTGCCAATTTTCTCCCAGGTCCCCTTAATTTCTGCACCGAGTCCCAGCATCGACGCACAGGCATGTCCCTCCAGGTTATGCTACAGCCTTATGGCAGGGCATTTCCCTGGGAAGCGCAAGCGAAGGGGCAAATTTCCTTTCGACCCAATAAGCCGAGAACCAACATCTTTCACCTGAATGGTGAATAACTTTTAGGCAAAGACGTATAATGATGGCATTAGGTTTTCCTTTGTCAGCTGTATTTTCAGCCAAATCTCCTGCTGTCCACGTGGACTAGACGTGGACCGAGTAGACATTAGCATGAGGGATGGTGGTGGAGAGCACGTGTCCATCTGGACTCTGTAGTGCAAGGGAGCATGAGGATGGGGATGCCTTCCAGCACGTGCAGAAGACTAAAACATCGAGGGATCTTTGCAATCCAAAATGGAGGCTCTGCTAGCCCACAGTTAGGCAGACATGGTAGCAGCTGACCTATAGTTCTCTCTTGAACCTTTGTACCTAAATTGCACCGAAGTTGAAGTTACGTGCTAAATAAAGTACGAAGTCTAAAAATAGTCCTCAGTGTCTCTGAAGGTAAAAAAAAAATATTTCACTGACTTCAATGGCACTATAGTAAAGAGGAATTTGCTCAGATAAATTTTTCTGTCTTTTTTTTAGTGGAGTTTGTTTGTTTGTTTAAAGGCACAGAAGGAAGCACAGAAATAAGACAACTTCAGTAGATTTACCTGGAGAGTTTTGACCTGTTTTTTCAAAGCTTCCAATGACACCACAGAAGGTTTGCACTGGTCTATGCAGTATAAATATCTTGTTGTCATCATGCTGACTTCTGCATAAACTTCATCATATACTCTCCACTGCTCCAATATTGACTGCATTGAGGTCTTCAACTGTGCAACCTGCAAACGAACCACTTTTGTTACTATTTCTTGGGTAGTCCTGACATATAAATCACCTTTAAATTGACTTAAAAATCAAAGCTCAATGCTCACTCCATGACAATACACAAGAATTTCATAAGTAGGAGTATTTTCCTACTTGGTAATGAATTGTGCAGGCTTCAAACCAAGCAGTAAACAGAATTTAGAGTGAAGTATAAGAATTTGCTGGAAATAAAAATTTAACCAGAGTTAAAGGTAGCACTATTCTGTCAGCCACAACTCTAGAACCCCCCAAAAAGTACTGAAATAATGAACTGCTTATTCCTTCCTGCCAAAATCAAGCTAAAGTGGGAAGAAGTTAAGAGCCTTAATCTTCTTAGGAAGCAGATAGTTTGATCCAGAGATCAAGTTTCCTTTTAATGAAAATTTGAACAGAAACTGTTTTGTATGGAAGAAGATGCTGCTACAATATTCTGGAAAGCTATCATCCCTCTTATGCCACTGTGCTCTAATAATGCAGGTCCACCTGAATTGCAGTCTAGGAACTTCAGGATTCTCATATAAAATTAAATGATGGATATCTTCTTTGTTTTCTATGTCTCTTTCATTATTGCAGCCATTTAATCTATACTGGGGCAAGCATGGTTTCCATTTGCCACATACTCCTAGATATTGCAAACACAAACCTGCAGTCCTCCTTCAGTATGATTTGTCATTTTTATCCTTCTGTATCAAGTAAGTACATAAGGCATGTCCCGAGTTAGACAAAACATTCATCTAGTTCAGTATCTATTTGCAGTCATGCCAGTACCTGACGCTTTGAGAAGAGCATGAAAACCAGGCAAGCAAACAAGCCTGTCTCCATGGGACCTGGCAAAGCCAGATGCCAGATTTCAGTTCTGACTATGCAGCCACGCAATGGAAGATGGAGACTTGTTCTACACCATAGTGCATGCTAAATAGACTGCATGGATCATTGTATCCTGGTATCCTAGTTCCAGGCATGCAGGAGTAGATGGATTAATCATCCCTATTCTCATTTGAATCATGGTATAGGTGGGAGGAATCTCTAATCGCTTTTTGTTGCCTACAGCTAATTACTGCCCACACAAGGGAGACAGAAAGACATTGTGCTCGTGAAATGTCTCTGGGACACAGACTCAGTCTTGAGATCAACCTACAGACAATACAATCAAGATATCACACCTCCTTAGACCTATATTTGAAACCACAGCCTGGCTCTGCTGAGAACAGTCACCCGTGGGAAGAAAGCTGCACTCGGTGTTTCATTGCACGTGAAGACAACTAGGCTGTAAGAACATTCTGCAGTTTGTAAGTTTGATACTTAAGTCATAAAAATACTAAAAATAACGTGGTCCAGGGTGACTGTAAGAAGAAAAAAAGCACTAGGCTGTCAATCCTGCCAATTTCTATCCCCACCTCTACAGCGGAAGGAAAAACTTTCATCATGTACACACACAAAAATCTCTCTGCTTTCTTGGTGAGAAACAGCCACATCATTTCTGTTGAAACCTAAACCAAGAAGCAGCAGATCCATTCTGGACCGACACCTCATGTGGAAGAGTTCATGCAAAAGGGTTCAGGTTTCACAAAGTTTTGAGGAACAAAAGCAAGGCATTTATAACAGAAAGTGTAAGGTAATCTTAACTATAAACACATTCACTGCATCACGTATAATCCTCTACAGTATATGGTTATTTATTATCACAAATTTAAATGCATAAATGTACTCATTATTATATCTTCTGCACCTATCAATTACATCTAGATAAAAAAGATCAGTTCCAAGTATAAAGATAATATAACTATAAATGCAAACTGCTGGGGGGTCAATTTGCATGGGAAACCAATCTGCCAGACTCTCCTTGAAGCAACTACATAGGATTTGAAGATAGCAAAAACCATCCAGGTGTGTGGACGAAAGAGTAATTGGGAGATGGAAAAGCTACAGTGAGAACAGGGTGGGAGTAGGCAGCTTCCACCAGCGTACTACAGGGGAGAAAGACAAGGGTATGAAAGAGAAGCAGATCGAGTAAGAGAGTTTAAGGTTTCCATTTTCAACCTGACAGAAGAATAGCAGTGCTATTTATTTTCTTAAACTGCAGATGGGGGTCTGCCCCTCCTCCCCCTGTATTCAAACTACTTCGAGATCAAACTGTTTTTTCTCTCTCAACCTTGGAAATACATTAATTTACATTAGGGTAAAGACTTAAAAGGAAGAGATAAGAGCAAGGAATACCTTGCATATTTTTTATACCAGCTCCTGCCATTCCATGGAGAACATTATAAAAAACACTGGTGGCAGGAATATGTAGTTGAGGAAATCTGAACACAAACAAAGCTTTTACCTGGCTTACAATGCTGTCCACCATTTCACACAGCTCAGCTATCCTGAAAGACAGAGCTTCTGGGGTTTGTTCTCCACTACCATTCAAAGCCAAACTCTGTTTGAGCTCATCAAGAGTTTTGGATTTAGTTGTGAGCTGATTTTCTAGCTCCTAAATGAAAAAAAGAAAAAAAAAAAAGAGGAAGATAAATAAGATCTTTTAATGACACCACAGAAAAAAACCTTCTGTGTGAGGAGCTTAAATAAACATTCATTCTTTAAAACCAATTCTGTGTAATTCTCCAGCCATGCAATACCACCATCACCACCATCATTTCAACTCTGATACAGAACAACTGCTTTACAGGAACTCAAAATGACAGTGGCTGCTTTAGACCGTCTCCTGCAGATAGAGCTAGAATCAGTCCATTTAGTGTCAGCATGAGCACTGGACAGCATGCTTCGGAAGGAAATCATCAGGAGCTAATTCCTCAGCCACCATGCAGGCCTCTTTGTACCTCTCCAGATGCAAAAAGTAATGCAGCTGAACTTTTCTTTGGGCAGGTTAGCATTCGGGTCCTCCTCCGCTCCAGCAGACAAAGGTAAGATAGGAACTCATTTTGCAATGTGAGAGTCCCTGGCATCCTAACAATTTCTAGAAAGCTATTTTTAGCTTGTCCTCTTAGTCAGAGGCTTACTCCCATGGGAGAAACCCCACTGAAATCAATGGAGATGCCTTGGAGAATAGCTTCCCCCCTAACTCAATCAGCAAGATTATAAACTAGTCTTGACACGCTGGGGAAAGCTCAGCAATAAGTTCTTCACAACACGAGTAAATATCTATATGCATAACATTTTCCTATAATACTACATTTAAAGCCATGACCTTTTTTCCCCCCACTTACTGTCCCCAAAACTTTTTCAAATTTGGACCTCATTTTTATTGAGCAAATTAATTCTAATGAAACATTTTAGCCACCTGCATCCTAGCACTGTACTCTGCTGTGAGCGGGTTAGTGTTTTAGTCAAAGATACCCTGAGTCTTTCTTCCATTCTGGCCCCTCGATACATTTCAGAGTGCTTCAGAGAGACAAGTAACTCGGTATTAACAGAGCGCTCTAGGCAATAAAAGCAGCCTACTACAAGAGAGACACACGTAACCATGGAAATGAAGGAACAAATATTCCATGATAAAAAACAGAGAGGGAACACTGTACTGAATGAAAACAGCAGACCGTCAGAGTAATAGGAGCCAATTATTAGCTGGCTGCACCTGTACTAATTTTGAGGGAGACGATGCCTAGAAAAACACAACAAATCAAAGGACACACAGATTCTTGAGGCTGGTGCAGAGAGACTATATTCTAGGGCAGGAGTATAGACAGTTGCTATTTTTCCAAATGGGACCATAGAGTTTCCACAACACTGCCACCATAGAGCTCTTGAAACTAATGGAATTGATAGCTTTTGCCATAGCTGTGCTGAACTGAGAACTACTTCTTTTGGAGGCATTTCAGATTGCTGCACAACACTCCAAATACTATGGAACAACAGCAGATCATCTTTAATTGGAGGGAAAAACCATAAAATAGCAACTCCCATTAAAAGTGGATGTGACTTTATTACCTGAACCTAACACGCTTTAATTAAAATTACATTGTAGTCTTCTTCTAGGAAATGGCAACTTCCTTTACATTTTTTCTGTTAAAATCTGTGTTCTTTAGTCTGGATTCAGCAAAGTGCTAAATATGGCTTTTACAATAATATCACACATATAACACTTTACCTTGCAGTCATCTAATGTGTTCTGTGCAGAGATCAGACTTGCTGGTGTTTGTAAAGATCTCAGTCGATCATTCTGAGCTTCCAGCCAGTTGCGTAGAGTCTGTGCTTTGTTCTCATTTTCAGTAATATCCTCCAAAATGTGTTGCAAGTCTTGTATCTGAAAGTTACAGAACTATTTTAATGTACTTAAACCTAGAGGTGGGCAGAAACAAGACTCCCCCTTCCATGACAAAATTTGAGATTGCAATATTTACATTGAAAATACTATTTATAGAAAATATTTTGAAAGGAAAAGCTAAAAAGTTTTACTGGCTCTTTAGGATCTGACCTTTTCCCTGGGAAGAAAACAAGGCAGTGTGGGTTCTGGAGCTGGCAGACTGCTGACCTGACAAGTTGGGGGACCCTGGGCTACACGGACACATTCATATGGAGTCCAAAAACCTCTTTCTCCCTAAAACCTATCAACAAAGCTACTAACAAGCAAGGAACCTCAAGTCTCCTATCTTCAGTCTTGGCCCTGAGGATCCATTAAATCCTAGAATGCAGTTTCTTGAAAAAGGCTAGAGAAGAGAACTTCCCTCCCACTCCCCAGTTGAAATTTCATCATGGAAATTTTCAATTGTGCAGGAACTGAATTTTCCACTTGAAAATGTTTCTGGAAGCCTTTCTGAGTCAGAAAAATTTGGGAATTTTCTGTTTGATCAGCGGTCTTTGTATGTGGATTCAGGGAGGGTAGCTTCTCCCAAAGCCCTGTAAATTCAGGAGAAAAACAGAGATGAAAGAGGAGTGTGCTGGTAGAGGGATTCATTCCAGCAGCCTCATGTTTGCATTTTGGGATGCTAACCTTCCCCTGGTCTTTTCCATATCACAAGTCACACTAGCTTTTCTGAGCTCTGGGGCACACAAGCAGCGGCATCTAATTCTGGAGGTATGGATTATTTCTAGCCTCACTAGAATAAAGTAATTCTGAGGCACCGCCTGAAACATTTTCTACAGAGAAACACAGATGATGTGCTGGTATAGTTAGGCTACATGTAGAATTTGCCTATCAATCAGCTGCTGATTTTCAATGTACTCCATTGGGAAAGCATATTTAATTACTGCAGAAGGAGGGCACAGACAGAGAGTAACCCATTTCCAGTGACTCAGGAGGGCTGGAGCAGGGCTGGGAACTGATCCCTGCTGTGCCTTTTCCAGCAGGGTCCTAAGTCCCCATCTGAATACGGCTGTCAACACTACTTACTTAATAACTACTTTTTTGGCAAATCCAACTGCTGCAACAGGAAAATGGGTGGTAGCTTAATATATCCCTATTTCTCATTCCCATCATATGGCATGTGGAGGGGTTGTTGCCTTTTTTGGTGCTGTGTTTGCTGAGCAGGGCCTGGTTGGTTGTACCAACCAGTGTAGCACCTCTCCTTTCCACAAACCATCCAGTGTTTTCTCCCATTAAGTTTTAAATGCCCCAACTTTCACAGCACCTAAAGCTTCAACAGATTTCACTAACAGGTTCCCCTGCAGACACTACCCTGAGTTCTTCCTTTTTCGTAGGTTTCTCAATACACGTCTTCTTTGTTGACATGTCACTGACTGTATTTTCTTCATATGAGGAATCTTATTTGTTCCTCCTAATACAGTCAGCTAGGGTAAATCCCAGGCTGTCATGAAGAGCAGATTTTTTCTATTTTCCCTTCCTGAAAGTTACAGGAGCATTTACTCTCCCAGACCTTGCTAAGGTTTGGATACCTGCCCACCACCTGGTAGCTGATGTGCTACAAGACCAATCCATAGGCTGCCCATGAGACAGCAGGGTGGACAGACAGCAACAGCAGAGAGCACAGGGAGTCTCACTGCGATTAACACTGTTTTCAGACTCAGGGAGAAAGGCTGCTTGCAAAATACAGAGCACTGGCACAGGTAAGATCAGAGTAGTGAGAGAGAAAGCAACGAGAACTCAGTCAAACCTTTCTGTTCAGAGATGCCTGCAGCATGTGCCACCGCAGGTTCATCTCTCCAAGACACTCAGCAAATTCTGTCCTTTCATACCGCTTGCTTTCCACATCACAAGTGCTCATCTGCAAGAGTGACTGGTTCACAAAATCTACCATCCACTGTTTAAAGTTCATTTCCATCATATAGTCCTGGAAGAGGGGAAAAAAAAAAAAAAGAAAACGTAAAACAATTAATTAGTTTGGCAGTTTTAATCTGATCAGTTCCAGTGATGCTTCAAGGCATAGTTATGGGACATTCACGGCTGATTCTGAACTATGGCCTAAAATATTTTTCTGAAAGAGATCTGGCTGTAGGAATAATTCTCAATTTTTACCATTCTGTATTTGTGTAGCTATTTCCATCCACTGAAACTTTTGCAGAAAATCACTATCATTACGTGGGTAGCTCAAGGTAAGAGCAGGCTAGTGCCGGAGCAGGGACTAAAACCGAGGGGTACCAGACCCAATACTTGATCCATTGGACAATACCATCACACTGCCATGGGCCCAGATTAGGCTAAGACCACGGCCTTCCCACACTCCTGTGACTGACAGATAAGTGCAGACAAGAGCTTGTCCTTATCAAAATACCTGGTATTAGAATAGAATATCAGAACAGAATATCAGAGTATCTGGGAGGAAAGAGTGTTCTCCGGCATCAGTGTCCTTGCCCACAGAGACGAGAGAGAAGCTACATGCAAAGTGAGAACAACATAAGGGAATGCCTTTTTATTTCAGAAGGTCTTAGGAGAAGAAGGGAGGAAAGGGCTCCTCATCGTATCTAATAGTACCAAGAAAAAAGCCACCAGGGAATACCACAGTAGAAGTAGAGGTACAGAAGCCATAGCTGCTTCCCTGTAGGAATTCATGACCCTCATCCCAGCTTTATTCTCCACATACACATCCCCACATTGCTGAAAAGTGCAGAAGGCACATGTACAAACTGATCTCTAAATATCCAAAGGGTTAAAACCAGCACCTCACCTACATGTACCAATTTCCAAATCCAACTGATATAGAGCAAAATGTTATATATCTGCTATACTGAAGCACTTTGAAAGAAATGCTTATGTTGGCACTTCCCTTACGTGCAGTACCAAAGTGCCTGAGAACTGCAGCTGCAGACTGAGAACTGTTGTCATGTCTGAGCCCAGAGCACTGCTCGGTAGCTCTGCAAAAGCAGAGCAAAATATGGCTCTATAGGGTTGGGCTCCCTGGCATCCATGGAGGTACAAGCATGGCTTGAATACTTCCTGTGGCTGGGGCAATCAGCCTCTGCCATTGGTGCTTTAGCATCTGAACAGAGCCAACAGTCTGCTGCAGCCTCTCTCTCTGCAGGTATGTTCATCTTGTCGCTCTTTCCTAGCAGGTTATCTCTTTTGATGAAATGTAATATTGAAAACCCTGTTCTCTAGTTAAATGGGTCCTGGCTATGGAGCTCCAAAATTACAAGGCATTCCTTGTTGAAAAGGCAGACTAAAACACAGCGTGAACACAGACTGTATCTTCCTAAGGAAGCAAAGCTTTCCTGCTCAACACATTTTATAATTTAACTGTAAGAGAGAGAGAACAAGCGAGACAGATGGGACAGCATGAGGAAAAGGAGATTATAGCACAGCAGGCAGTAGCTGTACTGCAGGGCAGGCAGTGTTTTGTGTGGCATGGAAGCAAAAGGTTTTTATGAAGGAAGATGTTAAGACACCTTAGAGACTGTTTAAGGAAGCCTCCCGAGAGCAAGGGGAAGGATATGACAGTGCCTGTAGGCTGTTTCCATCCTTGTTACAGCCAAACACCTTGCAGATGGCCTGGACTTACAGCTTCCCATTTACCTTGTACTTCTGAAGGAGGCTTCTGACTTGGACAGCACTACGTTGTGAATTTATTGGCTCCTCATGTCCCTGCTGTTGTTCCACATGGTCCAGCCAGGTCATTAGTTCAGCAATAGCTTCCCGTGATGAAAGTTTTTCCATCTGAAGCTGGGGGTAAAGCATATAATGAATCCTCCACACTCTGCTTGTTAGAAATATCAAGGAAGATGACATCTGTATTTTTAGAAAGGCTCAGGCACTGTAATTGCAATTATCGGGGTATGAACTTGAAACTGAGCCCTGTGCTCCAGAGGGGCATATGACTTAAATTAAGAAAAGTTCGAGAATTCAGAAATTTGAAATAAAATTCTTTCTAATTGTAACAGACTTTCATATAAAACTGTAAAGATAACAGATAGGTGCAAAACAGCCCAGCAAGAAGACTGCAATAATTAAACTACAGTACAATACTGGGGATATTCTGAGAGCAAGACAGACACCTAATTAGGGAAGAGGTGCTTTGGGGGCCTTATGGAGCAGCCAGCTGAATCCCAGCAGCAACATTTTAAAGTAACTAGCTTGAACTGAGAGATGGCAGCAGAGTTTCTCCTCACCTGGTGAAGCTTTTCTTGGATGGCTGGGAGCTCTACAATCAGTTCTCCCCAGTTTTGCTCAAAATTTGCCAAAGATGACCTAAGTGCTGCAGTATCAGCTTGTTTCACGTGAAAGAGCTGGTTGGCACTGCTCACCACAGATGACTTCAGGGAAGATTTTTCATCAACTTCCTTAGAGAATATCTGAGGTGCATGGGAGAAATTTAAGAGAGGGTAAATATATATCTATTCAAATAAGGAAGACAAACCAGGTTTTCAGTCACAGGATGAACCACCTCAACAAACAGATTTTAGCAACTTTGTAAAGTTCAGAAAACCTAAACTCAACACGTTCTGGAAGCAGGTAAGGCCTTTTTCTGCCCAGCTCAATACAATGCTGAATACCACCTTTTGCTCCACAGGGATTGTGATATCCCCATCCCCACTTCACACAGTGCTCCAGGGAGCAACCCCAGTCCTTGAGTTTCTGGCCAGCTCACGCCTACCAGTCCAACCTTCGTGGCGCTTTGCTTTCCTACTGTGCAAGACTCCCTCTGTCAGGCCTCACACTGGCGCTGAACCTCCTGGCTAGTCATACAAGGGGAGCACAGCACCGGGGGGGCAGGCAAAGACATGAAAAGCAATTCAGTGTGTTTCTCTTCCCTGACTTTGGCTCACCATCCTCACAACCCCACTCTTTTCACCCCTGCTCCCTGAGCCCACAGTCCAGATTAAGTTGGTAAGTGGCCCATCAGCTTGGCTGAACTGCTGTATCTGGTATTTGGCATCAGGAGCAAGACAGAAACCATGCTATTATGCTGTAAGTGCATCAGAGATCCTGGCCTGGCTGTGATGTGTTGTAGTTGGGAGCTCATTACGAGAGGATTCCATTCTGATTTATGCACTCTGGCTGGCCTCCCAATCTGAAGGAAGGTCTTTGATGGTCTTCCATTCTCATAGTTCCCCATACAGATAATAGGGTGGCTTTGGAGCACACAGCCATTCAGTGCTATATTATGTGGGCAGCTTCTGGGTCATGGCAAATACAAAAACCACTCAAAAGGGTCATTTTCACTGGAAGTCACCATGTCTTATCTAAACCTGGCAGGAGAAATTACTTACAAACAAGCTGTTGATGTTATCCCTGATGGTGGGAAGATCTTGTGACACATTGAGAGACTGCTCCTTCCAAAAATTCATTCTCTGCTGAGCAGAATCCAGCCATTTCATTAATTCCTCCGAGTCTCTGTTGTAGCTACAAGCAGGAAACAAAACACACAAACATCTCCTAGCTGAGTCTAGGATACATTTTTCACCCTCCGAGTTGTCCTCCTCTCTGTGAGAAGGCATGTGTTATGCTGCTACATAACCCTGCAGAAGTACAGCGACAGCATAGATTGATGTGCAACACAGCAGTTCTGCTGGACTACACCTGAAACTGTTTCTATCAGCTCTTTTCAGCTGTTCTGCTCTCCCCGAAAACATTCTCTTTCTGTATTCAGCCAGCAGTTGCCAGGACAAGCTCACATGGGTGGAAAGAGCTTTGCTGGAGGTCAAAACCACTAGAGAAGATTGTGCACACTGCAAGATATAGTGCAGAATACACAGCAGGGGTAAATACCAACAAACACTGGCATGCTCTGTCCGCACTATGGGTCCAGCCAGCCAGAGCTCAGAGCACACAGACCAGGTGCAGGGAGAGCTGAACTTGGTACAACAGCTAGTGGACTGGGCTGTAGAGCCCCAAACTGTCTCTACCTGACTGACAGGACTACATTGACTGTTGGCTTGGGGCATGTAAAGCATTGAGCATGCTTGGGTCCTTCCCCTTTGGAGAGCTTCAAAACACAAGTTGAGGCAGCATGTCAGCCAGGTCTTGAATGCTTGTAAGGTGGATAGTATATGTGCACAGACAGGTGCATTATGTCTTTGCATGGGAATCAAGGCTAGCTTGCATTCGGAGCAGGCCAAAATGCTTAGGGCAGCGTGATTAGAGCTTCTGTTAACACTGCCAGCGTACAAACTGCAGTACGATGCAGCTAACTCTCACCTAGATGCACTGACTTTGCAATGGCAGCAATCAAAACATTCCTACAAAAGTAAGCAGGAAGTGAAGCACTTGTCTACACAGTGAGAGAAGATCAGCTGTGTAATAAAGGGCCACTTTTCTGATCCCCACTGCTTTTTTTTTTCTTTTTCTCATTTTTAAGTTAAAGGATCTATGTTATTTATTAATTCACTGTCACATTTCAGAAAATATATCTATAGAAGGTCAGAAACTAATTTCTAGCTGATATCTCTACTTGCTGACTTATACCCACCTGACCAAGAGTTTGAGTAATGTCTGAAGTCTGTGTAGTTCATGGCCAACTTTTTTGGTTAAGGACAACCACTGCTCTTCCATCTTCCTAATCTGGCTTCTTATTTCTGGACAGTTCACAGCAGTCAGCAATTTCTTCCCTTCTTTCATCATCTGGTACAGCCTGGCATGCTTTTCATCAACACCACTTTTGATTTGCTATCAGAAAATGGGAAGTTTGCAAAACAATAATATTTTAAAAACTGAAAACACAGCTAGCAAAACATGTATCATTTATTCTAACATCTTAAACTCACGTTTCCTCTGTGATGCATTTTAATTTCCAAACAGAAGGAATCTGTACTTTATTACATGCAAAAGAGACAGCAGGCTCACTGCTGTCCATGTAGCCTGTACACCATCTTCTCTCAAATATTTGCATTTGAAGACCAAGTTCTAAAGTAGCTGTAGTCCTTACTCTCACTTAGATGAACTCACAGCCCTTGGCTGAAATTAGCAGCCCAATCGTCTGCTACTTTTAAATGTAACATTGAAGTTTTCAGCATGCATCCACACACAGACAAAGAAAATAGTGCCGTGCAAGCTAGCTTATAGAATCATAGAATGGTTTGGGTTGGAAGGGACCTTAAAGATCATCTAGTTCCAACCCCCCTGCCACAGGCAGGGACACTTTTCCTCTAGACCAGGTTGCTCAAAGCCTCATCCAAACATGTTCTAACTCATCTTACTGCCAGCTCTACAGATCCACAAAGAAAACCAGCCAAAGAGACAGACATGCAAATACCTGTAGAAGTGCAATCCTTTCCGTTAATCTTTCTTCTGTTTCTTCAACCAAATTCACAGAAGGCAACATAGAGGTAAGTGCCTCTAACTCCTTATTGAAAGCTAGGCATTCATCATCAAATTCCATCCATTCCTAAAAAATACATTGCATCATTAACATACCACACATCAATCTGCATTTTTGCTACACAAGACCAGGGCCCTAGTGCTTATTCTAGCATCAGCAGCTTTTGCTTTAATGAAACAGAACACGAAAATAGGTGAACAATATGGAAATATTTAAGTGAGACATAATTTCACCACAGATGAATTAATTAATTCATTCTTGACTGTCTTCAAGATTTCTTATTTTAAAATGGTACATTTCATTTTTTATTCTCTAGGGGTGTTTTAAGATCAATTTTTAGGTTTTATTTTAAAGTGGTCTGGTATTTTTGAGCCTTAAAGGGCTCTCCTTTCAGTCCAGGCACTCAGAAATTACTGCAAGAAGTCATAAAGTCCCACCCATGTCAGAGTAATGGGTTGAAATGTTGACTTTCAGAGATTTTCAAAGAAAAAGACAGTTTGCTGACAGGACAATTACTAGCCAAAGAATCACTGGTGCAGAAAGGGTTCCCCTAGATGCAATCATTCTCCTTCTTCCCTCCAGCTTTTAATCTGGGTTTCTTTTGACTCATTACCTTTAACAGGGTCTCTAAGTGTATACCATACTGGCAGGCCTTCTGCTCCAGCACCGTGACTTCATTCACCAGCTCTCTCCAGAAGTCCTCTCTCTTTTGTAGGATGGAGGGAGTCACTTTCTTGGAAAATGTTTGCATGAAAGCCATGTGGGTCATGAGGTTGTGGAAAAAGTCCTGAAAAAAACAAGTTAAAGCTTGTTTAAAAGCTTCTTTAAAAGACATTACACACCCACAGCAGGAGTATGGAGAAGACAGACAGTTTCAGGGTCTCTCATAGCTGGAGTCAGAAGCCTTCCTGCATCACCCCAAGATGTGCAGTTACTGATCATTTTACAGCTAGTCAAGAACTAGTAATAGAATAGAGTAGAATAGACTAGAATAGAATCATAGAATCATAGAATGGTAGGGGTTGGAAGGGACCTCTGGAGATCATAGTTTCCAACCCCCCTGCCAGAGCAGGACCAATCTAGGGCAGGTTACACAGGAACGCATCCAGACGGGTCTTGAAAGTCTCCAGAGAAGGAGACTCCACAACCTCTCTGGGGAGCTTGTTCCAGTGCTCTGTAACCCTTAGAGTAAAGAAGGTCTTCCACATGTTGAGGTTGAACTTCCTGTGCTCTAGCTTGCATCCATTGCCCCTTGTCCTGTCACAGGGCACAAGTGAAAAGAGGTTGCCCCTTTCCTCTTGACACCCAGACCTCATATATTTATACATATTAATCAGATCCCCTCTCAGTCTTCTCTTCTCCAGACTAAAAAGCCCCAGGTCTCTCAACCTTTCCTCATAAGGCAGGTGTTCCAGTCCCTTAATCATCCTCGTAGCCCTGTGTTGGACTCTCTCCAGTAGATCTCTGTCCCTCTTGAACTGGGGAGCCCAGAACTGAACGCAATACTCCAGGTGAGGTCTCACCAGGGTAGAGTAGAGGGGGAGGAGGACCTCCGTCGATCTGCTGGACATACTCTTCTTAATGCACCCTAGGATACCATTGGCCTTCTTGGCCACAAGGGCACATTGCTGTCCCATGCATAACTTGTTGTCCACCAGGACTCCAAGGTCCTTCTCCACAGAGCTGCTCTCTAGCAGATCGCCTCCTAACCTGTACTGGTGCATTTTATTACTCCTTCCCAGGTGCAGGACTCTGCACTTATTCTCGTTGAACCTCATTAGGTTCCTCTTTGCCCAGCTCTCCAGTCTGTCCAAATCACGCTGAATGGCCGCACAGCCTTCAGGTATATCAGCCAAACCTCCCAGCCTCGTATCATCAGCAAACTTGCTGAGAAGACACTCTGTCCCTTCATCAAGGTCCTTGATGAAGATGTTGAACAGGACTGGACCCAGCACTGATCCTTGGGGGACTCCACTAGTTACAGGTCTCCAGCTGGACTTGGTACCATTGATTACCACTCTTTGGGCTCTATTGTGTAGCCAGTTCTTAATCCATCTCACTGTCTGTTCTTCTACCTCACACTTCCTGAGCTTGCTCACGAGGATGTTATGGGAAACTGTGTCAAACGCCTTGCTAAGGTCAAGGTAGACTACATCCACTGGTCTCCCTGCATCTACCCATTCAGTCACAACATCATAGAATGCTATCAGGTTAGTCAAGCATGATTTCCCCTTGGTAAATCCATGCTGACTACTCCTGATAACCTTCTTCTCTTCCATGTGCTTAGAGACGACCTCCAGAATAAGAGGCTCCATCATTTTTCCAGGGATGGAGGTGAGGCTGACTGGTGTTTGCTGGATCTTCCTTCTTGCCTTTTTTGAAGACTGGAGTGACACTGGCTTTCCTCCAGTTCTCAGGCACCTCTCCTGTTTGCCACGAGCTTGCAAAAATGATGGAGAGTGGTAGAGCAACAACATCAGCCAGTTCTCTCAACACTCTTGGGTGCATCTCATCAGGGCCCATGGACTTGTGCATATTCAATTTCTCTAACTGATCACTAACCCAGTCTTCACTGACTAGTGGAGAGTCTTCCCTCCTCCAGGCTTCCTCTCCTACATCCAGGGTCTGGAGATCACAAAGGCTGGTCTTAGGATTAAAGACCGAAGCAAAGAAGGTATTCAGCAACGTTGCCTTCTCTGCATCCTCGGTTATCAGGGCCGCCGCCTCATTCAGCAGAGGGCCCACACTTTCCCTGTTCTTCCTTTTGCTACTGATATATTTGAAGAAGCCCTTTTTGTTCTCTTTTACTTGCTTTGCCAGTTTTAGTTCTAAGAGGGCTTTGGCCTTTCTTGTTGCCTTCCTACACGTCCTGACAACTTCCCTATAGTTCTCCCAAGTGACAAGACCCTTCTTCCACGAACTGTAAATTTCTTTCTTCTGTGAGATTTCCTTCAGAAGCTACTTGCTCATCCATGCAGGCCTCATAGCACGTCTACCAATTTTTTACTCAAGGGAACGCACCTGTCTTGGGCTTGGAGAAAGTAGTATTTAAAAGACCAACTTTCGTGGGCTCCTTTGCCCTCCAAAGTCTTAGCCCATGGGATTCCTGCAAGTAGATCTTTGAAGAGTACAAAGTTGGCCCTGCAGAAGTCCAGGGTTGTAATTCTACTTATTGCCCTACTTCTACCTTGTAAAATACTAAACTCCACCATGTCGTGATCACTGTCGCCAAGGCTGTTCCCAACCTTAATGTCCCCAACTAGTCCTTCTTTATTCGTTAATACAAAGTCTAGCAGTGCACCTCTTCTCGTTGGTTCCTCCACTACCTGCATTTAAGAAGTTACCATTGATGGACTGCAAGAGCCTTTTTGACTGAACATGCCTAGCTGTGTGGGCTTCACAACAAATATCAGTGATTAAAGTCACCCCTGAGTACTAAGGAGTGTGTTCTAGAGGCTACCTCCAGTTGTCTGTAGAAGGCCTCATCAACATCTTCTTCTTGGTTTGGTGGTCTACAGTAGACTCCCACAACAGTTTCACTCCCTTTTGCATGTCCCTTAATTCTTACCCACAAGCTTTCAACCTGTTCTACCTCCCCCCCTGGATAGAACTCAATACATTTCAGTTGCTCTCGCACATAAAAGAGCAACACCACCGCCTCGCCTTGTTGGTCTGTCTTTCCTAAATAGTACATAGCCATCCATGACAACATTCCAGTCATGGGAGCTGTCCCACCATGTTTCAGTGATTGCAACTATATCATAGTCATGCAATCTAAGGCAGATCTCCAACTCCTCCTGCTTATTTCCCATACTCCGTGCATTGGTATATAAGCACTTCAGAGAGGGAGTTAAGCCACCAGTTTTCACTCTTGCTATCTGACCATTCCTGGCCACTTCCTTGGTTACTAACTTATTAGTGAGCCCTGTGTTATTATTGCCCCATGTACCACCATTATCCACCTCGAGTAGGACAGTAGTCTTAAGGCTGTCCTTAGGCTCATCTCTAGTGAGCCTGGTTTTATCCCCTTCTCCCTTTGAGCCTAGTTTAAAGCCCTTTCAACGAGCCCCACCAACTCCTGTGGGAGGATCCTTTTTCCCCTTTGAGACAGATGTACTCTATCTGTCGCCAGCAGACCAGGTGCCATATAAACTTCCCCATGATCAAAGAACCCAAAATTCCAACGGTGGCACCAGTCTCTGAGCCATGTGTTAATCAGGTGTATTTTCCACCCTCTTTCAGTCTTTTTCCCTACCACTTGAGGTATTGATGAAAACACCACCTGCGTGCCCGAACCTTCAACTAGTTGCCCCAGTGCCTTGAAGTCCTTTTTGATTGCCTTTAGACTTCTCTCTGCAACCTCATCATTACCAATCTGGGTAACTAACAAAGGGTAATAATCAGAGGGCTGCACCAGAGCAGGGAGCTTCCTTTTAACATCTCTAATCCAAGCCCCAGGGAGGCAGCAACTTCCCTGTGGGATGGGTCTGGTCGACAAATGGGCCCCTCTATTCCCCTCAGAAGAGAGTCGCCTACTACAATTACCCTCTTTTTCTTCTTAGTTGAAGAAGTCATAAGATGTGGGGATGAGTGACAAGCTGTGGGCGACTCACTGGATGGATCCTTATCTCCATCTTCATTCACCTGACAAGTCCCAAAGCCCCATACCTATTGTACAATGGCAACTGTGAAGGTGAGGGGGACCGAGAAGGTTTTCTCTTGCCTCTCTGAGGTGGGACCTCTCTCCATTCCCCCTTGTCCCTTATGTCCCCGCCTTTGGCCTGGTGACAGGAGAGGAGAGGGTCCTCCACTTCTTGTAGAGTCTCTTCCTGCTGCTTTTGCCTCAGAGTGTGGCTCCACCAATCTATCTCGCTTTCACACTCTCTGATCCTTCTTAATCTTTCTACCTCCTCTCTCAGTTCAACCACCTGCCTGAGCAGGTCATTTGATCACACCGCACACAAGCGGTGTCTCTGACTCCCTCTAGTTTGAGGGCCAGGCTCAGGCACTCGCTCGAGTGCAGGAGCTCGATCTGAGTTCCCACATTCTTCCTCACTGTGGCTCTTGGCCGTGTTGTGACCATGTTCTTCTCTCTGGCCGGGAGGGAACCAACCACTGTTTGCTGCTTCCCACACGCCCTGCTCACACGTCCCTGCAGGCTGCTGTTCCTCTTCTCCCCTCACCCTGGCTGGCCGATCTCTTAGAGAGATCCAACTCACCTCCTGCACTGGCAGAGACTCAGCGCCCTGCCCAACGAGCTGCAAACAGCAGCTCAGCTGTAACTGCCCAACGAGCTGCAAAATGGCTGTGGACCCCCCTCCCCAGGGCACACACAATCACTGTTTGCTCGCACTATGCCCTGTGGGCAGTGACTAGTCGCTCCCCTCCTGGAGGCTTCTCATCACCTGATCAACAGCGGGTGGTGCTGGCTCTGCCTGGGCTATCTCAGCAGCCTGCCCACCAACAGACAGCCCCCAGCAAAGGCAAAGGGCTTTTCCCGGCTTCAAAAAAGCCCCAAAAAGAGCTTTTCACCGGCCCTTTTTGCTGCAGATCCCTTCCCCAGTGCAGTCTTACCTGCCCTGAAGCTGGTCTCTGTGGTAATAGAGTAGAATATTTTCAGTTGGAAGGGACCTACAACGATCATCTAGTCCAACTGCCTGGCTACTTCAGGGCTGACCAAAAGTTACAGCATGTTATTAAGGGCATTGTCCAAATGCCTCTTAAACACTGACAGGCTTGGGGCACCAACCACCCCTCTAGAAAGCCTGTGTTTGACCACCCTCTCGGAAAAGAAATGCTTCCTAATGTCCAGTCTAAACCTCCCCTGGTGCAAATGAGTTGCAAAGACTATTTTCATTTTTTTCATTTCTAAAGAAAAAAATCTACATTTATAGCTTCAGTTCATATGAAATACAAAGATGTTGTAGGAAGGTGATGGAAGGAAGAGTTTAACTATAAATAAATTCATAGTTTAGCGTGAGGTAGTTATCACCAGACAGTCATTATCCAGTTTGTTTCACCTGGATGGGAGGTGACTCCAAGCACCGAGGGTATTAGCAGTTCTAAGGCCTAAGTAGTAGGTAGGGCACAACAACTCTTTGGGATAACCATAAGGTAACAGTTTGATTTAGTTATTGCTCAGCTGAGATCTTTGGAAATGTCTGAATCTCAACAGAACATTTTCCCCCCACAAAAAGGCTTTGAGGGTTTAAGGTCACACTCTACAATCAAGATCTTCTTCACTAATAACTAGTACAAGAATTTCACTTAAGGACCATGCCCCAGGCATATGCTGCGCAAGTATTCTGACAACTCTTGATAATCAGAGCAGGGAGAACGGCTTTTTGTAGTTTTCTTTTGATTTTGTAAATCAATGTATGTATATTTGGACTGCAGGTACATTATTTGTTTTCCTTGGTAAACAAATTCCTAACATTTTGCCTTGCTAAGGGCACTTTGTGAGTGACAAACACCATTCCTATGAGTCTGGAGTAGTGGTTTGCAGTGCTTGGCATCCTGAAGCATTTCTTAAGGGAGTTTGAGCTACGTGGAGCAGTTAAATCAAGGCGTTGACATAACAGAGACATCTTCAAGTGACTAGCATTGGCCAGGGCTTCTTGCCAAGTGGCAGGACAGTGAGGATGCAGGTGCATTCTCAGCCATCTCCTGTCAAGCATGTAGCAGCTGGGTACAGGAGACACGAGACTGTCAAGGGGAGTATCTAAACTATCCTCCCCTCAGAAAAGGAGCTGTTATAGGTAAGTCTCCTCTGTCAGATCATGATGGCACAGATCATGACGGCAACTCCCAATTGCTAGACAGCAACTTCAGGAACCTCACTACTGATTTACTACTAGAAATTAGAAGGACATGTGTTTCCCTCACAAATCAGTATGTTCTGAGGTAAGCCAATGCAGAATTGGCAAAAATTGGCTGGCAAAACTGAAATCCTGATCTTAATTTATTACCAACACTGCAGTTGTAATAATAACTTTCATATTCTAGTGTGTTCTGTTTTGGTCTGCTGAAAAATTTTGCTTTGTTTTCTGCACGTACTCCAGTCCCTCCCCTATGCTATGAGCTAGTTATTCTTCACCATGACACTGGATAGAAACCAGTCACAGAAAATAGTGCTCCTGCTATGGTGATCCAAACAGTGCTGTGATAAGCATCTTATACCTTGTGATTTTCCAGGTGAGTCTGTAGAGCTGCTCTGCTTTTTGTTAGCTGCTTTGGATCTTGTGCAATCTTCTCTCGTCCAATAGCTACCAGCTCTGCAAATCCATGAAGTAAGTCCTCGTACTGGCTCTCACTGATGGAAGGAGAGTTCAGCTCCGCATACTTTGCTTTAAGAATCCCCCACATGTCATCCAAAACATCCTACAATGTGAATACAGTTTAGTGACTCATGAAGGACAGAAATGAATCCTACAAACCAGCACACGCAATTGCAGGACGCAAAATAACCAATAAGTGTTTTGATGCTAAAAATACATTGCTTAGAAGAATCAAACCTCGCTGAGTAAGTGGCAACTGTACTGCGCTCTTACCTCTAATTTATAAGCTTCCTGGATTAAGGTGACAGGTAACTGAAATCTTTCCCCATATCCTCTCAGTTTTGCTACTTGGTTTTCAAAGTCTTGCAGCTCCAAAGCCCAGGCATCAGTTTTCTGCATTAAGGACAAAACAAGCTATTAGGAAGAGTTCTGTTTCATTAAACTTCCCATTACCACTGGCAGGGCAGCTGACCCAGGGGCTGGATCTCTGCTGTGCTACCACTTCATAAGCTCACAATGAGACACTGAGATCCAATGAGCTTATAAGCTAAATAGACAAGACTGTTCATGACACAGCTTACTGGGTTCACACAGCACAGCCAGGAAAGGAATTCAGGTCTTGTGTCTCAGTCCAACATTCAACATGCATTTCAATTTACTAATTCAAGAACAGCTGTTAAAAGGAATTGTGGACTTGGAAAATACCATTTTTTCTTATGAATTAGAAAGACTCAGTCAGGGATGGATTAAGATAGGTTCTCTCTGAAGGAAGGGAACTTAGGTACTTCTGGCATTCCTTTTCCAGGACTGGTTACTTGACAGAATATATCTAAGGCAGCAGTTCCTGCTAGGGGATTCAGCAGTTATGAATATAGCTTTCAGCCTGGCAGAAAGTTATGCCTGTAAACAAGGTTATGAGCCTGTAACAAAAAAAGTTCCAGGACACCCTCTTTGCTTCACCAGCAAGTAGGTAGATGGATGATGACCATTATGAGGAGGATATGCAGTCTATTAATTTTTAATTCTCTGCTAATCCCTACGAAGGTCAAAGAAAATAGCTTAACTGGTCAAATGCCATACGATCAGTGCTCATAAATGCTGAACATTAGATATAAATACTGGAGTCCTATTCCCACAAAGAAAAGCTAGTTTTACATATAAAAAGGCGTTAACATGTGAAGTGTGGTACTTTGCATAGCTCTTTTCCTTCCCTGCCATAGTATGGGGTGTATTTGCTCTGAGAGGTTGTGGAGAGACTGGTTCTTCCACTCCAACTACTAAAAGGACTGGAATTAGGCCTGACTATGGATTGGGGTGTAGTAAAAAAAAAAAAAAAAAAAAAAAAAGGGTGGCGAATACTGAACTCTCTCCTTCCCCCATTCTTAAAACTTGAGTGAGACTCAAACTTTGGAAAATATTAAACTTAACAGATTGCAGAAAACTGGAATAGCTAATACTGTGAGTTTTTGCTCTCCTTCCCTTTGAATGAAATTACCTGAAGCTCTTCAGAAATATTATGTCCATGTATTACATTCAAGCATTGTTGCAGAGCAGCTTTTTTCTCAGTTAACTGATCATAAAGCAGCCTGGTTTCATTCTGCAAAAGAAACAAACATCAGAAGTATATCACATCTCAGGAATATAGTAATGACAAGACAAAATTGCACAGCAAAAAAAATGGTTACCTCTTAAGGCAAAAGCACTTTTTCCTCTTAAAAAAACAAACAAACAAACCAAAATAAAGCATGTGCATTAGGGGCTTAAAGCAGTAATTTAGAGAGGGAAATTCTGTAGTCTGTGTAGTGTAAGAAAGCAGATTACTCTATCACAATGATCCTCTATGACCGTAAAAATCAGTGAAACTTACAGCGAAACAAATTCTTCTCTTCTAAAAATGAGAAAATGAGCCCATTACTGGCAACTGATGGAGCTCCATGGATTCTGCATAAGTAAACACTGCAAGACTAGTCCTGCTACTGTTTGGAGACAACATCCCAGTGATCTTCAAAGGAACTGTTTTATTATTCAGCAGTAATGAGCTAGGCTGACTTGCAGATGATGAGCACACTGGAGTTTTGCTGGACATTGGAAACTGTATTTCAGAGACCGGGCTCTTCTTTTCTTACTTCAGCCTAAATACCTGATCTGAATATTTTCCAGCAACAGCTAGCAGATTTAGCCCATCACAAGAATCTACAGAAAAGCTTCTCACTATCTGCCTTTCCGAAAAAGAACAAAAAAATGCAGATTTGCAAAACTATGGCTTCTGCTGCTGTGGTACAAAATCTAAAGGAACAGTAAATACAACGGGTCAAATCAACCTCCAATACACAGCTAAAAGTAGCCCAGTGCCAGACATGGCACCAAAAGGGAAGAAGCCTGCCTCTCCTGAGTCCACACAGCAGCAGAAAGAATATACAAAATCCTCCTTGGCCTAATCCCTACACACAGAAACTTCCTTTACCCCGTAGCTCAGCATGCATGGGATCCCAGGTTAGGTCCATCCTTTCTACATGCAAATTTTCTGCTGTAATCAAGGCCTCTAAGGTAGTCAGCATTGAAAACAGCACTGTAAACAGCAAAATTAATTCGCCTCTTGAGAGGCCAAGACAAGTTTGTTTTGTACCAAAAAAAAAGAAAGCCCATTATAGATCACTCATCTGTAACCCAAATGCATTAACACTGACAAGTCTAACAGATGCTGTGAACCAAGATGTGCATTTGGCAGTGGAGTACCTGATAATTGCTATTATGATCCAGCCCAGCTTTCATTGAGTTGCTCCTTGAAGAAGTGGCAGCTTGAGTTTGTTCGAGCCGTGCCTGCAAGTTGTTAAAGCACTCGCAGAACACATCTGTGCTCCCACCAGCGCAGCTAATAGACATTAGAAGATCATCCTTTTTATCACTCAAATCAGCATGAAGTTTTTGCAGCTCAACGGAAAGAGTCTAAAGGGTTGAAAGAAAGATAACATAAGTGAAAATGGTCTCTGTCCAAGGACTCTTGCCTGTAATAGGCAGCAGGACTCAAGTTGATAATTGTTGTTAAAAGACATAGGCCCAAATCAGTGCAACACCAAATAGTTTGGTGGTGTTATTCCTGAATTAATACCAGCAAAACAGGAAATATCAGGCCATATATATTCTGTTGTATCAGAAACCCACTGGGGTTTCTCCTTGCCTGGATGCTTTAGGACAGTTACCTCATAAAGTGCCTGCTGCATGGCTGCCTCTTCGGTGGAAAGGACTGAAGTGTTTAACATCTCCTCCATGTTATTCAAACATCGGCTGATTGCCAGAAGCAGCTCAAACAATTTTCTGTCCAAGTTGGAAGAGACTTCTTCTGCTACATTATCCTAGGTAAAGGCAAGTGAGAAGTTTTCAGTACTCTCACCCAAGGCATGGCTAAGATTTATTTACTCATATAAGGTTAGAGGTTCAGTCTGCTAGTAATAAAATGGAATTAATGAAATACTGAGAGACAGACTTGGATGAGACAGTTATATGCATGTAATATTCAGAGCTGTCAGGCCAAAGCTGAGACAACGACCCTTTATGTATTGGGAGTGGCTGTGGTCTTACAGGTTGCTAATCTCAGGAGTTGGCACAACACAATTTGTCTTGTCAGCTCCAATACTGCAGATTTACTGAAATCATTCACAGGCTCCTTGCTTTACACAGTTGGAGGAGTTCTACCCACACTAGCAAATTGTTGGATTCAGGTAGCAGAAGTATCATAGCTGAAACTTGAAATGTTTCCTTTCAAAATCCTAAGGTGATTTCTACATTATAGTCCATAGCTCATGCAAAAGCCATAGTACAGTGAACACCATCTGCAATAATATGATTATTAGCTACATTTCCCAGTGTCCAAACAGTGTCTTGTGTCTAGAATCCCTGGTATTTTTTGCAATGCTAGGACACGCCATTTTTACCTGTGCATGCACCACATTTGCTTCTTGGCTTAGGTCTCCCAGCTGGACAGTGTAAGTTTTCAGTTCTTCCACAGTTGGGGCTCCTGCACTAGCGAATGTGCCTCGGGGTAGCACGTTCATCTTTGTTGTAATCTAACATTTGGAAAAAGAACATTGCAATTAGGTGAACAGCTCAAATGAAGACAGGGCTATGGGCAACTAGATAACACTCCTCTCAAAAAGCATTAAAATGATAGTTTCAAGGCATTGATATAAAGCACCTGGATAGCAGGATTCCCTTTTTACTGGCAAAAATCAGTTGGGTAGGCTATGCCCTGATGGGAGATTGACTGAAAAAGGAGCTTCTGATTCCCAGCTTTAAAGGCTACAAGTTGTGGTTTGTCTTAAGGCAGCCCTGCCGCCCACTGCAGTCTAAGTCTTGCCTGAAAAAGAGCTGACATTCGTCCTTTCACATGACTGATATTCTTCAGAATATGGCAGAACAAAATTTAAGCCAGAGATTAGTCTTGACCAAAATGTTCTCACTTGCAAGAACTGAGACTTAACCCACATTCACGAAAATCAGCTGCGAGCTTGCTGGCTAACTCTCTTAGTTCCCTGGAAAGAATTAAGCAGATAACGCCTGGTCTGAATGTTAACTACCTGTGTGTTCCCACACTATGCTTAGTAGTCACTACTTCAGAGGCATTATTTACCTCAAACTAAAAGACAATCATGAAAACAGTATGCAGTAACAATTTCCTCTTGAGAACACTTGCACAGATTTCAGTTATCTGATGAAGAGACATGATACAATGATGCAGGAAGATACTCTAATTGCTATCTTTACCACAACCAACTGCCCGCAGAAGGGAGTGTTTTACTGAACTTAAACGGACCTGAGGTTCCACAAGCTGGCAGAGAGGAGATTTCATCTTTGATGACAGCTCTTGTTGTAAATATTGCCATTTATTACCCGTTTCGTCCTTTGGAGCTAAGGTGAGATCAGCCTGCTTGCTCTTTGGATCAGATTCTCCATTGCTGGATTGAGAAAACATTGTTAGAATGGCAAATACTGAAGCAGACAAAGCAAAATTAGATTTGCAAGACTTCTTATATAAGATTAGTTTCTATTGCTCCTGCCCCCAAACCAGAGTGAAATCAAGTGCATGGATGATCTTTAATCCAAGCTTTGACACATTTCTTTGGGCTTTTCCCTTCCTGTGAAACACCCTAGGGGCCTGCTGGCAGCCTCCATCTCTGAAATGACAATGTGAGGAGCATAGTCCTGTAGCCAGTCTTGGTTCCATGCTGGAAGGTGCATGATCCCAATGCCCTGTTTTCAAAAATGCTGCCTTTAAACCTGGCTAGGTATCTGCGTGCATTTGTACAGCAATGGCTGTGAACAGAGATACCAAACTTGTCTCCAGATGGGCCTGCTTTAGTTTATGGCAGGAGTCAGTCCTGCCTGATATGGGGACTGACTTCAAACACTCTGGAGTCAGCCCAGTACCAAGGAGGCTGTCACATAAATAAGACTCGATTTGTTGATGACAGAAATCTCCCAGCTTCTGCAATTTTTCTTCTAAAGGCACACATCCCTGCACAGAAACAATGGTGCCACTGCAAAGTTTCAGCAAGTTTAGGCAGTTTTACATCACTGAATCTGGTAACTGATTTCATTATTTTGTACCTTGGTTCTAATTTCTGAGTCACACTGTCCTCAAACCATGGCTGCATTTTCTCCACACACAATTCAATGAAGTCAATGAGGCTTTTCTGCTCAGCTGCTTTTGCTTTCAGATCCTGTGCACAGAGAATAGCATGAACAGTAAAATCAGTTATGTGCACTGAATTTATCTGAATCTTTAGCTTCAAATTCATCTTCATAAGCAATGTCTATATAGATTCAGATTTCATAATACATCAATGCTTCAAAGATAGGAGACTGGAGGGATGGGTGATGCCATCTGAATCACTATGATACAAGGCAAGTGTCAGGGTACCATCCAGCTTTGTAGTATTACTAAACCTTTTGCACATGGGATTTTAGGGGTGAGGCCTTTCTCCATCTTGACAAAGTCCCCTAATCGTGGAGGAGAAGGGTGGCTGAAACCTACCCTTGACAGACTTGATCCCACAGTGAAAATTGCAGCAGGTAATAAATGCAGCTGTCCCCCACACCCACAGGGGATGTGGTGCAGCCTGGATCCTGGATAGTAGGAGAATTACCTGTGGGTGCTGGAAACCATTGTGACAAATGAGTGGCTGTTCATCAAGGGAAAGCTGAGGCATGCTGGACTCATTTGAGTGCAGGATCTCAAGGGGTTCTGGGTCGATTGTGTCCCTGTGGTGAATCTGTAAAGAGAGACCCGTTGTGGGAAGCCTTCTAGACTTGACAGGAGGGCAGAACATACAGGTGCAGTCTGAGGAAATGGCAAAAGTGAAGCTGTCTCAGACTTACCATACATAGAACCAGCAGTGCATGAAACACTGTTGCCACTCATGCAAAGATTTCTGCCCAGTTCCATTTACTGAAAGTTTGATCCATTCTAACCTGCTGCTAAAGTCCTCACATTTCTCTCCCTGACAGTTACAAGGCTTGTTTTGCTTTTCTTGTTAGCAAATTGATACTAACCCTCCACTCTTATTGTTTGTCCAAATTATAGGGATGTACAATTTACACTTATAAATTTGCTCATGCATCTGGATTTGCTGTCTGTCTCTGCTCACAGACATATTTCAACAGGAGCCTTTACCAGTGCTAATTTTCTCCTGGGCCATGCAAGTTCCCTTTTAGACTGTGCTCCTCCAGCACTGGAGAGACTGTGGCTACTCTTACACAAACACAGTAGGTGGGTTTCTCTGGCCCCTTGCACAACAGAATAGGAATTAGCTCTGAAGTTGGGAGTTACTGTCTCACCCATTGGGAAACTCAGCAAAGAGTGTGCAGCTGTGGTGCAGGAGAGCTGGCGGAGTCACTGCCCTTGCCATTTATGCATTCTTCAAAGAGAAAGTTACTGCTTAAAGGCCTCTCTGCTGTGATACTGTCACAGACAAACATCATTTTATTCAAAGGCATTTAAAAAAACGAACCAAAACAAAAAACCTTTTTATCCTTTTCACATACTCCTTGCAAAATCTTGACCTCTTATCACTGAGCGCTTAAAGCACAAAAGATGCTGTTCAGAGACTCATTAAAAATCCACTATTTGCTGCAAACTACAAATAATTATACAGCGCTGTAAAGCAGAAAATAGCAAGTCTGACATTTCTGATTGACTTTTCTTCCTTCCTTGCTTCACATGGTGAGCTCTAATTGTTCTTCTGCAACTGCAGCACATTAAAGCACCGTGACTCTCTCACTCTTGCTCTGCATAGCATTCATATGCTTTACCTCCTCTTCATTGTGTTTGTTTTGAAGTATCATCTGGATTTCTTCCAAATTGCACTTCACTTCCTTCAGCTTCAAGGAAAGAGCCTCTGCCCTTTGTTGGTAGTCTGCACTATCTCCACCATCTTCCAGCAAAGAAAGGACCTTTTGTTCAGTCTCCGATAATATCACCTAGAAGGGACAGCAGTCAATTATTCATTCTGTACAACACTCCTTTCCTGATAACATTCTGAAGTCAATGCTCACACTTCCCCTGTCTGAAAAGAATAGAAACATACAGGCAAAAAGAGAAAAAGCTGCAAACCCCCTAGATTTTCTCCAATACAGTCTCTTTTTATTCTGAAAAATAAAATAAATTTTATACAGAGTTAGTCTTAAAACTGTTTCAAACAACAGCCTCTACAGGAAGTTAACTCAGATACGGAGTAATAAAAGAGGAGAGCAGAAATGACAGACTCCATTTGGATGCAACCAAGAAGACAGCACACCACAATGGGGGAGAAGGAGGCGGAGCACTGACTTATCACATCACCCTTTGGGAGGAATGATGCCGAATTACCAAAACATAGTAACGTTACAGTGTGTCAGCACAGCCATTGTAAACTGTTGGGATCTGGCTTTTGAATCAAGCAGCTGTGAATCAAAGTGCATCTCTGCATTACTTTAAACTCATGTTTTTAAGGTGAGTGTGGAGACAGGTACCATGGCTAAACTGCAAAGTAATCAACTGTAATAAATTAGCTGCTTTACATCATAAGTCCGTATCTAGAGACTGTTTCTGCTTCATGCTCTGTGTATTTTTCTGCGTACATCTTGACTAGGTTAGGAAAACCTCCCCCCTCACCAAGTTCACGTTTTAACATTGAGCCAAACCATTAAAAGCCGACAGGAATTCAGCAGCGCATACAGCTGCCTGAAGCCTGCTTGGTTTTACTTGTTGGAACTGCCCCGTTGAAGCCTATGATGACATGAAGGCTGGGAAGGATCCATACACAGCCAGCTACTTAGGTGCAGTCAGGATCCTAATTCCCACAGAGTTCAGCACCCAAGCGCTCGGCTGAATCACAGCCTAAACCCAGAAGCACTTCTTGGCATAGATTCAATTCCTATTAAAAAAAAAAACCACCCACGACCAACAACACAGCAGCTGGAAATGTGGAAATGTCTCCTAGTAATTTAAAATGAGGACATTTTGGTATTGGCTCCTCTATGGTGAGTGAAGTTTGTTGCTTTAGGTAGACTCAGTGCTTGAAGCAAACTGGTACACCAGACTGGCACAGCAGGGGACTTCAAAGTGGCATGCCTGCACATTTTCATTTAATCTGCGTGCCAGGGAAAAAAGCTGCGTGGCAGAACTCCCACCTACCCCAGCCCCTCATGCCAGTCCTGTATTCCTCCACCTGTTTTCACCAACAGGTACCACCCACTCCTTTCCTTACGCTGCCATCGGGGGCAAGAGGCTGCCCTAGAAGTAAGGCAGTATGTCCAAATTACACCACTGCTCACAGAGGGCAGGGAAAAAGCCCCTGTCTTTCTACCTATACTGGCAGCTTTTTGCAAAAAGTGCAAGAGAATAATTTACCAGCTTGGAAGCTATCTTATACCAGTCTTTTAAATCAGCCTGACCAAAACAGAAAGTGAAAATGTCAAAAGAAAAAAAAAAATCCTTTTTTTTTCTAGCTGATTTATCATGATTGAGACCAAAGAAAAATTGCCTTTTAATAGAGGATTCAAACTACACTAAGCCATGTTTCTGAAAATAATCCAAAGAAAAATAAAGCTTTAAAAATACTCAAGAGTTCTACCTAAATCCCCCAGATGCATAAAGATCCCAACTCTAAAAATAGGTATTTTAACTAAGCCCTTGGAAAGCTGCACCTGAAACTGAAGCCAAGCAGTCACCTGTTTTCTGCACAGTGTAACAAAGTCGATTAAGTCGTGAGAGGAGAAGCAGTAAGCATAACTTTTCTGCAGGCACACAACCCAGGGAAGGGTGACTTGTTTGGATGGCAGCAGCAAACTGACCACTCCCTCTTACCTGGTAATCAGCAAGCTGCAGTTCCACCACCTGCAGCATTTTGGGGGTCAGCTGGTCAGACCCCAGGGACATTTTAGTTTTGTCTAGCCATTGTTCCAGCTCAGCAACCTGGGCCTGGCACATGTGGAGGATTGTTTCTGGCTCAGGCCTACCACCATCCACAGCTTGTCCCGCTTTCCCTCGAGAGCCCCATGTGGCACTGGGGACAGGAGGCGGCTTGTCACTCTAAAGCAAAGCACATGAAAGAAATATGGTTATCTGATTTGTTCTTTCTTTCCCCTCCCCTTACCAGTGGGAAATGTTTAACTTTCACACTCACATAGCTCCGAAACCACTCTGCCACCGTGTATCCAGATTAAAAAAAAAAAAAAAAAAAGAAGGCAGAAAGAAAAAGAAAGGGAAAGTCAGGAGCCAGGTGATCCGGGATCTGGTGTAACAGGTTTCCAGGCAGCGATTCGCACAGGTATACCTGGGCGCACAGGAAGTGGGGTGACTCACCATTAACCAGTTCTCCCCTGAGGAGAGATGTTTTCCTGTGGGAGTCAGATGTAAAAGCAATGCAGTTGAAAGCTGCAAAACAAGCTGTTGGGCAACGCGTATAAGCTATTTGCATGTGTTTGGTTCCAACAGTCAAATATGCTTTATTCAGGCTCTAGGTCACACAGAAAAAACTGGTGTATTCTTAAGTATGTCTTGTGGAATTCTTTTTTGCCCTCCTTTAAGAAGCAATATTGCACACTTCCATAATCAGGAGAAGTCTAAAGTGCTTGGAGATATCAGCAGTCGCTTGGAAGGCTGTACAGGTCTGTATGTACCTCCACACATGCAAATACTGGTACTTAGTAAGGAAATCAAGCACAACACCACAAGAACAAAACTACCTGTACACTCCCACGGCTCTAGAGTATACATTCAGACAACCGAGATGGTCAGTGGTAGTGCACAAGCTCCATGTCAAAACGAGATTTGGCAGAAAATCAGAGAGCAAAATTGCATTGCTTCAGCTATCAACGTCTTACTTGAATCATTACTGTTCTTGTTTGCCTCTGAGATAGCATGGGACAGTGCCATTAAACACAGAAACTAAATCTGAGTATACAGACCCCAGGACAGTCTAAATGTGTCTATTGAGGTATACACGACTGAAGAAATAAAAAAGTTAGCAGCTTACTTCAACCTCCACCTGAAATTTCCAGCTCTAGTACTGAGCCTGTTTGTTTTAGTTCATTCATTTAAATAACAAAACATTACACGTGTATAAAACTGCACATGCCACCCTTTCGTCACACATATATGAGTACATAAGCATTTAGTGCACACTCACGGCATGCTCTGCCCCTCCCAAGCTAGACACTGTAACTGCAGTAAACTTTATCCCCTTCCTCTACAGAAACTGTAGTAAGTCCCTTCCAACTGAAATAGTCTAGTCTAGTCTATTCTAAATAAAAACTCAGATATACAGTCAAATTAGTTGAATAAAACAAACTGGCATTGTCTGCACAGCTGTAACTATGTTCATGCACACGTCATGTGTTCGTGTGCCAAGACCAAGACCATGGAGGCACCATGGAGTGGACAGTTACCACTGCTCAACCGACACACAGTAATTCAAACATTTTTCTGAATTCTAAATTACGTTTTAGGCTGCTAGAACTGAATTTGGAAGCAGGTATGTTTTCATGGGAGGGACAACATGCCAGAGGGAGGAAATGGTATCATTTAGCAATCACTAGGATAGTAGAATTATTTACTGTGCAGTTAAGGTCTAAATGGATAATATAAATATAATCAACTCCATAAATCTCTACACATATACACATCTCTAGGGAAAACAAATAGATTTACCATTTATAAAAATAAATGTCTGCCTGTCTCCAAATACTAATTGATCTTGTAAATAAATCATTTAATAAAAAGTTTTTTAAAAATCACTTGCTACGGGGAGTTGTGTAGCATATAAAAATGTCAGTGTAGCAAAACACTGAAGTGAAAAAGATGTTACAAGCAAAAAGCTGTCTGGTATGGCTTGAGGAAAGAAGACCTTCTCTAAGAAACCTCTCTACTTGAGCGGAGAAAGACACAATCACAGAATCACAGAATGGTTAAGAGTTGGAAGGGACCTTTGGAGATCATCTAGTCCAACCCCCGGCAAAGCAGGTTCACCCAGAGCATGTTGCACAGGGTCGCATACAGGAAGGTTTTGAGTATCTCCAGAGAAGGAGACTCCACAACCTCCCTGGGCAGCCTGTTCCAGTGCTCTGTCACCCTCAAAGTAAAGAAGTTCCTCCTCATATTCAGATGGAACTTCCCATGTTTCAGTTTGTGCCTGTTGCCCCTTGTCCTGTCGCTGGGTACCACTGAGAAGAGTCTGGTCCCCTCTTCTTGACACCCACCCCTGAAGTATTTGTAAGTGCTGATAAGATCCCCTCTCAGTCTTCTCCAAGCTGAACAGACCCAGCTCCCTCAGCCTCTCCTCAGAAGAGAGATGCTTCAGTCCTCTGACCATCTTTGTAGCCCTTCACTGGACTCTCTCCAGTAATTCCTTGTCTTTCTTGAACTGGGGGGCCCAGAATTGGATACAGTACTCCAGATGTGTCCTCACCAGGGCCGTGTAGAGGGGCAGGATAACCTCCCTTGACCTGTTGGCCACACTCTTCCTAATGCACCCCAGGATACCATTGGCCTTTCTGGCCACAAGAGCACATTGCTGGCTCATGGTGAACTTGTCCACCAGAACACCCAGGTCCTTCTCTGCAGAGCTGCTCTCCAGTAGGTCAGCCTCCAACCTGTACCGGTGCATGGGGTTATTCCTCCCAAGGTTCAGGACTCTACACTTGCTTTTGTTGAACTTCGTGAGGTTCCTCTCTGCCCATCTCTCCAGCCTGTCCAGGTCTCACTGAATGGCAGCACAGCCTTCTGGTGTATCGGCCACCCCTCCCAGTTTTGTGTCATCAGCAAATTTGCTGAGTGTACACTCTGTTCCGTCGTCCAGGTCACTGATGAATAAGTTGAACAGGACCGGACCCAGTACTGACCCCTGGGGAACACCACTAGCCACAGGCCTCCAACTAAGACTGAGCACCGCTGATCACAACCCTCTGGGCTCTGTTGTTCAGCCAGTTCTCAATCCACCTCACTGTGCACTCATCTAAGCCACACTTCTTGAGCTTTCCTATGAGGATGTTATGGGAGACAGTGTCAAAAGCCTTGCTGAAGTCAAGGTAGACAACATCCACTGCTCTCCCCTCATCAACCCAGCCAGTCATGTCGTTATAGAAGGCTATCAGATTGGTCAAGCATGATTTCCCCTTGGTGAATCCATGTTGACTATTTCTGATGACCTTCTCCACATGCTTAGAGATGGCATCCAGAATGAGCTGCTCCATCACCTTTTCAGGGATGGAGGTGAGGTTGACCGGCCTGTAGTTGCCTGTGTCCTCCTTCTTACCCTTTTCAAAGACTGGAGGGACATTGGCCTTCCTCCAGTCCTCAGGAACCTCTCCTGTTCTCCATGACTTTTCAAAGATGATAGAGAGTGGCTGGGCAATAACATCTGCCAGTTCCCTCAACACTCGTGGGTGCATCCCGTCGGGGCCCATAGATTTGTGGGTGTCCAGTTTGTCTAAATGATCTCTAACTTGATCCTCTTCAACCAAGGGAAAGTCTTCCTTTCTCCAGACTTTCTCTTGTACATCCAGGATCTGTGATTCTTGAGGGCTGGCCTTAGTAGTAAAGACTGTGGCAAAGAAGGCATGTAGTAACTCCGCCTTCTCTGCATCCTCCATCACCAGGGCACCCTCCTCATTCAGCAGCAGACCCACGTTTTCCCTAGTCTTCCTTTTGCTGCTGATGTACTTGAAGAAGCCCTTCTTGTTGTCTTTGATGTCCCTTGACAGACTTAATTCCAAGCAGGCCTTGGCCTTCCTTGTCGCCTCCCTGCATACTCTGACAACCTTTCTGTATTCCTCCCAAGTAGCCTGTCCCTTTTTCCACATTCTGTAGACTTCCTTCTTCCATTTCAGTTTTGTCAGAAGCTCTTTGCTCATCCATGCAGGTCTCCTGCCCCCTTTGCTTGATTTCTTACTCATAGGGATGCACCGATCTTGAGCTTGAAGGAAGTGATGTTTGAATATTGACCAGCTCTCACGGACCCCCCTGCCCTCTAGAGCCCTAACCCATGGGATACCCCCAAGGAGGTCCTTGAAGAGGCCAAAGTCAGCTCTCCTGAAGTCCAGGGTTGTGGTCCTACTTATTGCCCTGCTTCCTCCACGTAGAATCCTGAACTCCACCATCCCATGGTCGCTACAACCCAGGCTACCCTCAACTTTCACATCTCCAACCAGACCTTCGTTATTTGTTAACACGAGGTCTAGCGGCGCACCTCTCCGCGTTGGCTCCTCCACCACCTGTGTCAAAAGGTTATTGTCAACGTTCTGTAGGAACCTCCTGGACTGTGGGTGCCTAGCTATGTTGTCTTTCCAGCAGATATCGGGGTGATTGAAGTCCCCCATGAGAACTAGGGCCTGCGATCGTGAGGCTACTTCCAGCTGTCTGTAGAAGGCCTCATCTACTTCCTCTTCCTGATCAGGTGCCCTGTAGTTAACCCCCACAACAGTGTCACCCATATTAGCCTGCTCCTTAATTCTTACCCATAGGCTCTCTACTCATTCTTCATTCTTCCCTAGGCTTAGCTCGATACATTCCAGTTGCTCTCTCACATAAAGGGCAACTCCACCTCCTCGCCTTGCTGACCTGTCCTTCCTAAAAAGTACGTAACCATCCATGACAGCATTCCAGTCATGAGAGCTGTCCCACCATGTCTCTGTAATTGCAATGAGATCATGGCCCTGCGACCTCACATGGATCTCCAGTTCTTCCTGTTTATTCCCCATGCTGCATGCATTGGTATACAAGCATTTCAGAGAGGTAGCCAAGCATGCAGGTTTCCCAGGAGAGGTGCAAGAGGATCCGTGATATCTACACATACCCTTGAGGCGGTTGGCCTTCTTGTTCCTATCTTGGGAGGCAGCTAAGGAACCTTTCTCTCTGCTCTGATTGGCCTGGCTTGTTCCCCCAATAGAGGCAATGGCATGAGCATTACCGCTCCGGACCCCACCCCCTAAGTCCTTCAGTTTAAAGCCTGCCTCACCAAGTTGGCCAGCCTGCTGCCAAAGATTCCCTTGCCTCTTTTAGACAGGTGGATCCCATCCCTCCCTAACAGGCTATAGTTGTCAAAGAGTGTCCCATTGTCATAAAAGCCAAAACCCTCACGATAGCACCAACCACGAAGCCAAGAGTTGATTTCCATTATACATCTATTTATGGTTGCCCCCTTTCCTCTGACGGGTAAAATGGAGGAGAAGATAAATTGGGCACCAATATTCTTCACTTGCACCCCCAGGCCTTTGTAGTCTTCCTTGATCCTACACAGGTTCCGGCTTGTGGTGTCATTCATGCCCACATGAAAGAGAAGCAGAGGATAGTAGTCCGATCTCTTAACAAGTTGTGGACCCTCTCAGCAATCACAGAATCACAGAATCAACCAGGTTGGAAGAGACCTCAGGGATCATCGACTCCAACCATTGCCCTGACACACCCTGTCAACTAGACCATGGCACGAAGTGCCATGTCCAGTCTTTTCTTAAACACATCCAGAGATGGTGACTCCACCACCTCCCTGGGCAGCCCATTCCAATGTCTAATAACCCTTTCTGTAAAGAAATTCTTCCTAATGTCCAACCTGAACCTCCCCTGGCGAAGCTTGAGGCTGTGCCCTCTTGTCCTATCGCTAGTTGCCTGGGAGAAGAGGCCAACTCCCACTTCACTACAACCTCCCTTCAGGTAGTTGTAGACTGCAATAAGGTCACCTCGGAGCCTCCTCTTCTGCAGGCTAAACAACCCCAGCTCCCTCAGCCGTTCCTCGTAGGTCATACCCTCCAGACCCTTCACCAGCTTGGTCGCCCTCCTCTGGACTCGCTCCAACACCTCAACATCTTTCTTGAAGTGCGGGGTCCAGAACTGGACACAGTACTCAAGATGAGGCCTCACCAGTGCCGAGTACAGAGGGACGATCACTTCCCTAGACCGGATGGCTACACTATTCCTAATAGAGGCCAGGATGCCATTGGCCTTCTTGGCCACCTGGGCACACTGCTGGCTCATGTTTAGCTGGCTGTCGATCAGCACCCCCAGGTCTCTTTCCGCCAGGCCGCTTTCTAACCACTCTTCCCCCAGCCTGTAGCGCTGCATGGGGTTGTTGTGGCCGAAGTGTAAGACCTGGCACTTGTTCCTGTTGAACCTCATGCCGTTGGTCTCGGCCCATCTATCTAACCTGTCCAGATCCCTCTGTAGGGCCTTCCTACCCTCCAGCAGATCGACACTCCCACCCAGCTTGGTGTCATCTGCAAATTTGCTGAGGGTGCACTCAATCCCTATGTCTAGATCATCTATAAAGATATTGAACAGCACCGGCCCCAGAACTGAGCCCTGGGGAACACTGCTAGTGACCGGCTGCCAGTTGGACTTTGCCCCATTCACCACCACTGTCTGGGCTCGGCCATCCAGCCAGTTTTTAACCCATCGAAGAGTCCACCCATCCAAGCCCCGGGCAGACAGTCCTTGAGACAATATCTCGCACCTTAGCACCTGGAAGGCAGCACACCTCTCGTGATTCTCTGTCAGGTCGGCAGATGGGCGCCTCAGTGCCCCTCAACAGAGAGTCACCCACCATGAGCACTTGTCGTTTCTTTTTACAGTATCCACTGTCTGTTGCTGGTATGGTTACACCTTGTGGATCTTGCTCGTGGGTATCTATAGCTGTTAAAGCTTCATATCTGTTTTTGGTTGTGATACTGGAAGGTGGAGACTGAAGCGGAGTGTTGCTTTTGTGGGTCACCAGGGTCCAAGGAGCCTCTTTCTTCGTGGTGTCTTCTAAGGGGGCATGGTGCTGATACCACCTATCTATCTCTGCCTCAGCTCCTCTAATACTGCACAGCCTTCTAACTGTTTCCTTCAACTCAGCCACTTCACATAACAGATCATCAACCCGTGCACACCTTAAACAGATACTTACCCTGGCTCACAGCCTGACAGTACTCTCTCCACAGACTACAGAGCCTCCACGTCCAGCTCAAGAAACTGCTCCACTGAACTTTTGTATCGTGGGGTCCGACAGGCTGTAGGTACCCCAGGCAATGACAGATTCAGGCTTCTTCCGCACTCTAAACCCAGCAAGAGCTGAGGCTGCTCTGCTACTAGTCTGCTGCTCTGGCCTTCCTGGAGTGTTCATGTGTATCTCCACATACTCTTTTGTATAGAATCATAGAATTGTTTTGGTTGCAAAGGACCTTTAAGATCAAGTCCAACCATTAACCTAACACCGCCAAGTCCACCACTAAACCATGTCACTACACACCACATCTACACATCTTTTAAATACCTGCAGGGATCAGGTATTTGTCATCCTTTGTCCCTATGTTTCCCCTCACATCCAATAAGGGTTGGAGATTCTCCTTGGCCCTCCTCTTGTTGCTAATGTATTTATAGAAACACTTTTTATTGTCTTTTATGGCAGTGGCCAGATTAAGTTCTAGTTGGACTTTGGCCCTTCTAGTTTTACCCCTGCATAGCCCCACAACATCTTTGTAGTCCTCCTGAGTCGCCTGCCCCTTCTTCCACAGGTCGTAAACTCTCCTTTTTTCCCCTGAGTTCCAGCCAAAGTTCAGCCAGGCCGGTCTTCTTCCCCGCTGGCTCGTCTTTCGGCCCATGGGGACAGCCTGATCCTGTGCCTTTAAGATTTCTTTCTTGAAGAGTGTCCAGCCCTTCTGGACCCCTTTGCTCTTCAGGACTGACCCTCAAGGCACTCTGTCCACCAGGCTTCTAAACAGGCCAAAGTCTGCCCTTCAGAAGTCCAAGGTAGCAGTTCTGCTGACCCCCTTCCTTACTTCTCCAAGAATCAAAACCTCTTATCATTTCATGATCGCTATGCCCAAGATGGCCTCCCACCATCACATCACCCACAAGTCCTTCTCTATTTGCAAATAAGAGGTCCAGCAGGGCGCCTTCCCCAGCTGGCTCACTCACCAGCTGTGTCAGGGTAGGAAGGCCCTACAGAGGGATCTGGACAGGTTAGATAGATGGGCCGAGACCAACGGCATGAGGTTCAACAAGAACAAGTGCCGGGTCTTACACTTGGGCCACAACAACCCTATGCAGCGCTACAGGCTGGGGGAAGAGTGGTTAGAAAGCGGCCTGGCGGAAAGAGACTTGGGGGTGCTGATCGACAGCCGGCTAAACAGGAGCCAGCAGTGTGCCCAGGTGGCCAAGAAGGCCAATGGCATCCTGGCCTCTATTAGGAATAGTGTAGCCATCCGGTCTAGGGAAGTGATCGTCCCTCTGTACTCGGCACTGGTGAGGCCGCACCTTGACTACTGTGTCCAGTTCTGGACCCCGCACTTCAAGAAAGATGTTGAGGTGTTGGAGCGAGTCCAGAGGAGGGCGACCAAGCTGGTGAAAGGTCTGGTTGGACATTAGGAAGAATTTCTTTTCAGAAAGGGTTATTAGACATTGGAATGGGCTGCCCAGGGAGGTGGTGGAGTCACCATCTCTGGATGTGTTTAAGAAAAGACTGGACATGGCACTTAGTGCCATGGTCTAGTTGACATGGTGGTGTCAGGGCAACGGTTGGACTCAGTGATCCCAGAGGTCTCTTCCAACCTGGTTGATTCTGTGATTCTGTGATCTTCCACACACTCCAGGAACCTCCTAGACTGTTTCTTCTCTGCTGTACCGTATTTCTAGCAGACATCCAGTAAGTTGAAGTCCCCCACAAAAACAAGGGCTAGCAATCGTGAGACTTCTTCCAGTTGCTTATGGAATATGTCATCTGTCTCTTAGTCCTAGCTGGGTGGTCTATAGCAGACTCCCACCATGATACCTACCTTGTTGGCCTTCCCCCTGATTCCTACCCATAATCATTGAACCCTATCATCACCATTATCAAGCTCTAGACAGTCAAAACATTCCCTAACAAACAGGGGCATCCCACCGCCTCTCTTACCTGGCCGAGCCCTTCTGAAGAGTTTAGAACTCTTGCAGCACTCCAATTGTGGAGTCATGCCGCCATGTTTCCATGACGACAACTATGTCATAGTTTTCCTGCTGCACAATGGCTTCCAGCTCCTCCTGTTTGTTGCCCATGCTCCGTGCATTGGTGTATAACCATGTATATAACCTATAAGCTGCTGCCCACACCTCTGTTAGCCCATGCATGCCTTCCACAAAGCAGCAACATATAGGTGTGTCAATTTCATTAATTTCTCCTTTAACTGCCACTTAAATCCCATAGTTGATGTATGTTTACATCACTTTAACCTTTCCATTCATGTGTATATGAATGCCAGCATCTTCCTTCCTGAAAATACTCCATTTTGTTCCTGAGTAAATTGCATTTTCAAGGAGCAAATTGAAATGTATTTATTTTCAACCAAATTAACAATATGAAGAGGCCAACAAAGGGTTGTAGGTATCCTACCATATCATAAATACTGCAACAAACTCCAGTAGAGTTACCATAACCAAACAGGGCCTCTGCCCACTAGACAGGTTATACAATGAGCTCAGAAGGTCACCTTGGTCAGCCTACTTCAGGCCTTCAAACTCACCATAGCCTGACTGCCATCACCTGTGCCAGGGCCTTCAGTGCTCTGCAAACTTTGCATAGATGTTTCCTCACCATGTTTACTGTGGGATTCCATTATCTCATCAGCATCCTGTAGAGACAGAGGCAACAGTGGAAGCATTTGTATCATTATTGCCTTGTTGTGCTAGAGAAGCCTCAAAGGGCAGCAGCCACTCAACCTATAGTGGTCCTGGACCAAGAGTATTCATACAGAGTTGTCTTATGCCTGTAACACGGATATACAGAAACAAAAAACTGCAGCTATCACAACATTATCAAGACACCTAAAGAAGAGAGCAGAATGCCACCAAAATTGTAGCTGATCAGGTGTCTTAGATGCTGATCTTCTCATTTACAAAGGGAACCTCTTCCACAAATCATCCCCCAACAAAATGCACATTCTACAGCCTTTCCAGGAGTTAGTGAAATTAATTGCTGCTAACAAATATGCATTTCTATCTTTGGGGTTTTTGTCAGGCTAGAAGAAATTAATATATGCAACAAGAAAGGAGATTTTAAATGGCAAGATTTAGTGTGATATGGAAGATGGAGGATTTGAATAACACCATCATGTCCTGCGTCTCTACAGTTCTCTTACTTTGCAGACTTCAGCAATACCTAGGACTTGTGCATATCTTTTCCACAAAGATGAGTTCCCATCCCCGTGGAGATAAACCTGAGTGCATTACCTGAACAATGCCATCTGACAAGGTACCAGAAGACCAGGAGGTTGCACTGTCTTCCTTGTGCCTTTCATCATCTCTTTCTGAAGGCCAAATGCTTGCATCTTTCTCTGTGGCTGTACTTCCCTTTGAAAGCAGTAACAGCTCAGCATTAGCTTGTGAACAGGAAGCTCAGATATTCTTTCAGGCAATGTAAATTACTGCAAACCTTTAGTAACGCTTTGCCCTATTTCTGCCTTGTTTATCTATCTTTATTCCCTTTCCCAAATCCCACCACTTCCCTTGCTGCATAGCTCTGCTGCAAGATGAATGGCAACTGGATGACACTGATAGTCTTCTCTAGAGACCTGAGTATCCTCATTTTTTCACACTATTTAAAAAAAAAAACCACCCAAACCAAAACCAACAAGAAACAATCTTTCTCCTGTCCTGTCCCTTAAGAAGAGATGTAAAACGAAACAAAAAAAATCCCCAAGTCCTGTATGTAAAGAAAACTGCACCAATGAAGGTGCAGAACCAGAAACCTTGAAACTGAAGTGCTTGGATCAGCGTGGTAAGAAACCACATCTATCCAAGCTGTTTGGACTTCTTTGCACTGTCTAACCATGGAGTTTCATCCTTGCCTAGCATTAGAATCACAGAATCACAGAACGGTTTGGGTTCAAAGGGACCTTAAAGATCATCTAGTTCCAACCCCCTTGCCACAGGCAGGGACACCTTTCCACTAGACCAGGTTGCTCAAAGCCTCATCCTAGGGGTTGCTTCATCCAAGCAACCCCTCCAATGCTCTATCACCTCTCTGCCACATTTTCTTTTGATTGTTGTTGCAAGAATGTAGCAAAATGGCTAATTAATGTTCATAGTGAGGACTTCAGAGAAATGAAGATTCTTCAAAACTTGGTTGAGACCACAGTCCCTCCCAGGAGATGCAGATGACAGTAGCTGGTCACTACCAGCCTAGGCAGTCTGTGAACTGCTGTGCAAGCAGGTAGTTAGGCTACAAGCTCGCCAGCATTTCTGCACATGCCTGATTATGGTCTAGGCAATCCTGCTCTGGCAGGGGGATTGGACTAGATGATCTTTCGAGGTCCCTTCCAATCCCTAACATTCTGTGATTCTGTGATTCTGTGATTTCATTCAAATACATCTCGTTTAGTCCCTAGGGTGCAGGAAAGTGTGCAGAAAGTTTCATGGATTTTTATTTTCTTTTTCCAAAAGCTATTAACTTCATCATGAAACGTGACTCCCAGCTTTGCCCCTCTGCAGCTCACCTAGGCATTCAGACTCCATAGATACAGAACAACCTGTTGAGCAGTGTCTCCCAGTTTCTGCCATTCTCCCAGAAATCTCTCCTGTCTTAACTTCACTCCCAATAGTCTGATCATGCCCTTTTTTCCTTAAGCTCAAACATACAAAGCATTTTGGTTGTTTCTTTTAAGTTTCAGCACTTCAGAGGCTGTCTGAAAAAACCCCTACATATAAAAACTCGTATTTAGGCCCATATTTTGCCACTAACACTTCCATGAAGGGGGTATTACTGTATAAGCAATCCCACCAAAAGCAGGATCACACATCACAGGGTGAGATGCTGTGTAATATTGGTATTGTAATATTGGTAGGCTGACTTGAGTGCCCTTTCTTATTATCTTGGAGTGACAACAGATAATTCAATTTGTTCTGAAGTATTTCGGATTTACACATTTTTCATAATTTGTCCTGTACCAAAATCTTGTATCTTACAGATACAGCTGTATGTATAAGATATATACTGAATTCACCTTGCTGTGGAAAGAAGAGTCTTCTGATTCTTCATCTAAGGAAGGTAGAAGAGACATCATTCTTCTTTTTTTCAACTTCAAAAATACACAAAAAGAGACAGTACAATTATTCATGACAACAACTGTAAAAGCCCCTTCTCTTTTGCCTGTAAACCAAAAGAAAGTTACCACTCAGGGTCCACTTTTGGAGAAGCACTGAACATCTGCCACCCTACATTAAAGTAATTGAAAGCTGCAGGTACTAAGCACTTCTGAAAATCTGGACTTCTCTCTATGCTGTAATGTTTCAACATCACAGCTATAACTGGGACAAATTTCATTTTGCCCCATGAAAACAATTTACTGAAAATCCCAGAACAACTGATTATCAATAAAACTACACATCGAACATTTTGCTGTTGTTTGCTTGATGCAAACTTCATGTGGGATCTGCTCACGCTACAAAATAACCAGAGGCACACCTCTCTCCCGCCTTCTCCTAGACATGCATCACACCCAGTTCTTCTGGGACCATTCAGAAGCACAAAAGGGAGGAGAAGTAGTATTGGTTCACAGCTGCAGGGGTGGTCCTCTCACATGCCACTCCTCCTGGCTCTCAGGCAAGTGATCACAACATGGTGCTCCACTTACCTGCTGACCAGAAACATCAGTCCCAATCAAGTCACTTTGTGTTAATACAGAGGCTGTGGGTTCATCTCCTGATTCAGGCACTTCTTGCTGTAAGCGCTGGTGAAGCTCAGACATTGAATTCTTCATCCTGGTAAGGATATCTTCCTTTCTCTGGCACAGCTTTATGATTTCTTCTTTCACAGCTTCCATTTCTCCCTAAGGATCAACAACATCTGTAAGCATCCATTTTTCTTACTTAACCAAACAGTAATGTAACAGATGATACCAGTGATGCATCTTACTGGGACTGGGGTTATTTGCCCTCTTTCCTTTTTCAGGGCATTGGGACAGTTCCCCATTGTCACTTCAGGAGATGTCCAGATACATGCAAAACAGCAACAACAGACTCAGCTCAGGACAGCACTTGCCACCTGTAATGCAGAAGTTGGTAGTCTGGAAGGAAATGCAAAATAACTAATTCTAACTAGATCCTGCATAGCCATGGGAATACTATTTTCCTTCAGGACAGAGGGAATGCAGCTGGGTTACATTACTCTGTGTGTCAGAGCAGGTGATGTTACTTCCAACTACCTTCTCTGGAAACCTGACACAAAACACTTGATGAGGGCCAAGACAGAATAAGGGTAGCTCAGGGCTGAGTCGTCTTTGCTGAATCTGGCCTAAAAGAAGGAAACACAAACCTTTGGGTGGGTTTTAGTGACAAAACTATCCCATGTCTTTGAATATGGTATTGGGAGCAATAGTCCTCAAGAAAATACAAGGGAAATATTTAATGTGCAGGGATTCAACAATAACCCAAGTAACTCTGCACTAATGAAGTGGGAAATAAATCTGTCTTGGTCTCCTCCCTGGCCATGGCTGTTGCTGTAGCTGGTGTTCTGCCCTTACAGCTTTCTGCTAGGGCCTTTCCTTACCACCCAGTCTCCAGGTGAGCAAAGAAAGCACAACAAATAACAGAGTAAGACAGGGCAAGGAATAAAATGTCCCACTCCCTTCATTACTGAAAGTGCTAAAGCTCTTTGAAGCATTGTTGCTTGCTTAGAAAACTGAAACGTGGCTAAATAACCCACTCCACACTGGGCTCAGACCATCAGAGCAAGCTCTGATGTTAGGCTTGAAATAATTCCACATCATGTTCTATCATGGTGTGAATAATGCTATGCAAGCAATAATCTGTGACAGATGAAAGCAGTAAGACTGCTGGTTCTGTCTCGACTACAGCTTCTGTTAATAATGCTAGTGTGGCTGCACGATGGGGAAGGTGGAGGCAGGAACCCCAGCGAATTTTCAAAGGACGTGGGAACTCTGCTCAGACAAGGATGTTTTTTCCTTTTGTACACTCAAAAACACAAGGTAAAACCTTTCAAAGGTAGAGGAAAGAAAAAGTCATTGGAATGAAGAAACAGCCATCCACGATAATTTGGCATAAACATCAATTAAGAATAGTATTTCTATCAGTTTCATTGCAGAAGGAGACTTTAGAGCATACACTTACCAGCTACACTTTGCAAACTTAACTAGCCAAAGACATTCTCAGAAACGAAACCTTTACTAACATCACTTCTTCATCTGAAGCCCCTCAATAAGATGGGCAATTCCATTGCCCACTTCTGTTCATGAAATGATACAATTGTGAAATAAGTTTTCTTCTAAAACTAGAGCTATTAAACAGAAAGTACCACACTCAAAGACAAAAACAAGTAAGAATCAGGAAATGAGTCATGCTCAGCATCAAGCCTCCAACATCCAACCACCCGAAAGCAGACCAGCTATGTACTTAGGAGCCTATCAAGTGATTATAGTTATTAGGCAAGTACAATGTACGTGCATTAGAATCATAGAATGGTTTGGGTTGGAAGGGACCTTAAAGATCATCTAGTTCCAACCCTCCTGCCACAGGCAGGGCACACCTTTCCTCTAGACCAGGTTGCTCAAAGCCTCATCCAACCTGGCCTTAAACACTGCCAGAGAGGGGGCAGCCACAGCTTCTCTGGGCAACCTGTGCCAGTGTCTCACCACCCTCACAGGAAAGAATTTCTTCTTAATATCTAATCTAAATCTACCCTCTTTCAGTTTAAAACCATTCTCCCTCGTCCTGTCACTACTTGCCCTTGTAAAAAGTCCCTCTCCCACTTTCCTGTAGGCCCCCTTCAGGTACTGAAAGGCTGCTATGAGGTCTCCCCAGAGCCTTCTCTTCTCCAGGCTGAACAGCCCCAACTCTCTCAGCCTGTCCCCATAGCAGAGGTGCTCCAGCCCTCTCATCATCTTTGTGGCCTCCTCTGGACTCGCTCCAACAGCTCCATGTCCTTCTTATGTTGGGGGCCCCAGAGCTGGACGCAGTACTCCAGGTGGGGTCTCATGAGAGCGGAGTAAAGGGGCAGAATCACCTCCCTCGACCTGCTGGCCACACTTCTTTTGATGCAGCCCAGGATATGATTGGCCTTCCAGGCTGCAAGCGCACATTGCCAGCTCATGGTGAGCTTCTTGTCGACCATCACCCCCAAGTCCTTCTCCTCAGGGCTGCTCTCAATCCATTCTCTGCCCAGCCTGTATTTGTGCTGACTGCAAAAAGCTGAGGATTTCAGAGGCACTTTATAAATAGTTATTACACTTAATTAGCCATTTCCTGACTTCTGCAGTGCTGTCTTTAAAACACATCTTATTTTTGCATTAAATAATCAATTAATCCATTACAGAAAGCAGCCGACCGCAGGGAGAAAAGCAACACATGTTTATCAGTTGATGAAAACACAGTGTGGCAGCAAGGACAAGGAAAGGAGTCTGAAGAATCTAACCCTAACCAGAATCACAAAAAGTACCATTGCATGGTCAGTGATCAGAAACGGACTCAGTTCTCTCCTTATGCACTATCCCAAGCTGCCACCTCAGCAACATTTGCACAATGCTGAGCACAGGCAAGCTATCAGTGCACTGCATATTGTTTCACCAAAACAGCTGTCAGCTGTTATGAAAACAGCACTCTAATTTTTCCTTAGAAGTTGGTATGGGTACAAATGCCACATCAAAATCAATAAGGAGTTTATTATGATACAATTAATATTAATTTGCAAGTTGGGTGTAATATCTCTTGATACACGTCAACTTATGCATCCATAGTCACACCATGGCATTTGATTGCCTGCTTGACTGTGGTGGGGAGGGGAAGCACACTGATGTTTCTCACTGCTCTGCATTGTCATGATAAGTGTCAGGACAAGTAACAGACATGAGAGAGAAAACCATGAAACCCACCTCTGGACAATGAGTCTTCTGAGCCAGTGGTTGATCTTCATGTGATATTTCAACCAAGTGGTTCTTTAAGAATTGTTTCAACTTTTCAATTTCTTGCTCACATTCTTCTGTTTTCTTTACAGCTTCCTGTGAAATAGTAATTCTCATAAATAATTTTGAATTAACGAGTACAGAAACAAACTACTCAGTAACGCAACAAACTTGTACTGAAGAGTACTGAAGCTTCCCTTGCGTCTGTAGTTACATGTAAAAGAAACTCTGTTTGCTCTGCTAACTTTGCACAACCCTATCCTCACAAAGTTTGTTATTCACTTGCTAAAGACAAACAAACTGCTCTACCTGTAAGCAGAAGTACAGTGGGGTATTCTGCCCAGGAGCACATCTTTGCTTACTCCAGAGTAGAGCTATAAATTTGGCTATAAAATGCAAACAGAGCATATTTAATCACATTCACTACAATTTAGAACAGGTTAAAAAAAAAAAAAAAAAAGAGAAATTACAGGGTTTCCTATCACGTTAGAAAGCTTACCTGGGTTTTATTGGTGCTCAGGTCTTTACTGCCAGCTAGTTCTGCACTGACCAGAAATTAACTGTGCTGTATACCAGGCAGATACTGCAGCTCAGAGGATAAGCCAACCGCAATATCTGACAATTTGAATACTTCCTATAAAAATGATAAGTATTTCCACTTTGTGTGAGCTTCCTTTTCTTACATGACTTATAGGAAAACATATTATATGTTATAAACAGCCAAATTCACTTTTACTCATTTGACAGTGACAGCAAAATCTCATCAACCCCCATGCTTTACTGTTCAAGCAGAAATCAGCAATCTCCCCACTGACTTTGCTCACGTTTGTCAGCCACAGCCTGTCATGATGTCTCAGGTAATTAAGAAATTGTTACATCTACAAATCAGAATATTTTGTGAAATCATTTCATTCACAGAACATTTGGTGGCTCTGTGTTTTCCGACGTGTAGGCTGAGAACCAAAGAATATCTGAGGACTATTCCTCAGGTGTCTGCAAAAGGTAATAAAGAAAATGCAGCCTATTGTCAACAGGTTTGAACTTACTCTGCTGATAGCAGCACCTGAACAGCCTGACACGTCGAAAAATCTCTCTGCAAAGCATTCACAGACTCTGCCTTTCAGAGCAAAGAGTCTCTCCTGCTATGAACAACAGTGCTGTTTCCTCAGTCACTTCCTCCTAGTAACACTGCCTCTCAATAAAACACAAACTAATAAGGTTTTAAACTAATTTTTTTTTTTACTTACAGGTTTTAAAATGAAGAAAAAACTATTTTCCCCATTTAAAAAAAAAGCCAAATTGGAGAGGAAGATATTTAATTGTGGACTATAATCTTAATGCCATAGCTAAAGGATCAGAGCAGGAAAAAAAGTCTAGGTCTTCTACTCAGTTTTACTGAGAAACTAAAAGTCCTTCTAAAAGAGAGATTCTCTCACCCATACCTTCACTTCCACATGAACAGGACTGTTTAGTAATAGGTAAAATGTGTACTACCTCAGTTTTTTTTGACTAACTAAAGAATATGAACACTCTGTATAGAGACTCCAATGTCTTCTCTCACAGGCCAGTATGTGAATGTGGCCACTTGCCTGAAGATAACTCATCTAATTCCTTGCCTTCCACTGAGGGGCAAAAATCTTATTTTATCCTTTTCTTAATACAACATAAATTATGCCATATACGTGGGACTGAGTCTCTTCCTAGAAGCGTTGCCTCTCTTTTGAGTTATTTCCTGCTTAACATTTGCTCCTTACTTTTCATATTGTGGTAATACTGGACACCCTACCCACAGAGAAGGCCCACCTGCTCGTAGTGTATGGGCAGGCAGGCACTGTATTTGTTATGGAAAAGCTTACTGAAAATGAGCACAGTAAATCATCAAATATGCAAATACTGCCACTCTCCTGCACAGAAAACCAGTAGAAGCAGCTGTGGCTTCCATCTCTTCTTCCTGATGACGTTGTTTAGGTAGTGATAGGTGTGGTACTTGACAGGCCACAACAAAAAACAGAGGGTGACATTCAGCACAGATCTAAGTCACTTAAAATCTTGCCCCAAAGCATTTACACTACCTATTACAGGTTTTGTTTCTGTTATACTTTTTCAGGTGTTACACTGAAACTTAATTACACAAAAGTTACTAGTGCAATATCCTATTGCATCACCGACAGCAAAACATGGGCAAGTGCATCCAAGCACTAAAATTTCAAAACTAATCCTCAGGAAAAAAAAAAAACCCTATGTATATATTTGTACAGGAAGCTTGCCTCCCATTCACTTTCCTCTCTATCAGGATACTTGCTACCTTTCTAACGCAGCACTCAAAATGCCATTCTTTAATAGCTTTATCCTTTGTTATGTCTTAGCTGGTGCTAGACTTGTATTGTAGTACTGCTGCTTTCAATCCATTCAACAGGACTGGAAAATCTTTTTTTGCACAGTTTGATATCCTAGCTGCCAAGAATTGCAATTTTTCCAATCTGTTTTCTCACAAAGAAATTTCACTCAGCTACAGATTGTTGGATGCCTATAAGATAAAGGCAATTGCTGAGTAAAAAAGGTTACAGCTGTTTCAAAAAGGAGAAAAATCAAAACCTTGACCTAATGCTCCACATAAACCAGTTAGAAGTCTCATGATAACACTTTATAATTGCAAAGCTCCCTGTTTCTGATGATTTTAAAGCATTTTGAAAATTCTCGAGTATTTAATCTAGTAAGTCACTGAAAAAGGTACATTTTACCACATCCATATTTCAGACATAAGTAATTGTATGGACTAAAAAAGAAAAGATCTTAGGGATCATATGGATCTCACACAGTCATTGCTTTTTTTCTGAACTCCAAGCATGCACTAGTCATGTAGCATGTTTGAGTTTTTCTCTTGGTGTGGTGCTCCTAATTTCACAAACTGAAAATTAAAGATGGACATTCATGTTTGAGCTGCCACTTGTGTCTGCCTGGCCTCTGAAATGCCCAGTAAGAAGTTAGATGTTCTAAAGCATTCTGCTTTACTGTAATAGGTTTGGAAAACCAAGTCAGCAAAGATGCTGTATTATTTCTTTAGGTGCTGCTATCATCTTGTCGAGAAATGAATGAGTCACATGAGAATTTTCATACCTCTGCTGACGTGGGAACATGCATAACCAAACTCCAGATTGCCTCCAAGTAACTCTACCCTGGGCAATGGAGTGTGACGCAGATATCCCTGAATTAAAACCTTCTTGAGCTCGTACAACCGCATTGCTCAGTGAACTGCCATAGAGATACTGCTTCAGGTTTGGAGCCAGCATAGCTGTTTCACACTGCCCATGATTAACGCTCACTGACCCTGCTGGCACTGCCTTCTCCTACAGCTGTGTGTCACACCGATGCTGTTACGTCACTTCTGTTTCCAAACCTGGTCTCGCCAATAGCATCTCTAAGCCCCGTCACATGTTGACTTATGCAGACACGTCCTTGCACGGGACCCTCTGAGGGCAGGAGCTGGCCTGAGTCAAAACAATGAATTAACCAAGTGACAGCTGTAGAAAATGGTCACTTTACTGGCTCACTGATTTGGGAAGGTCATCTTTAGTAAAAGATTTTCTGCTATTAATTGTCAGCAATTTCTAGCTAATGGCTGTCAACAAAGAATATCGACATTCAAGATAAGTTTAAGGACTTGAATGTTGCAGATGTGAGCACCTGCATATAATACTGGACTTCAATCATCAGTTATGCAAACCTGGGTCATAAGACACTTGGACCTTCATTTCTTCTACAATATGCTAAAACACGTGGTGTCAGATGTGACTGAATTGGAAAACTGAAATGAATTGCAACACTATCCAATGTGCCTTGTTGTAGTATTAAACTACACAGGAAGAAAAAACAGAACAAAAAAAATCCCCAAACCATTACATAGAAGATGTAGTAGGTGTACTATATGCCTGTAAAAACAACATTGCTTAGTGACCAAAATTATTATAAAATAAAGGTGGTTTAGGTGACAAAAAAAAAAACCACACAATTACCTCCAGTAGGTCATTTTGTTCCTTAGTAATTTTTTCTAATTTCTTCAATTCTCTCAAGAGTTGTCTTGCTCTTTGGAAGACTGAGAAAGGTTTCCTTTTCGCCCCTGGGAGCTGAAGTGCTTCTTCATAGGACTGTATATGAACAATGGTCTTCTGCATGGGACCAACATGGTCAAGTATAACCTGTTAGTATACAGGATAGATGATGGATGGGATATTGAGTTGGAAAAATCAACACTGAAAATTTATACTACTGTCATGATGTGCAAAAGTTCTCTTTGGTAAGTTTCCCATTTAAGAAGGAAGAATATTTTAATCTTGGAACAAATAAGTGAAAAACCATGGTAAGGTTGCCTAAAGCAAGAGATATAACTTACATTTACAATTCTGCTTTTTCTGCATATACATACCTAAAGTTTGCACAGTGACAAAAAAGAGAGACGCATTCAGATTCGTTACTATTTACTAGGCATGACATTTCAAAGTAGCGCATGTTTAGCAGCAAAGACAGTTAAAAAGCTGGTGCAAACCCTTCGATGTCACTCGAGCCAACTCTGTTTTTTCTTTTTTGTGCTGCAAACCAGCCATGAAATGTCCTATGGTAAAGCTAGCCATTTTATGATGGTCCTATAAAGAGTCTTATCAATGTATCTGAGATGATGAACCGGGATGAAAGCTAGGAGAAACCTCTGAAGATGGCTCTCCTGTCAAAGACAGCATTTCATATCACAACACCCCAAGTGGATGCACAGTTTACAATCACCTTTATCAGTTTTGGATGAACAGAAATGTGCAGTTTCATACCACAATACATGTTTTATGGAAGAGACTGTGATCAACTTAGGAAAGACAGAATGGCAATACCAACTCACAACTTCTTGGTTCTCCTAAAGAAATATGAAATCCTACTGAAAACTCATTCAGCTGGGAACTTCAGAAGAAAAAGAAAAATACAAACCATCTCTGTCCCTTTTACTTACTAATATTTTTGTTAAATTCCCTTTCAAAAAGATTTCATTTTAAAAGGCCCCAACTGGAATAGAGATGCTTATTCTCTCATTCATAAGCAGCCTGTATCAGGAATTTTTTGTTATTAGGGTACCATCCAGGCTTCAATTTAAAGTAAGAAAGTAGGTGAACATTATTTTCCAGAATAAATATTACTTCAGTTTTCCATATAATGTAGCCATTACAAAATAGTTCTCTGTATATCCAAGCTATGAGAGGTATGATGACATTTTTATCCCTCTCCTGAAACTGAACCCATGCTTTTTTCATTTCAGTCAGCTAATGATGTGGTATAAAAGAACAGATACCATAATGCTTTGCTTTACTTCACTCAAGCAGAGAAAGGAAAACCATCTGGCCAAGGTACCTTTGCAGTGAAGTCCCTGCATGTTGAAATGGTTTTATTGTAAGTCACTCCAGCCTACGTTTCCAAAAACATCTGCTAAATTTTGCCTCCGTTTTTGGAAAAATAGGGTCTGATTTTCAGACTTGCAGATTACTTACTGTTTGATGATAAGCAGAGTGATGTGCAGCAAATGCCTCTGAAAGTCAGGCCATAAAATTTCCAAAAATGGAGACACTTAAATATAGCAGGTATGTCTGACAATGTGTGCTTAAGTTACATACTTGAGTTCTCTTTGGGCATGTTCTCAATAGAACTTTAATTTCAAATGTTTTCATTGAAACCATGACTGTGCTTCTTGAAGGGATCTCCCAACAGTCTCACCTTAGGGTTTACAATGAGCAGCTGTCTTGGACCATGCAAACTGGATTCCTTTCAAATGAAACTAAAGCAGAAGATACTCTCCAGAAGAGCCTCTGAAGACACCCAGCCACTAATGGATGTCTGATCTACAGGATCATTCCAGAGTAAGCCCCCAAGACACACAGAACACAGGTATCAGATCCTCTGCACTGTTTTGCCCTACCAATGTGCTCCTCTTGGATTGCACTACTTAGAATCGAATGGTTTGGGTTGGAAGGGACCTTAAAGATCATCTAGTTCCAACCCCCCTGCCACAGGCAGGGACACCTTTCCACTAGACCAGGTTGCTCAAAGCCTCGTCCAATCTGGCCTTGAACACTGCCAGGGAGGGGGCAGCCACAACTTCTCTGGGCAACCTGTTCCAGTGTCTCACTACTCTCATAGTAAAGAATTTCTTCCTAATATCTAATCTAAATCTCCCCTCTTTCAGTTTAAAACCATTCCCCCTCGTCCTGTCACTACTCTCCCTTGTAAAAAGTCCCTCTCCAGCTTTCCTGTACTTGCTACTGTAGAAACATGTAGCCAAAATCATGACTGAAACAATACTTTCAGTCTTTGACCCGAGAGTTAGAATTTGTGTGATACTACCATTTCAAAGTCATATACTAAAAACTTGTTCATGGTAGTTTGCAGTCACAAAACAGCCTTATGCTTGTGAAAGCGTATTTATGCTAACTTATGCACAAATACATAGGGGAAAAAAGCCTATATAGGAGGTTGCACAGACCTGTCCATGTTTAAGTTGGTCTTTAGGAGAAAATTCTAACAGATCTTCTGATGACAGGATTGTCTTCATTTTGGCAATGTCCTTCTCAAACACTTTCACATGAGATTCGATGGCATCCAGTTCCTAGATTTTGGGAACAAAGAGAATATTTGTAGATAGTACACACTAAAGTCAGCTTGCATTTCTGCCTTTCATTTAAATTTAAAAAGAAAAAGTGAAAAACAAGTGCAGCCTATGCAGGATATGTTAACGGTTGCTACCAGTCAAAAGGCTAGTTATTGTAAATTATGTATCAACATAACTTCTAGAGGAATTAAGTATCTAAGGTAAACTGGTCTATTTTAAACCCTGAATACAGAATTGAAATATCCTTGAAAAGTCACATTATAAATTACCAGTAGTGACAAGACGCTTTTCCAAGGGTGATAGTTACCAGCAAAGGAACTGGTCTAATTACACTGTTGCAGCTTCCTATATGAAGAGTCTTATATCAGATGGAAAATGAATCCACATACAGTACAGCTGCTTGTGAAGTCTCATGGAGACAAAGTCACAGAATAAATTAGGCTGGGAGTGACCTTGGGAGGTCCTGGTGCCCATCAGAGCAGGTCATTTGGGGCCTGATCCTGTTGAGATTTGGGTGCCTCCTGGGATGGGGATTTTACCCCTGCTTTGGGCCCCTGATCTAGCATTTGACCCATCTCCCTGCAAAAAAAAAAATACTTCCTAATATGTCAATGAAATTTCCTTTGTTATAATTTGGGTCTGCTACTGCTCATCTTTTCTCTGCACACTCCAAGAAGAGTCTGGCTCTATCTTGTCTATAGTCTCCCATTATGTAGCAGTAGACAGCAGTAACACCCACCTCCCCACCCCTGAGCTGTCTCTTCTCCAGGCTGAACTGACCCAGGTTTCCCAGGTGTTCCTCCTACATCCTGTGCTACAGGCCCCCAAACACCTTGGTGGCCTTCCTGGATTCGCTACAGGTATGTCTATGTCTTTCTTATACCGGGAAACTTAAAACTGGGCACAGCACCCACATATGATCTCATAGGTGCCAAAAAGAAAGATCGCTTCTGTGGATCTCCTGGCTACACTCTTGCTCAGACAGCCCAGGATGCTGTTGGCCTTCCTGTTGCAAGGCCATGCTGCTGTGTCACGATCAACTTGTTCACCAGGACCACTGGCCCTTTTGGCAAAGCTGCCTTCCAGCTGGTTGGCCCCAGCCTGTATTGGTATTTGGACATGTTCCCTCCTTGGTGCAAGACTTAGCATTTGCCTCTGTTGAACTTCATGAGGTTTCTGTCAGCTCATTTCTCCAGCCTGCCCAGGTGTCTCTGAATAGGAGCCCTAACCTCCAGCAAGACAAGCTCTTTTAATTTGCCAGTCAACAAGCCCTGCATTTCTCCTCCTAAACAAGGAGTTTCATCAATACTCGTAAACTTTACAGCTTAATTAGATACCAAACACCTTCTGATGCTTTGTTTCCAGACGATTAATTTCCTCACTTGGCACATCTACTAAAACCAGCACACCTTTTTTCTATGCAGGCAATATAAGCTGTATTTCATAATATATGATGAAGCTCTGATAAAAGGCACTTATAAAGCACCCAGACTTACATCAGCCACATGTTGGATCTGTGGAAGAATCTCTGCTATCTCATGCTGTAAAGTTGCTACTTGGTCATCTATTTCATTTAGCTGTTGCATTACACTGTCTGTTTCAAAGACTGGTGTTAGCTCCTCCAGCTCCAAGTAAACACCGTGTAGAAGATTTTGCTTTTGCTCTGAGTCTTCCAAAGCCATCTGGAGACAAAAATAAGAGCTTAGTTCAATCCATGAACGGTGAACATGGAAGTTTCACAGAGGTTACAACCAGAAGGAATCAGTTTTAATTTCCTGAATGTCATTGACCATTGCATATATGCCCAAAAACTTAGTTCAGACTAAAACACTTCACTCCTGAGGGAACCGAACTGCTGCATCCTGCAGGTGGAAAACTGAGAGACTGAAGCCATGATTTTAAGGGAATCAATTAGATAAAATAAGTCTACATGAGTATGACAAAAGGCATGAAGAGGAAGATTTCAAACTCAGAGAGAGGTCCACCCCAAAAAAAGAAAAGTTTGAGACTCTGGAGAAGATGCCTCTCCAGCTCCTGTGCCATGGTCAAGCTGACCCCAAGTACATGAACAAGACATGTCAGCCAGACACCTGTGAAGTGTTTTCTGCACACCAGCCTGCAGACAGCAGATGTAACAAAATGCTCCAGAAATTATCTGGCCAGTTGTGCATGATGGGAATATTCTTCTCATCTCCTGCAGCTAACTCAATGAGCTTTTGGATTAATTACAGCAAATGTCTTCATGAGGAACAGTGAGGATTGCAAGAAATGCATGTGATCTACTGAAGGAAAGGACTGAATGCATGTCTCAACTCTAATGCAAGCCTTGGGTGCATTTCCAAATCCACTAGTTTCCCATCCCAAAACACATAAAATGCTCCTCCACAAATGCAGGAGACAATAAGCTTTTGTCACAAAAATGTTCACAGATCTCCCCATTGTGGCTACGTGCTCTGTAACCTATCAGTCCAGAACAGTCAGCTACTGCTTGTAAGGAATTTTTATTAGTTTTTATACAAAAATCTATGTTCAGAGCACCAATTTTCTCTCTTGGCCTAAGCCAAGGGGTGGACATACAGAAAACTCAAATTTCAAATACGAAATTGCCAGGAATCCTCTTGGCACTTGCCTGGCCCTAATCTTCCCTGTAACATTACAAACAATTGATTCTTGAAATTACAAATCAGAATTACTTTCAAGATACAGTGAGAACTGTCTTCCAAATCACAATTCAATCTTTCAAAGTTTCCATCTAACACATAGACATCAAAATATCACTTTATCCCTTTTGGATCACACACACCCACTACAGAAAGAACCATTCATATTCAAGCACTAAAAACTGATTATAGCCAGGCAGTAGAGTAACAGAAGACAATCACACATTTCTGGAAGACAGATGTACTACAGTTCAGCACTTTCACAAGATATGTCCAACACCAAAAAGTATCTATCTATATTTCATGAGCTTCAAGTTAACTATTTTTCACTTAAAGGATTTATTGAAAACGGTAAATTATTTATGTCAGTAAGACTTAAGAATGCAAAATTGTGTCTGTACAGAGCAACCAGTTCTAACAAGACCATGTATCTGCATTAACACTTACCTGAAGGTCATCAGTACGTTTGCGCAAGCTTTTTGCAGAGTCATTTTGAGCATCTTCTCTTAGCAAGCAGTTGGTGTTTTCTATCCAAACTTTCACATTCTTCAAGAGTTCATCATATTCTTCCATCTTGTTGGCAGCCTAGGAAATTACAGGATTTTACAAAAAGGCACAAATGCATTTCTATTCACTGTCTAGGATAAACACATCTATGGGCAATATTAAAAGAAAACAGGATGCATTTTCATCAAGGTCAATTAAATCAGTATGGTGAAATAAACATCATAATTTTTCTGAAACAGTTTTGTGATTTCATGCTATCTCCTCTAATCAAGATAATTTTGGTGCTTACGTGCTTACATTTCATGGGGGCATTGTTGCAATTTATATGGCAATATTACTTAAATAGAGAGTCCATTAGCAGGGTCATAGAGAACCATTTCATCACCCATCCAGGGGCATGAATTCCCCATGCTAACCCTCCTCAACCATGGTGCAGAGCCAGTCCTTTGGGGTAGCAGCTGGAGGTGATGTTTACCATTCCAGAAACTCCTAGCTACAATAAGCCAATGCACCTACAGCAGACTTCTGACTCTTCATTCGAGAGCCTTTGATGATGTTTTGTGCAAAGCCTTCATTTTGTTTTTTATAAAATGTGATTTTTTTAAAACTTTTACATTTGCATCTACCTTGTTTAAAATGGCAGTTCTGCGCTCGGCAAGTTGTGAGACCTGCTGGTACTTCTGAAGGGGGGTCACTAAGATATCCATCAACTCCTGTGCGTGGCAGGAATCCTGCTCTACTATATCATGCACTTCTGCATCCAGTTCATTGAGTTTGTAATGCCAAAGGTCCAGCATATCCCAGATTTGCTGCATGTGGAGAGAGGGGAAATGAAATATAAGGTCAGGCTCAAAGATAACAGTAGAGTTATTTGTTCTTCACGTGGGGCATGTGGAATTACAAAGATTTCAGAACTGATATGACAAGAACAGAACACTCTGCATCTACCAGTATGATTTAAAGTGAAAAAACCCACGTATTTTCCTGTGAGAAAGAACGGGTAAATATTCACCAGCTAAATGCTTGCTTGTACTTCTCCTTTTACAGACATAAAATGACTGTAGGGCCATTTTATGCTCCTGCTAAAACAGGCTCGGTAGCAACAACCAAACATCTTTTAACACCCACAACATTTTTTTGGCAAGATTACCTTCTGAACTTCTTTGGCTTTTGCAATGTTTTCACTCTTCTGTTGTAACATCTTTTCAATAGCTTGAAGGCCATTGTCAATACTTTCTGCTTTTCTTTTCAGCACATACTGAGAAGAGCTCTGCAAGATTTCAAAGCCAACCTGCCAGAGTAAAGAGAAAGTGATATGGGAGATTACAAAGATCTACTTGTTTCTGTGGCCCACCTCACCAAAAATATTCACATTCTTTTTATGTTTCTCTTGACAAGTCACTTAAAAACACAGGAATGGAGTTACATTTGCAGGGAGAAGTGTTAATGTGAGCAGGTTCAACACTTACATGTTGTTCATTAATTTCCTCTCACTTAAAAATGACTGGTCAAGAAAGGCAGTTCCTGAAGAAACAAACAATAAGACACTGCAACTCCCTGGGTGCTTCGCTTCAGCTGCCCCTGTGCTAATCTGTGACAGAGGCTAATCATGCTGCATTGTGGAAAGGGTCACGTTTAGATTCGTGCTGTAAGAAACCTAGAAGGACACCTGTATGTCTCAGCTGATAGCTATTACTTCCACATAAGAAATAAGGGAATATGGAAGTGTACCAATAGATAGTGAATTTCTAAATATAAATTTAGAGATTTATTACTAAAATAAAAGGCTCTGAGCCCCATAAAGTACATGGAACTTAATTTTACTACGCAGAACTCCACAGAAATTAAAAGTCAGTGTGCTGGAGGGCCTGATTTCCTATGTAAAGAGAAAAACTCCCAAGTAAGCTGAAGCTGAGTAATTGCCTGAGCACAGAACTGAGCAACGCAGCAAGGTACCAGGTTACTACAGACTAGAGGAAGTGCAGGGAGTGAGAAAGTCCTTGCTCTTAGCCCAAAGTGACACCTTTTCTTACTAAACCCTGCTAGCTGTTAGGGTCAGCCAAGCACCAGGAAATTGTTAAATCATGGTCAATTCTTTGTATGTTGCAGCCCTAGGATTTATGGGGCATATGCACATTGAACAGCTTTATGCTGCATTGACACAAAAGATTTCTAGTTTAGTAGTTATTCTGGTTTTAAGCTCCTTGTACTGAAATACTTAATTTCTCTTCCCACAAAAAGGATAAAGATCATTATTTAGCTAACAAATTATTCAACCATTCTTATTTCTTAATTTTATTAGCATTATTTATTATTGATAGACTCCAACATGTAGTGTCAGACCAATATAATAATACCCATAGTAAAGTATTGTATTGATAAAATTGTATTAATCAAAATAAACATATAGCAAAAAAGAACTACAGTGCTCCTCTCAAATACCCTTGCTTTATATAAAAAAGCTATGAAGTCCAGTCTGTACTTAGTGCCTAAGACTCCTTGGAAAAAGGAACCCAGACTGTAATCACCAAACACTTGACCATTACTACTATTCTGGAGTATACCAAACATGAAAAATTATTGCGGTTTGTACTGCTAGTTTCCAAAAGAGAAGAGAATCATGTATGAATGATGTGACACTGTTGTAAATGAGAAGCAGACCAAGCACGGACTTCCTATTTTTCCTCAGAAAAAACGCTGCATCCGTCAATGTTCTGGTCATCGGTAGGGCAGGATTTTAATTTCAAGACTTCTTACTGGGATAAATTTATTGTATTTTTCACATAAAATGCATAGCATCGAAAGTACAATTTATTTTCATTCCTAGGTTAGCAGATTTAGAAGAAAGCAGAATGCCATTAAAAGATGACAAGTTAATTCAATTTAACACATGCTGGTATCTCCTAGTATGTAACTAAACCAATCTCCAGTTCCACTAGGATTTATTTTGTTTCCTAAATGCACGTTAAAAAATTCCAAGATGGTTTATACTGTTTTCCCCTACCTAAATGTGAAAAGCAAATGTTATCTAGTTTCCAGGACCGCTTCCTTCACTCCAACATGTAATGAGTACATTGGGATAATTTTTTATCTCAGTAAACGCAACAGTAAACAACAAAAAAACCCCAAAGTATAAATACTGTTTTACTTTCCTTCTCCTTCTCTCTCCTACCTAGTTGTTGTTTCTAAAAAGATTGGTTCCATTTTGAAACAGAAATTACGAAGTTAACCAAATTAAAACTAATAAGCTGTAATGACTATGTCTCTAAAAATTTAATGCAACATAAAATGAATGAATAATCTGATAGACACTAACAAGTAACTGGATTTAAAAATTGTTTTATTAAACTTTCAAGTTTTATCAAATAAACTGAGGTTTAGCCTTTAAAATTATCATTAAACATTATTATTTCTGAAGTAAGAGAAATGAAAGTTTTTTTTCTTTTTAAAAGTAACATAAATGAATAAACAACAATGATAATAATTATACCAGGCTAAAATCTGACCCCAAACTCACAGTATTACTCCATTTTCCTTTAATATTGCTTTTAGTTAATTGCTTATACCCGCTGTAGATAGAAGACATTGCAAAAAGCCAAGGCAATGTTGTTTAGTTATTTAAATTCCCTGCCTGCTTTTAAAGGAACGCAAGCATGTCCCAAGGGGTGGTATAAAGAATCATGCCATGATACCCTACCATGTGTGCAAATTAGATAAAAAAAAAAAATCCAGTTTCAAAGTCCTCTTTTATCTCAGTTCTGAAAATATCTTCTCAGTTAAGCTATACAAACTTCCCAATCAACTTCGACTACTAGTTCATTTTAAGAATCAGACTGGATAGAAGATGGCATCTATAGAATGTCTAAGACTTTATTGCTAGTGGTTCTGCCATGTCCTCTTTTAATAGAAAAGATAAATATTATAATCGTACTGCTTACTGTAAGGTTATTCTAAAAGGAGGCAGTTAACATAAGGAATCTTTCCTTGTGCATACATTTTTACCGAGAGGAAAATGCAATTGAAAATAATCAATGTTTCAAGTTGAAATTTACAGTTACAATATTCATCAAATATTGCTGTACTTATTTATACATTACAAAAAAGTAAATATGAAAATTACATCAACAGTTACCTTGTCTTCTAGGTCTTGCAATACTTTCTTGCAGTTCTCCAACTGTGTTTCAATCTCTGCAGGAACTACTGTATACATTTCGGAATACTTGATCTGGAGTTTCTCCATGATATCCTTTAGTTTTTGACTTTCTTTACCAATCACACTCTGAACCTCCTACAAAATTAAGAATAACTTTAGCAGTTTTTCCCAGCTTTTACTGAGTACATGTGCATGTGTGTATACGTACATATGCATATACACACATACATACATATTGTGTTTTATATTTCCTACCACAATTATGATTTGGAAAAGTTGGCTTTGTGATATCAAACCTAATTTGACTACCTCTGCAAGCAGATTAACTTTGAGAATTACTCACTCTTTTAATCAACTGATGCTTTTCAATCTGTAACAATTAATTAAACTTGATGCTACTCCATGTCAGGCAACTGACACACTGATGTTTATTGACAGGTATAGCAATGTAATAATTTGAAGTGCTTCTATGATTAAATGTTAAACTTTGTGCTCCTCCTTTTGTCAAAAGTGCATTTTCTCTTTGAAAGACGTTTAATAGCCAACGTTAATTCCTTCATTATTATGAACAACACAAAGCCCACAAAAAGCAACAGGTTTCAAGCTGAAGTGTCTGCTTTCAGGCAATTATGCAGAGCAGCACAGCAGGCTCCTTTCAAAACAGTAGTTTCCAGTTCTGCATGAAGAATGTGGGTTTTATGAGATAAAAGAAACTCGAACAACTGTCTACAGACGGTGGCCTAGAAATAAAATCTGATCTAAGTCCTCGTGCAGAAAGAATGAAGAAACTCATTTGTTTTGAAGGTTTTCTAGAATTTCAAGTTGGACAGTTCTGTTCGTTTGCTTTATAGTTCCTTTTTCCCAATGCTCAGCTGTTGGAGAAACTCAAACGTTAACTCAGGTTATTGGGGAAAATGACCTAAAGCTTCTACCAGGCAATGAAAGACATTAAAATTAACATCCTTTTCTTTTTCAATCAGGGGTAATGGTAATCCATTAACTCCTAGTCTAAACTTGGGAATCTTTTCCCTCGCACAAATACAGTGCACAGAAGAAATATGTAAGAGTCTGAGATTGATGTATTTCCTGTCATCCCATGACAACTGGGTCTGATATTGAAAAACTCAAAACCATGAAATAGCTGTGTGCCTCATTCTACCACAGAGAAGGCTGTTGCTGTCAAATGGCCCAATTAAGATTGTGCCAACATTTGTGGGAGTTTATGGATTCCCCACATTGAATTTGAAATAATCAGTTACGCTACTCTCCAAAACAAAACATGTCTCTGCAAATCGGTTTCTCTATATAAACACATGTTCACACTTCACAGATCATTTAGCTGGAAAGCAGATGTCTGTCAAAACTGTCCCATTTTTTTTCCCAGAGGACTAGATTATATCACTTCCCATTTGCATATTCATCTATGTTGGTGAGTTAAAACTCTGCCACCTGACAAACCTAGATTTGTCATCTGGAAGTGAAAGAGGGATTTCCACTCCATAAATGCAATGGAGCTCCAAATAATGCTAGAGATTTTATAGAATCTAGGTTTTCTTTGGAAGTAGGGATGAAATTGCCCTGCAGATTTTGGCTTACTGATGTTTGTATTAGGTAAAATTAAGGAATTTTTCAATCCTTTAAGCTGAATTTTCTCAAAAGGAACAAGCCTACCGTGATGTACTGCTACAAAGAAATCATTTGATGGGATTGCTGCTAACCCTTGCATGTGCCAATTGCGTCAGGAACAGGAACAAGGTCTAAACTCACTTTTCGGTGAGTTCTAGGTGCTCAAAGTAGCACAGATTGGATATGAGGAAAAAGAGCAGGTATCCAGCACCTGCAGAGGTAGCATTTCCTCCTGAATACAAAGAACTCAATAAAAGAGCAGACCCAACTCTAAATTCTAATTCTAAATAATTTTAAATAGAAAACCAGCCCTTTCAGATAAATCCACAAGGTTTCATCACAGTAATGCTGGCTCATAGGTTTTCAGAACTTCCTAAAGATGTAGTTAACATTTCTCTCTCATGCTAACCCCTAGGAAAACACTCATATATGCCACCACGGTCTTTGGCTTCTGTACTTTTCCTATGCCTTTGCCAGCTTCAAGCACCCACCTTCTAAAGAAAATACATGCTGGGGACCCCCAACTAGTTTTTATACAAGACTCAGCGAAGAGAGCCCAAATTTGTAATAGACCTTAGTAGGCCAAAATAAATAAATTATAAAGTTCTATAGTTAAACGATAACTCAAATATAATTAAAAATAAATTTTTGATCAAGATTTAAAAATTAAGATAGTAATATAAACACGGTAAGACTAAACTGAAACAAATATAATCAAAATAATAAAGAAACAAACCCACATTCAGGAAGTGTTAGGAATAATAACATTGCATAAAGTCAAAAATTCAAAGGATAACAAAAATACACTGAAATGATAGAAATGTATAGACAGAGTTGCTGCAGAGTGCTGGTTGCTGCTGGTGGAGACTGTGGTCTTGATAACAATTTGATTTCTAAAACGCAATCACCAAGTTAACCCCCGATGTGGGACATCAGATCCAGAGCATCTGGAGCTGCCCTGGCTAGGTATGCAGAGGGGGAAAAGGCGCAGGATATACACTCAGCAGTCCTTCCTAGAAGGCACGCAACTGGCTGTGAAACTCTATGCAACCTGGAAAGACTTCATGTGGCTGCTAACTGGAAGTCACAGAGGGAGAGGAATGCAAACCCAGAACAAGGCAGGGCCAGTCATATTATGCTGAGCCAGATTCATTCTCTTTAAGTCAATGTGCATATTCATATGCATATACTTTGCCACTAATTTTATTTGGAGCAAGTTCAAGCCCCAGCATAAGAGAGAACATATTCCGAATGTCCCCACACAATAACAGAGCTGTCACCAACCTCCAGTTGTCCTGTCTTTCCAGGAGCATCCTGTAAAAACACAGATGCAGCATTCTGTAATGCATTTGTCACAGCGCTTATTTCTTCAGTGATCTTGTTCCTCTCTTGAATCTCAGCTTGTACAGAATCCTTATGGTCTTGAGCCTTTTCATACAACCTATGAAAGATTTCCAGCAAGAATACATTAATTGTTAGACTCTATGCTAAGTAGGAGTAATAAAAGAGCATGCTTAATACAGATAATTTTAAAATATATAACCAGAACACATTTGTCTGTATTTTAATAATATACTCTGTAACTAAATCTCTTGAGTTTCTGTCCTTTATTGTCTCAGTTTCTTCAAAAATGAGTCTTCAGATATTGCTAAACAAAGTATGTTTGGTAGACCAAACCAGATAGCATGCATATTTAAACAGCAAACAGAGCTCAGGTTCTCAGAGTCTGAAAACACTGGCAGAGCAGAAGGCGTTCACAAAGATTTCCATGTCAAAAAGCAGGCATGGAGAAGGGTGAGTAAAATCACAGATTTGCAAAAAATATTTGAGGCAAGTTTTAAACAGTGGCACTCACTTAGTAAGGCAAAATTTGCGTTGTCACAAAAAGCACAAGGTCTGATTTTTGTAAGAGTGGAAGACCCACATATCTCATTCAAGTTCACAAGAGCTGGAGAGTCCAAAATTGACCATCATCCCTTCTGATTCGTTCTACATTTGAACACATATTGCAGCCCCCACATGATATGGCCAGGCTCAGGTCTTCTCCCTAGCTACTATCTCCCAATGCCCATGCTGGAGACAGCAGATGAGTTAGATGGAGCATTGGCCTGACCCAGAAGGGCATTCACTATCTTTTTAAGTGCATTACAGACTTCATATATTCTTTAATACCCAATAAACCGTTGTGCTTATAAGTAGTCCTATGTCGTATCTTCAACAGAAATTTCACACCACTTACTTTTTACAGCGATCCTGCATTGCCTTTATCTCACATAAGGCGGGAAGGGCAGCTTCTGCCTCAGTGTTTTCAGATGTATTCAGGATGTTTTTTATTCGGTGAAGAAGTAAGAGTAAGAGGAGCTGTTGCTGGTTGATGTTTTCCTCAAATGAGTTCACAAAATCTAGTAATTCTACCAGTTCCTCTCTGGTGGCCTTTTCTTTCTCTTTAAGACTTTCTGGCTGTTCTTCCTGGAGCTTATCGAGAATTATTGTTTCTCGTTCCAGCTAAGTAAACAGCATGTCAAAGCATGAGATAAAGTGCTTTCTTATTCCATCGCCTTATGTTACATTATTCATTTACTCATACGCATGACTAAGTACTGGGAATTACATAGGCAGAGAGCTTGAACCTCTGAAGCGTGCCAAAACATTTCAGTTTGCTGTAACAAAGCACGTAACCACACACAGAGTTCTTCTGGGTTGAGAATTTGTACTATAAATATCCCCAACATTTTTCACTCCAGGTTCAAGAAAGGCTGGGGATAACTGGCTGATCAGTGGGTGGAAAATAATGTTCTGCACTGATCTCAGCCCTTTATATGCCATTTTACTGAGGGCCCCATCCCTATCACATTCCACAAAACTTACAGTTTGTGGAGCAACTCACCTCTTCATTGATGAATTTCCATTCCTGCTTTAGCTCTTCACAGTTAATTTCCAGCCCTTTCGCTGCCTCAAGCAAACCCAGCCAATTTTCCCACAGCACTGTTACAATCCTGCCCAGTGCCCTGTCACTTCTCTTGCATAATCTCATCAGCTCTCCAGAGACCTGCCTCAGCTTCACAAGATCATCTTCAGCCGAGTCAATGTTGGAGACCAAAATCTTATAGGAAAAATAAACAAGTAAATAAATAAAAAAATACAATCAGAAGTGTTAATGAAGCATTCAGTAACATGATTAGGATCCTCTAATAAAATGGCAATGACTCCACTGAGCTGGTTAAATACTGGTGTAATGACAGAATTCTGTTGGCCAAGACTGTGGAAAAAGATGGGGTAAATAAAACAAACAAAACAAACTGAAGAACAGTGTGCCCAGGCAATTAGGTTATTCTTACTTCTTCCTGGTTATTTGGAAGGGAAGAGAAATGAGCAGGAGTTACAGATATACAAAATGACAAGCCTGTAATATGATGAGTACTAAAAAAGAAGACAGCAAAGAGGTTCATTATAGCAGAGGTCTGGCGGGGAGGTAGCAAGAGAGTCCTGGGTGAAGAAACAGGAAATTCTCTGATTTTCACTTCTGAGGGAAAACAGCAGCAATGTTACAAATCTGATCAGTCCTGGTCCTGCAAAGGAGCAATGAGGGACCTGAACAGAAATGAAACACCTTAAGCACAGATAATGTTTGATTTCTACAGCAATAAATATGTACTCATTTTACATGGCCTATTACAATCTCGTCTTTTTATAGGTATATAAATATATTCTGTGGATTTATATATGCATAAATACAGGATAAAGAATTTCACTTCTTTCTACGATGATATCATACGGTTTGCATAGCTGCTACATCATAGTTTTGCACGAGCTTTTCAAGTTCTTCAGAGCCTCTCTTACCTTGCTTTCTTCTAGGTGCTCCAAAGCTTCTTTATAAGACATCGGTATTTGAGACAAAGACTGTCTAAGCATCTTTTCCAGTTTGTTAAGATTATCACACACCTTATCTTTGGTTTTTGTGTAGCTTTTGTATTTTTCAATATACCTGTAGGAAACAATTAATAGACAATTAAAATTTGTTGTGGTTGCTCCTCTCTCCAACCATAATGCCCACTAGAATAAAAGAAAAAAAAAAAATCTTCTGAACTAGAGGTCCTTACTATTTTGCAAGTTACCTTCAATTAGCATTTGTTATACACTTCAGATCCGATATCTGAGATACTTCAGAGATGCAGGTACAAATGCCCCAGAGGTAAAGAAATATAGGTACGTATATACGCATATCAGCCATGGAGCTGCTCAAAAGAATTGTATGTCTTGATCTAATTCTCCACCCTCCTCAGCCATTCCCAAAAATTAGTTCCCACTTTGTAACACACATTCTATTTGTCCCTCCAACATGTGGTCTGTACAATCCCAATTTCTTATTTTCATATCTTATCATCTCTTTTCTATTACCATAGCCTTTAAAGTCACCCAATTCTTTGATTATAAAAGCAGATTTTAAGGTTATGCTCAACAGAACCACAAGCACTGGGTCATGAGCCAGCAATTTAAAAATGCTTTACTCTATCTCCCAAACTTTTTCTGTACATGTACCTGAAGGCCCTTCAGATCCCTTCCATACTTATATTTGAAGGAAGGAAACTATGGCCTGTGTCTTGTTTGGTCTTTACTTTCTCTAGCCATCAGAATAGCCTATGGAAGACATGCATTAGGGCCCCCCTCTGAAAACTATTCTAACCTGCACCAGCACTGAACTAGAGACTGTGGAAATGTGCTCTCTTCTGATGCTGGCACCATATGACACTCAGTTGAGCCCCACACATACTTTTTGGAATATACTAAAAATGATTGCATTGTAAATTATTAGCAATATGCTTATTGTCTGGTAATTTTCCTTCCATTACAATCACACCTGGAAACAACAGAAATGCTGACAGTTCTTTCTGCTGAATTACCTGGTTCTACCAGAGCAGAAACAACTGCATTTATTATCAGTCATATTTCTCATAATAAGGAACACGATCTAGGAAGATCTCTTAAACCTACCTCTGTTCATCAGCTTCCTTTCTTTGAGCCTTCTCCCCTAATGCCAAACTCTTATTGACTAGTTCTGTTAAAGTATTTTCCAGACATATTTTGTCTTCTGGTTTCACTAGGTTTTTCAGCTTGGAGTACAGGTTTTCTATGTTAGCCTTCGCAGAGTCGAATTCTTCTTGTTTCCATTGTAGAGTTCGACAGACCTCCTCTGAGCTACCAAGCTCTGCTGCGGCAGACTTGACTCGAGCTTCATAGTCCTCGAGGAACCTGGCAGCCCTCTGAACAGCCTTTGTATAAAGCTCACCAGTCTTACATGCCTCCTCCAGAGCACTCTGAAAGTGTTAAAAAGACAAAGGAACAATCAAGAAAGACTGCTGTGCTCCTCTGGATCACCAGATGGTCTTCTCAGAATTTCACATCTGGTTGTCTTTGAGACCAATGCTCCCAGAATTGGCCTGAGAAGGTGAGGGAGGACGCATGGCAAGTGCACTCTGCTACCTAGGTACTCACAGAGCAGTGCTGTAACCTATGGATTTATTGCCCTCAACGATAGGAACGGGGGTTATGAGGGAACTGCCAATACTAGAAAAGTCCAGAGAGAAGGATGGCAGGACACAGGAGCCATAAGATCCCTTATGGACATGGCAGTATATGTCCTGTTCAGACAAGGAAAGCCCACACGTTGACGCTTTATTCTGCTCCAGGGGATATCTCCACTACAACTTGCCAAACTGCTTCTCACTAAATCCTCTTCTCGTATGTATTTATACACAGAATGATGTGTAACTTGGCCAGCTCTTGGATTCCCACAGGACAGAGAAACTTTGGCATTGTCCTTCCCACACAATACCCAAGCAGTGAAGATGATGCACAGCAAACCAGGAAATCTGGCAGCAGGACCATAAGTCCATCAGGGACGCCGAGTCCCTCCCCCCTGTTATTAGCTACTACCTCATATTTCCTCATTTGTATCCATGGATCTTTTGGGTAGTCAGGGCACAGGTCTTCTTGACCAGGACACAGGTCCAGAACCTCTCTGCTATGAAGGTTACCACTCTTCTGGTTTCCAACATAAATTTATTCACTCTTTCTCCTTGTATTACATTGCCCTTTAGCTTAAGCAGTCCTTTTCCATCCATTAACTCTACCTCCAGCCTAATTAAGTTTCTCAGCTAGATTTCCCACTTGCCCTCAGCTTACCAGGTTGAGCAAATTCAGTTTTAACTGCCCTCAACATTTCTCATCCCTCTAACAGCAACTGTTCCAGTTTGAGTGGACCTTTCCTGACAAAGGCACCAAGAATAAGGCTGATCCTCCAGCAACACCTTATCAATGCCTTATACACTTGTGTGAAAGCCTTGGATCCTGGTTGCCTTTCCTTTGCTTACCCTTCCTGAGGCCTGATCACATTGGTTTGAACTGTGCTTTACTTTCCTTGATCATTCCCAGCTGGGAAGCTTTTTCTTTATAGTAGAAACAAGGAACTTCTGGGTTTTTTCATCATTGTCACTATTGAAAATGTTATGTAAAATCAGCCCCAAGAATAACCCCAGGACAACTGCACCCAGTCTCTCTTCAGCTCAACATTTCAACACCACCTTTTCCTTCTTCCCCTTTACCTGTCTTTTCTTGTGCTAATCCCCACTGCTTGATTCTAATCAAACTGAATACAAATAATTTCTTGCATCCTTAGTTTCTTATCATCATTCCCATCATATCCACCAAAGCAGAGAATATGATGGGCCAATTCAGTTATCAGAATAAAAGGAGGATATAAGTCATGAAAATATAAACACTACAGTCACAGACACCTGATCTAATTATTGGGAAAAGACATATGGCCACACCTTACTTTTATTAAATATACTTACAACACGGGCAGCAATGTCTGTCTTCAGCTGTATTTCATGATGTCGCAGTGTCTCTAATTTTGTTTCTGTAACAGCAGCAAGAGATTTTTCTTCTTGGTTTTCCCTCTCTTTTTCCATTATACATTTAATAGCAGAAAACTTTGCTTGCATCATATTCTGAATTGCTTCCCATCGCATCTTTTCATACTGCATTATTTTTATGTCTATCAGAAGTGGCTGCTGGAGCTCTAATTGAATATGTCTTATGATGTGGAATATATGTTTTACTTCATTCTGGGTATCTTCCTTGTTTACCCATTGGAGACCAGAGATCAAGTTTTGAAGAAACTGATTCAATTCCTCAACATCTTTCTCCAGGTTCTTTATTTCTTTCCTCTTAGATTCTTTGAATGGTGTACCAAAGACCTCATTTTTGTTTATTTGATTTGCTGCTTCCTGGATTAAGTACAAGATTTGTTGAACTGTCTGAAACAGAATCTGTGCAGATATAAGATTCTCAGCAGGAGAAGAGCTAGAGCTATCATTTAGGACGTTAGCTTCTTTTCTTACAGTGGATGTCACAGTCTGGATTTCATTTAGCAATTCCTGAATCTTACTGCATTCCCTAACAATATTATCAAAGCGTATTATCTTCCCTTTAATTTTATTTTTAATTTTAAAAAATTTAGTTTGCAATTCATCCAGCTGCAGTGAGTCCCATTTTAGACCTACGCACTCAAAGATTTCTTTGTACTTCATTATTTGTGACAAATTGGACTGAAAAGCTAATGCTTTTTCTTTAAGTGCTTTGCATTTATCCTTCACTTCCTGCTTGGCACCTAATAATTCATCTTCTTCCAGGTTCATTTCACCATAATGTAGATCATTAAGATCTTGCTGCAATGAAGTTATTCCTTCCGAAAACTCTCTGTAGACAGCTATCTTTTTCTCTCCTTCATGAAGTTTACTCTGGATTTGCCTCTGTGTCTTCCTTGCTCTATTCTTCAGACTTCTTAACTGATCAATCAAAAATAGTTGTTCAGACAGGCTCAGTTCCCCAGCTGTGACCTGACTCTCTTTACAGTGGGATGAGATAAGCCCTTCTATTTCCTGTATGTCCTTTAAAATCTCCTTTAAAATGGCTTGTTGATTGATTAATTCTGACCATGTGCTGGTTTGGTGCATGTCAGGCCTGGCAAGCATCTCAGCATTTCGAAGCTGACAGTGAACTTTTTCTATTTCTGCGATAAGTCTTTGCCTCTCCTCCAGCTGGAGCTCTAGGTGCTGTAATCTTTGAGTTGATTTTAAAACAAGAGCCTTGTATGAATTCTGCAATGTTTGTAAAAGGAAGGTCATCTCAGAGACCTCCTCTGGCTTCAAGTTGGGAACGATGTGCTGGAGCCCATACTCCAGTGATACAATCACAGGCTCTCTGTTTAGAACTTCTGTGCTCATAAGCTTACAATTTCTGATCTGTGATTTAACATCACTGGGGAAAAGTGCTGCTTTCTGATCAAGAGAGGACAGTGAATCTTTGACCCATGAAATATTTTCTTTCAGCCTCTTCATCATTTCATGTTTCATGAGAGCAGGACCAGTGATTTGAACATCCTCTCCAGGAGTTTGTTTCACTGATAATGCTTCCAATTTGCTCTGCAAATCATTTATAGAGTTCTCCAAAGCTGCCTTCTCTTGATCACTCCAAATTCTTTTCATCTGCAGTTCAATCCTTCTTTTTAATAGAGAAAGACCATGTTTAATGTCCTGTAGCTCTGTGGTCCAAAGTACAGGGTATTTGGCTTTTCCTTCAGCTGAGGAATGTAACTCTGCTTGTAAAAACTGCTCTTGTATCAGCCTCTGAATATCCTGTGCTTTATTCATAAGCAGGTTAAATTCATGGATTTCTGCCACAACTTGATCATGTTTCTTTTGCACTGCTTGTTCCATGTGTTGCCACCATTGCTCCAGTTGCCTCATTTGGCTTTCGGTTAACACTTTATCCATGCATGTTAAATGCTGAGACAAACTTTCTTGCTGAGTTTTCAACTGGTTTAAGACATCTCTTTCTTTTCGTAAGGACGCTATGCATGCCTTAATTTTCTCCAGAAGAACTGTGCTGTTCATAGGACCCCTGCCAAAAATATGAGTAGTGTTTAAAAAAAAAAAATTTCCTAAAACATGGACTAGACACGTTTTAAAAGGAGAATGTTACTGGTTAGAAAACGATTCACTCACTTTATTCACTTAATCACATGTATCTCTCAATGTTCTCTCACAAATCTCCTAATCACCACTGCAGTATCATTATTTCTTGCTTATCTGTACAGCATTAGCTATTTCTAGATATCTCTGCAGGAAAAGTATATTCTAATCTATACTCCCTAAAATCGCAGTATATACTAATACAGAATGTGTCATTTCGTAAAGGAATATGGCCTCCCTTTAAAGTTACAATAAATAAAATTTTAAAAATCAACAATAGTGTTAAGTCATCTCTAAGTGAATTAACAATATTTTATGGTAATTTTTTATTTACAATGAAGACAAAACTTAGTTATATGAAAAACCTCAAAAATTCCCATTCATTCAAGATTAATTTGGAGGAATGAATCTACTCATCTTTTATCTCCAGGAGTATTTTGAAATTCCCACCTAAAATACATTCAGCAGCTAGATTTTCATTTAATTTTTTTCAATCTCTTTGCTGCAAATTAACGATTTTATAAATTATTTTAAAGATTTTCAAATTATTGTGATACATTACTGTGACCAATAGGCTAGTTCCACATTTTGAAGGCTAATTCATAAAAGGTACTAAATATTTTGCGTGCTTTGGTTACCTCTGAATTGGTACTATAGACTTATTTATTGCCACAGAATTCTTCCTATGAAATAAGGTTAATTTTCAGAGTAATGAGATATTTCACTCAGAAAAAAATTCAAACTGATGAGTCCTTAAAGAAAAATTAGTATTTCACATCTGCCATAATTTTGCAAAAATATTTTAATGTGGCTTTTATATAGGTTTTTAGGACAGTAACCATTTCTTTGTTTTGCCTGAAAATAAAAAGAGTAGATGTCGCTAAAGGACAGCAGACAACCAGCAGAAATGCTTCTGTTTAAGCCTGTTTAAACTTACAAACCTATAAGACTTCTCTTGCTACCTAACGTTAATGAGATGGATAAAACACCATATTCCTGTTTGAGCATTACTGAAGTATGGCACAAAATTCAGTCTAGGACCATATTTATTCTGCAACCTATTAACAGAAACCCTCAACTATACTTACATTTTTATGTTATCTTTTTCTGTTGACAAATTTTTCATTGAGGACTGTGCAGCAGAAAGTTTTTTCTGGTATTCGTTAATTAAACAGTACTGTTGTTGCTTCACTGCCTTAACAGCATCTAGTTCTTGAAGCAGCCTGTCCCAGCAGGGCACCGCAGGCTCTGTGGTTTGCAGCTCTGCTCTGTTTGATCCTGTTGCATTGGGAAACGCTTCTTGACTATGACACAAAGTTTTTGCTTTCCATGTTTCCAGTTCAGTTTGTAAATTCTACAATCAAGCCCATCACAGAGAAAGGATTAAAAGAAGATCTTAAACACTTTCAGCTTTCAGCACAAAATACAGTTAAATACTGATACATCTACAAACATATGCTTGCTCTGTCCCATGCAAATGAGCACGCATGCCTGTGCACATCATGGAAGTGCACGCACAATCACAGGTGTATCTACTACAGCACTCTAGAAGAACAGTACAAAATATGGTATTTACATGGACATATTTGCAGTAAGGCACAGTGTTTTTAGATTACCTGGCAAACTGACTAATCATGATGTCAAACCATAGATAAGACTATATGCAACAGTTTTGTTTTGTCCAAGTGAATCACAATTCTGCAAGTATATCACTACACTAGCAACGAGGAATGGCTTTGCAATTCCCATACCTCCAGCTCTTTTAGTTGTGCATCTATGAGCACGATATCCAGTTCAGCCACTTCATTTTTCAGCTCATTGACCTTTTGTTCCTCTTCAAAATATTCCGTGTTTACTTGCACTCCAGGAAATAGTTCCTTCTGGACAACCACTTCTGCACCTGTGTCCTACAAAGCAAAACAGGATTCTTATTTCTGAAGGTCCTAAACCAACAAGTTTTCTGACTGCAACACTTAGCTTTACATGTTCAAGCCATGCCTAAATCCTGCTGTGGCTTCCCCCACAGCCTCTGTGGGTCAACCAGGACCCAGAGGCTAGAACCTCCATCACTACCCCTCACCTCTGCAATCACCCTGGCTTGCCAGCACTGCTCAGACAGGTATGAAATTTCTGCCTGTCATTTTAAGTTTGAAACTCTGATATCTCCACCTTCAAATAACATCCTCCCTGCATCCACCTCTGCTACTGATAAATTCACAGGTCTATTCTATCTTCTCCCCCTTCTCCTTACACATTCACAGACCTTTAACCTCTCCTCACACCCACATTCCTTCTGCTCAGAAGGACAGGTTTAACAGCCCATCAGCTGAGCTAAGGTTATTGCCCAAGTGGATGCTCTTAGCCAGCCCCAGTTCAGATGTAAAACATAATCCTCTAAATCACCTTCAGCTATTGCAGACAACGACATAAGTGAAATGTCACAGGTTTATTGGGTCACATGGTGATACCTTAAAAATCTCTCTGCATTTCCCTTGCCCCAGTACCTGTCTATGTCTGGTGTAAACTGTGATCTGTTCCACATATAGACTTCATGTGAGTGAATGCTTACAAACACAAAGATATGGCTACAGTGTGAGCTTCTCCATGGTACCAACATATCAAATGAGCAATGGTAAAAAATTCTTGTTTGATAAACTTACTGTATTGCTACTTTAGATACTATTTTACTAGGAAGCAGACAGCTATCCCTGCAGCCATATCACTTGTAAGCTGCCACTGCCGTCTGTCTCTCTGTGGGTCATGAGCTATCCAAAATAAACCTGCTTCCAAGTGTGGGAAACATGTAGCACATTGTAGACACTATCGGAAAAGAGTAATTCTATTTATTTGAACTCTTTTGGTTATTTTCACTGAAAATTGAAGGGGACCACTCATGAAATAGTCAATCAGAGAACTTTTCCATTTCTCTGTGTATACATCCATAACAGTTGTATCAATTCAGACATAAGATTTCATCTTAAGAGTCTTTGAAGTGCCATAGAACTGAGGTAAGCAGAAAAACTCAGCTAAGCTATCACAGAGTGAGGAGGAAATCCACTTTACCAGATTGAAATATAAATGCATCAAAACACACAGAAAAGTAAGTGTCCTGACACTAAGAAAAACCTCAGGATTGCTGTGTACATGTTTTGCTTGTTTGTATGACGTTCTCAACGTACACCATGGCACTGCCTCCCCGGATACACAGACACATAGACAGTGTCAATCTCCCCATACAACAGTTTTAATGTTTCCCATAGTTTTTCAGTCCGTCAGATGGTTGGAGAGGGAGGAAAATATGAGAAGGAAAGAGAATGAGAGTTGCTAACCAGCTACTGTCCTTCAGGTAGAAAGCCAGGGCTCCCCTGTTGACTCTTCACAGTGCAGGCCTGTGGGAAAACTCCGAACATGACTCTGGCTTCAGGCTAGGGTATAGCCCACAGTCTAAATCCGTTCTTATCCAACACCTTCCTCAGGAAATCAGCAGAACCTACTTTCCCTTCCCTTTCCAAGCTCCAAATCAACTGAATACAAACATTTACAGATTACGTTTAGAAGTGAAAATCAGTCAATTTAGAACAAAATAGAACAGAATAGAACATTGTCCAAATGCCTCTTAAAGGCTTGGGGCATCAACCACCTCTCTAGGAAGCCTGTTCCAGTGTTTGAACACCCTCTCAGTAAAGAAATGCTTCCTAATGTCCAGTCTGAGCCTCCCCTGGCACAGCTTTGAACCATTCCCATGCATCCTATCACTGGGTACCAGGGAGAAGAGATCAGCACTTCCCTCTCCACATCCCCTCCCCCAAAAGACAGCCCCAAAGTCCTTAGCTGCTCCTCATAGGACATGCCTTCCAGCCCTTTCAGCTGCTTTGTTGCCCTCCTCTGGACACATTCAAGGACCTTCACATCCTTCTTAAATTGCGGGGCCCAGAACTGCCCACAGTATTCAAGGTGAGGCCACATCAACACTAAATACAGTGGGATAATCAGCTCTTTTGACTGACTCTGTTTAATGCACCCCAGGATGCAGTTTGCCTTCGTGGCTGCCAGGGCACACTGCTGACTCATTTTGAGCCTGCTGTCAACCAGCACCCCCAGATCCCTTTCTGCAGGGCTGCTCTCCAGCCATGGCTCTCCCAATTTATACATGTGCTCAGCGTTACTCGATCCCAGGTGCAGAATTCAGCATTTAGATTTGTTAAATTTCATAACAATAATCATTGCCTAATGCTCCAATCTATCTAGATCCCTCTGCAAGGCATCTTGTCCCTCAAGAGAGTCAACAGCACCTCCCAGTTTGGTATCATCAGCAAACTTGCTAATAATGCATTCAACTCCTGCATCTAGATCATTGATAAATATATTGAACAGAACTGGGCCTAGAATTGAACCCTGAGGAACATCACTGGTGATGTTTCACTACAAGAAAGACATTGAGGTGCTGGAGAGAGTCCAAAGAAGGGCAACGAAACTGCTGAAGGGTCTAAAGCACAAGTCTTATGAGGAGCGGCTGAGGGAACTGGAGTTGTTTAGCCTGGAGAAAAGGAGGCTGAGGGGAGACCTTATCGCTCTCTACAACTACCTGAAAGGAGGGGGTAGCGAGGTGGGTGTTGGTCTCTTCTCCCAAGTAACAAGTGATAGGACAAGAGGAAATGGCCTCAAGTTGTGCCGGAGGAGGTTTAGATTGGATATTTGGAAAAATTTCTTCACCGAAAGGGTTATCAAGCATTGGAACAGGCTGCCCAGGGAAGTGGTGGAGTCACCATCCCTGGAGGTATTTAAAAGACAAGTAATGTGGTGCTTAGGGACATGATTTAGCGGTGGGCTTGGCAGCATTAGGTTTATGGTCGGACTCTATGATTTTAAAGGTCTTTTCCAACCTAAACGATGCTATGATTCTATGATGATTGCATTGTTCTGTAAATGCTTTTCGATAGTACCCACTATGATCTTCTCCATAATTTTCCCAGGAACTGAGATTAGACTAACAGATCTTTAGTTTCCTGGGTCTTCCCTCACCCCTTTCTTGTAAATTGGAATAACATTGGCTAGCTGCCAGTCAGCAGGGATCTCATCAGACTCCCAAGAACTTTGGGACATTTTGTTGGGGTTTCCAGTTAGAGCAGATATGCAAGTCCCAGGTAAGACCTGCCAATGGACATGCCAGCTGTGGACCTGCCTATAGATTTAACTGTGAAGATTAGATCTGGCCCTACCTTTGATTTAAGAATGTGAAAGCCAAGGATCAGCAGTCATGGGGCACTTGTGATCTAACACCCTTACTCTTAAAGAAGAATGGACTTAGTAATGTCATCTAGTAATGTACCTCGTTATTCATTCAGCTTGAATTCATTCTCCTTTCTCTGTTTTATTTCATTTATTTTTTTATGCTGGATCACCCTTGGATTTCAGTTTTCTGATCTGCCTTCCTTATGATGGCAAAGACTATCACAGCTAACTATAATAACATAGAAAGAAGTTCTATTGATTGACAATTTAAAGAGAAACTCTAAATATCATCAAATAAAGACTGATTATGATGGCTCTGAAAACCAAAATTGCTCTTTTGAACAGATCCACTGAAAAATATGATGTGGTTAGCACTTTGGATAAAGTTAAAAACTCTCATGGACATAAAGCAGAACTACACATGCGACAGTAATTGCCTCTTCTTTTATAACAGAACTTCATCTGAAGCCCATGTGGAAACAAAAATTCAATGACTGACAAATGCAGCTTGAAATAACAGAATGTGGGTTACCTCATGTGCAGAAACTGTGAGATGAGATTCCAGACCATCTTTCTCAGCTGCTGCAGATTTCAGGACTCGACTCTTCTGGCACACCCTTTGTTGAACCTGCTCCCCATCTTCTCTATCTGACTGATTCTTGACATCACTAGGTTTCTCCTTTTGGTGTAAGAAAAATAAAAGAAACAAGTAACCAAAAAGCCCTAATCAAACCTGCTGAGTAGTAATTTCAGTACTTGAGATGACAAAGTTATGAAGCCCATAATTACAGGTAGATGAGGAAAAACACAATCATATCTTACAATTTATTGTGGGCAAGAATATGGCAAAGGAAACCATTTAGAGAAAGCAGTGCTGTAGTTTTGTTATAAATTTTTAGAAAAATTGCAGATTGCAAGCGTTCTTCCTCTGACCTATGCTGTTCATGCTTCGTTATTCTAAGCATGGACCTTGAACTGTGTACCCCTGGATGCAGTCTTGAATGCATTTTTTAAAAGGTTTAGCTTTTTCCTGGGGCTCCAGTCTTGTACTTGTACTGTAGACAGAGAGTCTGTGGTTAGACACCCAGCCGATTACCAGGCAGGATATTCCTGTGGGCAGCGCAGGGATTTGCTGTATGTACATGCTGAAGTATTTGCTGACTGTAAGTTCTGCCTAAGTTTGTTTATCATCTGGGGACAGATAAAACAAAACAGCCACCTACACAAAATAAAGAAGGGTAAATCCTTACAGCATGACCATGGTGGAGAGCATAGCATCAGGGACCTATCCGTGCTGCACGGATATCTGAATTAGTGGCTGCAAGTCAGATAGGATACGTACTGAAAGTAGCTCACCCACAGCCCAGGATGAACAAATTCACCCCAATTCTCAGCAAGCTCATGAGTGCACACTGTGCTCCATCTTGTCACAATCACACTGCTTTCAGCATCTTACACAGCCAAAACTCAAGGTCTGAGAAGTCTGGCTCTGTCTTCTCTACAACACCCCTTCAGGGAGGGGATGACAGCAATGAGACCCCTGTTAGCCTTTTCATCTCCGACAAGAACTTATCCTCTTCTCACTCATTATGGCCCCAGCTCCTAAACACTGCTCTAGTTTGTCGAAATTCCCCTTGTACCAGGGTGCACCAAACAGGACACAGTATTTCAGATGCAGCCTCATATGTGCAACATAAATATGTAAATAAGAAATCTAAATAAATGAGAGTCAAGAAAATAACAGTATTCAAGCAAAATGGTAAGAAGACTTCACAATACGTCCAGGTGATGTGGAATGCAATATCCTCAGCAAACCACTTTGTGGCAGTCCATGGCAATGAGAAAAACAACCCCCTCCATACTAATTGTAAATGTCCAGGAAAGGATTCAGAGAGTTAACACACACTAAGTATACAGCATTACAGCACATCAGGCAAAAATACCTCAATGTAAGTTTTATTTTTTATTTATTAGTAATATCACCCCCACTACAACTAAACTATCTACACATACCTTCAAATTCAATCGCTCTTGTGTAACCTTATGTCCAATTACCTCTGCTGGATGGGTTTCCTTTCTTGTTTCATCACCTTCAATACCAACATCATCCTGATGCCTTTCCAGTTCTGCTTCACCACTCTGAACTGCATTGTCCAGAACGTCCTCTTGGACCCTACCAGGTTTGTCCATACCTGGGCTGTCTTTATCAGCCTCCTCCTGATTTGAAACATACAAAATGTTTACAACCAGTAAAAGTCACAGTCCAAAAACCTAAGTTTACTAAGGAACACCACACTCTACAAGCTGTCTACTCTATCTTCAGTTTAGCTTGATGAATGAAGGAAAAGGCTGAGGTAACCCAAACCCAGAGTCTCTTGGAAACACCTGCTCAGATCAGTTTGCTGTATTGGGACCTTAATCACTATGAAACAGAAACCAAACAGGAATAAGTGCTCACATGATTTTTAATAATGTCATAGAAGTTGCTGCTTAAGACACATTTGGCAACTCTATTGATCTTGCGCCTTCTCCAGAAATCCCAGTATGGATGGTTTCCACTCTGATATTTTGATGGTCATCTCTCCCAGCTACTGTTACTACTCAATGGTCAGGTCAATGAGGGAGTTCTCCAAATTGTTCCTTCAGAATCCCTGCACATGTGAAGTCACTTACAGTGTGAATGTCCTGAGGTCCCCTAAAGATCAGCGGTTCCAGGTTAGTGACCTCTCATTACCCACCCTGTGAGTGCAGTGGCAAAACCTGTTGAAATCACAGGTATGTTGCAGGTTTTGCATCATGAAGAAAGTGGGTTCAAGCCCTAGGGGCTTGCAGAGATCACTGACTTGATCTCTTGCACACTTCATATGTGCAGGGCTGAGGGGATGATTTGGAGAACGTAATTTATCATTCCTTTCATCAGGTAAGGAAAATATGTCTCCCTAAGACTACAGATTTTAAGGAATTACATATGCATTTCTAGTGGGGACACACACACACGCACACATATATATACACACACTGACATGTGTTAGCACATATTTGTCAGGCACCTGAACAGTCTGCCTCAGTCTGTCCTTGCTTTGATGGATACCCTGTAATGGGCTCTCTGACAATACACTGCTTTCCTCCAAAAGTGGATCCTTTTGCTTGTCTTTCTGTGATATATTTCCATTTACATCTTGACCCTAAGAGAAATTATACAAAATAAAACCTGCTTGTGTAACTGCAAACATTGTATTTTAACATTAAATTTCTGAATGGCAAAAATGATTGTCTACGAAAACAAAGAGGACAAATATTGTGCTGCAGTTCTAAATAAGTCTTACTGGTTTAAAAGAAGCTCTCAGAGTTCTTTGGCAGAGGAGTATCTGCAATTTTCCCATCTATACACCTTCTCCGTTTGTTTCCTGACCAAGGATACCTGCTCTAACCATGTGCAAGAGAAAGCTATACGCAGGTTGTGTTTAAATGGAAAACTGCAGTTTTGAATAGACATTATTGGCTTGTTACACACTTGTTACAACAAGTTAATGGATTCGTCTCCACATCTTTGATTTATACACATATATTTAAAGAAGGCTTAATTTCAATGAAATTAAGGATGCAGTATACGATGCAATATACAAAATGCATTTGAGAGACAGATGCCTCTTTAACCAGGCTTCCACTGTCATTGCTGTCAACAAATATACTCACATCATGCATTTCCAAAGGCTCCTTTAACTCTCCTGCTGTGGGGCTCTCTTCTGCAACAACAGGAATATCAGAAGTGATCTGTATCTCCCTCTTCAGCATTTTATCTGCCTTATCTTCCATTTGTATTTCATTATCAAACTCATCTTTTAACTCAAGGGTTTCACCAAAAATATTTTCTTCCTTTTGCTTGACATTTTCAAGTCTTTCTTCCAGACTCCTGTGTTTACTCTGAAGTGTTTCAATCTCATCCTTAATAAACTTCTGTCCTGGTGAAGAGGTGTTTTGTTTAACGGTTTCGGCTAAAACCAAAATCTTCTTTAACATGTCTTCGCATCGACTAAGTGGTGCTTGTTGATCCTTTAAACACAAAGAAAACATTTTACTGAAAAGTATCTTCACTCAATATACTTAATGCTAAGATCTAAAGTCAATCAGTAAAATCATAAATATTTGTTGTGAACAACAAACTGTGCTGAAAAGTACATGCAGACCTATTTGCTGCAGAAAGTCAATTACTAAATCAGTCATTTCAGTCAGCCATTTTTATGAACAGGGAACACCTGAAGCTATAAGCATTACGACAATGATAAAATAATCAGATAGTATGCTGTGAGGTGCATGGTGATCTTTCCAAGTTCTGAACAGATAATCCCCTCCCCTCTTCTATTCCTTTTTACTTGTTAGAGGCATAGCAAATTCTGGAGGAAGGGGAATTTCAGCGATACGTATCTGAGCTATGGTTTCAGTAGCTCTCTATGCTCACAGGTACAAGACTGTTACCCATTCTGCCAAACTGCAATAGAATGTCTACTTATGTATGAAGGACACTTCTTAAAACTGAACTTGGTTCACTGACATTTTCCTAAGCTTTCTGCTCTGGCGAGTTTAAAGACACTTATTAACACCAAATTTAATTATCCCTTTCTTCATTATGCCCAGAGAGGGGGGAAAAAAAAAAAACAACCAACCAAACTGAAGAGGCCTGTGTGCTTGAGCTAGGACAATTCTACCTTCACTTCAGCTGACAGTAAAGTTCAGTAAGGGTGGTTTTAGGCCTACAATTATCTTGATAAAAGGAATAGCACATATACTTTATATTTTAGAAAGGTTTCTTAGTTTTTCAGTTTGACACCATTAGCAGTTCTCTTTTATAAATGCGATGGTGTCTGTAAGCCCCTAGGGCAGGGACCCACTTTCTCCATGATGCAAAACCTGGTACATACCTGTGATTTCAACTGGTTTTGCTCGGCTGATGGTTGTTCCATTGCTGGACCTTCACAATCAGCAAGCTTCTCAGAGACAGTTTTCAGCTCAGTGCTCAAGCTTGCTACCGTATCCTGGAACTGCTGATGCTCTTGAACATGACTTTCCAATGTCTGCACTATGGTCTAGAAACCAAGGAGTTTCTAGGATTAGTCTACCAGTAACTCAAACAAATATAACTTATCCACATACTGTCACAGCTTTTCCAAGACCTCAGCAGCACAAAAAATTGCTTGTTTCCCATAAAATATCCAGCTAATCACAGATGCACAGAAAATATCTTGCCCTCTTCCCAGCACATCTTGGATGCCATGAACAAAACCTTCATTAGTAGCAAGAAGCAGAAGAGTTTGCATTCCATAAGAATATGATTCTAAAAGGGATGTTTCCTACACAAAATGAATGAAAGATTAGATGCAGAATGCCACATAGGATGCAAAGGTAATTTGCAGTAAACTAGGTGAAATCAATAACAAGTAAGATGCGGGAAAAGCCATTCATTCTTCCAAAAGGAAAAAAAACTACCATGGCTTGGAGATTATAGGAACAAATGCTTCATATTACAGCTATCTGAATCTGTTCATGCACGTGTAAAATGTTATTCTTCACACTTACCTTGGTCTCATTTGTTTACACATTTATCCCTCTGCAAAGCACAAGGTGGTGAAAAATTTGAGCTTCTGGTGCTTTTTCCCACAGTAAGAGAGAGAGAGAGAGAGAGAGGAATTCCCTGTCCTTCTACAGAAGAACTTTCACCACTCCCAGTTTTACCCTTAAACTTGCCAGCTGAATGACTCTACAGGCAAACAGTGAGAACTGCAATCAACAAGCATAGGAAAGAGAGTGAGGTTCCAACCTGTAGCTGGCTAAGAAGATTTTCATGTTGGTGCTTTAATTCCAACCATTCCACCCCTGTGAAGCAGGGATCCCCAGTGTGACCCTGTAGGTGATCTTCCTGGCTTTTCAATTCATTAATCCGGGAAGTTAAGTCTTCTGCTTTCTGCAGGAGGTCGGCATAGTTTTTCAGCTGAGCTTGCTTCTCCTGCAAACCAGGCTGAAGGGCAAAACCTATCTCCTGTTGCTGTTTCTCCAGTCCAGTTAGAGCCAGTCTCAGATCTTCTTTGCTTTGCTCATATTGCTCCCTGTTGAACTGAGGTTCTTCTTGAGGGCTAAGAAAAAAAATACTGTGTTTAATAGTATCAACAACTTTTTTATTCATTACCTAGAAAATGTCAAATGGTGAAAAAGTCAGCCATTAGAATGAACTTGAGAATACTGAATGCTTTTCTTCAGGTTTTAAATTACTGATCAACTACAGACTGGAATTTTCAACGTGATGAAAATGAAAAACACTGAAGTTATTGCTGCTGACCTGGACTTACACGCAGGACAACTGACTAACCCTCTTGAACCTTAACCTATAAACCCATAGTTTCTAGCACCTGAGATGTGATGCTCATGCTCTGTATTTTTCTGCTTTTCATTACAGCAGAAGTTCTGTTTAAAAAGAATACAGCTATGAATGTTATTTTCCTTGACAACTTCTTATGACAGTCTCCTGAAAGGGAATGCTCTGTAGAAGACACATATTGCATTGCTTAAGGTGGGGGTGGGGGAGTGTTTTAGAGATACAGGCAACAAAACCAGCATATGCAATATGGGTCACGTTAGCACAATCCAGTGCCTACTCTCCTGACCTTGACATTGCATTTCGGTTTGTATGCGTTACAAGCAGGCATGCTGATCTGCTGCAGGTGAACAGGTTGCATTTGTCTGCTCTGCAGGAAATATGCAACTATGATCCGTGAGACAAAAGTAAAATTTTTATGTTCACATTTAGTGATGAAGCTCAGATATTTTCCAGATGGAACTTAAATGCCAACATTTGAAAATATCATCCCACACTTACAAAACCAAGTAAATAAAGTCTGGTTATAATTCTGTGAAGTACAGCAGGATAAACGAGGACAAAAGCAAAGCTTAATGTTTTGTTTTTTGCCCGTCAAAATGCATATTTTTTGGCAAACGACAAATAAAGCATAGCCTCACATACGTTAAGTACTCTTGCTTCAACTTCCCTATTCCAGCTTCATACTGCTGCCATTACTGTGTCGCATCTGTTATTCACAGACCTGATCCTGCAAGGTCCTGAGCACCTCTTCAGATGCACTGAGCACCTCATCTCCTGTCTTCAACATACTGTGAAGAGAGTGCTCTGCATTCTGCAGTGTTGGATCCAATATAGCCAATGCTCTATCTTTCTGAATGCCACTTGTATTGCTTGTACTGAGTGCTCAATAATGAGAGAAGGCAACTGAATAGTCTCAAAAATACTTGTTTTTAATAATCCATTCCCTGCTCATTTTTAAAAAAGTATACAGTAGGTCTACTCTAGCTTCCACTGATCTCAAGGGCAAAGTTCCCAGTGATTTTACTGAATGTCGGTTCAAGAACGTTACAGCAGCAAACATCTTGAAAGTGTTTGCAGGTGCAAAATCAGAACTTCAGTTTATGTTTACACAACACACCTGGAATCACCTGACAGATTTTTAAAGGATCAATTTGGCTCTCAGTCACAGTTGCCACAGTGCCAGTGACACTGAAGTGCCTTTGCTGACTTAACAATACCAGCTGCCACAGCCAAGAAAGCCTCTCACAGAGCCAGAATAAACCAGGCTTTAAAAACCCTACTTTAAAAATCCCAGCCTCCTAGATTTACCCCAAACTCTCTTCTCAAGTAGTACAAATCTGTGCAAAGGTAGATCCCACCTCTGCTGGGGGACCATGCCTGGGGCACAGAGTCCAGACCACATTGCAGGGAAGAGCCACTGCAGCCCTTAAATCAGTGCACCCTCACTGCACAGTCCTAATGAAACAAGGAGCACTGGGTGCACATAATTTTTTTTTTCCACAAGAGTGGCTGAGCTACTTCAGTATCAAAAGGGAATCTGAGGGGAGCTGGGCAGACCCCTTCAGCTGTCCCACCACCCTCCCTTACACCTTCTGGCTACACACCCCACTTGACCGTTCAATCCAAACTGTGACCTGCTCCTCCACAACACTGCAGAAATACAAGTATTTTTGTAGGTAACTTGTTCTGCCCCCAAAGAACACAAATTCAATGCAACTAGTGCAGGGAGAAGAAAGTTGATACAGCAGTACATGATCTGTAGTGCCTCTTGGCAAACTCCACATTACCTTCTGTATTCAGTGGCTAACCGACAGGTGCTTTCCCACTGGTTCTGGAGCTCAGAAATAGTCTGCTGAACCACTGGCTTCTGAATTTCCTCATTTCTCATTAAAGTTTCTCCTAGAGCTACCATGTTCCGTATTTTGGCCTCTCCTGCATCTTTGAGAGCTGTGATTTCCTGTATTAAAGAAGCAGCAGAAGCAGTACATATACAACTATCCTAAGTTACAAAATAAAAGGTATTACCAACGATTTTTTTCATACTCTGTACACTGCTGTTCTAGACAAAAGAATTCTCCTTCCAATACATCACATAACTGATACATATACAGGTAGATCGTCTAGTTTTAGAAAGTTTGGGATAATGAAGCTGATTTATTAATTATTCTCTACATAACAAAACCAATATGGTGCTGACAAATAAAAAAAAAAGCTCCAAATCATAGGGAGAGATATTTGTCACAATACTACCCCTTCCACAGAATGAAACATGTAAATCCCAGCATCCTCATCCTAAGTAGTCAGAGGGAGGAGACACCAAAGAGGACACTGGGGCCTGAGAGACGCACCCAGGTAGTGGAGCAGCCCAGCACAACCGCACTGCAGGACATTCGAGAAGCCACACACTTTGCAGAGGCTCTCCAGATGCCCCAGCTACGTTACCGACCTCCCTCTCCACCTCCAGAGTAGGCTATGATGGGAAGGTGCATGGCCACCAGCACCTTATGAGTTCAGTGCTGCTCCACCCAGAGATGCAGCAGATAATCTCATCTTACATGCGTAATAAACTTTGCAAAAACAACAAAAAAAACCCTCAACCTCCTCCGCTCCCCCAAAATAACCACAAAACCACAGGCAATCAGCAGTGACAGCACCTTTTAGGAGGTACTGACTCATCAAGCATTTGCCTGATATTAGCATGAGCTGTGAAGTGGAAAAGAAACATATTTAACACAATACCTTTATCTGATTAATCCTTTCGTCTGATGGCAACTCACTTTCCTGTGAACTCAGGTTATTAACAGCCTCCTCAAGCTTTTTGATCCAGCAAGAAACATCCTGGGCAAGTTCTTCAAAATTTTGTCCTTCCACTGGAAGTCTCTCAGTATTCCCTGCCATTTCACTTACATGTGTTATCAGTGTCTGGTATCTACTAATAAGATCACTGGCTTCTGAAACGGTTTCATCTTCTGTCAGTCCAGCCTCTCTCAAGGAATTTGTTAGCTCAGCCATGGAGCCAAATGGTTTTCTGAAAAATACAAAAAATTAATAAACATCTATTTGTTGTAACAACCTGGAGCAGTCGTCTTTAGAAGACAGTTCTTGGACAGAGACCAAAGAAAACGATACCTCTGCATTAATAGTGTTTTATAGAAGTTTTCAAGTTTTGTCTCATCTTTTTTGGTCTCTTCTAGTTTTTCTTCCTGAGCCGTGAGCCATTCTTCCAAGACAGCGCTGCTTTCTTCAAGGCTAAAGAGAGTATAAATATAGACACAGGTCTATATGAGAGCCATTACATGACTAAAACCTGTTGATAGCAGTGTTTTCCTGAAAAAGTAACATAAATATCGTATGCCTGATCAAGCAAAGTTTTAAGCACAAGCTTAATTTTAAGTATCTGGGTTCATGTCACTGAAACTATCCATAAGCACATACTCCCAATATAACACTGAGTCTGCTACGAAGAGAAAAACACATGAAGCATACAACAAAACACTCACTACCCTTTATTAAAATACCATCTTTAATAAAAAGCAAGGCTGTTTGCCATTCACTATGGTTGTTTAATAATGAATCATTTTATATCACTTGCAATTAAAATGTCAGAAGCTACATTAGTTCCCTACCTACTGAGCTGCTGGAGAGAAGCACCAAGTTCCTTTTCCCGTTTCTGACATTTGGAGATCAATCTTTGTAGTTCTGCTTCTTGATCTCTCACATGGCTGTTAAGGTGGTTAACGCTTGCTTTGGGTAAGTGGTGCTTCACTTTATTCAATAAAGTTTTAACCTCTTGGATGTCTCTGTCTTTGCCTTCAGATGTTAGGAAGTGCTGAAGAAGAGCACAAACACAAGATGCATTTGTCAAATTTGCTGTTGCATGATAGATAATTATGTTACAAGAGTTTTTCAGCTCCTGTTATCTCCAACATTTTGTACAGCAATTCCAGTTCCTGAAAAGGAATATATGTTAATTCACAGTTTGCTGACTATTCCACTTGCAAATGGAAAAGTTGCTGTTTGTAGAATAAGGAGAAAGTGAAGCAGATGACTTGGATTTTCTTCTCTACAGCACAAATACACACAGAAGAAATAGGCAAGCAGCATTCAAATCTATCTCTTTTCTGTTGATTCTGTCTGATTTAGAGTGAAAATCTGGCTACAACAAAGTGAATGCAAGTTTTTTACATTTGAGTCCAATGGGGGTCAGATTTTCATTTTACACTCTACATATTGGACTTTCTGCATCTTTGCACACTGAAGTACTTGGTCACGGTCCATTGACTTTCATTAACTACTGTCCTGCCTCTCACTTGCCCAACTATGTCTGCACTTGAACACTGATACTCCATTTTAACAAAGTCTTATTTTAATTCCACTTATTGTACTAATGCTTTAAGTTACATGAAATGTTTTTTCAGCCTCATGTTACAAAACCACTGTAGGTGAATTCACTCCCAAGAATAGTCTCCTGTGTAAAAAAGTAGAACTTTAAGAACAATCAGCTTTAGAAATTAGAATATTTTCATACTTTACCTTTAGCCTCTGCAGTCTTTCTTCCAGTATAAGTTTTGTTTCTGAGGGGTCAAAGCAGTCCTTCAAAGACAGCTGAGTGCTGCTGAACCAGTCATTAAAATTCTTGCACTGACCTGAAAAAAAGATACATTCCATTTTTCTTCATTAATTGTATTCTGTAAAAGAAAATCCTATGTAACATGAAGATTTCAGACAATTTGTAATTACATTTATCAGTGCTACTGTCAAAGGTTGCTATTCACTACAGAGCATGTGACAGAAAATGCTGCAGTTCATACTTTTTTTTAAAATCTAACATTAATTGACAATAAACATATCTGTGCACTTGGGAGGGACAGTCTGCTAGCAGTGTCAGTAAACAAGATCTGGATTAGGCTGTTGGCAGCTTTTCTCATTTCCGCACAAATAAATATTCCTCAAAAACTATTTGAAGATGAGACTACCTTTGGGCCTAATTCTACACCTGCACAATCCCGTGTCTGTATAAAACAAAAAGTAATAATGCTATTCATTCTCATAACTAAGATTAAATAAAAAATGACTAGAAAAAATGAAAACGTTTGATTTCTCTATTTTTAAATTAAATATTCTGGTATTTGTTCCTGAATTATGCTTTATACTTCTTTTATCTATTTTTTTAAATGTAAAAATAAGAAACAAAATACTTTGATTCAGATTAAGTGGTTTGTTGGAATCAAAAGCCATTATTATCCAAATCTTTGTCTTGTTCGGAACCCTGAAGCAGTTTAAGATATCAAAGCAGTTTCAGACACCGAACCAAAAATAAATTAATTGCAGAACTTTTTAAGTGATTTTGTTGGTCAATACAAACCTATAAAGCTACATAAATGTGAAATGTGTTTGCTTACGGTTCAAAACACCGATGAAGTGATCTTGAAACACATGTTTCTTCTTATTAAATAAATCAGTGACACATTTAAGCTGCTTATTTAATTCATCCACATCAGGACAATCCGTCTCTTCTTGGAGTAGTGTCACGTGGTGTTCTTGTTGCAGAATTTTCTGGTATATCTCCTAAAGTTAAAAAAAAAGGACAACTGTTAAAAAGAAAATTTTGAAGTGCAAGCAGAAGTTCATTGTACAGAGCTGCTTTAGTACAAACTAGAGTTTTGCAAAAGGGTTCAGTCCTGCCTATGTGTCAAAATAATTTCTTAAAGTATATTGACATTAACAAGGCAATCAACAGGTAAATATAAGCACTAAACTCTCCTTGAGCAGTGTGTATATACATCTGTATGCATACATAATCACACATACATTCATTCATGCACATTTTGGCATCACACAGAACAGATACATTAAGTGCACAGTAATATAGTATGTTCCAGAGCATATAATACCTAGAAGCTATAATGCGTTAGCTGCCATAAGCACTATTCCACCCCTAAATGCCTTACTCTGTATGTCAAGTCCTTGCAGGTTGAAAGATAATGTAGAGGGAGCTGGGAGAATTAATTAAAAGCTGTATCTTTCTTCCAACGCCTGTGATTTCACTGCCCCAAACAGTAGTGGTCTGACACCCAGAATGTGCATAATCCACTCACTGCTCAACAGGAGGTTTAAATCTTGCCAGCTTTGAACCTCCAAGCAGGAAGCAGCTCTTTTTTCACCTCTCTCCTGGTGCAAAGAGGATGGAAAGTTGGCTTGAATTGCCTACTGGGAGCTCCCCTTGCAGGGAAGCTCAGATGGCACAAAAACAACCTCTGTATATTATCCAGTCTTGGAGAAAGATATAACCCAGTACCGCCTGGGTATACTGTTATTGTGCCTATGACTAACCATTTTCAATAGCTGCAAGGGTTAACTAACTACATCTGATTACATGCACTGAAAACAGGCTTTGCTTTCATGTTTCTGGCAGCTTAAGGAAATATTCAAACCAGGCTCTTCACTTGAGTTATTCTAGCAGTTTACAACATATACAGGAGAAACACTCATGAAGACTTGCCTAGGAGAGAAATAATGAACGAATTATAAAATATGCATAATTTGTGGCACACTACCTCTAATTTAGTAAAGATCTCTAAGGTGTCAGAAGGAGATAAAGCTTTTAAAAGTGATTCAGTCATTCCAATCTGTGTCTTGGCCAGATCAAGGTCTCCTTTTAGTTCTGCTGTATTCACGCTGAGTTCACTGGTCCCCCGCTTTGTTGACAAGAGCTCTTTTATTAGCTCCATTTTTTGCACAACAGATGATCTGATGACCTTAAAATTGGAAATAAACATATATAAGAAATTATACTGGATTGATTTCCTAGAATATTACAGAACTCCATGACAGAAATAAAAAGCAACGAAATGATCTGAAGTCCAGACGTTTCAATCACAGTTTGTTCCAATTTCCTTCCCTCCCACTCCACAAATTGAAAAATAATAATATTTAAGCCCTGCTTTTCTGAGGAGGAATGATCTCAGTTCATCTTTATTAGTGATGCATTTACTGGTGCTGCTTTACTAATAAATTTATTTGTCAGTCTACTCCAGTGTCTACTCTCAGCTGGATAAAGGCCTTACCTGCGCTTTGGCTACCAGGAAAAAAGAGGGTGCCAGTTCTCTCTGTAATACGGCTCCCTGCAGTGATCCCACCAAGTCAAATTCTCCACAGCGATACAAAAAACAGGCAAGGACAACGGAGAGGTGCGGAGCTCTGGCTCAACACTAGTCACTAAGGAGCAACAGGTCCTTAACCTTATCCTTAAGGCTTCCGCAGATTTGCATGAGACAGCAACCCAATGGGATCATTGCCAGATGCTGAAACACCACCCCAAGGGGCTCAGGGTGTCTGGTGCTCCCGAGGAGCATAATGTGCACAGCACAAGGTTGCCGAGTCCTTTCCTAAGCTCCTTAGATCACTTTACCCAGTGAAACTCCTCTGAGTTCACTGCCTGCTGAGGATAAACACACAAATAGCCAAACCGGGTCAAGCTCAAGGTGCATCTGACAGAGACCGGGAGCAAATGCTTAGGGAGCTGCTACAGGATCAAGGTAGGCTAACAGGGTCTCAAACAGTGAAGAAGGATTTATTCTTTGCTGTGTGAATTTAACACAAGAAGATGAAGATTTTCTTGTGATAACCCAACGAAAACATCACAGTAAACACTCTATGCAAATAGCTACATACTACCAAGCTGCATTAAGCCATATCCAGGTACCGTTTACAACAGAGAGTCAGTATGCTGAGTTGCTGGGATCCCCAAAGGGGTGGTGAGACCCATTGTGCCTTGTCCTTGGCCAATAGCTAAAAGCCAGGTATCACTGATACTGGCCTCTTTCAGCAGGCCTGCAGAACAGTTGGGTCAGGTCTAAATCTCTAAGAGGCACAGGACAGAGAGAGGCCTTTGTGTTTAAAATGACAAGGTTTGGTTCTAGCAGCTTGAGAAAGACAACATATGGAATGTCACTGCTAATAGCCAACAAAATCCCTCCAATTCTCTTTGCATAGATTTAAGTCAAACCAAGAAATGACTGTGGCAAAGACAATACCAGAAGCAGGGCTATAGTTATGAGTACTGGCCTATTAGCTGTAAAAGCTTCTTCCTACCTGTAGTTCCAGTGGAGGTTCATTACTATTCAGAAGTTCTTCTATCTCAGCCACCGTGTTGTCAAATTTCTGGAGTTTCTGCTCTTGGACTTCGTAAGCATGCTAAAGGTGGAAAAAAACACATTGGTAACTGTGTTTCCCTCCAAATTAAATTTCCATGTTTCTGTTAGAAAATCGTATGACTAATATTCTGATTCTGCATTTTGGCATGTAGAGACACAACTGGTCCATTTCCTGATTTTCATTTTAGCAATTTAGACATCTTTTTGTATTGGAGTCAGAAACACTCTATGTTTCTCAGGCAAAGCAGTTGTTAATGCAAATCTAGCATAAATTTAACAATCTTAATTAGTTTACTTCTATATCAATCCAAGTAAATTTGCAAGAAAATAATCTTGATCTTGTACTTATTTCTTGCTGCTTCTAATAAAAGGGATATTCTCAGATGTCATAGACTTAAAGTCAAGAACTGGCATCCTGCTGGTACCCCTTGGTAGGGATGTGATAAAATACAACACATGCTGTAAGCACTGTTTTAATGTAAATCCTTTGTATATCAAAAGACCTCTACTCATTTGAATGGATTTTGGAACAAAATGGATTTTGGAAGTAAAATACCAGCTTCAACTGACGAAACAGAATATATCTAAAGTAGTCACACAGTCTCATATTTCCAAATCAATATTCCAAACTCCCTCAGGACAAAGTATTCCTTTGCAGTCTCTGTACAAGGAATCACCAAAACCCATTCATGTGCTGCAGCCCTTAAAGAGTTCCCATTTGCATATTGGCTACAGGGGAAAGCAGAACTTCTCTCACATTATTTATACTGAAATTATCTTTTAATATACAGTCAAATAATTCATTACTTTGTTCTTTTGTAATAGGCTTCCTGAAAGCACATATACCGGTGCTCTGCTGGGCGGTCACAATGGACCCTGGGTTTCAACCCTACGTAACATGATGCACATTACAACAGTTGGGGTTTTTTTTTGTAATTAACGTTAAGGTAGAGATGTTTCAGCACCAACAACAAAAGAAATAATAATAAACTGATAAATGAACCTGACGCCCTCTGCACTTGAAATCATTTTACAAAAATACCAATGCATTGAGTTCAGTTTTCTCTCCTTGTATTCTGCTCTCACAGTAGCTCACGGGAAACATGGTTTCTCTCTCCCTCGCCCTCACCTCCCCTCTTTTTTGAGAGCTATCCTCTCGCAATGGGAGCAGCGGAGTAACCTGAGTGCAGCCACCTCCAGCACAGCCTTCTCAAGCACCAGTAGAGGCATGTTGGGGGCATGGCACATCATGCTGGGCTTGAGCCGTTTCCAGTAACAAAATGGCTCTTAAGATGCAGTTGCCAGCTGGTGCCTTTTTACTGGAGCCCTCGGGGACCTGAACTGCCCCAGGTAAATTCTAACAATACAAGGGTAAAGGCAAAAATAACGTGACAAAACATCCACCTCTGCACAGCGCGGATACTGCTGTTTCACTAGGAAGATCTGTACACAAAGAACATCTTGGCTTTTTACTGCTCTGCAAATTAAAACAAATGAGCAGCACTAACAGTAGCAGTAATGCTGCAAACAAGCGTAATAAAAACCAGGGCATTTGTAGCATGTAAACGCTGAGAAAAAACTGCCTGCATATTTTCAAACAAGGGGATATGGGATATAGTTATGTCTCAACCCCACTTAAGCAAGAAGTTATTTTTGTTTAGTAGACACTGGCTATAACCACAGTGAAGCAGTGCAGCTCAGCTGGTCGATTATGGCCCTAAAGTGAGAAATTAAAATATTTACCTCCATGCGGGAGGCTCTTCAATGGCACAGAGCTAGTGCATGTGTTTTTACACCCAATACCAAGAGTTAATGCTATAATCTGTGTGAAAGGGGCATGGGTAGCCCAGGCTCTGCTCATGTCTGCCTGTGTGCAGCCCCTGGAGACCCTTAGCAGCCAGCCACTATTATGGCTGCATTAAGTTACACTGGGGAGCACACTGGGACAAGGATCACAGGAGCAAATAAGCCATCTCTGCAACCTCTTGTTGAACTGTGCATTGCCCAGCCATTTCTGAGGCTCCAGTATCTTCAATGATAGGCAATTTCTAATGAGAAAACTAATCATTAGCCTATACACACTCTCCTCTCTTTCTTCTCTAGGCACTAGGAAATATGTGCACCACTGTACTCTAGACTAAAAGGTTTTCAGGCCTTCTCTTTGCTGTGTGTTTGTACAGCACAAAGGAATGAGGGGGCTTTTGTAGTCTAAAGCAGCATTCGCAGTGTTTCATTAATTTAAAACAATATAGTACACATATGCGCTACTTTTTTAATTTATTTTTTTATTATTACAGTTTCCAAGACCTGTATCCCCAATACATTATGCAATATCTTCAGTGAAACTATCCATGCAGATGCAATTGCAAATGTTACAACTTCCTCTGCTTTTGCAGTGCTGATATTTCTATGCGATTGTGCATGTTTATAGTCCGAAGTTTATATCACTACAGTATAAGTTAAGGGTAAAAAATTTTCATTCAAATTACCTTCAACTGTGTAAGGTCCTCTTCAGTCAGACAACGATCTTCTGCATTCTTAAGTTCTGCATTTGCCCAAGCATCAATTGTGCCAGATAAACTAAGAAGTTTGTCCCACAAAGCCTGAGCTCTTCCCAAATTATCACAGTAGCTTTCAGTCTTTTCATTGATCTACCATGAGATTTATGTAGAGAAAATACACATAGATTTCAAAAATGTTGTTATATTCTAAAAGCAAATGCAGCATAATAAAATCTGAGCGAGATGAAACCACCCACAAAAACAAATGCGGCAAGGGGAAAAAAATCTCATATGTCTTCACAGTGAACTGGTCATGGAGAAGATATTTAAATCCCTGCCACACATGTCGCCGAACATACCAATCACAACGGCAGCTTGCCAGTTTTAAGGCAGGTTTAGGAAGAAGCCTTACTCATTAATGTTTATCTACTCTCAGTAAATACCATCTAATCTCAGTATTGATGCACTGCTTAGATCGACAGTGGCAAACATCTCTCACCAAAAGCACCAGCATTGTAATTCTCCAGATTGTCTCCAAAGTCTAAATCCACAGAAGTTGTTATAGAAGCTTACAGATTCGTGCAGAAAGCACAAATATTGCCTTTCTGCATTTCCTAGAATTATTTACTGTCACCAAGTACCCATGATATAAACTACCTGAGAGATCAGAAACATTATGCCAATAGACACTCTGCAAGCTTTGCTCTAGTAAACACTTGGATTTATCTCTTAAGTATCTTTGCCATATTGCACTTAATTTATTCCAAATATTACATACGTGTCAGAATCAATTACTATAATGCATAACAGATAAGACCACCCTGATAATTTACTTTTTACATACATCCAGCCATCTGTCCACAATAAGGTTAGCCTCATTCTCGAACGGAGGCTCCTCAAAGCTTCTCATTTTATTGAGCTGGAATTGTAGGTTTTTGCAGATCTGATTTATTTTGTCTACATCTTCAGAGTGATCATTAAATTCCTCTTTTGCCTCTTCAATCTGTAAGAAAGATCACATGGAATATTTACGGGCATGTTTATTTATGAGTGTTTATTCAGCAAAACGTTTTTAACTGATGTGCTGTACTTTTTAGTTTAGAGAAACAACAGCATTATACAAAATAATCTATTTTATATAATATGATGATACTCGGAATGTATCCTGTGTTGTTATATCCCTGTCATGCTGATAGAAACATCTCCCTGTCAGAAATCTAGATCATTCTCTTACTGGCTGCAAAACAGCTGAGTGGGAACTACAGATAATATGTTTTTGACTAAGAGAGCCAAAACCACAGTTTGCTTTAACAGTCGTAATTGCAAGATCCAAGGGGGCTGCACATCCATACACAGAATCTCAGCTACAGAAATAAACAATGCACAACAATGCAGAATAATTGTCTGAGATACTATTACAACTCTAAAAAATATAACCTGACATTCTGATCCCCAGGTTTTGAACTGCTTTTTAAAAAAAGCTTAAATCCTACTTAAACATAGCCATTGCCAAATATGCCATTGCCAGAAACTCAAATGTCCCTTTTTCCTACTTTCTATTTAAACACTAGACTGCTCCTTTGTGCTTAATTTTCATGTCAGTGTTTACAAACAATATGGAAGCTTGCTGGAAAAGAAACACTGACCTCTAGTGTTAGGCAATTTGATATTAAAAGCTCTCCTTATTTCCCTGAGACAAGCATTGCATCTTCTCACATAGATACTGCCAGCCACTGAGACAAGGGGAAGGATGGCAGAGCAGCACTCACAAACCAGAACAAGGCAGAGAATCTTCTCTGTTATTACTTTATATAATTATAAATAACAAATCACCAGCACTCAAGGACATGCCTTGTGCTATGCTGCAGCTATTGCGGACTGAAATTCCGAAAGTGGGAGTTGCAAAACTCAAGGTGAGGAGGAAGGGCTGTTAACAGAGCGAGGGGTCTCCATACAAGCAGGGTCCAGAGTATGCAGGCGATCTCCCCTGCAGCAGGAGCCTGAGTGATATGAGGTGCCAGAGGTTTCGCTGGTGAAACCGAGAAAAGACCCTGCCTCAGCTGAAGGGGGAGTGGCACACACAGACACCATCCCATTGCCTGAGGGAAGAAACCACTTACGTTCCTTCTTAAATTGAACATCCCAGGCACTGCCTGAGAGCAAACGTTCCTGAACGTTTGGACTCGATGATCCCAGAGGTCTCTTCCAACCTAGTTGATTCTGTGATTCTGTGAATGATATGGGCGATGCCTCATCAGAAAGCCTAAAAATTGGATCTGAACAATCAGTTATAGAACCTAGCCAGGAAATAGGAAACCTGTACAGTAAAATGATCACGATGGACATGCTGCTGTTCGCTAATCCATTAGCCATGGACAACTATGTCCAGTGGTTGTATTCATTTAGCCAAGAAGAACGTACCTGGCCTGGTTGTCAAATTTTTGTTTGAAAAAGTGGTAAACTTTAAACCAAATGAGGGGGAGTCCAGCAATACCTGCTCATTAATTCTTACCAGCTAATGTAAAAGCTACTGCAAATGTTTAGCTGCTATCAGAGACAGCACGGAGCAAACGTTGGTTACGGAGGCCAAGGCTCTTATACAGAAGGTCTATCTTCTAAGTAGGTTTGCAACATAGGAGAAGCGAGAGGAGAAGTATCAAATTATGTTGTTACGGCTTCTAACTGCAAGAGCAGGTCAGCAAAGTCAGTGTGAGGGCAGAGATTCATGCTGCAAATGCAACCAGCTCGAGGAAATACTGTATCATCAGCCCAGTCAAAACCATTTGTGCCTCCAGAAGTCTGCATCCCAAGGCAGCACCGTGCTGGCAATCCCCAAGCTGTCTCTAAGCATGGTGGCAACAACATACAGCAAGGTACACAAGCTCCAGCCTGGGAAGCAGGATAGATCTATCATGGTCCAGACTCTGAGCAGATATGTCACACTGACCCTGCCTTACAGCTCCTGTTCCTGGTCCTGCTTGCTTGGGGCTAGCTGAAGGTCTCTGCACAGCACTGCACAGTGCAGACAAACCCCGCAGCCCTGCCTAGAGCCCAGTGACACGAGCAAGGAGAGGATATGGATCTAAATTCTTGGTTATAAGCTACAGCAACAGCAGAGAAACAAGCAGCCCCAAGGGGTTGCATTAGGTATCATTTTTGTTTTAAGTGGTACAACATTTCAAAGTATCTTCTCAGCAACAAATGAATTTGCTATTTTGTATATTTACAAACTGCCCACTACAAGGTTTTTAATTTGGTAGAAAACATAGAAATACTGTAAAAGGTATGGGTGAATATGGCTGATTTCAACATGTTTTTGGTAGGACAGGATTTCGTCTTATTTTCATACTAGATCATAGTTTTTCTATGGGTTTGGTTTTTTTTTTAACCCTCCCCTTTAACAAGACCTGGATTCACTAAGCAAAGCTAGACATCAACTTAAAACAACACCAGGGTATGGTCCCTAAATTTATTCTGGAAGCCAAAATGAAAGCAAGGTCTTAACATTTGCCCTGAAGGCTGGGTATGCAAGGGCAACCCTACACCCAAATGCTCCCAGGACAGGCTTTTCTTTCCTTTTCAGTAAGTTCTTGTTACTCACCTTTGTTATTAGTCTGTTCAAATTCTCCTTCCCCATGTAAGAAGTTTGCTGTGAAAGCACAATCTCCTGTTTCTGGATGATGCTGGTCAGACTAGCTTTGCAGCTTTGATATTGCTTCAGGAGCTCCAGAGCCCTTGCACACTGCTCCTGGCTATTAAAAAGAGATATATTATTTATGGCCTAAGCATACAACAGCAGCCTCAACCTTTTGTCTGCATCCTTCTCCTATATTCTAACATGTTGGGAGTTTGACTACTATGTCTGGAAGAGAGAAAAGGGGGGGATACACTGTAACAGCCATAAACCCTGCAATACTCTGTGATACCTGGCATGGTATTTGGACAGTTTTTGGAATCAGAAACGCCCTTCACCATTTTATGCCTCTGATTCGCATTTAACTGTGATGGGACCTGAGCAGTTCAGGTTTATATGATACTCTCCACCTGAAAGGTGAGCTCAGTCACCAGTAAACTGAAGTACCATGTGCAGCAGGGATCACAACAGCTCGGGTAGTGGACAGTGGGAAACACCACCTCAGCCCAGCCTGCAGTGGGATATGAAAACAGATCACTCTCTCCGACACCTGCGCAAGCCAGGAGGATTAACCAGAACTATGTCAGTCCATGCAAATCATAGAGGCACCTTTAAAAACCATAAGAGATGGATGGATGCCCTGGGTCATCAATCATAGCCTTTCCCAGTCCTCACTCTCCCACGCTTATCAAAGTTCCTTTAGACTTTTCCTGCGTAAGAGACTCTCTCTTTTCCTAGCTGTCCTCCTCTATTTGTTTCAGTTTGTCTTTTCTTTTTGAATGTGCTGGCACCAAATTCACAGCAAATACAGAACACAACATCATTCTCAGCAGCAGACAGACTTTTCCTTTGGATACCAATTAAATCCAACACATCACTGCATACCTGCTAAATGATGGGGCTGTGATGTCTTAAAAAGATATAAAATTCATGAGCTTTGGCTGCAAACTTCCACGTGCAATTGTTGGCTCTCCGATAGTTTACAGCATCATAATAGTAACACTTGCTACCGTCTCAGTATTTCATTTACATTAAAGTCTGGTCTAAGGCTTTTTTGCTGTTTCATTTTAGAAGCAAACTTCTTACTTGTACAATACTTTTGTAAAACGTAGCTTTTCTCCTTACCATTCAGCAAGCAAGAGTTTTGTATCTTCCCATAACCTCTCTGTAACTCTGCACTGTTCATTTGCTTCCTCTGCATTTTCCTCTTTGATCTGTGGGAGCTTATTAGCAATTTCTCGCATAGGTTTCATTTCAACAGCAGCACAATCCAATTCCTTTTCCAATTCCGTTAATGATTTTACCCTTCATTAGAAAAAAATGAAATAGAGCCTTATATTAAAGTCTTTGATTTTTTTTCCTGTAATTATTAAGTTCCCTAGAAATTCATCCTGAGCTGCACATACTGACTATATTAAACAACATCATAAAAAGTCTAATTTGATCTTCAGCTCATGTAATTTGACACAGTCCTTTAGATGAGTTATGCTGACCTAAACCCTTTGAGAAAGTAATCCAAAATCCCGAAGACCAATAGGATCTGTATGAACATAGTGAATTACTCTGTATTAAAAGGTAAATGCATTCGGGCTATCTTAAACTATGGCCTAAGAAAGGAAGCTATGCCATAGCGAGGGATGTGACAACTTAAAAAATGGTCATCTCCCCTCCCTTTTTCCCCTCTGCATGAACAGTAGTGAATTGTTTATTCATCCTTTGCAGAAAGCTCCTCTGAAACAGCATTGGAGACACACAAATCATGTTAGTGGCTTTCTCAGGGTGTGGTAAAATAACACAAGGGTTCTACACTGCGGAGTTTCAGATCACAGGCATCAGTGCTCAGCAAGGAGACCCGTCTCCCTGTTTGACGGTTTTCTTACTGAAAACTAAAAACATAACAATCAACCTCCTATTTTTTCTTCATCAATGCTGCTTCAAGCAAACACATACATAGGAGTTTAAAAGAATAGAAAAAACGGAGAAGGCTTCGTTAGTTCACAGCTTCTTTCAATGCTCCATGGATACTTCAAGACACATTCAGGTTTCAGCGCTCTACTTGAGAAGGGGCCACAGGCCCTCTGAGTTCACTGAAATTATGAAATTAAAAGAGCTTTATAAAGAATTCACCTTTGTTGAATAGCTGGAATTGTTGGATCCTTCAAGCCTATTTTGTTAATTCTGTCACGTAGATCCTGAATGTTTTTAAGGAGTTCACTGTTTTTTGTGGAAAAGATCTTGTATAAGTCTTTTTCCTCTGTAAGCATCTGTTCACTGGAGAGATCATAAGTCGCATTTAGCTCTTCAGACAAATTCAGAACAAGGTTTTCACAGCAAGTCTTTCTCCCACATTCTGCATCTTCCAAACAGATATCAACAGTTCTCAAGCATTCATCCAAACATTTAGCCTCTTCTGCCATATGAGAAACTTCTTGTGCAGCCTTTCTCAATGTTTTTCCCTGTATTTCAGATTGACTTGAGGGATCTGTGAGACATTTGATGGAAGACTGAATCTTCCTCAAGGAGGTCATAAAAGCTTCCAGATCTTTAAGGACTGTCTCGCGGATCTGCATTTTATGGCTCATTTCTTCAAGCTGGTTTTGATAGTAAATCATAATTTTACTTGCAGCTTGCAGATCTATTGGATTAAATTCATCTCTTGCTGAACTATCTAGGTGTTCCAATTGTTTGCACACTTCAATCTGATTTAGTATGGATCTCTGTAGCTCCTGAAATTGAGAGAATAACCAACAGTGTTAGCAAGTGAAAGAAAACCTGCATCCTGCATTCAAGCTGTACCTATGACTGAAAACCAAACTATACTCACAATAAAATAAGTAAGCTAAACAGGGTGGTTAAGAAAGAAAACCTCTTTTTTCCTATGCTGGACTTCGGTAGAGGGAAGGAAAAAGAAGAAAAATCAAATAAAATGGTATGCCACACACAGGGAATTTGGTCAGCATTATAGAAAGCCCAAGCCTCTTTCCAGCAGACAAAAAGGAGAGACTCATGATGAGAGTCCTGGGACTGAAACCAGCAGGCTCTCACTGTGGGAGATCACTCAGAGCACAGGTGGGCACAGAGATGTTTGTTACTCTTCCATCTTTTAAGTCCTTTATGTTATAGTTTTGGTGGAGACTCACATGCATTTAAAAATCTCTTAGTGAAGTCTGCATGCTATCTGCTTACAGCCCTCACACAAACAGCAGTGTGTCAGTGTTGTGAAACTCCAAATGTGCAGAGAGCTGGGAAAAAATGCAGGGCCTTTCCAGCCAAAAAGAATCATCTTAGACAGAGCGCACATGCTCTCTGCCCTACAGCTTGAGAGACCTAAACCCAAATTAGCTTGAGAGCCAAGGGCAGAGAAATGCAAACTTTCAGTTCTGCGCAGCTGTCAGTGCGTTCAGCTCGGAATGCACGTCAAGAACAAAACAATATTCACCATGCCTAATGGACAGACCAGAGCCTAGGCATAAGATATTGATAGCAGGTGAACAAGTTACTGCATACATGCAGAGCTTCCAAAACCATCCTGGGGTGTGCTCAGATACCTCAGCAGATGTGACACAAGGCAGCTTAGTTTAGCTCACGAACTAACACCACATTACACGTATGACTCCACAAAGTGATATAAAGCCAGGTAGGAACAGAATAAATCTGGATCAAAGGAAAGTCCTAACCCAAGACAAAATGTTCACGACTACGCTTTTCACAGTAGAGCCTATTGAGGGTCCCTGGCTGGCTCTACAGGAACAATGACATTTAAAGAAAAGGGAGTAAAATGTTGTTATGACTTTAGAAGGTTTGGGAAGCCTTGTGAGCAGTCCCAAACTCCTGAGTGAAAATCCCATGAAGTTCTCTAGTTCCTAGACATATTAAAAACTATTCTGGCTAGGGTGTGGGCTCTGCATTTTCCCTTACCTTTAGTTCCCTATAAGCAAGATCACTATTCATCAGATTAAACTGCTGGATGTCCTTTTTCTTCAGACGCTGATCTAACTCACATAGAAGAACAGATTCATTTTCTATTGGCAAAACAATTTCCAAAGCAGTCCTTAAAGAGTTTGTTCTAGAAGAAAGGTAACAAAACATGAACTGGGAAAGCAAGCAAAAAAAGACACTCAACATTTTACAGCACAAAAAGCCACAAAGATAATGTAATTGTCTAACAAATCTAAACCTCCTCCTCCTGAGGTGAAAGGAGTTTTTACATTGATTAATAAGAAAAGCAGTGTGAATCCCAGTGAATTTAACCAAAATGTTGAAGAAAATAACAGTAAACTTGGGAATACTGAACAGTGATGTTACAAAGATTTGGCTCGGTGCTTCTTGGAGCGATTCACACTATCTGCAATGTGTATATGAACCAAGTATAATTAAGAAAAGCTTTATTTTATGCAATTAAAAAACAGGTTCAAAATGTGCAGGTATTTTCTGTAATGCGCACTATTGCCTTCACAATACACACATTAGTTACAATGAACTACTCCTTAGCTAATAACATGAATTGTTATTTTATACCTGGTACTTATAATATCCTGAAGCTCTTTCCATTCTCCTTTTAGTTTGCTTCTTGTCTCAGAGATAGCAGCCTGCTGCACTTCATCCACAAGATTTTCTAAGGTAGATGAGATGTTTTCCAATTGTGTCCAACCAGAACTGGTTTCGCTCTCTATTACCTAAAAGATATGCAGTGCTAATTGCATTAATATGATACTGTATTTCTCAGTGGACTGGACAGTTCATAAAATTACAGTCACAAGAGTCTCTGCAGGAAAAAGTGAAAACATCACCTGAAAGTAAGAGTATCTATTGCTTTCTTTTTCTTTACTACTCCATTTTTAGCTGCATGCAAATATCTACCAGCTTTTTATGATGAAAATTTCCATGTCAGATAAATGCCTTGGCTACATTTTATAAAAGGTTACAAAAAACAAATGTAGAACTGAACCAAGTTCTGAGATGCTAGATAACCTTCGTACTTCTTTCAAGCAAAGACTTGAAAAATTTCAGTAATAAATTCTCCAACAACAATTACGTGCCTTTTATCACCCCCTTAAGGTTCTCACAAACCTAATCAATTTATAAATCCTGGAACAGTTTCATTCTGCACATATACCACTGCCATTTGATCATTCAACTCTGATGATTCCTCCAGCCCTGACCATGCTCCATGACTTACCATTCCTGCTGACAAAAAAAAGCTACTTTCTGTAGTTATGTTTTCCATTAGACCTACTTCACCCTGCAGAACACAAACTGAGAGCCACCAATTTTTTCTTTCAGCAACACTTGCAAAACTCCACTGCGAAGTAGGAATGCAGTTCTGCTGAAAGCTAAACCCTTGATTTCCCTTCTAATAATCCTGGTTGTAAGGATGCTCCTTTTCCCTTGGCAATACACATAAGACAGAGAGGTGAGGGCTCTGCATGAGAAAATAACAATTTAGGCACCAAGTATGTTTTTGAAAGATGAATACTCACCTGTAGTTCAAGCAGCTTATTCTGAAGGCATGAAGTGCCTTTTATCTCATCAGTAAAGCCAGACGCCACTTTATCTCTGCTGATTTGCAAAAGTTCCTCCAGGTTACTTCTTTGTGTGTTATAGCTAAAGAAAGATGCAATCACTTTCAGAGAGAATATTATTTCTAATTTAGTGGAACATAGCAGGGGCTGGGACTTGCTGACGAATAGATTACCATATAAAATAAGCACAGTCTATTGCAAACACGTATTTTTACCCAAGTCCCAAATGAAAGGGCATAAATGAGCAACATATAAAAGAGCTGAGAATTGCTCACCTGGCTAATTTTCAAGTATGAATGCCTGCCTGCATTCTCTAAACTCAGTTTTATGAGCATAAAAATGTCAGTTCTTCAAAAATGTGACACTTTTTTTTTATTTTGCAATATTTGAAGTTATTAGTAAGGCAGATACAGATTTTTCTGGCTCAAGAGCAGAAGAAAAAGTTTTCTAGCTTTAAGTGTTCTTGCTGCAATATCTGAATGTTTGAAGCATTTAGCTACTACAGTGCTTCCTTATCAATTACAGAGCAATATTAAGTAAACTGTAGTAGAACAGAGTTCTGCATAGCAGAAGTGCACCGTTTGATACATTCAATTAATTCATCAATGTCTAGCATAGTATTATCTCAATATACATGCATTTTATTCTTTAAAAATTACCTCTCTAATAAAGCTGGTATGGTCAAATCACTGTCTTCCTCAAATTTCTGTGCATAGCTTTCTCCATTGTGATGTTTCACATCTGGTTCCAAAACTATATCTGCGGCAGGTCTTGAGGTCTAAGTAAAAATAAAAAAAGGCAACAATGATCTCTGCATCATGCTGTGTCAATACATAGTGAATACTAACGGGCATCTGTGAACTCCCGAAAGAAACAATTGCTTCACATGTCCCAAAGGTGACGAGAGATACCATTCATAAATACAAGATGTGTTTAAACTCAATCATGAACCAAAGCAGCAAATTTTTGAACACTTGGAGCCAGGTCATTCATTCTTTCCACAGATACTGGGTCTTTGGCAAGCACAATCCACTTGTGCAAATTTCTGCTGCAGCTCCATGGACATCCTTGGGTAACCACTGTTGCTGTCTTCTGCAGTTTTTGTCAGGCTGCTTATACCAGTTGCCTTGGTATGCCTCTCGCTCTTGACTCCAGGATATGCTCTACTCCTCAGTTTGAGGCTGGCTGATGTTAATTATACTCTTCATACTTTGATTATCCATGAGAGAACAGATTGCATCGTTGTATCAGGGACAATATTAGTAGCCTTACAAGACATCTCTCTTGATAATAGCCAATTCCTACACATCTTCAAACTTTATGTAAATGCCATGGGTCCCTTCCTATAAATCACCAGTCTGGAGGCTGTGTGATGAGCTGTCTACAGCCTTACTTGATGAATGTTTATCCTAAATGAGACATCTTCTGTGGCATCCAAATTGTGAACTGCAGTATCTTGTCTCGCTGAAATTATTTCTAAGAAGTTACACGTGTTCTGGTTTTCCCTGTATTTTTCTAAAGTAAATGCCTCCCACTCTTCACTATTTTTCCTCTCTGTCCTCTGAAACTTGTTCAAATTACTGAGACATTATGGGGGATTTGCACTTGAACACAGCTTCAGTGACTCTTCCAGCTGAAACCCACTCTTTAGCAAAATATAATGCAAGGCTGGAGACTCACACCTCTTCAGGATGCCTAGTGCTGTTCCTTGCATGTTACTTTTTTACCTAGTCTAAGTTCCCAAGTGCAATGAATTTTTGATGTCTGACCAGAGGCCTGAGGTCTTACCACAATAAGAACAGTAACACAAACAATCAGTTTTTTCTTTTGCCAGTGATCTCCCCTAGACAGAGCACTGTTTCCTAACAGTAGGTATGGACTTCTTACCTCCTGTACCGAAAGGATATCAATTTGTTGAGAACAACTGGGCTTTTCTCCATTCTCAGAAGCAACAATGGAGCTCCTACATTTAGAAGAAATTTCAGCTTAAGAACAAAATATGAAATACAAAGAGAGAAAAAGAAATCCTGGCTAATGATTAAAATCAGTGCAGCTGTGTTGAAGTGTAATCAAACATTGTACTTGCTAGTCTATGAAACTTAATACTAGATGTTTAACTGCACAGTTGCCCATAGTAATGTACAAGTAATATACTTGGTAGTACATTTACAATATCACAAAATCTATCCATATATTTGATTTCTATGAATCTACAACACATCATGCACTCAGTCACCCACTCTTTCACAGAGGACTGTCCTTTTCCAGCACGAGACAGGAGAGCTGTGTAAGTATCTGCCACAATTTGCTGGAGCTTTTCTAGCTTTTGTTCACAGTCTGCAGTCAGTGTCCGTATGCTTGGGACAGTTTCTTCTGATAGTCTTCCCAGTACTTTAAGGTCTTCTAATGACTTGCTAAGTTCCCTCAGGTTGCCCTCATGTGAAAAAAAGGTCTAAAGAAAGAAAAACAATATAATAAGCTCATGTTAAGTCATAAGGATATGCAATTATTCTCATACATTTTTTTCTATTTCCATTGTCTTCTTGGATGAGTGCACTTAAAGTGTAAGCTGTCAAACCAGGAGAGAAACATTTATTTTCCCTCGATTCTTTTTCAAATAGAGCCAGGAAAGAAATTAGGATTGCTGGCAACATGTTCCCCAGCTGCATTCACAAGACTATACTGACTCTTGCTTGATTTTGAAATTCATTACTTTACTACAATTTTAGCTAATCTTGGTCCCCTGTTTACACTGACATGTACAGAATTGGAATATTTATTTAAAATATTTCCCATCAATAATTGTACTTTCTAGGGTGAAATCAAGATGTACTAAAAATCTAACAAAAATATGAGCAGAAGGAATACACCTGAGAATGCTTATTTCCCTTTACTCTTGCATATGTAATATTTGCTGAACATGAACCCATGAGAAGCAAAGTCTAGAACTGAATTCAATGAAGACCAGAACTTCATCAGGAGAGCAGTTTCTTCCCCTTGTAAGTGGTAAACTGGCCACATCAATGCATCTCAAAGAGGACGATGAAGGAAAATACTAGAAGCAATGAAGTGTGAAACTCACTGTTCATGGAATACGTAAAAGTCACCATGGCTCACCCTGGCAAGTGAAACATGAAAGTCCTACGTGTAACCCTGTGGTTAATTTATATACAGCAGACACACAGAAGCAAAGCGTGGCTATTGCATGTGAGAAGATACATCTGAAGGCACCTAACACCATCTATGCAACTGTAACAAACCAAGGGAGTCACAGAACACATAATCGTTTCTTATTTTTACACTTTGCACAGCTAAATCTGTTTTAATGCTTCAAGGCTGTCTTTAAAAAAAAGGAAAAAAGATACCATCCATGTAAGAAGGAGGTAATTCTAACAGTCTGCAAGGAGGCTCATAACTGCAGTCAAAAAAGGTAAAGAAATAATTTGTGTGGCCTCTTTATTCTGTGTTTGCATAACATAGAGCACAAGGGCCCTGTTCCACAAACACAGGCTGCAATAACGTACCTTAAAAAGGAGTAAGAAGGACAGACAATGCATTCACAAAGAGAGGTAGGTGAGCAGAAAAGGAGGGTGTCAGGTACCTCATGTTCCTTGATGAGCCCTTTGGTTTTATCCATACTTAGGAGTTTTTTCTCTTTGCCTAATTGCTTATTGATTTTTTTTAAAGTTGCATTAAATTTCTTTTTTTCCCTTTCCACTATGAGCTGGACACAGGATATAATTTCATGATGAACTGCCTGCAAAATTCAGAACACATTATCCCTGTGAGATGATGAGACAGTATTACAAAGCAAATAAAAACCTCAGAACATATTGTGACAAAAAAAATTGTTTTTCAAAGATGTCAAGCCTAATGAGAACAGACAGTGGATTCTCCCTCCTATATATCTCACCTCCCATCTTTTACGAACATCTTTACTCTTTTCTTCCACTACCAGCTTTTCGCGATCAGATGAAATGTTTTTCAGTTTTTCAGCTGCTTTCAAAAATTTGTCAAGAACTTTATTGTCCAGAGCATTAAAAGCTTCCTGCAAGAAAAGCATCATAATGGAAACTAAACAGAACTGAATATAGCTTATTTACCTACTAAAATGACATCAGTAGCATATAAAAACCACGCATAAAGCATGTATACATTGCATGTACGGGCTGTGATGGCCCTTGCATGGGTGAGTATGAGGGCATTCTCCACCCTTGCATATCTGCAAAAAGGTTGCAGACAACATCAGTGTATACTTTTTGGAGAAAATCAGATGTTGTTCTTGTAACTTCTCTTTTAGGGGCAAATTTGATACCAAAGAAGAAAGATTTAAGGTCCCTGAACTCTTCATCATTTCTAGGGAATATACATGAGTGGGTGAAAGGTCTGCATCAGTGCAATGGGACCCTATGTGATGGCCTGGAGCGAGGCTGCTGCTGCTCCTGGCACAAGGCAGCTCAGGACTTGTTGTGCAAGATGAGGCAACACAGATTTTGGGCACTTCCGTTTTTGATGCCTCACTAAGGTCTCTTTTAAGAGATCCAGATTTTGAGATCGGACACTTTCTTTACCAGTTAGCCACTAGGAAAAAAGAGATGATTTGGTATTTATAATCACATTTAAAAAACCTGTGTAAGAATTCAGGCATGTAATTCTTGATGGGAATCTTAACTATTAATCAGGCAAAAAAAATGGCTGTAGTTCAAAAGATGATGAGTTCTGACAGGATGATGGAGTAATTTAAGTTAAGACAGGGCACTGAATAAACTGCCATACAGATGTACATTTCTTCATTCAAGCTGCCTGCCAAATTAATATATGCTAACAGTGCTAAATCAAAAAGCTGAGAAAAGCATTAATAGCTACCAAAAAATAATTCTGATATTTTTCTCACTGTGGTACCTTAGCCTTTTAGATAAATAGCACTAAGAAATACTCAAATTCAGCTGATTCAGAAAACAAACCCACCTCATATCTTGAAATACATTCTTCAGGACTTAATTTTTGACCAACAAGTTGCACAGCCGTTGAAATGGAGGCCTCAAGTTCTTTCTGGGATTCTTCAAAATTGAGCAAAGCCTCCTTCCGTGAGGGTCTCTTCTCAGATTTGGATAAGATGTTGTTCATGTCACCCATGACAGCCTTGGAAGAAAGAGACTCTCTTCAGAACATGCCTGAGTGTCAGTAATTATATAAAGCTATTGCTTCATAACATCACTCAAGTTTTTTGAGTTGAGATACTCTCTTTGAAATGTTCTAGTTTTTGCCCCTATAGGAGTCTGGGAGACTGATTCCAACAGTATAAAACGTTTTCTATTTTACATTGTTGTGGTGTGACCTGGCAGGCAGCTAAACAGCACGCAGCCGCTCGCTCACTCTCCCCCTGCCCCACAAGGAATGGGGGAGAGAATCAGAAAGGTAAAGGTGAAGGGACTCGTGGGTTGAGATAAAAACAATGTAATAATTGAAATAAAATATAATAATAATAATAATAATAATAGAATATACAAACAAGTGATGCACAGTGCAACTGCTCACCACCCGCTGACCAATGCCCAGCTTGTCCCCAGCTAGTGATCCCGGAGGAGGGGAACCCTGAAACTACAATCCCAGAAAAGAGATAGCGAGCAACTTCCCAGCCAACTCTCATCTCTATACTGAGCATGACGCTGCATAATATGGAATATCCCATTGGCCAGTTTGGATTCATTGCTCTGGCTATGCTCCCTCACAGCTTCTTGTGCACCTGCACACCAGCAAAGCATGGGAAGTTGAAAAGTCCTTGATTTCTTAGCAGCAACTAGAAACATCAGTATATTGTCAACATTCTTCTCATACCAAAATCCCATACTGAATCCAAAACACAACGCTATTCAAGCTACTGAAAAGAAAATTAGCTCTATCCCAGCTGAAACCAGGACATACTTGAATGACAAGGAGTCTTCCTAACCATATAATGCTAAAATTAGAGATGTCTGTGTGTATAAAGTACAATAACAATAAAAAAGGAGTACCTCTATTTTGTCTCTGGCTTCTTTAATTCGTGCCTGCAGCCCAGTGGTGTGAGAATGCTCTTGGGACACCTGACTTGAAACACTTTGCGTAAGGGATTGCAATATCTCTTCTGCTGCCACAACTTGTTCTTGGCATGAGGCTCCCCTTGCAGCCAAGCTCTGGTTGAATGAAAAGCATTAGAAGCCTCTACAGTATTTATGTCTTTTTGTTTAAAGGAACTGAATGAAATAGCCAGCATTGATCATGGATGGTTAATATTTGGTCAAAAAATCTTAAATTCCAATTATGGTCAGTGTATTGCACTGCAAAATCTGTGTAGAGAGAAAGAAATTTGCTGCCATCCACAGGGGATTCTGTTTGCTGAAACAGTCTGTCAATGTGATACCTCCCATGTCTTTGCCTCAGTGCTTCAATTAGAAGTATTTTTTAAACTTGCTCTCCCATCCAAACAGCTTTCCAAAGGAATGTACAAACCACACATTTGGATATGCATGGTCTGATCATGAAGTCATCCAAAAGGAAGCGCATATCAAGGCTCAGATTTTCTTGTGGTATTCAGTACAAAAAGGCAGGAAGCAGTTGGGTGTTTTGCATGCAAAAGTAGTGTGCCATATTTGAATATTTATCATGAAATGTCGTTATTAGAGCTGTTTTGATCTATGAATATTCAACATGTTTTCCCGTTTGAAGTTGTCAATTAGCATTCTTCTAATGATAATCAGTGCTTTATTCTGGATCTCGACCTCTTGTACTGCAAGTTATAAAAGCGAACAGATCTCTTCTGCTCACAGACATGGAGATACATTTTTGGAGGCCGCATTTCAGTGTGTCTCTTTTGTTAATTTGTTGTTTTTAACAAACTAGTGTCGCACTACAAAATAAGGCTTATTTTATAAACACATGCCCACAATTACAAAAAGATGAATAGATTCTTTTCATAGGTTTACACTCCTAATTCTGTCAACTAAACACAGTGCAAGAAGGCACAAACCAAAAGTAAACTAACACTAATTCTGGTTCACAGTTATTGTAGGTGGATTTAATACACCAGAGAAGATCTCTGTTTAATTTTAGCACTTAGACAGAGGCACTCCAACGAAACCTCCTTCTGGTGGTCACCTTCCTACTGTTCGATTATGCTGGCCCTGTTGCAGAAATAGGAAAAGGCAACACAAGACAGTGCTTCAGCTTCTCCAGTGCAAAGCTTGGCTTCTTTGTTCAGTCTCACCTCCACCCGCAGGTGAAGAAAATATATCAGACTTTGTACTGAAGCTGCTGAGTTATATATACGTATGGTAATCCCTGGCAGAGAGACATGGGAAACAACAGAGGCTAGTGGAAGCAATAAGAAATTCACCAGTGCTCACTGTGGATGTTTAGAGCAACTGCCTATAAGCTGAGATGCACAAATTAGCCAGTATGCTGCTGAAAATACTTCAAGCATTCCAATTTTTGACAGGTAAGCCTTGAATGCAGCCAAGTTGTCCCAAATCTCCTCCCTGCACTGTTGGGTAGATGACAGAGGGCCCTGTATGACCAGGGGAAATTCTCAACTCAGCACCTTGCAAAGTTTTAGTCTGTTGCAAATGCTGTGCTGGACAGGGAATAATTATATCACTGTTGATCAGTGACACTAACAGCACTTCATTGGCACCTGCTCTTCATCTGGACACACTGATGTTGGAAGATTCATTTATACCTCATCCAGGAGTGGTCCTGGGAAATAACATCAAAACACTAGCACTGCCTTGATTTTTTACCAGTGTTACAGCACAAAATCCACATTCATTGCTTCACTGACGATGGCTCATTTTATCCTAGCCACAAATCCATGCTGAAGGGTGAATCTGATGAATTACAAGCAGTGTATTTCCATTTTCACCTGCAAATGTTCCTCCATCTCAGGTTCCACAGGCCCCTCATGACTGCTCTCACTAAGCAGGTGTTCAGCCTCTGCTGCCCAGCTGTCCACCCCTCCAAGGAGCTCTTCAATTTTCTCCAGGCTCCCTGGAAGCTCCCTGGTCTTTTCAGCAGCATCTGTACTCTCTTCACCAAGCTATAAACAAAGAGCAGGGTAACATGTTCATTCCTGTCCTCAGTTCATGGGTCTCTCCAGTACCCTCCTGCAACACACAGTCACCACCTAGGTTACGTTCCAGCTTTTGCACCCAACAGGGATTGAAGGAGTGATAAATGCCAAACATACTGGTAAATAAACCATGGGAGACTCAGTTCTTCAACCCTGAGAGCAGGTGGGACAGCACAACCTGTGCCCTTATGGCCCGCCCCCTCCCCTATAAGCAAGCAGCCACAGCCACACTACTACGCCAGGGAATTGTCCAACAGAACGATAGCTGGTGTTGGTCAAATTCAGACCAGGGATCATGCTAACAGTTCGTTCGTACTGGCAGTCACAGGCCAGATCTCAAGCATTTGCCCTTGCTTTTTTATATAAAAATAAATATAATATATATTATAGCTATAATGTCCAAAGTAATGCCACAAAAAATAACTCCTGAAGTCCTTAAGCCCTTGTAAGGGTGCAAGAAGCCTCTCTATCTCTGCTTTCTGAATGTATTTCCTAAAACCATCTCTTAGTAAGGGTTTTTCTAGGAAACTGTGGATTTCCCTCACCCTTGGGAACATGTTTCCTTTGTTCTTCTTGCATTCTCACTGAGCTCATCTCCTACAAAAATGTTGTCATTTTTTGCCACCATTTATTGTCACAACAGTACCTTTAATAAATGTCAATGAAAGGCTCAACTTAGAAAATTAAGAGCTTTAATATACCCAGGCAGAGTGAAATTGTCGTTCTTGTGAAAGCATTCTAGGAAATGTAATATATGTAACATTAAGCAGGTTATATAGGAATTCACAGCAGCCTCAAAACCTGTCAAGTCAGCTGGCGTAAAGTTGCACAACCCTGCAGCAATAATTACTTTCTACTAGCTGAGGCAGAGATTATAAAATTTAGCAAAGGCTCACAAGCTCTTAACAAATTGATTGAACTCTGCAATGAGATTTCCTTTTCTAAGTGGTTTTAAAACTTCCATTTAAAAAATTGAACATTTTCCATCATGTCATAAAGAGCATTTAACTGAGTCACAGACTTAAGAATGGGATACCTCTGTGCGTTCTCTGTTCCTCCTGTTTTAAAACTGGCAATATTGAGTTGATCAAAAGATTTACTAACCTCTGATTAGCAAGTTGATAAGTCTAGAAAATATGACTTTGAAGGCTGCATGGCAAAAGAGTCATATGAAACCAGTAACTTACAAAGTGTGTCCTCTTGATGAACTTAGCCCATCTCCTGTTAAGTTTCTTCAGCTCTTTGGCAATATTCGATCCAACTTGCTCTTTGCTGACTTCGATGAGATAGTTTCCAGCTTCATTTAAGGAACCATGAACTGAATTCCACTTTGCCAGGATCTCAGCAGGGATCTAGACAGAAGGATAGAAATCATTTAAAGCAGAACCCTGCCAAAAGTTTTTTTTCCAAAATGAGGAACAGAAAAGCAACAACCACCACTGTCATGTATAATGCTTTCCTTCCAGGAGGCTTCCAAGTATCTCTGTCTGTCATTACAAACAGAAATCCAACCATGTACCTCTTTCGGATGCTCATTTCGTTTTTCTTCCAGCCACGTCTTTAGTAAGTGGATGTTTTCTGTATAATTACTCCAGGAAGACAGGACTTTCTGTAGGGTGGCATTTACATTGGAAATATAGTTTCTGCACGTAGAAATCTTTGACTCCACTGTCTTGAAAAGTTTGCTGATTTCTTGAGGATCTCCAGCTAGGACATCAAATAGGGAATATCATTATACGTTTGGAAACAGAGAGGTTAATTACATAGAAGTAGTATTTTACACAAAATATAACTGGGAATTAAAACTGGTGACAGCACACCAGTTCAAAATAGAGGTCTTCATATCAGGCTATGTGCATGAACTTACCTAAGTCAGGATTGCTTATGTTTTTGTTTTTCAAATCTTCACAGATGTGAGCAGCAGTTTCTAGTAGCGTTTCAAGTCTCTTTTCTTCAACGAAATTCTGCCCAAAGTGAAAAGTAATTGGCATGGGTAACACCAACCCACATAAAACTAGGTACAAAATTCAGCTTGGGATACATTTTTTTCAATATGAGCCTATAACCTGCAGGTTAAACACAAACCATCCAGCAACCCATCTGCACTCTTTAGTGTGAAATAGACCTGTTCTTTTTTCTGCTTGTGCAGAGAGTAACTTAAACGGGAATATTAACTCCTGAATGCCATTGCCTGAGTCACAGCCCTGCATGAGTCAGGACTGTTTATTTGAAAGAGTTAAGGCCCCAGGGCAATATTGAGAAATGGCATCTAGAACAAGTCAGGCAGAATTTAGTCATGTAAGTCAAAAAAGTGATGAAAGTGAAAGGCGGGTCTCCCTGCATGCACAGAAATATTGACGTGCCTAGTTCCTGCCACAGACCAAGATCCAAACTGGGGACAGAAAGGGTGAGAGAGGAAGAAATGGGAGCAGAGAAGGAGATTTGTGCTTTGAACATTCACACAGGGAATGAGAGAGCTGATCCTCAGACACCCTCTGTCTGAGCTGCATCTCATCCCAGAGCTCCCCACTCCTACAAACATCCTATCTAGTAGGCTACAAAACAACCTCTCCTGTGGCAGTGACAAACCTGGGCCACCACGCCACCACTCAGCCTGGACTGCACATCACGGGACCAGAAGGAGAGCCAGGAACAAGCCTTAAACTCCTAGAGAAACCTCTATATTCTACCAGCTTGAGAAAGACCATGAATCACAACTGTAGAAATAACTTATAGTAAGTATTTATGAAATCAACTGAATCAAGAACCTCAGCACAGATTAATTCCGTACTCCCATCTCACCACAGGGTGACACTGCTCAGGAAACTGATATTTTATACAACCTCCTGTTGCCTCCTTCCACAGTTCTGATGCTGGTGAAATTCCCACTACTTTAACTAGGGATTTGCCAGTCTGAAAAGCGTCTGAGAAACTCTTTAGAAACTCCACTAAGATGGAATTCAGGGGGAGTCCCATGAACTGGAGATGGGGCAAAATTTATGGCATCAGCATTTTCATCTCTCTGCCTCTATTCTTGATGCATCTTTGGCAGTATTTGGGGTAATACATCCCCTCCCATAGGCCTAAACATGCCATCATTTTAATAACCTGAGCCCAGAAGCTGAGCTAAGCACAAAATATAACAAAACAAGAAAACTCATATTCACTGCGAAGCGTAAGGAGGTAAGGAAGCCGGAAAATGAAGAGGCAATAGCAAAAGGCAGTATTAGCCAGCAGTGTGGGTAATGGTTGCTTTCGAAGATAGCAACTACTGAACTACCTCCGAGAGGTCTGAGTTAGGGAAGGGCTGCTACTGCTGGCCTTATAAATAGTCTAGAAAGAAAGAAATTTTCCCAATAAAGAATAAAAAAGGGCAGAGATAAAATTACAAACAGTCACAGCTCACTCTACTTCTCCAAACCGAAGAAAGAACTTTCATTCAGAGGAAAACGGGAAGACATGGAGAAAGCTTCTATGAAAGTCATCTACCTGTCATTCTTTGCATAAATCCCAGATCTCACAAGTCTACCATGCTTCTACCAACTATCATCTTCAGATAAGGACAGACACAAGCTTGAATCAAAGAGAGGTGGGGAAAAATTATTGTCAGAGTGTGATACATATATTTTAAACTTACATTCCAATTTTCCAGCAGTGATTCCACAGACTCTTTTGTCCCATATTTCATGTCCCAGATATTTAGCTTTAACATCACCTCATTGGCAACAGCTGAGCACAGTCCATAGTGGTATTCAAGAAAGGTGCTGGAGTTTGTGAAATGAATATTGCTGAATCTGCAAACAGTGAAATGTTCCAAAATTTGACTCAAAATCATTGGATATAGAAGGCACTAATGTATAAAGTTTTTACCCCAAAAACTCAGAATGACATATATGCAAACACTATTTTGTTATGACAGGAGTAAAATTTTAAGATAACAACAGTTCATTTTTTTAAGTAGCCACAATTTTGAGTCAATATTGACTGCTCAATTTATGAAAAACCTTAAATGCCCATAAAAGGGGCATCTATCATCTGTATGCCAAAGGGTCTCAGGTTACAGACACAATTCACTCATCATTTTTGAAAATACCCTCCAACAGATATATGGGGTTGCACAACCTCTAGATCTGAGTGATTTTTAAAGGTGGAAATTAAAAATCAGAGAATCCAAATCCCCAGAGAAATTTTTACATTCAAAATACTAATGTTTCCTACCCCTAGTGTGTGTTTCCTATCCACACTAGCAAAGGGCATCTGAAAAGTTCCTGTTAATGAGCTCCACTTTCTACATATAATTAGACATTCATTGGACCAGTGAGTGAACCTGCCTGCTCTTCATGACAGTGAATCAGTGCTTAGGTGGAAAATGCTCTCTTTCTGCAAGGCATGGATAAATTATGTGCTTTGTTCAGCATAGCAGAGCAAGTCAATAGCAGAGCTAGAACAAAACATCATCAAAGCAGAGGGAATTTGAGGATCACAACCTTCTTTTCATTTCCTCTAACTTTTCAGGCACGACTAGTGGCATATTCTTTTCATCTTCATTCTTAAATGATTGAAGGGTGACCAAGTGAGAATCAAAACAATCCATCAAGCCCTGTGAAGAAAAAGACATAGTAAGCCATTCATTTTAATTCTAGAGTATTTCACCTGGGAACCTGCAAGTCACCTGCTATTAGGGTAAGAGCTATTAAGAACTAGTCAGCACAAAACAATCTTCCAGTGACTTTACTCATTAAAGTGCAATGAAAGTATTTATCTCATCAACTTCTAAAGTACATGTTTAGTGCAGTACTATATGATTTCTCTTACCATTGTGCATCTAGTTAAATATAAGGATATAAGGAACATGAATCTACGCTACCCATGCTATCAGTTTTTTCCTCACTTTCACTGTCATCTTTAGCACAAAAAAGTGGCATTGTAACAGTTTCAAGATATTAAGCTGTGCTTTGCTATGTGTTAGCAAAGACTGACAGCAAAACCTGTGGAATAGATCTATTATGTCACACCTGCTTAATAAAGTATTTGACTGCTCAATAAATTTCCATCTAATACCACGCTGACAGCACATCACATTAATCCTCTGATGGCCAGTATCACATGATTGGGGAATATTTCATGGGCATGTGTCTCAGCACCAAATTCCCGATGTAAAATTAAAACAGAAAATGCATTGCACAGAATATAAGTGTATGCATAAGTTGGATATAAAAGAAAGAAATATATATAAAGGTATATATAAAGAAATATGCTAAAAGTTCATTTCTATGTAATAAAACGTGTCATAAAGCATGTTAATGGAAATGGCTAAATCCTGGGGCAGCCCTCAACCCCAAAAATAGTGCACAGAATTTAAACACTTGATTTTGTAAACTTAACACTGTTCCAGTCAGACAGTTACGAGCATTGGTGGGTAATTTCCAAGATCTTAAGAGAAAGTAAAATTTCCATTATAAGGTACCACCTTGGCAACAAGATCCCTACATGAGATATTCTAAAAGGACTGACTAGAGGAAGGAGGGGGAAAAAAACATTCTCAGCAGAATGTCTTCCCATCAGGAAAAGTGGATTTGACAGAAATTAAGTATCTTGGGTTTCTTCTTCTTAAGGAACTTCATGATTTTATCTACATATTCAATGGGGAAACAGAAATCCCTAAACCAACGACATCTCTCTCTGTCTCACTCTTAGAAATGCTTTAACTACTTTGGCTGAACAACAAAAATCATAGATCAAATAGCTTAAGTTCTGCGCTTTTTAAAGTTTTCAAACTCAAGAGGACACTTAAACTATTGTCAGTGTAAAGATTTCAAGATCAGACTAAATAACTTGCATGGTGCTAAGGTACCAAAATACCTTCTACTGCTTTGAATGGAATTACAGAGTGATTCAGCAAATACTTCACTTTAAACACATAAGCTACATGAACTCACTGGAATGTAACCCTGAGCTCAGGTGCTTTTCTGAATAGGTATGCATTAAGCACAGATTTAAAGATAAGGATGCAATTACCCTATTACTTAACAAACAAACAAGTTGCAGGAACCACATAAAAAAGAATACCATAATGTACTCATTCAGATAGTACTCAAATTTAATCTCACCCCAGTGAAGTCAGAAACCTTCCTTACAGACCCATGCAGTTATTTAATTAAACTCATCACTGTTCAAAGGTATGTTCAGAAGAGCTTTTAATCTCTAGAAGATAAACATACCCACACCACTTCCCAAAATGTCAAATAGCAATTCCATAACAAGTGCTTTGCTAGGTCAGACTGAAGAAGAAAGTTTCTTTGTGATCAGCATACCTTAAATATTACAATTATTTCTCTGAAGACAGACATTGCTTTAAACGGGTCCTGCAGATCAGGCAAATCTTCTGCCTGCAGATGTTCCACCTCCTGAAGCCAGGCCTCAATGCCATCCAGAGGGGAGGGCAACATGTGGTCCAGCTTCACTTTCCATTCATTAATCTTAAAAAAGGAAAACAAGTGATTAAATTTCTCACTATTATTTTCTTCCCCATTCCCAAGATACTGACATATGCTCCGTAAACTGATGCTCTAGACATCCAAGAAAAAAAGCCACCTGTCACCATTCAGAAAAGGAGCTGCCAGTGACGTCAGCTGCAAATCAGCTACGTTTACCTGAGACCTAGATTTTCTCCCCAGCCTGTAATCTCTGTACACTGCAGAGAATTTGGCAGTTACTGTCCTTGGCTGGTGACTATCTCAAGGCCCAGCAACAGGGAAATTTATAGTAAATTAGTTGCAAAATAAAGGGGAAACGGGGATGCTCTGGACAGCTTTCCATCATGGGTCTGACAGGGGAACATCTCTTCCATAAAGAGCAATTGCCAGCAAGGCCCAACGCATCCCACTTGCGGCAGAGGGAGACAACACAGCCAACCTCATTGCAGAGCACTGACCAATCAGATCTCACTATATTACCATCTGTGCCCTGGGAAAGAACATATTAACACACTTTCCTATCTGCATCATTACATGAGCCATAATTATGTCCCAAAAGAACCTTTTAAGCATAAATAGGCCAAAAACTTTGATCAGAAGAGTGCTCAAAGATAATCAGATACAGGCCATTTTTCACAGATGTCTCACAGTCCTGAGGCTCAGGAGGCAGAAGGGTAATACACAGTCACCTTCTGCCTCCTCTTGGGCACTGTACACCACTCAGTTTGTCTGGACTTCAGGTTCAGGGTCAATACCTCTTTTATCAATCTAAACAAAGTATCACCTCCCCACTTTTCCCTGTGTGAGTTGTTGGGGTAGACTTAGGCTTCTTCATCAAACACACTCATGCTGGTAATGAAGTGAGCTAGAAATATCTCTGACCTGAGAGATCAGTTTATCCCACTCTTCTCTCATCTGCTGCTGGCCTTCGCTCAGCTCAGCTTCACTTCTTTTTGATGACAACACAGGCAGAAAAGGGTTTTTTTCTCGGTTAAATGCTTCCATAAATGACATCATTTCCTAGGGATAAAAAGGAAGAGTAATTCATAGAAGACAACTTCAGATGGAAGCTCACAGAGCCAAGTACTGCCTTTGAACACATTGGTATGACTTCCATTAACTTCAAAGGGTGTGATGCACAGAAAGGCAAAATAGCAGTAAAGAGGCATACTTGTCTCCAGGCAGTGTTTGGGTCTGAAATTATAGGTGCCATTCACTAGCAAAATCTGTATTTAATATAATGTCAGTGCAGTCAGGACATGGTTCTCCCCTCCCTAACCCTTCCCTCCCACCAAGAGAAAGGGAAAATTCCTCCCCTCACCGTCCCCCATGGGCCATTTTATTACAAACTCTGGCTACAATATAAACCAAAGGAAATTTTACTTCAGGCACAATCTATAGCCAACATTTCAACTACAACATTAGTTGGGTAAAACCTACAGTTATTATTATCACAGAAATGGCGAAGGTGACCCTGTAAAGGGCCTATGTGCTTGAATCTTGTCCAAGTCTTCAACTATGTCAACCAATTAAAAGACACTACTTAACTCTATCCAAAAAACCTTGCTCTGCTCAGAAACCAAGTAGCATATATCTGTTTCCTAGCAGAAAGAATTTCATCCTATCCTTCCCTCAGTCATTTGAGGGCATTTACCAAATTCATTGTCAGATTTCCAATTCTTGTTTAAAACTGAAACACTTCAGTTTAGTCAATGAAGATGAAAAGCTATGTTTCTGGGAATATTTTTAATATTTCTTTTTGCAAAAGCAGTTAAATATGAAATGCAACCTACTTTGTACTTCTGGTAATATGTTTCATTCTCTGTGTCGATCAGCAACTTTGCTAACTTCTTCTCTTGTGCAGCCAACCAGTTCACGGCCTCTCTCACTTTTTCCTGGTAATTAGAGCAGAAAATTTCATTTTTTCCATTTTGCAAGCCTTGTTTTTAATTTACATTGTGCCATAAAACAACACACATTGAGCATACGATAAACCCTGTTCAAAACTATTGAAAACCAAATAATAATTCTGGGGACTCTAATGAGCTTTGGGTCAGGCACTATTATAGAGCAAGGTCAAAGTTTTAAACCTGGCACTTGGATATATAAAGGCATCTTAAAAGAAGAGCCTGATTGCAGTCCTATTGAAAGGAGATTATCAGCATGGAGATATGTGACTAACCAATTAATACATAAACTCTCACATGAAAATATAGAGAATAGAAAACCTGGTTTTCCAAACAGTATGATCTGTGAGTGACAAATTCTGTTCATTTTACATGTGAACTATTAAATATAAAGCTGAGTTGTTCTGCATATTTGCAAATCTGTCTCCCTCTACTCCAACATTTACATACCGACTTCAGAGCACACATGAAGACAACTAGGATTGAAAATGTCCTCTGTAATAGTTAAATGAAAAAACAAGACAACCTGCACAGCAATTTCACCTGTATCATCAAAAATCTATCACATTGAGTCTTGACTACCACACATGAGCATCAGAATGTTCAAGCCAATTCAGCCCTGTCAGTAGGCAAATCAGAGGATCTACTATCTAACTGTTACTGAATCAGGTTATAAACTGGGGAAAGAAAGTTTTCTTGGCATCCATGATGCACAGTCCTTTAAAAATGCCTCAGTGATTTCTCAGTGATAAACCACGACATACCTGCATGTCTTCTTCAGACTCATGCAAATTCCTGGAGTATTGCAAAAACTGAGCCACATACGTCATGATTGATTTCTCATCTGGATTCACAACGTCAACATCTATAAGAGCCAATACACCATTTACATAATTATGCAGCCTTCTAGGCCTGATCACATAATTACATGCTATACTGCAGTTACTAAAACACATTACCATAAACATGTTTATTTTTCAGCAGCTCAGTTAACATACCATTGACAGAAATTAATATTTAATGAACATTTTTCCTTGGGAATATTTTAATATAACATGATTAACTAATGAAAAAGTTTCTCCCATGAACGGGAAAGTTTCATATCCTTTCTTCTGCATATTGTTCCTGCATTTGCTGCCAATTCAAAAATCCTACAAATCCTAAGTACAGTCGGTGTTATAAAATAAAGAACCTCTGGTTTGAGCATTACCACGAAGATCAATGTCCCATTTCAATCTTAAGCACATTCTTACTTTTTCCTGTATTACAAGTCAACACATACAGGATTACATTAATCTCACTTCTGATAACAAAGATTAAAAAAAAAGCAGATCATTCACCTTCAGGTTCAAGAAGCCGTGGAATATTCAGCTCCAGTTCTGCAATTCTGAAAGCCTCTTTCAGGTTTTCTTTATTGCTTCTAGCTCTTGCCTTCTCCAAATCAACTAGACCTGGTCGTAAGGTTTGGATGATGGCTAAAAAAGGCAGTCCGCTTCGCCAGCTTGACTTGAAATCAGTCACATTGATAGAGCCGTGCCTATCCCAAAAATGATTGGAAACAAAATGTTATAGCCTGTTTCCTCAGATGTCCTAAGTACAAATTTAGAAATAGAATATAAATTCAGTAAAATGGAGTATGAACCAAATCGAAGGAGTTATAGAGAACCTTGTCACAGAACTTCTGCAGAAGCTGGGTCAGACAACAACAATACAGCCAGTACTACCAATCGCTACAATTATATATTCTTATACTGTTTTTGCAAAATGACTCAATGTTTTTATCTTATGTTGTATTCTGAAGATAAAGCCTTGCTGATCCAATATCCTTTCCGAACATCACCTTTGTGCTCAAGATCTATGCATTCTATGGGATGGAAAAACAAGTAAAGCACTGAAGAACGTGTAGGCATTTCTCTGTAAGAGCATCAAATATTGGAATCACCTCTGGCTTTTTAGAAAATCCAGACCTTACAATTGACCTATTACTGCAGGAAAAAGTATTTCTTTTTCTCTTATTTAGCTTAGTGTCTTTAAAATATCTTCTACTAAGCACTGTCTGGACAGTGCTGTGAGGTGCCCAGCTCTGCAATCCACCGTGAATTCTGGTACAACTTTTCAGAAACAGCCCATATATTATAAGCATGTTACAGCATGGAAAAGATGTTGGGTTTCAGGTGATCAAATTTAGTTACAAAACAATGGGCCAGGACTTACAAGATTTGTTCTTTTACCAAAAACTATAGGATTCACTGATAACAAAATCATTCAACATAATCACAGTTCAGAAAGGATGCTACAACAGACACGGCAATACTGCTGGGAAAAAAAAAAAAAAATGGGCAGAGAGCTGTTTTTTACATGCCAATCAATCTTGTCCTGATAGAACACAGCTAAAAGGGAAACTTCAGTGCCTGAAAACATTCTCCCAGCAGAAAGTGTCTGATGTGCTGATGAAGACCTTTATCTCCCACTAACAACACAGAGTATTAATAAGATGTTACTAGAACATAAAGCAACTAAAGAGCTGGAGAGAAAGGGATGACATTATTGTAAAACATATTTGAAATATCCTGGAGTGAAGTAGTAGCCCTTGAAGAAAATGCAAAGCATGTCCCTTGCAAGAAATACCTGTATCTGCTCTAGACAGTGTGTTGTGAATACTCCCACTGAAATCAGCAGAGCTATCTGTACAGCAAGCATAAGGAAACATCTTGTTAGAATTGGGGACTAGGACCTCTAGGACTAGGGCCCTTCTTGGGGATCATGCAGTGTTTTGGCAGAAAAACACAATGCGTAGGAATGCTAGAAATCCTACATTTTCCATTTTAAAAAAAAATATTTATTGAAACTTGGTTAACCAGTGTCAATCACGAGGATTAAAACTAGCAAATCATGTTAACATTCCACTAGACTTATCAGACAGAAGCTCCTAAAAGAGAAAAGCCAAACAACTCAATTTACATTGTGGTATTTTATCAGTAGGATTAGCTTCACGTTATTATATTTAGAGGGCTCATTTAGGGTCTAATTGATGACAGAAGTACTGGTAACACCATCTGAAATCTAAAGGATTTTCTGCTAAGCTGTCACTAAGTAACGTTAAAAAAACAGGGGAAAATACCACCACACTTAGAGGAAAGCAGTAAATAAAACATGTAACATAGTATTTATAAGTCTTGGATGGAACTTACAGGGAACACTGTTCTTTTGCCCACAACAAAAGAGCCTTTGTAGCAGAGATCTTCCACCGTTCCTTAATTTTAGCCCTTTTTTTAGCTGATCGGCTTGCCTTTGGAGAGGAGTCAACAGCACTTGAACAATCAAGTGTAGGCTGATTATAAGCACAAGAAAGTGTCCTTGCAAGTTCTTCAATCTGTCAGAGATGATGGGAGAGTTAATCAGGCTTTAGTGAAAAATTACCAAGACATCAATGGCAAAAAAACAGAGAGAATTAGAAAGAACTCAATTACAGCTGTAATAGTAGTTCCCTGCCCCCAAAGATCAGATCAGGTTTTTTCACCTGTTTAAGCTGAACTATTTCATGCTGAATTCCCACCTTCACGTGACTTTTGGCAGGAAATATGCACCCCAAGACTTCCATGTTATACTGTGGGTACCAGCACTGGCATCAAGGGACCTTCTCACTCAACACACTTTTCTACTCCTCCCACCAGTGAAAGCAGCTGGTGGCAGCTGTGTTTTCTGGTGCCAACAGCGTCAGGTACTAGGCATGCTCAGAGTTTGTCTGCTCACTCAGGGTGCAGGAAAACCTACTCAAGAGACCTCAGAGATCTACATTTGGTTAGAGAAGTTTGGTTTAAGTAAAAAAATAACGCATACAGCTATGTGCAGCACAAGAAACTTCAGTACCTAAGTACCTTTACCAAGAAAAATGTGGGCTACATCTAACACTGTTAAATAACTTTGCTTCTTGGCTCTCTCCTGAGCCTCAGTCGCCAGTTCACCCCCAGTGCACCTACGTTAATTCACCCCTGGGCTCTTGCTAGAAGGCAGTTTGGCTCCATCATCCTCTACAGTTCTACAACATGATTAAAGCAAGGCCCTGTGCTTTCAAACACCCCTCCTCCCCATAACCTCATGCTACGTAAGGGACGTGCTCAGTATCTTGTATGAGAAACATCACTACGACAGCCTGCATGTTATTTCAGGCACCTGGTACTGAAAAAAATAACAGCAAGAATTACACATTGTGAGCACAGCAGATACTGAAGAGGGGGCTGCCTCTGAGGGAGATGGATGTGAGCCACTTTGCACTGCCTGCTCTATTTGGAGCTTAATTATTACAGGCTTTAGACAGATAGGCAAAGTTTACCCTATTTTTTAATTGGTTACTTAAAAAAAAATCTCAATATCTTTCCTTCCTACTACTTGCAGCTAGATATTGCTCATCAGGCTGTAATGCCACCATTGCATTGGTGAAGCAGCTCAGAGGCACTGGTGCGTCTCCTCCCTGAGCCGTCACTCCAAGATGTCAGAAAATAATCTTCTGCTTTGTACTAATTCATCTCGTCTGGCAACCACGTAAGTCAATACATTTTTATGCTTTTTCCCTCTACTAAAACTCTCTTGCATCGCTGAAATACTTACATGAAAATGAAATATAATTGTCCAAATTAGGCCAAGCACAATGGAAGGTTTTCCTTCAATAATGTCAGCAACATGAATATTTATGAGCTTGAGCTAAGGGAAAAAAAAAAGGCATCATTGTTAACAAAGAAAACGTTCCACCAGCTAAACTGGCTTTAGTTGTGAATTTTGAAGTTAATACTCACTGATCTGCCCTTTAAAAATGTCAAAGCATTTTCTATGTTGCTTCTGCACTGGAAGGTATTAAATCCTTTCTCCCGTGGCTGTAAAGCAAAAAGAACAGGTTACATCTGCAGCGTAAAAATTAATTTTATTTTATATTTTGGTAAGGAAAGTCCTGCAAAGATTCACAAATTACTTTGGATCAACTTACTTCAGTGTGTTTCAGTGTCAGTGGTGTAAGAATAACTTACTTGCAAATAGGCCTATGACTCCAGAGGGATCATTCATACGGTGACAATTAAGCATATCCAGAAATCTTTGCTGGATATGACGAAGGACTGAGGTAATATTTTTATTACTCTCTCTTACCAGACGTTGACCTGAAAGCACTTCCAACAGATCCAAAAGCAAATGTCCTTGCTGTATGTCTGTATACAGGTCTGAGATAACAGAAGGAGGTGTATGCTGCAAAATAAATTCCAATGCTTGTCACACCAGCTTTTATCATTTTGAATTCCACACACTATAGAATATCACAGATTACTTTGTTAAAAAAATGTTTAGCATCCTTTATTTTTTCAATAAGCTGAGATACAAACCCTGCATCTAATCAGCCATATCCTGCTTCTTCTAACCCATTTTTATGTTTGTCTCTCATTCCCCCTTGCCTTGCTTCTGGGTTTTATAAGGGTTATTTTAGGCCACATTTTCAAGTATTTATACTTTTCAAGGAGGTATGTGGGAAAAGACCCCTAAACTTTGAAAAAGGGCAAGTTAAGAGAAGCTGTTCATTCATATTTTGTCTTGTTAATCAATGTACCCTGAGTACAAATTCGACTATAGAGCTGAATAACTAAACCCTCACTCTTTTAACCCACTTGTGGACAACACAAACCTACCAGCAGCAGCTTCTGCTCAAGCAGGGACCAAAACAGGATTTTTTTTTTTTACCTGACCAAGTCAGAGTCCCAGCATATACTGCATGAGCTGCTTTGTGAAAGCCTAAAGAGCACCTACACTACTATGTAGTTTGTCTTAATACTTACCAGTCACCCAGGCCATCCCATTAAACTCATGTTCTTGGATTGCATAATAGAATAATACTTGCCTAAACACAGTAAAACTAATCATAAACACAGTACACCTCATAAAACCCTGAGACATGCGCCACAATCCAGCACAACTATGTTTTACCACACCAGCAAAAAAGATACTGTCATCAACTTACAAACCGTCTCCTACAAATGTCCTTGGACTATCACCAATACAATGCTGTTACACCTATTAAACAAATGCTTTCCAGAAGCTACGTTTTCCAGCCAGTACCTAAAACCTTATATTAATCTTGTTTATCCCTAAAAAATTTAATCTCCATACAGTACACCCAAATCGAACAGGCAAAAGGCATCTTTCCTAAAGAATCCCCTTCTTACCTTTGCCAATATTGAATTTATCCAGGTAGTGAAGGTTTTCTTCTGTGTAAACTCTCGCTGCACTAGGGGAAAAAAAAAGAAAAAAATAGTTAATGGAAAAAATTATCTAGTTTTATTTCTCTTTCTCAAAAAGATACACGGCATCCATCTCAAACCTAAGGTACGTTCTTCTAGATATTAAGATATAATTTAATATTAGTCTTTCTCAACTCTTATTTTAGAGCTGATATTTTCTTGCTTGCAGAGATGATACTGCAAGGACGTCTACAACCACCACGCATACTTCTGAATGCAGCAAAATGCAGCTAATGAAGGTTCTCTCAAAAGCTCAGCAAACACAAGCAGTGGCACGAACACATCATCCCACGGAGCAATACGTCTAGGGTAACTCCATCCATTCCTAAATGTTCCTTGAAAAACTCAGAGCGATCATCAGTACAAGATCCACCTTGAAATTCAGGAAAAGCCATGCATGGAGCTGGGTGATGAGACCAGGATGGGGGCTGGGGTTAGGTGATAAATGCAAATCTGTAGGTGAAGCCACACAATGCTACATCTTGGCTAACTGAAGGCTGGGGAGAGTTATTAGGCTGCCATCAGGAAATACACCCTCTGACAGCATCCTTTTCAGTGCCGGGCCCTCCCTGGGGAGCGCAGACTGTTAATCTGGTCAAAGGGGCACATGGAGTCTTAAAAAGAAGGAAGGAGGAAGAGCTTGAACTCGTGCCCCAGTAAAAAATGGTGAAATGAGATTCAAAGCGTGACCCAGTCATGCAGAGATCCAGCTCTTCACCCAGGTCCTGCAGGCTGGTCCACAGAGATAAACTACCAGTGGCTGTGAAGGGAGACAGGAAATTGTTTAAGCCCATGTTTCAAAAATCAGAATATTTATAGGGCTTCTCACATCGAAGTAGAGATCAGGAGAGGGGAAAGCCTTTCTCCACAGCTTGTGGGTAGCAAAAATGAAGAAAAGCCTAGTTTCCCCAAAAGCTGAAGCAGAGCGTGAGCAGCAGAGGCAGACAAACCAGCTCCCCAGCCTTGTCCCAGGTCATGGCCAGTGGATCACACAACTCCCCAGCCCATGTTCCTTCCCAAAACACCACCCCATTCCCAAGACACACCACCTCCAAACCCATGTGTCCCTGCTCAACGTCTGTATGCAGGTCTGAGGAAACAGCAGGAGGTGTTGGCCCCTCAGATTACGGCCTTTCGGGCCTCATCGCAGCGCAGGCGCTCCCGCCAGTGGCCAGCCCAATGGTGCGTGGGAGCAGGCGTGAACACAAACTCCTCTTCCTCTCCCTTTCCACAGCAGCTTTGACTGCAAGTGTTAGGGGTGGCTTCCCAAAAAACAGGTCAAAAAGCAGTGCCCCCCTGCAAGGGGCCTGCCTAGAGCTGCGGAAGGGTGGTCATCCCCTCCCTCTTCCCCATTTGAATAAAAATCCAAAAAGCCACATCGTTTTTTAATAACCCAGACATTACAAAGTATGTCAAAGATACTACTAACTAAGGGAGGCCAAGATTATACAGTTAGGAGAGTTGATGTTTTTGTCACCCAAACCACCATCATTGGCCTGTGCCAGCTGCACGGCTGTCCCAGCCCTTCCCTCTGAGGGCTGAGGGGGATGCCAGCCCCTCCACGCCTGGCTACAGGCAGTTGCCCCAGGGCTTGGCCTGCCATGCTCCTGCCTCTCACCGCAGGCAGCAGAGAAGCAAAGCCTGAGAGGTGGGAGAGGTGCAAAGTGGAGAGAAAGAGCAAGCTCCTCTCCCTGCTGTGCCAGGCAGCAGGAGGGGCTGCGTCAGGCAGCCCGGAGCAGGGGACGGGGCTGTGGGTCATGGCGACACAGAGGCTCGGAGCTCCTGCATACGGGGACGCAGATGGGATGGGATAGGATGGGATGGGATGGGATGGGAGGGGATGCTGGCCCACCGCCCTGCCTGGTGCATGTCCTGGTGCAGGTCCTGGTGCAGGTCTCTGAGGAGTGGCGGGTGGTTAGGCAGCATGCATGGCCCAGGCCTGGAGGGAGATGGTGCGCAAGGCGGCTGCGGGGGTACTCGCTGCCCACCTCCCAGCTGGGGTAAATCCTCCCACTGCATGGGACACTCTGACCAGGCTATCAGCTTGCAAGAAGAAACAAATCTGGGAGATGGGGTGGGAGCAGACAATCTCTTCTGCCTCTGAAAGCGTGCTCTTGCACAAAAGATTAATGTAAAGGCAAGTTTGACATCATAAGGCAAGTGCGAGACTTACTCAGCAATAGATATGTATGTTTTAGTAGGCTGGGCAGGATGAAAGATACCAAAAATATCAAGCCCTTGGGGGAAAAAAAAAACAACCTGACTGCTCAGCCCATGAAAACGAAAATGCCACTCAGAGGAAAATGTCCCACACTTTATTACTCTGTGGGAATTTGGCAAACACAAACCCCAGTCCTGGGTGGCTTTCCATCATCCAAGACAGCCTGAAGGGCTTGCTGCGCAGAGCTTCATCAGCTCGCGGAGCAGAGCAAGCCACTTAAGGATAATGCAGCCTCCTGCTTCTAACCCCACCATCTGACCCACAGACCTCCTTCTGCTTCACCAGGTGGGTGAGCGGCGAGAAAAACATTCACGTATTATGTGCATCGAGGGCTGTTTTGCATCCTGTAGCTAACACGTCTTTCAACAGTCCTCCTCTAATCTGTAATACCATGATCTTGTTGGAGCATGAAACAGTCGATTTCCCCTGCTTGCTGGATTGTTTTATGCTTCTTTTTAAATATCACAGAGATCATGATGAACAGTAAGATAAGCGCAGCCTTAAAGACATGGTCAAAAATGCAATCTCAAAATTCTGTTTTGTTTGGAAAACAGAAAATAAGTACAAATATGCCACACAGACCAATCAACATTGCAACGCTCACAAGGAGGACATAAATAGCATGGAGATATTGGCTTCATGTTAGCACAGGACCCAACCACACCCTTTGGTTGAATACCCGTGCGGGAACCGTTCCAATTACCTAATGAGCGATTATTGAGTAGCTGCACTCCATTTTATCAGGCAAGCAAGGCTGGTATTGCTGGCACTTGAAAAGGGACGGAAAGCAAATATTAACTACTCTGTCTGACGCCAGTGACTCTTCCAGCTGTAGCTGTTGCCAAACACACACTACTGCTACTGATTTGGACTTGCTTTTGGGGTTGGTTACAGAAAGATGCTTAGGATGAGGATGTCTGGTCTTGTTTTGGTTGAATCTCTCCATATTAACATGCTCCATTATGCAACGTGGGCATACTGCAAGTGTTGATTCACACGGGCAGCTCTCAGGCAAATGTCTCACCTGGCAAAAGTACAAGGCAGCTCTTTCACTGCACACACCGAAGCACACCGTACACCCTCCCCAAGCTACAGCCGCTGCCTGGTGCAACCCACTGGGCTGCCTTCCAAGCAGCTGCCACTTCAGCTGCAATGTGGCTTATTTTCGTACCCACATAAATAATAATAATAATAATAACAACAACAACAATAATAATAATAATAATTAATAATAATATCTCCTCCTGAATTAATAACTCCATGCTTGCCAATGTTTCCCCGGACTGTAGCGCAGCAGTCACTCTGTTTCCATCCAGGCCACACAACACACAGCTCAGTACAGATGTGCTTCTGGCACCGTGGCATTACAATTTTCAGGCCGAGTGTGTTTTCCCTCCCAGCTCCCCTCCGATTCTACTGCTCAGAGGCGCTAATGATTTAATCAAGCTCTCAAATTCTTATCTCTACCACGTGGTTAATTAATATGGATTTTTATGAGGATGAATGGATTCTTTGTTAGGCCTTTTTATAGGACTCTAAGAGACCTTGGTTTTCTCTTGCCCTAGTTTTCAAAATGTCACTGACCCAGAAGAAAAAAGCTATCAAAAAAAAACCTGATCATTTCCTTCACTTTGGGCCAAAACTCACCAAGCCAAAAAGCGGATCTGAGAGAACACAATAAGAACCTGCTAATCTGAAAATACCCAAAATCTATTACATTTCACCCTGTGTTTTAAAGCCAATCTTCAGAACAAGTCTTTAGGGAGGAATAACAAACAGAAGCCGCGTGTCACGTAGGCTAGCCAAAAATCAATACACACTGTTGGACAATGACTGTTTTACCCAGTAATGAGCTATCAACAAGTGCTACAAACCAGAATAATCATTAAGGGCTGGAGCATGGGGACACGGCAGGGACCACAGCAGTGCTGAACTCTCCCAGGAGGAAGAGGAGGGCAGGAGCGCTGCCAGACACAGTTTTACTCTCATCCTTCCTTTAATGATGATACAGAAAAGCCAGACTTAAAATTAATCTCCTCTCCTCTGTTGCCTTTCATGCCTCCCTTTCTGAGGTGGGAGATGGCAGCTCCAGGGAAAGCACCATCTCCTCCCTTGGCAGGGAGTTGAGGGAAGCAAACCGTGGCAGAACACATGTAGCCTGTCTGTCCACGCTCACCAAACCGTGCCACCAAAGAGCAAAGAGGTTTTCTCCTATCGTGAGGACCAGTGCGGCACTGCCAGTGAACCATTTACAACTGTGTAGCTTTTTTCTTTAAAAAAAAGCAAACTTCTTTAAACAATTATTTGAAATTAATGAGCACAAGCCTGTCTCTCATCTTCCCATCTCTGTTTCGCCAGAAGAAATTACTTCTTGTGCATGATATTTTTGTATCTTCCTTTTACCATTCAGATCAGCGGAGGCTACGTCTACAGTAGCAAGTAGTGGAGCTCAACAGGAACAGATCAGCAGATCAAAAGAGCTGGTGTTCAGGACGTAACGTACCCATCACATGTGCAGGGAAGAAAGGTTGTGTTGGACTAGCTCTAGCCTGAATGCCCACAGACAGCCACAGTACCTTCTTGGAGCATTTATTTCAGTTGCATTCAAAATAACCATTTCTACACTCCCTGACGGCTCAGCAACATGAACCAAAGCGTGGTCAGCAGGGATAACTGGGAGAGCTCCTTCAAGACAGCACTGCCATTATGAACTAAAACACTAAGCAGGTACATACTGTAAATCCTAGGAACTATCAGGGGAACCGTTAGGTACTTGCCAACCCAGGGAGAGGGTGAGAAATTCACCCCTGAGCCCTTTACATAGTCCCTTCCCTTCCATCCAGTAACAGAGTTTCATTTTCTGCAGACAGGAAAGCAGTGAAAGGAGTTATTTCCAGCATTTATGTTCAGCAACATGGTGTTAAGCAATTAAAAACAAACATAGTATTTTTTTTCAAGATTAAGAAGTTGGTACTTTACCAAAGCCCAATGAAGGTGACGAAAATATTTCTACAGGAATGCATCTTTTCAAATCCAAGTATAGTATAAACATTAAATAATTAACTACTACCATGTCTCTGAGGCAAGTGGGAACTTTCCTTTCTACACTACTCCTTTCAACCTCCTTTTCTTTTGAAAGCAAATTATCCCGTTTACCAAAAGCGCTGCTGACTGAGGAAGCCCGTTCATGCTGAGTTTTCTCCTCCTGGCTTTCTTGAACACTTTTGCTCTTCTCGTTGCCAGGACCCTGGAGCAGCTCTGCTCTGAACCACCACTGTCTTTACCGCCACAAGAGCCTGTGAAGTGAGGCACTGCCGTACATGGGGGCACAGACAGAGGCTGCAGGTTAAATACTTAAAGGTACTAAGTCACATCATTTAGACATCAACATACTTTCAAAGATAAGGGCTTAAGTGGCTTTTCTAACGTTTTAAAGAAAATCCACAGTGAAGCACAGATTTGAGCATAAGTGGCCTTCAGTGCCCTAATACAGGTGCCTCAGAAGCCACCCACTCCTTAGGCATTTTAATGCCAGTTTTTAACCAGTTATGCACCTGATAATGCCTTTAACAGATTGAAATTTATCTAGCATTTATACATCTATACAATCTATTTTTTTCATTAGGCATGCAAAATGGACAAAAATACCCACAACTGATTTTTTTTTTAGGCAGTCTCATGTGTCAGTTGCCTCTCCAGTGCCTTCAGCCCCTTCACATGCCACGAAGCCACTCAGTTAGGGGAACTGCAGACCCGCTGCTCACTCGGGCAGCAGACAGCATAAATTTCAGTGCAGCTCCTATGGGAGCTTTTTGATTTGTAAAAGTCACTCCTGAAAAATCATAATAAACATTTAATGAATTTTTTTTGATCATTCTGGTTAAAGACAAAGAAGTGTAGCTGTAATAACATAGTGGCCCCAACAGATGAGGCATACAGCTAGAACAAAAAAAATGCTGGGTAAGAATTAGGAGTCTACCTGACCTCTGGATAAATTAAGCAGGTCTCAGAGAGATATCCTCCTTTACTCAGAGCTGAGTGCAATCTACTATAAGCTGCACAACAAAATCCATCCATACATATCACCGTATTTTCAATTTCACTTGTGAGAAATCATTTATAAAGGATTAGACATAACTGCATGAAAATAGCATAATTCATTTATATCATTAAACACTATTCAAAAACAGTTTTAGCAGCCACATTCTTATATGATCATCCTTTGGGTTACAGTAATAAACAGTAACATGCACACAGATTAATAAGCAGAGCCAAAAATTAGGACTCCTGAAGTTAATTAAATAGTGAAAGAGTGAGTGCATGCCCCAAACTCCGAGAGCTAAAACACACTCTCTTGTGTCTGAATTGTGTCAGCGAGCACGGAAAGAAAAGGGAAAACAAACTTTTGCACAGGCTTGGTGGGAAATCGCACACATAGAGTCTGTTTGCCATCCTAGGGAAGAAAGTGGAAGGATTTGTGCATGGGAAGGGAGGGAACTGGAGGTTGGATCCTCCCACAAGGAAACAGATTTACATCCTGAAGGCAAAAAATCCTCCCGCTACAGAGCGCCACAAACCCTGCTCAGTTTCTGCTGTAGCCACGCATTTGTAAGTGGCTGCACATTCCCCTTGCTGCAACCCCGCACTCAGGCTCATCAGCAAAGTCATATCTCCAACAGTTCTCAAAACATTGCCACGAAGCCCTTCCCTTACCAAAGGAGGGGACACGCCTCCTCATTTCAGGTAGCTGAAAACAATTTTGGACCCCAGCTGTGTCTCTTTCATTTACAGAAGGCGAGCGCCAGGCTGGACTCCTCTATGGCGCCAGCCCGTAACACAGTGCTGGGAGGGAAGCTATGGGAGGAGGAGACACAGGACGGAGCTCCCACGTTATTCCTCCTGTGCCCGTCGCCAGCCAAGCCCCGAGCTCCTGCCTGCTCCCTCCACAGCTGCAGCAAAAGCGACTTCAGGTTTCAAAGACGGTCCGTACACCGCAACAGAGCATCTCCCTGGCAAGTATCCTCTGTTCACCAAAATGTTTGCATTTTAAGGAGAAACCCTTCCCTTAAATATTTCCCCATGGGATATACCCATAATAGGTCCAGCTCCAGGCATTTCACCTGCACTTTTAGGTGGCTCTGTGCAAGAACACAGAACAGCTTTGCAGCCACTGTTAAGTTGTGCTCCATGAGAAAACTGGGAGAAAACAGAGAGGTGCTGGAGGAGAGGGCACAGATAATGTTGATCTTATTGTGACTGAAATTTATTGTAAAATCTAGGAGACGGGGAAGGAAAAACATCAGAAAAGGAGTCCAAGTCTTAACATCATGCAATTTCACAGCAATTTCAATTTTCTTGGCAGGAAGGGAGGGGGTAACTGTTGCTCTTTTGTTTGTGGAGATCAGCTTGAAAACTGGAAAAGGTTAAAGAGCAATATATAAATCTGAAAAGATACATATATAGGGGTTTATATTCTTGCAGCTTTTCCTTCAGTCTCATGATTTTGTGACTAGCTTCATCATTTGAAAATGTCTGGAGATGGGAACATTAGAAACCATATTGCTTTCATTTCTTTACCTATTTTCTTCATGTTTTTCAAGCTTCATTAAATGTCCTTAAAATATTTCCCTGAAAAGAAAGACGCACTGGGAACAAAGTTACATTTTCACCTATTTTCTAGTGACTTTTTTTACTGTATCTTCTAGGCCTATTAAGGAAAGTGAATGTTCATCCTTGAACACTCTTCTAACTAAAAACCCACTAACAGAAATTCCTCTAAAGCAGGTTTTTGCAACATTAAGCCACTGGCATTAATTTAGCAGGATTTCTATAATAATTAGCTCTACTAAGTAGTAACCTCTTCACTATTTATTTTAAGGAAGTTCTTCTACCCCTCTCCTTTTTGTTCCCAGAAGTGCTGTCCTCCTCACAGAAGAAGAAGAATCACAGTCAAACATACCTAAAAGCACTGTTTGGTTTTACACATGGTAGGGAAGGAAAAAAAAAAAAGCTAACCATTTTGTTACATTTTTCAGGCATATAACTTCACAAAGTTATATGACCAAACTGACTGGCACATTAAGTTGATCTTATCCTAATTAACTAGACTAGACAAGTACTGTAACACCACTGGATGCCTTTCAGGAAAAATAGAAGATTGGATCACAAAGAATTTAAATGTAGAATAAAATATGAGCAATCCAGACTAGATCTCACTCCTACTTTTTTCTTCTGTGCCAACTATTTACACATATCTCCTGTTATGCTGTGTATTATACAACGCTGGACATATTCTTTGAAGCTATATCTTAACAATTTGAAAAGCAGACCATAACTAGTTTTACATGCATCTTTAGTCACCCAAGAAGTAAGCTGCCTTTCTAATACTTATAAGCAGCCATTCCTTGAATCTGAGATTTCTCTAAAACCTCTCCAGGTGAACCTGAAGATTTAAAGTAATCAAAGTCTCTGGCTGCTTTGCAAACCTCATCCCAAGATTCCTATTATTTAAAAAAACCTTTTCCTTGAGTGATCCTATTATTCTTATTTCACCTTTGCTACCACAGAGCTGCAGGCAGATTTACTAATGGTTTCTATATGTCATGTCACAGAATGTGTCTTCAGTGCTTCATCACAGCTGGCTCTCCATTTGCTTGGTTGACCCAGAGCAGATGCTGCAGCGTCACAGCTCCATACATAGAATGAGTCTGTACCATTTGTTGCATCTTTAATCACTACAAAAATAGCTTATGTCACTTCTAAGGGACGTCTCTGGATGTTTTACCAGAGTCAGGCACATACAGCCTGGCCCCAGGTTTGCAGTGTGTTCATTTCAGCATAATCTAGGAGCTCAAATTATTACAGCAAAGAAATATAATTGAGTCATTTAAATTTTAATAAGCAAGGCTCTTTCACTGAGATATTGACCAAAAAACCCTACTGTTATTCGACACATAAACACCAATCTGACTTTTCAGAAAAGAGCATGAATATTATTTCAAAATAAAACCCTATTCTAAAATCTCACGTAACTTTAATTCAGCACCCTCTGCATTAAAGCTAGATAGCCTTTTCCAAACCCGTTTCATGACAACAGCCACTCAGTCTTTCTACCGAAGGCTGAGTTTGACTGGCACAACAAATGTGTGGCTGACAAGCTGTGCTCAGTGCAACAGTCAGACTAGCTCGTGTCTGTTAGGAGTTTTTGCTTGCTCTCTTGAAAATCTGATACTGAAGGAAAATGGAAGAAAATTCACCATTAAAGACGTCTGGCTTTAAACCACTGTTAACACTCACTCATCAAAACACATGGCTTCAATGACAATATTAGTGCAAATATGGATCGTAAAAGTGACTTGGCACAATATTCTTTTGCGCCATCTCTTTTAAACATATTTTCTCTCAACTAAGCACCGTAGTAATTTCTTTGAAAGTGAGCTAAAAGGAAAGAGCTCTGTGGAAACATGACTCAGCCCATCTGTCCTAGAATAACCAGGCTCTAAACACATCAAAGACACGCTTTCCAGCAGTGCTAGTCCTGGACCAGCCTCTGATACCCACCATGAATGTTTTCATGAGTATGTTTAGAAGAAAAAATCAGTCTTCCCAGGAAATTCTTATAGAAGAAAATTCAACACGTGATTAATGAAAACCCAAAAAGTCTATGTGAGAGGCCAGCTCTTATGCACTCATTATTGCTTAACTGTTAAGGTAGCTGCCATTAAATCGGAACAATTAAAAATCAGCCAGTGAGTGCTTGCTTAACAAGTTATAACTCATTGCAAGTAAGGATGAAAGACTCTGACCTGTAAGAAATTTGTTTAGAAGCCACAAAAATTTTCTACTTGTTTTGGCCACAAGCTATCTTTCTACATGTGCAGGGATATAGCAGTAAGAACAGAAAAAAAATATAAAATAAAATAGCACTGTAGGTAATAGCCTCATTAGGACAGATTAATGCAACCACCTAATTGTCAGCAAATTGTAAACAAGGAAACTAATGAAATGGCATAACTGTTTTCATGCTGGCAGTTCCTAGTTTACAGTAACATGTATTCTGAGTAACAAAGCACAAGAACCAGTGAGCACATCTGTACCAAAAAAGGCAACAGCTCTGAAAATACCACGAGAAAGTACTATGAGAGCTGTTATCTTTCATTTCACTGCTGAAGCGTCTCTTGTGAAACACAGAAACATCTTCAAAGAAGCACAGATACAAACTAACTACACTGACCACAATGCTAGTTTTAACAGGTTTCTCAGAATTCCCTTCAATTTGTGCACAGTCACAGATTTTTGCCAAAAATCCACATTAATAAGGCAAAAAACTACAGTGACTTACCTTGCAGTGATAGGTAGAGATCATCTATTTCGGAGGAAGCCTGCTCCTCTGTTGAGGGAGATGACTGCGTTGATGCCATATTAAATCCTATGGTAATCAATTTCCAAACTGAAATTATTAAAAAAAAAAAAAAAAAAAGAAAAAGATAAAATCAGTACAGTTTTACATCAAAACTGATGATATCAAAGATGCTCAAGTGTGCAGCACTAAGACACGTTTTGTTCTGGGTTTTCTTCCCTTGGCAGGCTGCTTCCTTAGCTCATACAGAATAAAGCAAATGTTCCTACCACGTGAATCCAAGTTTGGTCCCTAGAGTCGCTTCTATCGGTGGCCAGTAGTACTGTACAACACAAACCATGGATCTCAGTGTGCCTTGCCATGAAAACAAAAGCACTATGTAACAGTTTAAGGCTGGGCTGGCTATTAAAACAGTGGCAGACGCTCTCTATTAACCCCCCTCCCCACTCAAGAATGGGAAGGAAAAGAGAAAAGGGAGAGACTTATGGGTTGGAAAGTTAAAACAGTTTTAATAAACTATAATAATGAAAAAGAGTATAATAATAATATTGGAATAATCAAATATATACAAATATATATACAAAACCAAGACTGAGCTCCCCTGAAGTCAGCCACGTCACCACCAGCACTGCAGGGCAGGCTCTGGGAAGGCCCAGGCTGGGCCCAGCGACGGTCGAGAGCTGGATTCAGGGATGCACGGATCAGGATCGGGGGCAGCAGGAAAACAGACAGAGTCCTCTTCGGACACCGGCCATAGCAGAAAGAGAGCGAGACCCTCGTGATCCCCCCGCTTTATACCGAGAATGACGTGTATGGGATGGAATACCCTTGTTGGTCAATTTTGGGTCACATGCCCTGTCCGCTCCTCCCTGCAGGTGTGACCCCCCTTCGGCTCTTCACTCGTAAGCAGTGAGGAATTTAGCAGTGACCTTGGTTTCTCTAAGAACAAGTACAGCAAGAGCCTTTCTGCCCAACACCCGTACCAGTGCCTCAGTGATAACTACAAACTTCGAGCGTTATCAGTCCTGGAAGCAGACGCTGTCTGCAAAACGCGCAGCTAGTTTCAGAAAGTGCAGTTACTTAGAGGAGGCTTAGCTGAAAGTAAAAATCACTGAAAGGAAAATTGGTCTGTTTTAGGCCAAACCAGGACACACTAGGATGAGGAAAATTCACACACAGCTGCCTTCTTTGAGAGCGCCAGGCTGACAAAGGCTTGCAGTGCCTTCTGCAGATTTGCTGCTGACAAACGTCAAAGGTTTTCTTTATATCTTTGTACTTTTCAGGTATCTCTTCCTGTCCAGACAATCATTGCAGAATGGAAACAATTTAGGCAGAATCTGCAAAGATTAAGATGAAGTGAAAAAGCAGTGGTTATCGTAGGAGAACAATCACTACTGCTGTCTCTGTCTGGTACGTTTGCTACTCCTCATCCCCCATGAAGGGCTTCCTTCCTGCAACTCCTTCATCTTCCTCTCCCTGGACACCTCCCTTATCTCTAATGCAACTTTAGTGAACAATATGCTGTATCTTTCATAAAAGTCTAACATTGTTTCTGGTACTGCAGTAGCCATATTGTTCAATTTGTCACTGCAGGAAAAACTGGATACTTGGATAGAGACCCATTTTTAGCAAGAACTTACAAGTTAAACAAATTCAAAAAGAAATAAAGCTGAAAATTAAATAAGGGCTCACCTTAAACAAGCTTTGTTGCCTAAATAACTGTCACCTTTTCATCAGAAGTACTAGGATTTACATACCATGTATTAATAATTCATCTACCAAGTGTATGTCAAAATAAAGGGCGTGAACAGATGAGTAAGGAAATACAATATTAGAGAACGCCAGAGGAATTTTTACATTCAGTCCCTTGTGCATATGAATCATGAGGCAGCCTTTGTTTACGCCACTATATACTATTTTTCCTCACTCCCTGTCTCCCTCACTGCACAGAAAGAACAACACGCTTTTAATGAGGACCTATTCAATATTTTCTTTTCCTCACCCTGAGCAACGTGTGTCCTCGTGCTTTATCCAAGAGCTTCTCTGATGACAGGATTATTAAGTTCCTCATAAGATTTTCTATGGCACTGATCACCCCAGCATCTGAACACTTCACAAACATCAATCAATTCACATTTACAGCATCTACATGAAATCTGGGGTTATTGACCACATTTAGAATCACAGAACAGTTTGGGTTGGGAGGAACATTTAAAGATCACCTAGTCCAACTGCCCCCACGGGACATCGTTTTACCCATGACAAGCAAAGGCACTTAGAGACAAAGGCACAAAGACAATAAAGAGGAAAAAAAAAAGTTGCTAATCTGACTGTGGTTTTCCACAGAAATAGCTATTAGTTCATATGGCCAAAGCACTGACTCCAGCTGCTGCAGTGAGCACACAGCATTTCTGCAAGTCACCAACAACTTACAAATAAAACTCAAGGCGTCAGATTCAAGAAAGGGGAGATCCAGCTGGGGCAGGTAAAGACAAGACCTATCTAGATAATCAGAGAAAAGGAAAAAATATTTTACAAGAGTTTGTCTTGCTTAGCCTAGTAAAAAGAGGAGGAAAAGGAGTATTTGATCTTTGGCAGGCGCAAGAACAAGATGATATAAATAAGCCATGCCTTGAGGTTAGGATGGAAATCAGAAGAAGATTTCCAAATACTAAGTTCTAACAAAGCCTCCCAATACAAGCAACTGGCACAAAGGCTTTATGTGACTTTAAGATTGGAACTGTTCAGAAATAGACAACATAAAGTGGTTGCCTTTACTGAAGGACACTTGGACTTCCAAACCTGGAGAGCTCTCAGAGGTCCTCTGTTCCTGAGCTAAAGTATCAGTCTCAAGTCAGACAACCAAAAAATAACCACACAGCTGGCTATCACTGATAAAAATTGGGGTTTAAGTGCCAGGGCTAGCATCTCACGGGAACCGAGCGACGGCAAAGGCTGCGCAAGAACCCAGTTCTCCCAGCAGCGCTGCCCAAGGTGATGCAATCTTTCCCGGGAAACTCCTCCCTTTTTCTCTCAAGATCAAGCAATACAAAACCAAAGTCTACAAATGCAAAATGTCAGGCGGCCTTAATATCTTCGGGGTATCACTCTATGTCTTGAATTTGATTTTGTGATTGCCACCTTGAAGGCTACTAACTAAGCAGCAAGACCCAAATTGGGGAGTATGTAAGCAAAATCATCAACCACATCAACCAAACCACACCATCAGATCTGTTGCTTTTTGCTCCCAGGACAGAGGGAGAGTTAGCTGCATTCCCTCCACCCTGAATTTTCCAGTGGCCAACTGAAGATCTTCAGAGATATTTAAGAAATAGTAGATACTGGGCAACAGTGAATCCACAGGTGAAATCAATGAGCCTGCCTGAATTTGGATCTAAGGTTATAATACAGATTGGGTGTCCCTGTAATGGAAGGGGGATAGGACTAGAAGCACATACATAGACACCCACCACTGCCACATCAGCATAACCTACAAGCAAGATATCCCCAAAACTATGTACGCATGTATGTTCCTGTGGTTCTGGGGCCTGCACTCAACATCAGTGGCAATGCATGTTCTTTTTCTCCTTAACAAAAGTTTATTCTCATTTTTTTCACTTTATTTTAAACTAAACACTGTTTAAGGATTTTCTTTTAAAGGCACAAAAGCAGAACAAAATCCCCAAACAGTGAAAACATACATATCTGTTCAACTTCAATGCATCCAGATTTGAGATGGTGACATAGGCGAAGCCAAGTCATGTTCACCTAATTTGCATGATGCTAAAGTCATTGGGAGCATAGTCCAGAGAAACGGAACAGGATTTGGCATTAAAATTCCTCTGTAACACCAGGAAAATAGGCAAGAGCCATGAACAGCATTAACTGAGGTTTCATAAACAAACCAAATGCATTTTCAACCTTTCTGGGACTCTTCCTCCTCCATCCCCATCCCTTGCCAGCTACAGCAACCACACAGTACATAGTGACTCCTATGTGCTTGTACTGCCCTTCATGTGATGGGACCCCAGCCTCAGTTCAGATCTCTAAGCGTGAAAGTAGTTGAAGTTAATAAAACTTTCAGGATTTTAAAGCAGAAAGTATGTTAAGCTTTAAAGCATTAATTAGCTTTAATTAAGTTACTGTATTAATTAATTAACTTAAATTATGGCACATGATCATAGAACATGTATAAATAAAAAAAAGCATAAGCCCCTATTTTCTTTTAAGGTCAAATTAAGGCCTCCTCCCCAAAGGATGGGATTTTGTAAGATTTTTTTTTTAATGCAGAAATCCACTCAACAAATCCACAGTGCAGGTTATAAAAATGTGCAGCTAATACAAGGTAACTTTATTCTAAAGCTTTCACATTCCTGAAACCCTCTGTTCACCATCCAACACAGCACATACATTTTGCCCTGCCTCTGATTCCTGCCCTGCCTCAACAGAAGACTCCACAGCTGCTCTGAAAGGGACACACACACACACACACTCTTGGAGAACATACCTGCAAGGATTAGTGTTCTCTAGAAGTTACAAGGCAAAGATTGTCCGAGAAGGGATTATACAGGGACAATATGCTAGTCTCTTTGCCCTCCCCCCACCCAAATTTCATTCAAATAAAGCACATTAAGTGTAACTATAGCATATGAACCTCTGAAGAGTCTAAAACCATCAAGCTATTGGTAAGATTGCTTAGCAATGCTTTACATAGATGTTAGGAATTATCATCTTTTCTACTTTGTATTTAAGTCAATTATTTTGTTTCATAACAACTCAATGAACCTGCGGAGCTAAACCAAATCCTTCACTTTCATGAAATGCTGGACAACTATGAAATATATACCCACAGAGTTGAAAATAAATCAAATGCTTTCAAATGACACCATGCCTTCTCACTGGGGATAAAACCAAAGGTGAAGAAAATGACCTTGTCTTTCCCTCTTTCTGAAGAGTCTGGCATTAATACAGGAAAGCACTTAAGTGCTTACACTTTGGGATAACCTGTGAAATAACCTGTGAGGTATCACAGAGTCAAACAGAGAGTTCCAGGAACACTGGGACCTTGTTTCCAAGGGATTTGTTTCCTGTTGATTAACTTTTGTGAATTGCACCAGAGCCGCTGTGCGAGCTCATCTTTTCTTCAGCATGGGAGAAGTCACACAAGAAAGGTGCACTACAAATGTCCTCAAGAGAAAAGCTTTCCGCTGGTGTTCTCCAAAGGAGTAAATTCTTGACCACCTGGGCTCAACCTGCAGATCAAACGGTTCAACCATCAACAAAAGCTTTTCCTGTGATAAGGGCATTGAAGACTCAAACCCAGGCTTTCCTCTAGTGGCTATTGGTAGAGTACTTCTTCCCTCTCCAGCTGTTCTCACAATGGGCACCTAAAAACATAGGTGGAAATTAGATCGGCACAGTCATAATTTCAGCTTAACTTCCTTGGAATCTCTCTTCCTTTCCCAAATTCAGCTGAATTAAAAAATGTACTGGGTATTAACACACAGATGTAGGCACATTGACAGAGAGAAACCTAAGAGCAGGTAGCAGACCAGAAATCTCAAGGAATTAACCTGAAAATAATCATTCCAGAGATTTTATCATGAGAACAGACACACTGATTTAAATACCATGTCTGCAGTGAGTCTTAAGTCCTGATGAGACCTAAGAGATGCTCTTCTTAAGTAGGGTCTTTATAAGGACATTCTTGTCTCAGAAGAAAGGGGGAAAAAAAAGTTTCAGATGGATTTTGAGGATTCATTAGCAAGGATTTCCTAGCCTTAACATTACAGTTTGGATCAGGGTGGTTTGCAAAACTTGTCTTTCAGCTGCTCCAAGTACGAAACAAATTGCAGTTATACAGTATGCTCCTCTACAGTGAAACTCCTGCCATTTGCAAAACAACATATGTAACTACAGTTAAAATATAAAATGCATGTTTCATTAATTATTTAAGATTACTTCTACAAAACATCTCTCTGCACACTGATTAGGAAGCAAGGTAAACGAGCTGGCGTGATTTCCATACTGTCCCAGGTAAGACCATTTGCTGTCTCTGAGTTTACAGCAACCTCCTGCATGCCCCTACCCTGTGCCGCAGCCTGCTGCACAGATGTACCCTCAGACCCCTCCCCATGAGCCAAGCTTGAAAAATCGTATGGCATGAAATTAGCTCAGGTGTGTGATCCTTAAAGCTGAAACCAGCAGACACCTTGCAAACAAGCCCAGCTAGAGGTAGCTGAATATTATAATATTAAATAATATTCATTGGTTTTGCCTTTGTAGACAACACATGCCCCATATTTTCCCAGTTATGTTGGCTACATGCTTTCCACTGGTGTTGCAACAGGAATTACAGACATCTTTGCATGGCATCTCCAACCGCTTGTTTTTACTTTTCCTCTTTTCAAGTGCCACTGATTATTTATGACCCACTCAGGGACTCAAAAGACTTTCCCTCCATGGAGGCCTCAACATGTAAACTGAAGTCTGTTCCTAGCAACAGATTATTATTACTCATGTACTCAGTCGAGCCAACATCATGAACAGCAGATTTTTATCTTTGGTGAACTAGTTCAAAGGAAGTAAAGCTCCACAATGCAGACCGACTGAAGACCCTTTTCCTTTTTGGTTATTAACAAAGATCTCTGTTTATTTTACATTCAGAGAGAAGCAGTAACATTAAGAAGTGCAAGTCTTGAGCCTTGCAAAGTACTGCTGAGCTGCCTTCTTTTGGTAAACCATTCTCTGTAAGTCTGTCACAGCCTCCATAAAGGCAAATTGTTGGGATCCAAATCATGATAACATGACCTAAAGAATTACCACAGAATATCCCTTACATCAAGTTGGTTTGAGTTTTTGCTTTTTTACAATGTTTTCTTTTCCCCTTACTTCCAATGTACTCACACCTCTGTTAAGTCAGAGAAGTTCACATAGCACTTAAGTTGGATGGTCATGCTTTTCTCCTCAACACTTCATTTACAACAGTTTCACCATTTTTTCACACAGTGACAGGGGTGGGGAGGAAGGTCTGTTTAAAGCATGCATTTTCCAAGATCTTTACGCTAAACTGCTCTCTTTTCTTAAGGTCCTGCTCCAGCCTGAAGTTCATCCCTCACATTTAAAACGCTTGCCAACATTACTCTTGTGAGTGATCTCAGATTGTATACAGGTCCACAACTGGCATGGGATCACACAGCAAACATACTGATCCCCTTCCTTTCAAAGGCAGATCCTCAGGTAGCAAAAATCAGGACAGCACCGTTGACAGATCTACCCTGACTTCCCCACTTGAGCAGCTGACTACTTCTCTTTGTCTGGCAGAAAAATATTTGTCATCACCCAGTAAGCAATAATGGCACATTCTCTGTGCTTTCCTGGAGGAAGAAAAGGGCTTTCATTAGCTTCCATCACTTTGAAGGTGATGGGGGAAAGAGGCTACAGTCTTCTGATCCTATATAGTACCCTACCACAGTCAGATGGGTATCAGCCAGCCTTTTAATAAGGGGTATTAGAGCATGTGGCATTAGGGAGACTCTGCAGTGCCTGGGATAATGCTCAAACAAGTCTGGCCTTGGGTCTTCCTAAGCTATCAGTAGCTGGAGGTGAAGGAATCGAAAAGGGAAAAGCTTGGAAAATGCTGAACAACTCTGCTCAGGAAGAACCAAGCCCAGAGAACATTAGGTCTGCACGAGATACAGGGATGGACACAAAGCTGTACCCCGTTGCCACAGAAATAGTCTTGCCTCATGTGAACTGACACACTGAAACTATATGCACAAGCAAGGACTCCTCCGAAGAATAAGAGCTGCAAGACCAAACATCTCTTATTAGTTTATTTACGACAACCAGTAGCAGTACATTTTTGTTATCCAAGGACTTCCCAGTAATCTATTTATAATTTTTGACAACGTGCCAGGACAAGCATATGAGTATACAAGAGCCACACCACTTTTTAAGGCCAGCAAATGTTGCTGGTTTGTCTTTGATTTACACATCAGTAATACTTCTTGTTCCAGAAGCACAATGGATCTTCTCATTGCATTAATCAATTTAAAAATGTGGTTGGAAAGTGTCTTTCTTGACTTTTTTCTTTTTTCAGGGGGGTGGTAATATATCAGTCATCCTGGTACAATTACACAGTTTGAAAACGGCACTAATTCCATGCTGTTGTTAACACACACACAAAAATGCTTTTATTAACAGCGTTAAGCCTTGTCCACACATTCACAAAAGCTGACCCGTGGAGGTGCACGATGCATTTGTTTGCCCTCAGCATAAGAGCCTATCCCACATTTATCTACTCCCGAGTGGAAATGCAGTGCCGAAGCATACTGAAGTTGGAGAAAACATTCAGTTTTCAACTGGTTTCCAAGTTTTCCCACATCGTTAACAAAAACAAGAACTGCTCAGAACTCCAAATCACATGTTGCTAATGTAAAAAGGCAGAGCAATGAATGCCTGGAGGCTCAGAAGGCTGATGCCATGCCCCTCGATCACCCCAGGGCACACTGCTGTGCAGGAAGCCAAAAATACTATGGTGACTTCATGGCTCCATCGAAGTCAAGGGTTTGGATGACAATTCAACCTTCAAAACACACAGCCCATAAGCACACGCCAGCCCAAATCTACCTGTGCAATGCCCAGAAGCCTCCAATTATACGTAAAAAGCCAGGTGTGTTGCCACAAGGCCAGAATGGAAAAGCTTTCCCCAAGCAGGGGTTGTTCACACACTACCCCGCTGCCCAGCGCACCAGCCCCAAGGCCGCTTCCTGCAGATAATGGGGCTGTGGGGAAGGGTTATCGTAAAAACAACATGAGAAACACAAGCTGGCTCGGGATCTGTGATGTACCTGGGAATTACATCCAGTGCATAAACATGACCTCTTCCTACCCGCTTGGTTAATGTGGAAAGCATGCAACAAGATGACAGTAGCCATCATTTCACTCCTACAAGCCTTCCTCCATTGTCACATGAAAGCTGCCCCTATCTGACCCCCCTGCCCTGGCTACCTGGGCTCAGGCGAGGCGGGTAGCCAGGCACTGCATCGAGTAGCCACGCTCTGCCTGGCCTCCTTTCGGCAAGGGGAAAGGGTGCAGCATGGCCACAGCAGTCCCAGCACCGCGGGGCACAGACAGACCTCTGACCTTAAGGCGTGCAGTTCCCATCAGAAAAGCGAAGGGCTGCGCACAGCTCATCATACCCCTTCCTCGGCGCGTCCTGGCCCAGGGTCAGTTTTTACAATCGAGAAGGAAAGGAAAGGGGGAGGGAACCGCCTGCAATCATGGCAAGCTTAACTCTCAGGGGGTTCTGATCACAACAAACAGGACAAAGCTGCCTGCTTTAACCAAACAAGATGTATCACAAGAAGTCCTTTATTTACAAACATTTCTTTCTTTCCCCTGGATTGCAACTGGAATTCTTTGGTTAGTGTTTTAATAGAGACTCACAGCCAGCTTCCCATTAACACTGGAGCCACTTTACACATCGTAAGAGGTATTTAAAATAGCAGTATATAATAATTACACCTGCTTTGTATTAATGACATGATATTAATGAGAATCAGGCTCCCAGTAATATTCTGCCTTTGAAGGAATACAAATGTTTCCTTTCCACTGCCTTCCTAATTCCCTTTTTCCCCAAATAAAGGAAACAGTCAGATGGTTACCAAACAGATTATTCTGTCGAGTGAAGCTCGCCTCAGCAATAAAAGGCCTGGAGTTTCTCAATTAAATCATAAGGCTGTTCTTGTTCAGAAAGATCTTCCTGAAGAGCAGTAATCTGCTCTTTCAGGAAATGAAGAAAAGGGAAAGGTAGGGATGGTAGCAGGAGACGCAGGAGTTCTCACTAAAGCAGGGACTTGTTCTTACTGAGCTAAATCACTGGAAGCAGCAGTGCAATGTTTGCACAACAGACCTCCACAGGCAGAGCCATTGACGGAGTCAGGGAAGAGGAGGAAAGCGAAATGCAACGTGTATTTGGGAGCCAAAACAGAACGGGCATGTCTCATGCTAAACCTATCTGCTTTGGCAGTAGTCCTGTAAAGATCACGAACTTGTTTTGATCACTAAATATAGCAGAGAAAAGGAATCCACTGCAAGTAGCTCTCTGGCAGCGCTTGCTGTTTTACGCAGGCAGGAGGAGAACACAAAAGAGAGATTTGTCAAGCAAATGGCAAATGAAGCTTGCCAAATTTGAAGGGCAAATTACAATTTAAATGATAGGTCCTAGCCTGGCAGCTGTGAATTCATCAGCTTCTCTCTCAAGCATGTCCAACTGAGGCTACAGCAATGCAAACTACCACTCTTCCCCCAGCAGACCTCTGCTCAGACCCGGAGGGGCCGCCTCTCCAAAGAGCGAGTTTTTCACGTCCTTATAATTCTTCCAGCTGCAAAATCCCCCCAAAGTGCTAGTCAGGGTCTTGTTCATTTGTTTCTACACCTTCTGTCCCATGTACTTCAAGGTTGGTGGGCAAAGCAGCCTTTCTCCAAGCACAGCCTGCATGTTTGCACACCTGAAAAGGGCCTTTTGACGGTGTTGTCTCCCACGCTGACTATGCAGGACCCTCCACTGCAGGAGAAAACCAGTGCTTCGCTCAGGCAACTCAGCGGAGCCTCTGCACTGCTCCACAAAGTAAAGCACTTCTGTTTACTGCTTAAGACAAATAAAATTACTTTCTTTTTGCTTTCAGAGAAATAGTTGTTTTAGGGAAAAAAAAAATCCCCCACAAACCTAAATCTCTGATTTATAGCACAGTTTCAAGCCTGTAGAACAACTTTTTGTGTGCAGTGAAAACCAGGCCAAACACTGTTATTCTTACCAGCACTGTTGCCAGAGAGGACCAAACAGCCAAACTGCACATAGACAACCCATGAGAAAGAACTTGGTGCTACACAGTAACCTGCTAGAATAAATTGTTCTCACTATACAAAATCAAAAAAAAATACAGTTGCAATTGCAAAGCCAAGGACTCCAAATCAGAAATACCCCAGACTAAAGGATGCCTTACTTATTTCACTCATTCCCCTTCTGCATCTGCAGGATGACAGTCTCCTCATCAATGCCTGAATCACAGAGCTGTCCCAGCTGCTTTTGGTGAGAATCAGGATTTCTTACAACGGAGACAAAACAGGACGAATGCCCATGAGCCCTGTGCATCTCCCTCACTGGAAGGCAGCAATATTACTAACACAAAAGTTACTCGTAGACAAGTTCAGTCAAGCAACCGAGAACGCGTCTTGCGTAAGCGGAGCTGCTGTACCGTCCTCTCCCGGGCCCGGCAGCCGCAGCACGGCCACGGCCAAGCAGGTGAGGCAAGCCGTGAGCCACGTCAGGCCGCCCGAGCCAACTCCAGCCCACGGAGGCATGCTTCGGTATGGTTTGCAGAGACGTGCCTCTCGGAGTCAGCGTCTAGGATGAAACTCCAGCAAGGAGATGGCGTGTGACGGCCAACGCGAGTCCTTGGAACAGGATATGCTTCCATTTCCTTACAATCCACGCACTGGCTTTCGGTACAGTAAATTCCTGGACTGGCTTTTTGGAGAATCTTTGCAAGAAGAAACGTGTCCAGAGTCACCTCCATGCTTTTCACTCGCAAACGTTATCTGTAAAGCCATTCCAAGTCTACCTACAGACCCACTAAGGCACAACTGCTCTGCAGGAACAATGCTCACACTTACATTGCTCAAGTATCTGCTTCCTCCCTCTCAGGAACTGCTGAGGTGCCCTGGGCACATAACTGGGCACCTCAAAATTCAGATTTTTCACTGAACAAAATTCAGATTTTTTACTCCCCCGAAATGAAGCCGGCTCTGCTGTTACTTCCCTCTTACAATAACAGGCTCTGCTTTCTCCATCCCAGGGGTATTTCATCACCAACATCCCACCCAGTTCTGCATAAGAAACGACACTGAGAACAACCTATCAGACACTTTTTTTTTTCTTTAAAAAAACCCAACAAACAACCCTAAACCTGTCATTCTGCTAACTGTGAAACCACTTGTTACAGTCCAAGTGGTTGATGAAGCAGGATGACAATACCAGGAAATACCTGGAATTGATCTTCAATGTTTATTTTTGGAGACTGGCTTTTCTCCCAGCTCTTATTTAATAGTTTGCTCTTTCCCTCCTCTCCCCAGTTGTTCTCTCCGGGATCAAATTGCAATTTGTTTCACCTCTTGGAGTTCACCCACAGACCCCCTAAGCAGAACTTCAGGAATCAAATCCTGGCTCAGACAACATGTCCTTTCTGTTTCACTGCTGTCATATTCTTTCTCACGTATCAACAGAGATAGGAGAATGCTCTGGTATTTGCCTGAAATCTGAAGTGCACAGGATCTATTTAACACTTGCCCGTACTTTGTATCTCTGCTATACAAGCAAATTCCTTCAACAAATTCTCCCCCTAGACACTCAGCTCATTTAGCAAAGGAAGACCTTCTGCTGTAAACTAGTTCTCCACACAGGAGGAATTCTATCCCTATCATACCCAGTTAACCTGCGCAGATAAATTAGGCTTTTTCCAGAAAAGCTAGGGATTATTTCTTTCCAGACCGGTAAATAACACAGCGGCGGCAGCACTACTTCAGAGCGGACCAGGTCACAGCTCCCCGTGCAGCCCCACAGCTCCTGGAGCTTTGCATTCAGATATGCATTGCAAGTTTTAAGATATGTCAGTTTAAAGAGTTTCATGCATCATCTGAACGCCGCTGAATAACCACACACACCATCTTAGGCCCCTGCGAGCCTGAAGTGAAGCACATTCACTCCTCCAAGGTTTAGCCGTTTGCTGCAGGTTAAGAGCATACATACAATCATCCACACCAGCCCAGTGGACACAATCCAACTACGTGCCTGAACTATGGATTTTTGGAAGAGAAAGGACAGGGAAAGGAGGATGAGTAACAGCCTATATAATTTTGCAGAAAGTTTTCACAAAAAGGAAACAGGTACGTACCGGGTGCCGTCCACCCCCAAGCGCCAGGCAGCCGCTCTCGCCCCCGGGAGAGCAGCAGATTGCAAGGCAGCTGCGAGGAGCACGGGCAGGGGAAGGAACACACCTCTGGGAGCCTGCAGTCATCCTCATTGCTTCCACCTCTGCCACTAACCTGATGTGCGACCTTGAAAAAGCCACTCTGCAAATCCCCTTCGGCCTCTTATTTATAGCCAAAGATTGTCTGGCGCTGTGGGTCCAGCCCAAAGCTTTTCTGAATCCAATGACTGACCAGGGGAGGAGGAAGGCTTTGAACTGGACATTGCTGTCTGCTCTCCAGTGTCGGGTAAAGCCCTCCAGACACACCACCTTACACCACGCAACCTACACGGGTGCCGAGCCTGGCAGAAATGAGGACACGAAGAGCCCTCCTAGAATCTCTCCTGGGATATTAGACACTTTGGCCAAGATTCGGCTCTCCTGACACTAAACAGCTACAAAAGAGATGCCTCCATGCACGTTCATTGTTTGAACTCTGCAGAAACAATGGAGAGAAGCAGGCACTTTTCGGGCAGTTTGTCCGATGTATTTTTAGATGTCCAATTCAGGGTGGATGAATCATGGCCCAAAAGTGTTTGCTCCTCTCTTGTGACTATGAAAGGAGTCTGGAGAACTGTCTCTCACGCAGATAGTTATGTTGTAGTTTGGCAAGACGAATCTCACCCTTTTAAGCTGGGGGAAAGGAAGAAAGCAAAGCAGCATCCCCCTCGGTTTACACCTAAGTGAGACAGAGCGTATCCACCAGAGACACATTGTGCAAGCGCTCTGTGCTTCCCTCCCTCGTAAACATCTTGTAACGAGACAATACGCAATCACCTTCACCAGGAGGACTTGGCTTTGCTAGAAGAGTTTCATTTAGTCATTGAACTTGAAGCTTTCACCAAATATTCCTACAAGCAAAGCTCCACGTTGCTCACTACACGAGAGCCTCCAAGAAGCAGGACATGCTGCTTGTGGGGCAGCTTTCATTTCCCTCCCTGCACCATTTAGGTGGTTAGTAACAACACAAACCAACCCAACACAAAACTGAGGTCTCACTAATGCAAACTGAACCGAACCCATTTCTGAAGTGCATTTACAACCACATCATGGCCAGTTGTACACTGGACGTTTGCTGTAGACCAACAAGGCACATTCAGCAGCATATTCATTCCCCCTCTCTGTCTTGCCCTTTCACTCCATCATTCACCAATTTATTGTCTTTCTCCTGGCAACCAACAGGCCAAAAGATTCAGAAAGCAAAACTTTTTCCTGTAAAACCCACGTCTCTGCCTCCTCTCTACACTTCCGTGAAAGCAATTACAAGTGCTTTGTTTTCCATCTCAATTGTCATTTCCTTTGATAGAACTTGCAGCCTGAGTCGTAAAGCTCAAATAACTAATACCATTTTTTTCTCTTCTTCTCCATCCCTGGCCACAAACAGCACTGCTTGTATCAGGGTCAGCAATTCCTTAAAAGCCTCTCAAGCCAATCTGTGCAGCTGCATTGTGTAGGGAGTTATCAGCACACTGCAGGAAGGTTAGAAAGCAAACATGCCTCCCTACGACAGACCAGAGACTGAAGTTAAGCCCAGAGTCAAAGCTCTGCCCCATTTCCCCTCCTGTGGGGAGATAACAGCCTGTTCTGCACCAGCCCTTTCCCCAGTGCAGCTTTCTGCTCCCCTCCTGCATGCACAGCTGAGCTAAACAGAAGTTTTTTCCCCACTCCCTCTTCTGCCCCTGTCCTGGCCCTTTCGCATCTCCATAGAAGCAGCTTGCTTCGTGTCCTCCTGTGAACACCGTCATTTAGGTGATCTATAGAGGATGTCTTCTTCGTATCCTCACTAACACCGGGACTTGTGTGCGATCCATGAAGGTCGCAGGAAGCTGGCCGGTATTCAGAGACACTGTTTAGCCTTCCCACCTCCACTCTGCAACCCCTTTGCTCTAGACATCAGAGGTCTCTCCCCTCTCAGCATTATCCCAAGCCAAAATATGTTCATCCTTCACAGTGACTACTTGCTGCTGATGCTCTTCATGCTCCATGGGACGCAAGTCAGTCCAGGAAGGGTAAGGTAGTCAAATCCATGTCCTATGGGGTAACATACAGTATATTTTTTGATTCACAGTCCAGTAGGTATAATCTTCTGCTCCTCCTGGGAAAGCTGCATGTTTGCACGGGAGGAAGCGTGGTGAACATAGCCTGTCCCTTCACATGGACATAGAACTTGTATTCCCAGACATATGTTTACACTCCAGACCAATTCATCCACATCAGTTGAAGTAAAAACCTCCCCCAGACCCAAGCCAGGTCTCGATCGCCACCATGGAGCACAGCCAGCAAAAATCAGATCAACCTGATCTCCCAGTGGCTACCTGGTCACCTTTGTCTCAGTGACAGGAGTCTTCCACCCACACTGGCCAGGGATGAAGTTCAGGCAAAAGAAGATTAGTGAGAGGTGTATGAAATGTCACCTTCCCTTTAATCACAGCTTATGGATCCAATCCCAAAGCGTTACTCATACCGAGCTCCACACTCCACAGGTATAATCCCACTGCCTAATCTTACTGCTTGTTCAAACAGGCACGTCGCTAGGAGTGGGTCCTCGCCATCACCATCTACGTTTCCAGCACTCCACCAAGACCACGTCCTCTCCCACATCTAAAAGTCCCGTGACAGTTCAAAGTAAACTGCAGGAAAGCTCGGGCAAGCGTGGTGGCACACAGGGCTCATTCCTTCAACATGAGAAATGACACAGCCCATTGCAACCTGAGAGGTGCTCTCCCACGCTGCCAGATCCATGTTGGGGAAATGCTTCAGCTGTGGTAAGCAACAGATAAGCATCTCTCTGCACATACACAGAGAAAGCATCTCAGCTGGTAGACTTTTAAAGCCGGTATTTGTTGTGCCCCAGGGAAGAAAAGAAATTGGGTAAATGGGCTGAAAGGCACAGCTTCGCGAGGAAGAGTCTGGATCGTCTCTCTGCATCTCTCCGTACAAACCCGGCCATTGAGAGTCCCGATCTAAAACAGAGACGCAGTTGCTAAGAAAACAGCGCTGCAAACAGATGTCAGGCGATGATTCATGGAGTAAGGGCATATCCCTGTACTACAGATAAACCAACATGAATGAGGCTCTTTATACCTGATCTTCCAAGCTGCGCTTCTTCATACCCTCTTTGGGACTTTTTCTTTATTTCACTTCTATATTCAGATGGGAGAGGAAACCGAGCAGAGCTGAACTCGCTGTTTATGGAATGAATTATTGGTAAAGGGGTTTTACAATGTGTATAATGAACTCAGTAAAAGGGCTAAACTGTGGCCCATTTTTCCCCCAAAACAAAGCATTTTTCTCCTGAAACAAGAAGCAACTTTGCCCAAAAACCTATCAGAAGAAATAATATAAAACTCACAGTTAAAACTTCAAAGGAACAAACAGTAACAATTTTTTCTTTTGTTACTTTCCCTTATACCATGAAACTTAAAATTAACAACTAGGGAGATAAAGCATTTTCAACCTATTAGATCATTAGCCAGTAATGCACGCCGCCTCTTGAATTACTTCATTGTGTCTACGCTTAAAATCTTTGCCTGACAAATAAATAAAAAATAGCTAGCACACTACAGGACTGGCCGAGTGCTACTGACACCAACAAAGTTCTCATTTATTTTAATAAACTTTTCATCAGATTTTATGAGATAAAAAAAGTTCCTTTTCCCCCTCTTAAACCATCATGCTCAATTCTTAATAAGGTATGATATCAACAGCACTTAAAATACACCTTCCTGAGGTTATTTGTAAAGAACTGTTTAAATAAAGGAACTTTGATATATGTTTTTATAAATAACTAGAGTAAAAAGGCAATTATCATTCATTACCCTTCGTTATGAAGAAGTGAAGAACAAACATAATTTATACACTTCTGAATACATGTTTGTACAGCATCTCGCACAAGGGGGGCCCAAACATTGCCACAGTCCACATCAGTACAGACGCTTATTGCGGTCACCGCTAATTTTTCATCACCTCTCCTAACTCCCGTGTGTCACTGCCCATCCCTCTCTGCTTCAACTCATCCCCCTCGCCCTCACCGGCAGATGCCAGGGCCTCCACTCCCCTGCCACCACACACTCACTCCACACCACCCGTCCCCTCCCGTTATGTGTCTTCTTCTGCCTTGGAAATCAATTATTTAGGCTGCCCTGATTTCAGCACGAGGCAGCTGTGTGTGCATGTGCCTGGGGGGTGGCGGATATTTATTGTGGGCGGCATTAACAGCCACCACCGTGCTCCTTCTCGGAGCTGTAAAACCACCCCAGAAGTGGCCGAAGCCCATGACTCAGCTACCCAAGCGCCAGAGGCCACGTGTGTCCCTTCTGCAGGTATTGCATTTCAAACAGAGGTATAAACAGACGCGCCCGCCAAGCTACGGTTTCGTTAGCTTGGCCAACAGTTGCAATAACAAGCCAAGATCCTGCACATGGCACTTACGTCTTTGTCTGTCCTGTGACGGGAGATCGCCCTGAAAGCGGAGAGTGAGAAAAAAAGAGAGAACGATGGAAAGAAAGGGGAGAGGACAGGCAAGACACAGGGCACCCTGAAAGAGGGACGCAGAGGTGTGAGGAACACACAGTTGCTGATCTGACAAAAGTTGTGAGAAACCCTCAAACAAACTTGCTCAAAGTTTTTTCTCTGTACACTTTGAATAACCCGAGGAGTGTGCACCTGCTCTACCTTCCAATCCCTCCAGCAGCTCTCAGGCAAAAAGAGAAGAAAAATGACCCCATTTTGGGAGGGGCAGGGAGAGGACTGAGGTGAAAGGAGGACAGAGAGCCTTCCCTTAAATCCACGCACACACAGCACCTGACACAAAGTCAGCCCCAAGTTACAGACCGAGAGCCCCACGTGCCGCATCCCATGGGCCGCAGTAACACAGATCCGTAATAACTGCTCCAAGAGGAACCGGGAGGCTGCCAGGAGTCCCTGAAGGCTGGGAGGCAGGGAAGGCAGGAGAGAGGATGTCATGCAAGGCCGGGAAGAGAAAGGAGCCCATGTGCAGGGGGAAGAACAGAAAACCCCAGCCCCCAGCAGATAACGTTTTCTGTAGGGCAGCAGCAGCGACCTGGCACTGGTGACACAGCGACTGAAGAAACGCCTGTACCTGCCGTGGCCCTCGCAGGGAAGTACTTACTCCTTTTTGCTCTGGCGAGAACTTTGCCTGAATAACCGCCCACCATCAGTTTCCAAATACGTAACCCAAGAGATAAGGACTTTACAGGTGATAACCCACGGCACCCACGCAGGACGCGGGGCTGCAGGGAAGCGCCATGTACCTGCACGCCCCCCCCCCCGCCCCCCCTCTCCCGGCGCTCGCTCCCCGCCGACTCCGGCTTTCGGCCGGGGAAACTCTCCCGGGCGAGCGGCCGGACACGGCTGCGGGCGGGCCGGGCCCGGCCGACGCGGGAGCCCACACACTGCCCGGCTCACGCCGCCGGCCGTGCCCCGCCGCGCTCCCCCCGCTCCCCCGAGCCGACTCCCGCCGCTGCCCCGCAGTTGTGTTTTCCCCCTTTCCCCGGCAAAAGGGCTGGGAGAGGGGGGGGGAACCCGCTCCGGGAGCGGGGTGCTCCGCGCCCCCCGTGCAGCGGCGTCCCGCGGGGGGCGCGGGCGGTGCCGAAGGTGAAGACGGCACCGAGGGAACAAAGGCGGCGGCGGGGAACAAAGAGCGGCAGGTACCGCCGCGGCGGAGCAGCGGAGGGGAGCGGGGCCGGGCGGGGCGGCGGCACCGGCGGGCCGGGGCCGGCGGGGCCGGGGCCGGGTCGGGCAGAGCCGCCGCTCCCCGCACAAAGGCGCAGCCGGGCCGCGCCGCAACTTCCCGCGGGCGGTTCCCGGCGGGGCAGACTCACCGCGGGCGCAGTCCCGGCATCGGCGGCGGCGGGCGCGGGTGGCGGCGGAGAGGGCGGGCGGAGGAGGAGGGACCGGCCGCTCCCCGCCCTGGCCGCTGCCAGCGAGCGAGCGAGCGCGCGCGCTCCCCGCCAACGGGCGGGAGGGCGGCGCGGCCGCGGCCCCCTCAGCCTGGCCCGGCCCGGCCGGCGCTCCGCCTCCCCCCGCCGCGGGAGGGCCCGGCGTGCCGCCGGCGGGGGGGCCTCTCCGGGGCGGTCTCTCCGGAGCGGTCTCCGTCCCACGCGTGTGGTGCCTGCCCGGGGCAGGGAGCTGCCGGCGCTTTGCACCCTCCCACTCGGGGACGGAGCACCCCAGGCTGACCCGCGGCTGTGCGTGTGTCGTGGGATGCCCCACCGAGAGCAAGGGGACAGCCCCCAGCTCCCCACACGCTCCGGTCCTCACCAGGCTCGGTTTTCCTGCGTGGGGTTTCCCGGTGTTTTCCCTCCCAGCGCTAACCGGGACAGCGCTGCTCATCCCACCCCTTGGGAACAGCCGGCCCAGGCCACAGGCGCTGCATGTGTCCCTGTGCTTTGGGTAAAGGGTTGTGCTGGAACTAAGAAAACCTGTGTGTCGATAAGAACCGTTTTCTGGTCTGGGAAGATTTGGGATCACAGGTGATACAAAGAAAGAAAATGCTTTTGTGTTGTCACAAGTCTGCAGCACCTCCAAATCAAATTTAGAAGATCAGGAATATAAGTCAGCAAAAATTGGGGATGTCTCCAGTTCCTGCGCGGTCTCTGTAGCCCTCCCCAAGCCCAGCTGCCTTCACCTCACGCACAGATCCCAGGGACGAGCCGCCTTCCCCTCCCTTTCAGATCCGGGCCCTCTTCTCAGCTCCAGGGACAGCATCACCTGGCCTTGCCCAGCCAGATCTCTGAAAGGGTAAATGAGTGCCCCTTATGTGAACGTGGAGCAAATTAGGGGGTTTTTAGAACTTCAGAGGAGGTTTTTTTGGAGGAGGGAAAGGAAGGAATTTCTTAGATTGTTCCATTTGATACTGGATAGCTTTTGGCTGTAGATGTCACAAAGTGAGAGCATATAAATATTGAGAATGAGATCTGCTTTACACACCCAGAGGTCGGCTGGCTATCCAAAGAAAAATGTAACTTTCCAAAAGCCACTTCCTGCCAGTGCCGATACATGGTGTTTCTCCTCAATCTGTGCTGATAAAGCATCAACCAACTTAATAAAGCAGAAGCAAGCAAGGTCCTGTATTTGAAGGCTAGAAAGCCAAATGTGCCTACTTACTCGAGCTTCTTGTTATACCCACAGATGTGTCTAAAGAAGTTCTGCCAGATTTGGAGCCCTGATTTTCTGTAAGGATTTTTTTCTTTTCCAGGCAAAAGTGAACCCTGCACCTTTTTGAGTGTTATTTCAGCTGGAGCCCAAGAACACAATGCCTTGCAGAAGCATCAGTCAAAGCTGGTTACAACTTGACTGCCCTGCCTTGGCAAACACCTGCTCCAGTTCACGCTGTCCTTGAAACAAATCGACCTGAGAGTGCTCTTTGTGCACTTCTTTACTAGCTTTATTGAGGATTAATTAGTGTTTGTATAGTGACACAGTTGTCTTTGATACTCCATGGACACAGTTGAAGGCAAAGGGCTGTATTCAGGCTGTGCTGTAGTTTCCGAACTTCTGTGTTACGGCTATTGTAACATATATCCTCGAAGGGAAACAAGCATTTCCGACTGACTTACTACTTTTGACTGCCAGATATCAACCTTGTGTTTAAGGAAGAAAAAGATGCAATATCAAAGCCAAGCTCTATTACTTGAAGAATTATTTCAAACCCCCTCTTGATCACTTTGAGACTCCTCCACATGCCATCAAGTTCAGCAGAAAAAGTCTCATGGAGTCTTGACCTTTTGTGCCTTGCAGAACACCACCCCGCATTACCGCTCCGTGCTCTTCCCGCTGGCTTAACCCCACCGTGAATCACGCAGCTCCTCAGCCCAGCGTACACAGCACTGCAGGCACCTGCCAGGCTTTGTCAAACACGAGCACAGGTCCCAGCTCAAGGTGCTTGTTTTCACTTAAATTACGCATTTCATAATTAGCTTGTAAAGCACTTTGAAGATACGACGCTAAGTGTTATTAATGCTAAATGGTATTATTGGACAGGCATAATGTGAGCAATTAAATAGTAATACCATAAAAATGGTGCAGGACACAAAGGTAGAATTAAATCATATATGCCTACTTTATATCCAAATCTTCTGTCGGATGATTACTCGGTGCAGCCTGACACTTTGAAATTAAGCTTTCATCTCTCTTTTTATACACGGCTCTTCCAGTTAGGAACTGCTAAAGCCCTGTGCTCAGACTAATGCTTTGACAGGTATATGGGTGCTTCCAGCGAGGCTAGCAAGTGGCTGCTATGGATCAGCCTTTGGAGAAGGTGAATAACGGCTGGGAGCTGTGTGAGCAGGGCTCTCACCTACTGCCCACGGGTGTCCAAAATGAGCTGCCCAGACAGATGCACAGGGCACTGGGGAAAAGACCTGCACAGCAGCACTGCAGGCTACGGCTGGCAATAGTGAAGGTAACTGCGGCGGCGATGAGAAGCCCTTACAAATCTCATGTGCCTTCTGAACAAGTGTATGATCAGTTCAGCAGTGTGTCTTGCCCCAGGCCTTCCCACACCACTCTCAACAGCAAACTCACTGAGCTGGATGCTGCAGGATGTCTCTTGTACAAGGCATCCAAGTATTTCACATCTGCAGGTCCCACGTGGGTGAACAGCATGAGCTTCATGGTAGGACATCCCTTCTATAATGCAGAATTTGCACGACTAGATTCCAGCATTGGAGGGAACCCCATGTCTGCCGGGTAAAGTGTTAACTCTGAAGGATAGTGATGGCTGTGTAAACTAAGTTTGTTTGGATACTCCAAGTCATGTTTGCTCTGTAGTCTGCCAGAACTAACCTTTGGCCTGGTGACTCTCCTCTTTCCCCTGTGTGCAACCCCCTGTACTATGCTGGCACGGTGTGTGCGCTGGAGCTGGAGCTGGGAGTCAGAGGAAAAATAGCCCAGAAGAAGACTACTTTGTTTTCAGCTGGATTGCTCCCAGGATTTGCTTGCGGTATGGACACACAAAGAGGTATGTCAGCATGACTGAGGGGGCGGCAGGATCCAACACAGAGATGGGAACGCACAGCACAAGCTGGAGGTTGGAACAGGACGATATAGCAAGAGAACAAGCGACCAGCACCGTGCCAGAAACCTCAGCCTCCGTGCCCAGCTGCTCTCTGCTCGACCCATCCCTCGCGGGAGAGAGAAGGATTGGGAAAGCAGAGTGAGGGGTGAGAGTAGAAACTCACCTTTGGACTTTCCTACCTTCCACCCTGCTGGCCCAGCAACGCCGAGGAAATAGGGCTGCGGTTTTGCAGACATCACTTCTGGTGGCAGCACTTTGATGGAGCGGTTGGGTCACGCTCCCTCCGTTGTCCTGGTGCAGCTCTTTGTGCAGGTGTGTCGTCAACCAGACCAGGAGACTGCCTAAAAAAAGCAGCACCCTCCCCACCTCAGTTATTTTTACCCTGGCTCAGTTCCCAAGCACGATTCACCTCGTCTCCACCGAGGTGCAACTGGAGGAAGAGCGTTGGAGTGGGAAAGTGTAGCCAGAAGCAGGCGAACAGGGGTCTGCCTAAATCCACAGTGCCCCTCAAAAAATGTGCATGGCCTAATGCCTCGGGGAGAGTTTCTCTTCAGCAATCACGGGTAACTTGTTTGTCAGAACTAGGAAGATCAAAAAAGAGGAAAGAAAGGTTGAATCCATGTAGGCACGTGCAGTATTTGCATACTATTTTCCCCTGCAAAACATAAAAGGAAATCTGACTGTAATCATGTTAGAAATGCTCCCTTTTCCCCACCCATTTAATCTAAGCATTATGTATGACACTCCCCAGCGTGTAAGACAGCAATCCAGCAGACCACTTAGCCATGGATGCTGCCTTTAACACCTGACTGTTCCTGCTGGAGTCAGTGGAAACACTTAGACGGTTAAAGATGCACATGCTTGAATGCTTTGTTAGCTCATGAGCTAATTTAAGGACAGAGAAGAACAGCTCCAAAAGAGAAAAATAGGTTAATAACACTAGGAAATCTTCTGGAATAGCTTCATAATTAGTAAATCTTCACTCTTCAAAGTAAATATCCTCACCTTTTCTTCAGTTCCCTTTTTTCCCTGATTTTGCTGGTGGACTATGGTTCCTGGCTAAAGACAGGACAAACTGAAGACTTCTACACTTACAAATCAGTGCCCGAACCTTATAGCAGCATTCAGGAGCCTGCACTGTGCACTTATATCTTCCTATACAGCACTGCAAGAGTGAGATATTTCAGGGAGGTGGCTGTCTTAAGGTAGCCAGTGCTGAACATGCAGTTTGGTGTGAACTCCCAAATTTTTCAGAGCAGAGGTGCCGGACCCCACTCATACGGAGGCACAGCCCAGGTTAGTCTCCTGAGGACAGGCACCTGCGATCGGAACTGCGCAGGGCTCATTTTGCTCCGTTTATAATACACGCACTGTACATCAATGAAGGTTTCCAGTCTACGTTTTCCCACCTCCCAAAGTGCACCAGCTCCCTGGTTACAGGAGAGGTGGGTTTGTTACCCAAAGAGACATAACTTCAGGTTCCACTCTGAAAATTAAAAGTCAAAGCTGAGCATCCTCAGCCCTCAATAACAGCTGAGTGGAGTCTCTTGGATCACAGGTTTTTGTTGAGGTACCTCTGACCTGTCCAAGTCCTGCTTCAGGTACTTACTTGTCTTTTTGGATCCCACCCAACGCCTTGCATTCCTGATGGGCTTAGCGTGCTCAGCAGACTGCGTTTTAGGAGCCTGTTAGACTCCTGATTCGATCGGGTCAAGGTTTCATGGACCTTTAGGAGTCCATAAGACCTTGACCTGGTCTTATCAGTAAACTCACGTAAGGTTTTGGGCTAAGAATCTCCTTATCTTAAACCCAAAAGTTTATCCACTTTTTTCACTTACGTTAGTCAGTCTAATAAAAAATATTACCTCTTCTATCCTTAGACTGTCGCTGCTGCAGCACTTGTGCTGCAGCACTTGTACTGCAGGGTATTGGTAAGAGCACTGTAACAAGCCTGCAATTGAGACCACACCGGTCCTATCAGCTTTACCCTCATGCCCAAGGTTGGCTCTCAAGCACACTCTTATCCCACCTGCAGTTTGGCATCTCAGTTCTGGCTCTATTTGTCAGAAGCTGGATGAGAGAAACCTGCCAAGAAACACTGTATTCAGACGACCATAGCAGAAGCTGGAGATACACACTGTAGTGGTCAAATGCCAGGTCTGGGTTCAGGAACCTGCAGGACATATGAGGAAATAACAGCATCTGGGCAAGAAGCTGCTTTGCAAAATAGCTCCAACAAGCCATCTCCAAACCCGCAAACAAACCTCCAGATGCTTGTAAAGCAAAACTGGGCAGCAGAAAGCACCCAAGGGCTTACAATTTTTTGTTTGATGGCCTCCTCTCACCCCTGAAGCACTTTCTCTGAGGCTCAGACAAGACCTGCAGCAGTTTCACTTCGAGCAGTGACTGTTTTAATCTCTTGACAGCCTTTTCCTTCCTTGCCACCTCCAGGAAAAGGCCCTTTCTCTGTAGTTGCAGGTCTTGATAGTTCTAGGACACCCCTGGGCTAAGGACTGCAGAAAAAACGTCAGCACTTCCCTCCTGCTCATACTATACTGAGCACCTTTCTCACACCTCCACCTTCGGGGAACGGCACTCTTGAGCAGCTCTCAGGCAGCAGCAGTTTGATTTGCCTCTGCTTCCACTGAAACACCTACATGTCTTGGGTGGCTACAGCCCATTTTCAACCATGATTCAATGGAGAACAAAAAAGCTCTCGAGAGAAGGAAGTGGGGCTAAGGCTTCTTTGGAAGCAGGGTTTAGTAATCCCCATCACCACCTTTAAAAATCAGTGCCCTTGGGCCCCAGCCAGCCCTCAGCTCTGTCAACATCTTTGCTGCCAACTTTACTAACAGTCACACAAATGTAAATCTAGTGTGAGAAGAGGATTAAGCCCATTCTGGTTTTATGGCCTATGAAATCTCTACTGCCCTGCTGCCACTGCGTGGTGATACATACCACAGAAAGGGGGAATTCAGGCTGCTATTGCATCTTCAAAATTTTAAAGGAAAAAATGTAATTCCAGAAACTTTACCAGCCAGTGAAGTGTATATGCACACAAGGTTTCTTCTAAGTCTGTAAGTCTTCTTATAAGTCTTTCTTCTAAAAGCCTGTACCTTGCCAGATGCTGGTTGAAGTACATTAATTTTTTTCCTGCAAAATAAGATTAGCAACAGCAATTTTCCATGCATTCAAGTTCAGGATTTTGTCTTCAAGGGGATTAAAGCTCAGGCAAACATAAGCCTGCCTGGATGCTGCCCTACTCCGTGTACTGCTCTCACTTGGGATGAGACCTGTGCAGGGGGCTAGTTAGGAATCCCACTAAAACGATTATTTCTTCACTGATGACTCAGTTGGCTGAGATTTGCAAGAAGGACTCGGAGAATTAGATTTATGATTTCTAAAAATTTCAGCTGGTTGTGGGTCCCTGACTCCCTTAGGCTGATATTTTCATACAAAAGGCTAGAAAGGGTTTTTTTACTGTAACATTTATGATTGGATTTCAGCTCTGGGGCGGGGAAGGTATATTGGTTCCAGGTTTCTATAATCTTACAGCATGGCTTGCATCTCTTAGCGGGATCACAACGTAAATACCACTAAATAATTGTTATGATTATTAACAGTGTAACTCCATTGAGCTGTCAGCAGAAAAACAGCTGAGCTGAATACATATTTCAATTAAAGATGCAGAATTATGCGTATTTATGCACAAGCCTGAAAAGCAGATGACACTTAAAATGTACTTCAGGGCAAGAGATACAATTAACTTTTCATTACCTTTATTATTTTCTAATTTATCCTGGTCTCTAGCTTGAAAGTCTCATTCAGTCTTTACTTGTATAAAGTTGCCGTTGTCTTCAGTGTAAGAAAGATTTTCTGGGCGACTGTGACTTTTGTGGTCACAGGGTATAGGTAGGGACTATAATGAGATATTGCACTGACCCTCCAAGGCACATCTGATAGCGTTTGCCAAAATGGAAACCCATCTCCCTGGCAGGCGCTCGCATACGCTCTACCTCTCTGCTTCATCTTCCAGCCCTCCCGGTGAAAATCTCTTGCAGATCAGAAAGAAAAGTGGCACAGAGCAGACAGACTGCAGTGACTTCTTGTTTTGGTATTTAGTGCTTTTTGTTTTGGCATTGCGGATATCTTTAGTAAACTGTCATCTGTTATAATTTGTGTGGGGACAGCTCCCATGTTTTGAGAAACGTTCTCTGTCCTCCATCGCCCGGAGTCCTTAAATTGCTCTTTCATTTACACACTGGTCTATTTTAAAAGCAGTATCAGGGGACATGTCCTCTCCCTTAAATCCACTGTGAGGATCCTGAGCTGCCACACACTTGTGCAGCGGCATGGCAGGCCTTTAGCCAAGTCCCCTTCTCCCAAGCAAACGGTTTGGTATGTATTTGTAAATAGTTTTCCTGAAACCAAGGGAAATGCATGCTAAATAAGACGCTGTTGTGTTTTCTGATGGTGTGACAGACTGTCCCTTGAAGCATGGCCCCAGCTCCCCAGCAGTATCACCCTCCCTGCAACAGGCATGGCTATTTTGGGCCATCATGGCCCCAGTGCCGGGTGCTGGGGGACCTTCTGCTCCACATGAGCACATGTACCACCATCCCGTCATGTGCAGGCAGCCACCAGCCATGTGTTACTACTGGCCACGGGTTTGCTTGCCCATCCGCTGCCCGGGGCTGACCGCAGAACAGCACCTTGCTTGCAATTTGCGGGGGGAAACAACCAAACATGTCATTTTGTGTTTAGCCCAAACATTGAGCTGTCGGCAATCAGCAGTCACCCTCACACCTCAAAGAAAGGGGAGGAAAACAACAAAAAGAGCCTGTACCGGCACAAAGCTGGGGTTACATCAGCGGGGTCGGTGCAGTGCTGCGGTCATCCCGCCCCAGCCCCTGCAGGGCCCCGCAGGCGGGACCCATGACCCCCGTTCTCCCCACACCTCTCCACGGCCTTGCAACCTCCCATCCCCACCCTGGGGATGTGGCACCCCACAGCCAACTTGTCAGGGTGAGCTCGCCCACCGAGCTGGCTGCCAGTCCCAGAGAGGAGCCCAGCTCAAAGGCAGCCGGTCACACCTCCTACAGCCGGCTTTGGGCTTCCTCAGCCTCAGAGGGCAGCGATAACCCCTTGTCCCCTCTGCTGATCAGGGTTACTCCTCTCATTATCACTCCTAAATTGCTCCTGGCATGGGCTTGTCCTGCGGCAAGTCCCAGATCTCTTACTCAGATACATACTACCAAGACCGGGTCTCGGTGTGCAGCGGGGAGCCCAGCTGTCCCCTCCAGCTTTGGGCACCTGAGGAAGCTGCTGGACATCTCCCAGCTGCCACACAGTGAGTCCCTGGCCCTTATTCTGTAGAAATAAAGTGAGTGTTTTCTCCAGTAGGCCAGTGCAATACATCATTATCATGTATCATAAACTGCTTGCCTTGGAAAAAGCAAGGTCAAGGAAGTACACCTTGCAGGCACGGCAGAAATTTTGTGATGACTGCAGTTCTTCCGGGAGTTATTATTATTAGGATTTGTAGTGCGTAAAATCCAGGACTCTCCCGTGGCAAAGGGGCAGATCGCTGCCACCAGCAGAAAAAGGGTAAGAGGAGCCTGTGAACAGCCCTGGAGGTGTCACAGGTAATGGAGTCATTATGGGTACCCATGCAGGAGCTCATTCCTCCTGGAGGCAGGTGGAGATTGAACCTGTTCAAGCCCAAGCCAGTCGAACTGATGCTTGAGCCTCCTCAGGGTCTGGTGGGCAGGGAGCAAAATGGTCCCAGTGAGCAGGTGCAGGAAGACAGGAGCAGAGGAGTCCCCAGCAGTGCAGAAGCTCAAGCAGATGAGAAGGAGCAGGCAAAAGATGGGGGGAACGTGGGTGTGAAGAGTGATGAAGTCCTGGCAGAGCCAGGGCTCGGGTGGAGGGTGGCTGAGGCAAGACATTGCTACTGCATCGAGGTATTTCTGTCCTTCCCCCACCACCTTCAGCCAGATGGTCTTCACATCTCCTCTGCATCAGGACTGGCACTTGTGGGAGCCGTAAATCCCAGCTTAAATGAGCCAATGCAGCTGCAGAACGGTCTGGAAAAAGGCATGTAGTTGATTTTTAGTTGGCTCACTGGAGACAGTGTGGGGGTCCACGGCTGATGGATCAGAGAAGGGGTGAGTGGGCAGGGCACGGGCTGCAGCTTCTGGCAGCTCTGCCCCATGGGGGTGTGGGAGCCAACGTTTTGTTTAAGCTGATCTAATTGGAGCGGTCACTGTAGGGTGACCCCATCCCAAACAACCCCAGCTGTGCCCTCTGCTTCCGTCCTATACCAGATTTAGTGATGAGAGGCTGCCAGGGTGAGTCAGTTCGACCAGCAGATCCAACAGCAAACTACTAAGAGGCCCTTCTTTACAGAGAGAGTGGTCAAACACAGGCTTCCTAGAGGGGTGGTCGGTGCCCCAAGCTTGTCTGTGTTTAAGAGGCATTTGGACAATGCCCTTAATAACATGCTGTAACTTTTGGTCAGCCCTGAAGTGGTCAGGCAGTTGGACTAGATGATCATTGTAGGTCCCTTCCAATGGAAAATACTCTGTTCTATTCTGCTCTTTCATGGAGGTACTTTCTGGGATGCTTCTGCTCAATCAGATCAACTTACTGAACACATCCATCCCATGGTCATGTCATCACTAGATGCAACGCAAAGGGAGTAATCTTAAGCATGTTGTTTTGTGATGTGGCTGAGCCCATTTCCGTGCCCACAGCCCCCAAGAGGCACAGGCGGGTCCCTGTTCCCGTTCCCATCACACTTGTGGCTGGGCAGGACTGCAGCACTGGCACTGGTACTCACTGACCACGCAGCAATCTCACCCTTCAGGGTGCTGAAGCAACCAGCAGCTCATGGCAAAAAATAAAAATATCTTCTGGCTGGGCTAGTTGAGCATCCTGACTCACCGTGCCAGTGAGCACCGAAGCAAGGGATCAGGGGAACTGGATTTGCTGGCAGTTTGATGAGCCGAGCCGTCCCCTAAAGCAACCCCTCCAGCGTGACCTTGCAGCAGAGTTGGACCACAGCAAGACCTGCAGTGCCTGTCAGCGGGCAGAAACTGATGCTCGCACGGAGATGTGCAGTGGACTGTCCGGCTGCGTGGCAGCTTACGCTTCTGTAGCCAGATGCAGTGCTGGGATCCAGATGTTTGACGGACCCGGAATGAAAAGACAGGTCAAAACCTCTCCAGGCAATGCAAAACAAGCTGCAGGCAGGTGTGCATGAGCAGGCTGTATTTCTATAAAAGAACACATCTTTTAGGACAAAACTGAACTCTTGCTAGTGCAAGCAAAGGTAAGCTGGATGTGGGAGAGCCAGATGGGCTCCTGAGAAAGCCCCGTGTGACACAGAGATGCTGTTATTCCACTGCCACCATGGACTAAAACAAAATGTAAATCTCTCTCAAGTTCAAAGTATTACCCCATGCTGTTTTAATACCAAAGTTCACTGCGTAATTTGGCTCCGTGCTCCTTATTCACTTCAGGCAAGTCCAAAAGTGAAATGGGAAAGGGGTAAGAGGCCAGAGCTGAAATGCAAAGAGAAGTTGCTCATTGCTGATGTTTAGTTCATGCCATTAAACCTTCACTTTCAGTGCTACTAATCCTTCATTTTCATGACAACTTTGAAGATCCATTATAATTATAATTTAATGAAAAAGCTGAATCCAGGGATGTAGCTGCAAAATGATAATTGCCTACTGTGAATTGTATTTAGAAGAGGCAATTAACTGTATATTCCAGGCATGGATTGAAAAGATGAGTTTTAACAATGACAGAGTTCAACAATCAGGAAATATTGATTTAAAAAAATATATATGGTATTTTTATTTTCTTTTTATATTGGGTCTCCACAGTTATTTCCATTTTTAAAGAAAGATTGATTTCAGCAACTGGTAGAATGAATTAGATGTGACTAACCAGGAGGGTACCTGTAGCTTTTCCTTATTCAAGTGAGTCTGTATCTTATATGCATTTATTCAGATTCTTAATTATCTTTTTAATAAAACTATTAGAAATGGTGAATGATGCTTTTTTTTTTTAACAAGATTATTTTTCACTTAGGTCAGACTGGATGGAGGTTGGGTTGAAATTAAAAATGAGTAAACAGGTACTTTAAAATTTATTTTTACTGTACAAAATACCTTCACTGTCCTGAATACATACAGGAAAAGGCATAGAACTTGCATTTTTTAAAAACATTAAAACTAACTGATTTATTAAAGCAAGGAGCATTTCCTGTAACTGGATTTGGACTTTTTTCCTGGATTTCAAATTTCAGAAGTGCTAGCTCTCATCCTCAGCTGTCCTCCTTTCTTAGGTAAGAGGAAGAAAACAAGTTTTACTGCTTTTTCAGTTGTCAGTTTCTTGAGCTGTCCTTAACCAGGTAACTGAATAAATTGAAAATAAGAAATACTCTTTCTGCTCCTGCAGAGCAGGCTCTTGTTGAAGCCAGGACCCTGCCTCGTGCCAGCACTGGGTCCTGCAGCCTCAGACCAGTGCACCCTGTCAGGAGACCAACACTGCAACCTTCAGGGACTTTCCAGCTACGTTAAACTGTGGCTGCTGTGGGTCATATTTAATTATAAACAGCTTTATTGCCAAAAGAGTAAATACAATTAAACAACTCCAATGAACTCGGTGGTTTTGTGGAGAGCGGTGCCAAGAGCTGGGGGAGCAGGTGGGCTCCTGGTAACATGTATCAGCATGGCAAACCCTCCTAATGAAGCCAAAAACACCTTGGTGCAAATCTCCTACAGAAAGGGTTTCGCCCAGGTCCCGGCGGGGAGGGGAGTCTCCCACCAGCGCAGCGGAGGCCTGTCAGAATGAGGGATCTTCATTAAAGGCTTTAATCAAACCCTGCGCGATGTGCAGCAGCAGCGATGACACCTAGTGGGGAAGCTCCTCGCTCATGCTCAGGGGGAAATGGCAATGCTGCGGGGCCAGCACGTAATGAGGACTTGGGAGGGATTGCTCCAAGGAGGAATTACCACCACTGTTGCTAGCGGTTGGAAAGGCACCAATAACAAACGTTTGGAAAGTCTGTCCCAATGACTTGTAAACATTACGTGACCCCGAGTTTCTAGGGGGGAGCTGGTACCCAGCACTGAGACCAGCCCCGCTGTTTTTCACTGTTTTAAGCATCATGGAATCAAACCTTCTTGTTGCAGCCTTAAAACTGACGGGTTAAAGCAGCAGAAGGAAGGGATCTCACTGTCAAGCTTAACTCTATATTTTGCCCATGTTGTACTACACAGATTAATGTTGCACGCTGATGTAAACATCAAATAGAGGCACGCATGATATGGGACTGAAACATGGGAAGTTCCACCTAAATATGAGAAATAACTACTTTACTTTGAGGGTGACAGAGCACTGGAACAGGCTGCCCAGGGAGGTTGTGGAGTCTCCTTCTCTGGAGATATTCAAAACCCGCCTGGACACGACCCTGTGCAACCTGCTCTGTGTGAACCTGCTTTGGCAGGGGGTTGGACTGGATGATCTACAGAGGTCCCTTCCAACCCCAACCAGTCTATGATCCTGTGATATTGCTCTTCTGCAATCATATCTGACATTAGCTGGGAAAACCTGAGAAATCGGAATTTTATGCCCGTGCCTCTGTGCTTTTAAAGGATTGTTTGCCAACAAGTTGGATCAGAAGAGAAGTTAAAGGAGAAGGTGTTTCCCTAGAAGCCTGAAAAGGCAATAGCCAGTTTTATAGTCCTGATAAGAAGAAAGATATCATTTGTTTGCCTCCCACAGCTTAGAAACAAGTGTGAGACTAAGGTGGGAGAGCCCATGGCAGGCTACCAGGAAAACCTGCTACCACCAGAGCCAGCAAGGAGAGGCTGAAAGACCAGACGAGAGCTGTGCGTTTAAGGCTTATTTTGCTTTTTCATCTCACAGTGCATGAGGTGTACCCATAAGCATCCTGTTTGGAAAATGCTATTGCATGTCAGGGCAAAGCCCTTAGACTGTGCAGGTTAAATTTACTCCAAGATCCAGCTTTCCTACAGGAAACACCGAGGCAGAAGCAGCTCCCAGGGGCTCCTCCAGGAGAGGTGGCAGTGAGGCAGTATTGGCAGGGGTGCCTGACCCCATGAACTGCAAAGAGTGTGACCTGGGAACCCATGAAAACTCTGCTGCTTTTCCGTCTTGAATTATAACAGACCTGTAATCAAATGGGGCATATTCTCAGGCAATTTGAAAGGAAATTTCTTCAAAAGAAGGGATTCCTATGGCTGCAAAGAAAGTTTACAAAACAAGCCCTGGTTTTTGACAAAGAAAAAATTTAATCAAGACCTTAAATAATGATTTCAGTTACACAGAGAGCTAAAGCATTCCTCAGTTTAGGCTTGTTCATTAAAACCTAACACTAACAGAGAACTGGGATTGTTCAGGATTACTGTAGTGTTCAGCCTCAATCTCAAGGTAAATACTTGACTCATGTTTTCTGCCCTGGGAGTGTATTAAATAGGCAATAAAGCTTCTCCCCAAATAAAGGGCCTTGTGTCTCACAAGATCCCCTTCAGCTGCTGCAGAAAGCTTGCAGACCCAGCACGGCTCCCTGCCTGACTTGGCGAGAGTGGCAAGACGTAGAGGCAGAGGGATGCTGAATCCTCCTTGTCGACACACCGCAGATGCCCACAGAAACACCAGAAAGCAGGAGGGCTTTTTGGAAGTGATTATTTCCACTGCAACAGCTTCTTTTAAAGCAAGTTGTCTTCACGAGCAGTTCCCAGTGTCCCATGTTCTTGAGGTCATACAACTCAATTTTACTCATTACGTTTCCATGTTTTTTTTTTTCCTTTTGTTTGCCTTTGCAGTTTGGTGCTTTGTTAAAGCTTTATTGGGACCCTAACCTGAAACTCAGCAAAGCCACATGCAGACAAAGCAAAGACGCAGCTGCGGGAAGAGGACAAAAACTAATCCCTGCCAGCACAGAGGTGTGTTTGCTCACAGCACAGCAAAGCGGACTGTGTGGAAATAGCGATGCGTATCAAACAGGCAATCACGTCTGCATCTGAGTGCCTTGTAGTATTCTCTTCTAGTCTCAGATGCCAGATCTAGAGACTCACAACCAATTCCCAGCATTGCCTCTTTGGCCAGAACTCCATCAGTGTTTCAGACTCACCATATACTCTTAATGTATTTATTTTCTCTTTTGAAACACCCAGCCAAGGCACACCAGTCCCCACCTTAGGGCTCATGGACACCAACAGCTCTATGTGCAGCTGCACTGCGCTCTGCCTAGCATGAGTCCGGAGGGTGGTAAAGCTGCTGCTGCCTTACGTGCACCAGCTCATGTCTCCCAGCTCCCAGCAGCTTGCAGGCAACCTTGAATGTTACTGATCAAATGCCTTCTAGTCCCACCCCTCTTTGCCATCAATGTTATCGCTCAGCGGGCAAACTCAGGGCTCCCCTTTCCTCCACACAGCCTGAGCTGCCCATGTAGATAACTGAGAACTCATTGCTGAGACTCTGGAAATCTCCACTGTCTGCTTGAGGTGACGAAGCAGCAGTGCTCCTTTTATACTTGTTTACCAACAGCAGCTTATTTTCATCCCCACCGTGTGCCCATAAAGCACAAGCCAGTGCACAAGACGTGGGAAAGCAATGAAAGCAGAAGGGCTGATTTCCCAGTTGTGTATTCAAGGCTGTACAGTAACGGGCAGAGGTGCAGCTCCCAAGATACAGGCCCCCTTTAATCTATCGTTTACTCAAGGCTCACACTAGTTTATTATGGATCAGTAACTTCTTATAGGTTATGCCTGTATTCTCGCCATCCTTGTCGAGCAGCACTTCACTCTAGGATTAGCCCAATTGATTCGAACAGGCTCATTTGCGACCATTTAAAACTTCCCCATGAAACGTGAAGGATGAGATGCAGAAGTACCACGTGACATTTGCTGGCCTGTGTTACACAGGTTGGCAGAGCAGATAATCAGGAGAGGGTTCGAAAGCTGTGAGTCCTCATGTCAGCGAGGGGAACTACGGATGAGAACTTGGTGTAAATGGTTGGGGAACTTGTCCTGTGGAAGAGCAGCAAAGAAACCTCACTGAAAAAACACACAGTGGGATGGTAACAGCTTGGTGTAAGAGGTTTTGGTTTCTTTTCCCCTCCTTGAGGTAAAAAGGAGCTTGTTAGATTTCTACTGATTACATTCATCTGGAAAGCTGACTAATTTACTCCAAGCTACGTGTAATGTTTGTGCACACAATCTAGAATGTTGCTCCTCACAACCGTACAAATGGGGCATATTTCCAGAATTTCCTTCCCAGGTCCCTTTTATTTTTTGCCACAGATTTCCATCCCCCTGGTTTAGGTTTCTCTTCGCCGACACCATAGAAAGAAGAAATTAGTGTCTTCAGAGCAACACCCCATGACTTGGAGCAGGTCTCAGTGTGCACAAGCCAGTTGTCGGGTCAGTTGTCCTTGCTCTCCACTCCTGCATCCCAACCTCCCTGGCTACCAAGCTCCATGCCGGAGCTTCCAGATATTTTCCTACACGTCTTTGCTCCTCCTTCAGCTCAGCAGACGCAGTTCTGTGGGTGCACATTCATAAATGCTGTGATTTGATACACAGATTGGCACATTTATGCACTTCCTACATGTAGTGTAAACCTCAGGCCTCGTGTATGTACAGATGTATTTATGTAATTACACATTTAGGAGTAATTACTCTAATTGCCTAGCTTGACTGGTTAAGCCTCCCATTCTGAAGATGAAATTCATTTACCTAAAGAGGCTCCATCTTCATAGTCCCCTTCATTAGCTGTCCCCTTCATTAGCTGTCCCCTTAGACAGCTCAGGCCTTTCCCATACCCCCTGTCCTGCACCGTGACTCCTTACGTTAGAGGTAGGGAGTGACTAGGGCTGCTTAAAGCTCAGAGCTGCAAACGCCTGTCACAGGTAGTCTGCAGGAAGGTGTTTGCTTGCACAATCCCATGATTTCTAGCAGATATAGAACCCAGCTGTAGCTTGGCATGGTGTCCCCTATCCTTCCCTCTGTCCCCACTCAATAACCAGCACAGCTGAAGAATCCTGCAAGGTCTGGCTGTGCAATCTGGGCATCTGCATACATGGATGAGCAAATCCCTCCGTGTTTGGAAGACTCCCCAGTCTGGGTGTTCACAGATGAACGTGGAAATGAGAAAACACTACGGTTTGAGCATAAAGCTGTGAAGACCTTGACGTTATGAAAACCAAGCCTCCAGCATACGGGTTGTAACTTCGCATTTCGACTATTTAGATAAGAACACGCAACCTATTCTGTGACTCTTTACAAAGGCTCAGGTTTAATCATTGATGTGCCGAAAGGAGATACGCCTTCATTCTTGCAATAATTCTCCCCTACTTGCACCGAGGTGAAGGGCTTGAAGGAATGGAGCTGTTGTAATCATTCACCAGCTCCTCTCAGCCTTTCTTAAGACGCAGACTTGCACACGACAATCATGTGCTGTCCCGATACGCCTCACCCAGCAGCCTTTGGCTAGGGGGGTGAATTAAGCTGGCTTTCACAATCCTTTTCAACAGATGTAGAAATTATCCTCAAAAAAGTAACCAGTGGGATCCAGAACGGAGATACAGCTTTGAACCAGTGCTCTTCCTTAGCTCTGCGAAGGCATTAAGTTGTTGTGCTTTAAAGCCATGACATAATGAAGATTATTTAAAATAAATAGCCCAGATGCTTTATGGGCTTTCTTCTCTTGCTGGGCTCTGGACAGCTGGATTTACAGCAACACCTGCATTTATTTGGACAGGTGGAAAAAAAAATGGGGCAAACTCATTCATGCTCTTTTAATTCACTGAAACAGCTCTAAATGAGATTTTATTGTTTACATAGCGTATATAAAACAGGCAATGATACAACATAAAGTTTTGTGGTGCTGTCCTTTGGAAAATTGATTTAACATGTTTGTGGGTTTCCTCCTTGTGTGTAATACACATTCCAGACTCCCATGAGTAATAACAAATAGCCTTTATAGCTGCCACAGCACGGTGGCCCAGTATGAGAACAAACCTTTCCTTGGAATTCAGAGGTACCTGCTCCTGCTTGGCACCACTTCTCTGTACCACTAGGTGGCTTTTCCACCTGGTAGTTTATATCTCATTCTTCAAACTCACTACAAGTACAATGAATCTGCTCGTAAGTGCAACCATCAAACTGGTGGAAAAGAGAGAAGGAAGCTAAGACATCATTCAGCAGATGAACTCTTAAACTCCCCATACATTCACAGTGAAATCTTTACCAATCCCTTGTCTGTTCTTCTAACGTTTTGTTTCAAGTCAGTTACAGCTAGCTGTACTTACTTCTAGATTTTGAGTAGCATAAGGTATGTGCTCAGATATGTTTCTGTACGCCTATGAAACTTTGCAAAGCAGTGCATGTGTCTAATTTTATGATAGACATTTTTGTAGTTCATCAGAATAAAGCACTTAGTAACACAGAAAAAGGACGTGTACCATTTAATGAAATGCATTGTCTCACCATGTTCTCAGGAAGAGTAAATCCAGGTTTGCCTTTTCAGATAATTTACTCCGTTTTTTACCTTAACTTAAACTTTTTAACTACAGATCTTTACTCACACCTAAACACTGCAAATGTCTGGCTACTGATACTATCTTTTTCAAGTAGCACTCAATGTCTCAAATTGTCCCCAAAAAGAAAAGCCCCAGGGTCTCATTTGCTAGAGTACAGAACAGTATGGGGGGAAGGATGAGGGTCACAAATCCACAGCTGTGTTAAAAAAAAATAAATACCTCCCCCCCAGTTTTTCTTTAAGTTTGGCCACATTGAGTAGCAAGTACTTTATTGGAAGCACAACACAGCTGAGTTGGGCAGAGGCAGACCCAAGAGATATTAAAAGTCTGGCAGATGAACTCAGGATTTGCATTTTTCATTCATTTCAGACATTTTTTCCTTTCACATTTAACTCTTGTTTTCTGTTATAAAAATGGCCATATATTCACTGGAGAGAAACCATGGAGCTCTCTCCTGACATGTACCCTTCAGCAGTATGAAAAGCCGCATCAACAGCTCTTTCAGGCAGAACACAGTGACACACATGGGATTCACACACAAATCTTAGGGGGGCTAATCCTGCAACTAATTTTACACACATGAGGTAAGATTTCAGAGGAAAGCCAGCTGCTGATGAAAAGGCTGGAGAAAGCTCCTGCTTCAGAAAACAGCAGAGAGCCTTTTGGACTTCATTATCTGTGTAAAAGCTGGTTCTTACCTCCAGATAATTGGCAAAGATGGACCCAGGCTGGCAAGAGGCTGAGCAAATCACACTCAGACCTGCTCTGCGTTGATGCAGCACTACTCGCTCTCAGTTGCTGTGAGCCAGTTTGCCCCATTTCGATCCAAGTCTCTGCCCTGATTGTAGCAGCCAGCTTTTTACACCAACTGGTTTTCAATATGCAGCTTTCCCAGAGGCCCTGGACTAACAGCAGATTTCTGAGGGAAGAGGAGGATAATAGTTAAATTTATTGGAGCAAACTGGGCTCAGTAAAACAGGGTAGTAATATAGCTGAATAAATAAAGCAATCAGGAATACATGATGGGTTTTTTCATTATACAAGTACCTTGCAAGCAGCCTTTCCATAGCATAACCATCCATGGTATAATCCCCTCAGACCCAAGTGAGCTCTGCCTGAGTGGGCAGCTAAAAGCCATGTTATCATATTAGCCTGGTGCTCATTCAAAGTGAATATACTCTGTTCCCAGGGGCTTTTGTGCTGGGGCTTGGCACTACATGAACGCAGGCACACAGCTTTTGGTGGGCATGGGGCACAGGCAAGAGCTGTCTGCGGTATCTCAGTGCGTGCCATGCCAACGTACCCAGACCCACCTGCAAGACACTACGCAGGTGCATGTCTAGGCTGATCGTCAAGTTACAATAATCTTAACAAAAAAAAATCAGCAGTTTTGATTTGTCATGCTCAAGTCCTTTCATCATAATCTGTGCCTTTGCTTTGGCCCGGCACAGTTTAAAGCACCTGCACAGCATGAAGGTAAAGCCCTGCCAGTCAGTGCTGGCAGTATTTTACTCCCCGTGAGTGCTGCAGTATGTGACTTCACCAGCTGAAAGAGACTGGACAACTGGTAAAACTCAGGACAACCTCTGATCTCTTGGCTGTCCCTCAAGCTGTGTTATCTCCACAAACATGCACTTCCCTTAATCTCTATATAATCTTTTCGCAGACAGAGTAATTAAAAAACACTTCCATGTCTTTTGCCTGGCTTCTTTTAGCTAAACATTTTGCAGCCTCCCCGTGTGTGCCCACAGTCCGTAACTTTTGTCCTGTGATTTTTTTTTTTAAATCAACCTTTGTACTCCTCAGTCAGCTCTGCTCTTTATACGGAAATTGTTTCAGATGAAACGCTGTCTTTTCCCCTGTCCACCTCGTGAAGCTTTATTCACATGCCTGAAGAGTCTTTGTGGAAGCAAACTCTGATCCCAGCCCTGCATGGTTTTTAAACACTTCCCTCCATTAATTTCTATTATCTCTACTTATCTCACTGTGCCCACAAGCCGGAGCAGAGAGCTGCAGCGCACAAGCAATGAGAGGTGGGGTCTCCATGCCAAGGCTGTTCCCTGACCTGCTGCAGGTCTGGGTGCCCAAAGGGATTTCAGTACAATGGCCATCAGTGAGTGCAAGCCCTGACAGGGGAGGCATCACCCAGATGGGGATATCATAAGCGACAGCCCGGGGCCGCTGCAGGAGGCAGCTGGGCACCTCTCCCAGCCTTGCCCAGCTGCCAGGGCCAGGGCTGCCTCCTGCCCACGAGGGACCTGCCCTCCTCCCAGCCCTTGGAGATAACTCACTACAGAGGCTGTGGCTCTTGGCTATGGGAAGATTGGTATGCTCTCTGTAGGGTCAGTATTTCTGTTAGCAGATATTCTCCTTGAAAGCTTCTCTTTTGTCATCTTCAGGATGATCCTCTACTTTGGTTTTATGCCTTTGTGAAATAGTATTATGCTAAACATGGGAAATATGCATACTGTGGTGTGATGCTTTTTACTGTTTTGGTATAATTAGAAGACATGTATAGGACTTTGACATCAATCTTCCAGCAAAACAAACAAATGTTGTGATTATCCTGTAATCTCTATGCGTTTTCTTTAGAGTGCAGTTAGACCATATGGGGAAGAGTTTCAAAACAGCTTTTACCAAGTATCAGTTTTGTTTTATCAAGGACTGTGCTGGCAGTTTATACCTCATATTTTAATTGTTCACAGTAAGGAAACATCAGTGGATTCAATGTAATAATATTTTTCTACATGGGTGCCAAGGTTCCTGCGTCTGAAAGGCTACACGGAAATTATTCACAAATGCAGGTATTCATTGGTAATAGCTTTTCTGGCACTTTTCATCAGTTGATCTACAAAGGAAATCAGTGTCCTTATTTTCCTGTTATTGGTACAGAAGCACAGAGAGGAAAAAGGACTTGATAAGGTTTATGTCTGCCAACAACATTATGGCTTGCAGAGGTGTTAAAGACTTCTGGCTCCTCTTGACTTTGTGTGGAGTTAAGAGAGCCCTGGAGGCCCATTAAGCAACTATCAACCTTGACCTAAATAATTTCTTTACATTTCAATCTATTTATTGTCTTTACAGAGAATATTTCAACACTAAGAAAGGAAGTTGCATCTTAATTCTATTAGAAGTCGTCCCACAGGCTTCCCAAAACTAATTTAAAACATTTTATGACCTTGCCAAGATTCAGACATGTTCAACTTTCAGCACTGAGTGCAACCCTGTGACTCCAGAGGGATGTGTGAGCTTGATGCATAAAGGTAAGTCCTTGCAGAATCACAGCACTACTCAGTATCTTCACTGGAAATTAACCATTTCATGGTGAGGTGTTACAAAGAGGTATTTTTTTTGTAATTACTCATTTGGGAGTATGGTGTGGCTGCTGCAATTTGGAGATCACTTCATACAAAAAAACCTACACGGACTGCCTTGTAAGAAATAACCCTTAAAGTAAAAGGTGACATTTCTTAAAAGTCCTTTGCAACCAAAATGATTCTACAATTTTCTAAGGTTTTTTTAAGTGCTACCCAGGTTCATGTATACAGGCTTCCTCCATCTCTGCATGAAAACAGGACTTACATCAGTAACTGTATGTGGCCAAAAAAGCAGCTGAAACCAGAAGGCTATAAATGACTATTTATACAAACTTTTTAAATGTGAGGTTTTAAACCATTTAAGCCAAAATACATAAATCAAGACAGATTTGTTGAACATATGGCTCAGGTTCAGTGATATCAGTGATACAGATTATAAAACTTAGCCAGGCTTACACAGCATCTGATCTGAGTTTCAGATTTGTGATTTACGCTGGTTTCAGGTCCTCTTGCAAGTATCCTGCATGCCCTAACAAACACAACTGCATTTTAGTTTTCACAGTATCAGGGTCCTTTGTGAACCAACACACTCTGCAATCTCTTTTCCCTGCTCCAAGGGGTTTGGTGCCCGTGTTCAGGGCCAGCTCTGTAACCTGGGACAAGAATGCAGGGAAAAGAGCTGTGAGAAGTCTCCTCCGCGTTGGGCTATGCCTGGCCTTGGGCCTGATCCTGCCCTTTCCTGTCTGCCTTGCCTTCCTGGCTTGAACGTGGCCCTACCTCCTTGCTGTGGCTTTGCCCAGCCATCGTTGGGCTGCAGCTGATCCCAGCTGCCGTCACCGGGGCTGCTCTGCTCAGCTTGTTGGGGTGCTGAAAGACTGCGCCCCAAAAGACACGTCAATACTGAGCTTGTATCAAGAGAGCCTGATGTGTCTTTTCCAAGCACTTGTTTCAAAAATCAAACCAGCTTGTTAAGTTACAGAAAAAACTACCGCATCTTCATTAAAAATCTTGCAGACAGTCATCATTTAGTTAAATATTCAATAGAGTACGCCACTTGGCTGGAGAACTATTTGCCAGAATTTCACTGAACGTGATGTGCAGTAGCAGCACGATGAACAGCCTCTTGCACCATCTAGTTTCTTTCTGGGTACAGAAGTCCTGGTCCCATTTTAGTGAGGGTTTTGTTGGAGGGCGGTAATTTTGTTGAGCTAAGAAGGTGTTCTTATTAAATCTGCACCTGAAATAGGGCTGTTAGTCATTGCTATACTGTGTTTGTATTGTTCTCTCCATTATTCTTTGGACTCAACACAGAGCAAGCCACTATTAGCATGAATGCCAAATCTTGCGGACTCTGAGGCTGGAAATTTCTCTGGGACAGAAGGGTAAGCTCTATTTACATACTGCGTAATACGCAGAAACCTGCGATTCTGTCTACAAAGCTTTAACATTTTAGTCAGGCTTTGTTTATATTTGGTTGTGTAAATGATATTGGATAATTATTTTCATACTTATCCAAGGACATATGATACGTCCTTAAGCAACTGTGTCACACTGACTTTGCGTCTCCTGTTTCTTAATGAAGTCCAAGTTCACTAGGAAAAATGAGGAAGAGTCCTCTCCTAGGTAGGGCTTACAAGCCATATCCCACAAACAAATGACTCTACTAAGGGAGTGATTCTGTCTGGATTTTTTTTTTCCAGAACAAAGCAAATTTTGCCCTTGTTACTGTCATTGTCAGGAGGACTCTTGCCAGTGCTTTTCTTCAGCTGGCACTTAAAGGGTGAGAAAAATAAGGTGAAATAGAGTAATATGGCCCTGGTACTACCATATGACCAGAAGTGTGAGCACTCCACCAGTGCTGGTAGGACTGAAGGGTAGCACAGAAGCACTTGTACAGTTTGCGGCTGCAGAAGCTCTGCCAGACACACTATGTACACAAAACCAGAGCTTTAAGAGTTCTCCTGACTGCACACATGGGTTAAGTACCAACTAAAGAAATGCAGAGGAGAAAGCAGACAGAGCTAATGATAACAAGGCATATTAAAAAAGGTGAACATGCATATGTATACATCAGTATCTAGATACACAGAGGTGGACAGCAGGACAGTCACAAGGCAAAACCGCATTACAGAAAGTGAGCATTTTCAGCCTACAAGAAATAAGCAGAAAACCATCTGATTAGCCAGAAAAACTGCAAAATTTCAGATAAGGTGAGTGTGACAACTCCAGCCCCTTCATGAATAGTTTTTTGTCTTCCTTTGTTGTCTGGCTAAGCTGGTTTTAAAAGCCCCTTCATCAGCAGCACATAGTTTCTAGCACAATAAAGGTGCAAAACTAAACAGTCCTTAGAACTCTCATGCTCTTAACTGACGAACCTATATTGCAAGTTCCTCCAGTCGTGTTTAGCTATAAACAATTTTTTTTCTAAAATACAGTGATCAAAAAGATATGCAGTCTCCCACTGCCTCCAAAATTAATAACTTCTTAAAAAAATGCTTCTCTTGCTATACATCATGTTTTATTGCTTGCTTTTCAGCAGCCACAGCAGATCACAAGGGTGGTATTAGAAGACGTATGAGCAAACTAACACAGAGCTCCTGCATCCTCAAGTTATGCTTTAAGCATGGTTGCACCACAGCTCTGTGAATCAGCGGTCTTGGGTTCTCAGCCAACTTCTACCATTTACATATCCTGACTCCAAATCTACAGCTGCTTAACTTCAGTTGCATGACTAATCTCACTGAAGTTCAAGGGCAGGACTTAGGAAGCCTTCAATACAAGTAGTGCAACTCCCAATACCTGTTGATTCAGATCACCTGATCAAGTGTCTCTGCTCCCTTTTCAGCCAAAGTAGTTAAGCTCCATCAAATATGGATCTCCTACATCCCAAAAACCAAACTGCAAGTCATGCCCTGTCTTGCTAGATCTCTTTCTAGCGCTCTGCGTTTTATAGCCAACAGTCTAAATTCAGGAGGAGGGATGTAAGACACAATGCCCTGGATTATGCCACAACCCAGTATCTACAGCAGTCTTCTGAGTCATGAGTGGGCTGCATCCCATCAGGCCAAGGTGAAACTGAATTTAGATTTCCCAATCCCTAGTTGACTACATTTATTAAGCTGTTATAGGAAGGGTAAGCTCTGGTGCTTCTCTTCCATCATCCTTTTCACAGAAGCCTGTGGTTTCTCTGTGAACAGGGCTGGAATCACCGCTACAAGGCTCTGAGCACACATAGCAGAGTGGGCTTCTCCGGGGACTCAGGTGGAATGCAGACACGCCTTTGCTGTGTTCCTGAAGCATGGCAGGATTCAGACAAGAGCCCGGCCCTACCTGTCACTGCCGCCTGTGCAGTCATGGGCACTCCAGTTTAGTGACCTGGGGAACTGCCAGGACAAATGAGTAGGCGGTAGGAAGTTTTACATACCTCTAGGGTCAGACAGCTGCCACAGCAGGAGATTTATAGGTAGTTTTCTTGAACTTGGCCCAGTGAATCCACCTGAGTCCCATTTCTGGTTCCCAAAGTAAATATTGTGGAACCTATCCATCCTCATCCAAGGACTTGGATGTCTGAGGGCAAGTCATATAACCCTACCTATTTTAACTCACACACCCCTAAAAATCTGATTACTTACCTCATGATATTTTGAGGGTTAATTTACATTTGAGGAAACATCACAAACACCCACATAATTCTGAGCATTTTCTGCGTAATTAAGAAAAGCAGCAATGTTCGTGCTACCCTGAGAGCGAGAGACTGCAGAACTACCAGTTACATTCAAAATACTCGTCACACAGGTTCTGAATTGCCCTGGGATGTATGGGTTGTGTTACCTGGAAAAGGGTGCAGCAGTAAGGCAAGCAAGTTGTTCTGAGTATCATCACGTGTGTTAAGCACACCTGGCCTTTTCCTGAGACCCTTCCCAGGACTGGGAGCACGTAACATCCCGAAGATGGAAGACTGAAGGAGGTGGCTCACTGGCGTTTTCAGCAGATTGAAAGAAGAAGGCTGTTGGTGATCTTGTGGATGTTCTCAATTTACCTGCAACAAACAGGACCATAGTGAGAGTGCATTAATATTGGCTATCACGTTGTTAAAAGGGATTTTAAAGGTCAGGTAAGAGTTCTAACCACTAGACAGTTACATTAAAAGTTAGCATCTTATCCTGTAAAAAAGTGAAATCTACCCAATTATTTATAAAAATACTCGTAACTGGCTACCATCAGTATCACAGAATCACAGAATCACAGAATGTCAGGGATTGGAAGGGACCTCGAAAGATCATCTAGTCCAATCCCCCTGCCGGAGCAGGATTACCTAGATCATATCACACAGGAACGCCGCCAGGCGGGTTCTGAATGTCTCCAGAGAAGGAGACTCCACAACCTCTCTGGGCAGCCTGTTCCAGTGTTCGGTCACCCTCACTGTAAAGAAGTTTTTCCTCATATTTATGTGGAACCTCCTGTGTTCCAGCTTGCACCCATTGCCCCTTGTCCTGTCAAGGGATGTCACTGAGAAGAGCCTGGCTCCATCCTCATGACACTTGCCCTTTACATATTTATAAACATTAATGAGGTCACCCCTCAGTCTCCTCTTCTCTAAGCTAAAGAGACCCAGCTCCCTCAGCCTCTCCTCATAAGGGAGATGTTCCACTCCCTTAATCATCTTCATGGCTCTGCACTGGACTCTCTCTAGCAGTTCCCTGTCCTTCTTGAACTGAGGGGCCCAGAACTGGACACAATATTCCAGATGCGGCCTCACCAGGGCAGAGTAGAGGGGGAGGAGAACCTCTCTTGACCTGCTAACCACACCCCTTCTAATACACCCCAGGATGCCATTGGCCTTCTTGGCCACAAGGGCACATTGCTGGCTCATGGTCATCCTGCTGTTCACTAGGACCCCCAGGTCCCTTTCCCCTACGCTGCTCTCCAACAGGTCTGTCCCCAACTTGTACTCATACATGGGGTTGTTCTTGCCCAGATGCAGGACTCTACACTTGCCCTTGTTATATTTCATTAAATTTTTCCCCGCCCAACTCTCCAGCCTGTCTAGGTCCCTCTGAATGGCAGTACAGCCTTCTGGTGTGTCAGCCACTCCTCCCAGTTCGGTGTCATCAGTGAACTTGCTGACAGTGCACTCTATTCCCTCATCCAAGTCATTAATGAATATATTGAATAGAACTGGTCCCAGTACCGACCCTTGAGGGACTCCGCTAGACACAGGCCTCCAACTGGACTCTGTCCCATTGACCACCACTCTCTGGCTTCTTTCCTTCAGCCAGTTCACAATCCACCTCACTATCCGATCATCCAGACCACACTTCCTCAGTTTAGCTGCGAGGATGCTGTGGGAGACCGTGTCAAACGCTTTACTGAAATCGAGATAGACCACATCCACAGCTTTACCATCATCTATCCACCGGGTTATGTCCTCATAAAAGGCTATCAAGTTGGTTAAGCATGACTTCCCCAGCAGTAGATCCTGTATCGCACGTAATTCAAGGTATCTCACTTGTAGCCCTGCCTGAGGCGTGGGATGGAGTTTCAGAGCCATCCTCACATTTGCTTTGTTATCAGCTAACTCCAAACAGCTCTCTCATCAGCCTGTAGACTTCCTGATCTGTCTGTCAAGGTATCTGCCTTTTCCATTGAATTGCAGGAGCACAAGGGCTTAATTTTGGCCTCTAGATTGTAGTTGGAAGGTTAGGAGTTGAAACAAAAATACTACAGTGCTTAACATACTCACACACATATTTTTTATTGGCTCCAGATCAGATCTTCATTCTAATAAGGATGACCTCATTTGTAATAACAGCTACAGTTACAAATGGTGCTCCTGAAACCCAAGAGAATTCATAATTAGTATGAATTATGAACATATTCCCCAAATTGTGGCTTCTTTTCCATCTCTGAATGGAAAATGAACAAATGTTGTCAGAAAGAACCCTAGGGAAGCTTTCACTCCTCCTACTCTAATGATGAGTAACTTGACACGCCCTTGAACATGAATTGACTCCACTTCATAATCTTGGCAATTTGGGGTTTTCCAAGAAAAAAAGTCCAGAATGAATTAAAACATCCATCTGTGCATGCTAAGGCAAATTCCCACCTGCTGTATATCTTATACTTTGCAACCTGATTCACTTACCATATCAAATCTGTCTTCCCTAGTGATTTATTTGGCATGTACATGCCTTGCTTAGCTTCCTGCACATGAACTTTTGAGCCTTGTGGTAGGATTTGAACAGCCTACCTCTCCCCTTTCATGTCCTAGGATGCCACGTGGTAAACTCTCTGCTCCTGCTATTCAGGTTGATTCCCATGATTTCCTTCCCATTAGTGTAGTGTGGGGTGCATTCCTTTGATGAGTTCGAGCAATCAGAATGGGTCTAGCCTCTTGCAAAGGTGCTTTTTTCTTTTTTTTTTTTCCGTGAAGCTTTAACTCCTAGGATGTGACCACCTTGTCTCTGATGGGAATCCAGGGCACCCCTCAACTCTGCAATGCCCTGTGGAGACGCTTGTTTTCATTCTTGGACTGGGGATATGTTCTTTGAACTGACCCATCAGCGAGCGGGTTCTGCCGCTGGGGAACTGGGAGCTGGGATCCCTGCTGCTCTCGGCATGCTCCAACAAGAAGATTCCCAGTGCCAAGAGTTCTCAGCAGTTGTTTGCCCCTGCAGCACAGTTGGCTTGCAGACACCGATGTAACTCCCACTCTTGCACACAAAATTCGATCCAATATGCAGTAATTGCAGTTGATGCAAGTCAGCATGAAGAACTTATTCCTTTCTTAAAGGACAAATATCTTTAAGGGGGTCTGCAGAAATTACAGTGATAAAAAGGCTGCAAGTATTGTATAATCACAAAAGTTCAGATGGTATGTGGAAGAAGGAACTCTAATTCTGGACTCTAGGTTGATGAAAAGCTATGCACAAGTTCTTTTGTTTTTTTTTTTTTATTCTATCCCAATAATGGCGCATGAACTGGGTTAGTAACTTGTCTCTTCCACAGGCAAACGGTGTGCATAATAAAGGAGAGCATGGGAATGAAGGCACAGTCAGCTATTCTAAGTAAAACCAGGCAATTCTACAATTTAATCCCTGGTAGCCAGAGTGAAGAAACACCTTCCAGAAATCAGAGTTTCACACCCACAACTAGGCATTGTTAACCCAAGCTTTTGAAAAAGCAGAAATCTAAACCTCCTTCTCTTTTTCTGATTTCTTGTTTCTGAAAAAAGAGCAAACAAACCCATCCACCCACAAAGCAACCAATCTCTCCCCTGCCTTCCCAAATCTAATTGTTTTCAGTTCCAAATCCTGGTATGAAGAGGCAAAAAGACCAAGGGTTTGTTGTCGTGTCGCTTAAGGGTTTGTTAGTCTCTTTGAGACACCACAGGGAAAACCCCCTGAATTTTCTCACCATACAGACAGCAGATTACAAAATTTAAAAATTAAAATTACAGGAACCTGGGAAAATGGATGAAATGGAAGTATAATGAAACTGTTACCAAATCTGTATCTCTTTCCCAGTTGAAAAATGAAGGGGGTGGTAATACACGTTCCACTCCCCCATAGAGTTGTTCCGAGGAGTTGCCAATTAATGACTGTGAGACGTTCTCATGCTATAATTGAGGACATAGAAAATTTAAGATAATGTCAAAAATGGAATAATGTTATTTTTAACATGATAGAAACGCTCCTTAAATAATGTCACCTTATCTGAATTATGTTTAAAATGTCATGTGACATGGTTAAACACATGGGTTTAATTTCACAGAAGAATGAAAAGACTGTAACAACTGCATTCCTAGAATGACTTTACAGAGAAGACCCAGTCACTGCAGTCTCTTTTATTACATATTTTCAACTTTCTTATTCTTATTTGTAATAACAAATCCCAACATTGTACACCTTGCAATTGCATACAATTACCTAGTCACTAAAATTCTGTGCCAATATAGACACATTGGAAAAAAAGAAAAACCAAGCAGCTGGGCAGATTCTGTAATGATGGGCATACGCAGCCCTCATCTAAATGAGGCAGCAGTATAATAAGAAGTACGTCTTGTGACATGAGAACATGTGCTGCTGTGCCACTCCATGCTAAAACAGGGGCCCACCAAAGCCACTTGATTCCATTCCCTGGAAGATCCCGGCCTGTAACTCTGAAGTAAACCATCCACCATAGCCTGTATTTTCTGCTTTTGTTGCTGAACGTGCTACGGGTAAGTTAATGTTACTTGAGCCTTCATGATTCAGTTTATCTGGTCTGCCAATGGATCAGGTTTCTGAAGTACCCAGTGACCTTTCCCTCTCATACCCAAATGCTACAGTGTCCTGGTTTGGCCCAAACCAGGCCAATTAGTCTTAGAGAAACCAAGGTCACTGCTAAATTCCTCACTGCTTATGAGTGAAGAGCCGAAGGGGGGTCGCACCTGCAGGGAGGAGCAGACAGGGCAGGTGACCCAAGATTGACCAACGAGGTATTCCATCCCATACATGTCATTCTCACTTTCCTATTTATCACTAACCCACTGCCTCCTGGAGGTGGGGCCCAGGAGGGAGGGGCCCTCCTGTCTCCCACTGATTGGTACCAGCTTTGCCAATTTTCCAGTTAAAAGCCTGCAGGTGTGATGGCAGGGGGAGCTATTGCATTTTGCCCTCTGCCTGTGCTGGGTGGAGTTACTGCATTTTCCCCTCTGCCCGTGCTGGGGGGAGCTACTGCATTTTCTCTTCTGCCCGTGCTGGGGGGAGCAACTCTGCCTGAGGAGGATTTCCAAGCTCTCAGTCTTGGCTTTGTATATATTTGTATATATTTCTATTATTATTGCTATTATACTCTTTTTCATTATTATAGTTTATTAAAACTGTTTTAACTTTCCAACCCATAAGTCTCTCTCCCTTTTCCCTTTCCCTTGGGGGCGGGGAGAGGGTTAACAGAGAGCATCTGCCACCTGGTTAATAGCTGGCCCAGCTTTAAACCGTGACATACAGCAATTTAATAGTGTGTGAACAATGATATTTGCCTAAAGAATTTAACAAATTTACAAAAGTAAATAATACAGGGAAAGTGTTATAAAACCAAACAAAAATAAAAAGCCACTCTTACCTATGGAACTTTTGAGCATCATCCTGCAGAAATAAATGCATAACCAGGCTAAACTGAAACCAGGGGATTGCAGCAAGTCATTGAGGTAATGTTTTTATTGCAGTTGGTAAAGTTTTTAGCATAGCAATCAGAATACCAACAAGAAAGAGACAAGAACCAAGCCTTATTCTTTCCAAACTACTTTTTCTTTTTTTTAACCCATGGAGAATAACACAGTTGTTAGGCCTTATCTAAGAGAAGCGCTACACTGGTTCATTAAATACATTTTTACTAAGGATAGCTAAATTCTTTAAAGTTCTATTGAAAAAGCTATATCACTGGAATTCATGAGTGGTAACTTGTACAGAGATAAGCTATATTTTAATACCTTAGATTGCTTACTCAGAAAGTACTGTGCAGAACTCAGCAATGACCAAGTACAGCATAAGTGAGCTGAAAACCCTTCAGTATGTTCTTTCTCCCACTGCTGTGCTGGAACATAAACACTTCCCCAGTGCTCCTTCACTGAGCTATTACTATAGCTCATACTCAAGAACAGATTGAAGCACTCTCTGGGTTTTTTTGCTTACAGTAATATGTATTAATTGGAAATAAAATAGATTTCCTTATTCTCCCATGTATTTTTCAAGACTAAATCTTATGATAAATACACACTCGCCTTCTCAAATCTGGGTACTCAACTCACCAATTTCTTTAAAAAATAATCATAAATCTGGTACAATTAGCACGTTTTATTTGTTTACATTCAAAATTATCTACAATGAAGCCTTCCTCAGTCTCTAAGCACTTTAACGTCGTTAATACTATAACAAAACCCTAGCAGCATTAGAATAATTATTTCAAGAGGAAACTAGCCATTCAGACCTCTACAGATACTCCTTTCCATCCTTCATCATGCTGGGAAATAATTTCAATTCTCTTCACAAAATGCTATCAAGCAGATGTCTTTTGCATAAAAAGATGACCAGATTCAAGCTATTTCAGATGATGACAGAAAACAAGTCGCACAATCCTGGAGAAGGCCCTGCCTCCTGCTCCTTTAGTTTTATATTAAGAGAGAAAAACAACTGCCTGCCAATGACTCCAGTCAACTGGTTTCCAATTGTTTAAAGCTTTACAAGGCAGAACCAGTACCTTAAACACACTCGGTAACCAGTGGTCATCCAAATGGATGACAAGCAAGATGTCCTGCTTCATAAAGGAACTCCTGGTTCTGCTGCTGTCACTTGGGCAGGGTGGTCAGAGCAGCAGCTGTAAGCATGATGTATCCTGCACCTCATTTGCCATCAATTCCCACAGCTGTCTCATCAAATACTTACAGCCTGTGGGGACGTGGCTGCGAGTACGCTGGTTTGCTAGGCGTCCTTGAAAATGCATGTGTTACGGGTGTCATGCTCAGACAGCACTTGTGTGGCAAGCTGAAATGTATTCAGAACAGCTTTGGGGCCACCTATGGCAGATAGCACAAAGAAACACATTTTCTGGAAAGTTCAGTTACAGGGTGCACTCCGCACTCCTCTTGGAGTGCCTGCTGCAACGGTTATTTACTTGAAATGCGCAAAGGTAATTTAAAAGCTATTTCAGTATTAATGTCATGTAACTTTCACACTAATAGTTCAAAGTCAAAGTAAACAAGTTTCAACCACACACACAAACACTTTCTGCTTTTTTAAGTTACCAAGTGCATACCATAAAGACAAGACTCACTTCATCCTTTGTAATCACTGTGATTTTTTTTCCCTGTACAGTTATTCAGATCTCATTCCAGAATTCATCATCAAGTTAATGAACAGATTTCAGTTTGTTCTGTGTTTAAGGTGAGATTGTTTGTGGCTTGACGCTGGGAAAACGCACAAAAGAAGGCAGCAGCTTGTTTTTCAGCTCCTGTCTTTGCATTTTCTGCTCAAAAGCCAGGAAAAGGGGAAGAATGTAAATTAGGAAGCACATGTATCTTGCAGGATTAACATCACACATTTCTCAGAAGGCAGAGAAATGACAGCACACCTTCCATTCTCAAGATAGAAAAATCGATCATGTACCATTTCAGGGGTGGGTTTTTTCGTGTTTCTCTGCCAAGCTGCTGTTCTGAAATCTTATTTATATTTCGTTCATCCCTCTTTCAGTAATAGCAGCTCCTCCACTGGTAATATAATTTTTTATGTTATGATAATGCCTCAAGTGAGGTTAAGACCATATGAGGCAAACATACGCAACACATAAATATATATAATGTACAATACAGGAAATATATCAGGATTAATTTGGTGCATTCTGATTCACTTGGCCTTGAGGCAATTTTACATAATTGATGCTCATGTTGTGAAAGATTTCTTGGAGGATTATTATTCAGATATCATATGATTTTTTCTTGTAAAGATCTATTCCTTCAGAAATTTAAATGGAAACGCAGAGAATTTTTTTCAAGTAATCCCAGGAGTGTAAATGTAGGAAGCAAAAGGCCAAAACCTTTAGGTATTATCTTAGTAAGTACATTCTGCAGCCAAAACCTTAATTCAGATCAGCTTTTTTTATGGCGCGTAAGTATTGAAAGGCAAAAAAAGAATTGATTCTAATGCTCATGGTTATTAACGAAATGTCTGCTTTTGGCATTTAAAACTTAAACTATGATGGTCCCACTAGATTAACCTGACAGTATGTGTATCATAGACCATCAGATTTCAACCTGTAATCATCCAATAAAATAAAGCATAACTGCTGCTCAGCTAAAAAATAATTTTCAGAAATACATCTAATCTTCAACAGAGGACATAAAACAATGGAAAATCCTCAGCTTCTCTTGGGAATGTGCTCTTGTGGTTAACCATGTAAAATGTGCATCTTATTTCCTGTTTGAATTTGTCTGACTTTTCCCTCTGGCCATTACTTCTTATTATGCCTTTCTTCAATAGATTAAAGAGCCTTTTA